>NW_027507764.1:488618599-489338599 GCF_037356315.1 Lithobates pipiens
GCGAAGGAGCATGTTTTTTAGCTTGATAACAAATAGTCAAAATTATCTAAAAATTATCTTTGGTGAGCAAGTCTGACTTGACCCCTATGAAGTGCTAGAATATTGTAGTTTACATACATGTGAATTTATATAAATATGAATAAAGTGGTTGTAAAGTAATTGAATGGTAAAGCCTCAAGTTTTTTCACCTTAATGCATTCAGGTAAAAAAAAAAACACCTGTGCTGCAGCTCCCTTCGGACCCCCGTCTTTCTTACCTGAGCCCGATCCAGTGTTGAGCGTAGCAGCTCCTGCTACTGTCTCTCTCTGGGCAGATTGAATGGCTCATGGCTGTCAATCAAATCCAGTGACAGAGGGGCAGGACCGAGTCCCACTGTCTGTGTCAATAGACGCAGCAGCTGGACTCGGGAGTGAGCCCGCGTGGGTGCCCCCATGAAATGCGGCTTTCCATGTGGCACCTGATAAAAAGGAGGGGCGTGGGGCAGCCCAGTAGAAGAGCATCAGGGCTGCTCTGTTTAAAACGACTGAACAAAAGAGGTAAGTATAGATATGTTTTGTTTTAAAAAAATAAAATGAGTGTTTACAACTCCTTTAAATCCTTATTTGCTTTTAGCTGTTCTGTACATAATTATTTAAGGTACTTGTAATAGCGCCATCAATTTACGCAGTGCTTTACATATACTTGTATGTTCACATCAGTTCCTACCCTCAAGGAGCTTACAGTGATCCCTATGTGAAGTAAAACTAAGCTATTGGCATCTTTTGAAGTCAAATTTGTTCCAGTTGGTAAAGATAAACCCAACATTTTGGCACAGGTGGTATGGTGACATGGTCTACTTTTACTTTATCACAAGGGGGGAAGGGGTTGGTCTGCTGTAAGATTTCACCTTCAGAATTGGTCTTTCTCCTATATCCTTCTTCCAGCACACACAAATTGGTCTGCATTCTGTGCCTTTCTACTGCACAGGCAAACCTGCAGACTCCCTTGGGGTACTCAGATGCCAGCCCGGACGACCGTCCACAGCCCATGCATACAAACTCCTAGAAACAAAATGGATTCACCCTGATGATGTCACTTGATAAAACTTTATTATTTATCCAATCCAGCACACACTGACATCCATGCCTGAAGGCTGTCCCCTCTAACATGTTTCACTCATTGTGGGTTTAGTCGTAGAGCAGCAACTAAGCCCGTAATAGCATTAGTTTAATAGTGTTAATGTAAAACTATAGGGAAAACTTTTTTAATTTTGGATAGAGTAAGGGAGGGTTATCACCCCTGTCAGATTTATTTTCCCCAGTCGTCTTGTAGGACAGCCCTTGAGAGATAGAGCTCCTCCTGTCGCCACAGGAAACATGTTGCTATTCAGTTCCTAAGGCGCTCCCTCAGCCCCCATGGTCATTCATTTGTGTTTCCTCCATTGGAGGAACATGTTGCTGAGGTGTCCACTGCATCTCCTGGTTGTTCAGTCACACTGGGGCTGGAGACTTACCGGCGAAACCGTGTCATCCCTGCGTGCCGAGACTTCCGGTTCTGGGTCTCTAGGGCGCAAGGAGGAGGGGAAGGCCAGGCTTGCCCTAGAAAACTGCTAACCAGCATCCAGCTAAACTGGACTAGTGACAGGATCTGGGGCAGAGGGGGGCCATAGAGATGAATCCCCAGGACAATCCGGCGGAAGCAGGCACCAGCCAAGCACAGATAGACTGCTGGGAAAGCCCCATGCTGTGCTTTTTACCTTGTGTGGTGGTGGTTGTAGGGCTGGTCTAGGGAACCCCATTGTGGTGGACCCCTTACTGTTCCGGAAACTTGCAGTGTACAGCGCGGGTTGAGGGGGGGAGGAAGCGTGGTAGCTAACACCCCTACCAGTTTTTTTGGTGTTACAGGCAAAGGAGACCCAATGAGGACAAGACTGGCCATAAAAAGTGCACAAACTGTTGGAACAAACTATCCTCAATCTCTAATAGAGCCTTGTGCAGGCAGTGTATTGCAAACCTGCTTAAATCAGAAGCAGACTCCCCCATGGCTAAATTCCTCAACTGTTTTAAGAACGAGGTGGCATCAACTTTTAAATCCCTTTTTAGAGAGTTAATTTCAGATGTGAACACATCTAGATCTACCAGTAATGCAACTGCAATTCTCGCTTCGTCAGGTCTTACAACTTCCAGCTCAGGGGAGCCCCGAAGAGTCAGGGAGCATAGCCCTGCTTTAGTTAGGCCTGAATCTTCTGACTCAGACTCTGATCAAGATGAAGACCAGGCTGTAGCTAACAAAACTACTAAATACAAACTGTCCCTTGATGAAGTGGACGATTTGTTAGGCGCACTATATGACACTAGAGATTAATGAGGAGGAAGTTCAATTGTCCAGACATGATAGTATGTATGTGGCCTTGGGGAAAAAGAAGGCAAAAGAATTTCCAGTACATGGCATACTTTCTGACCTTATTCAAAAGGAATAGGTGGAGGCTGATGAAAAAGCCTTTATCTCTAATTTGCTAAAAAAGTTTTTCTTTTGACAAGAACCATTTGGAATAAAAATCCCAAACTAGACATTCCACTGTCTAAAGTATCAAAGCAGTCTGACTTGGCCTTTGAGGATATGGGGTCCTTAATGGCCAACCTAAAGCCAGCCAGAGAAATAAGAGCACAGTAAGAGAAGTGATGTCAGCATTAGGCCTTATGACTGCATCAATACCAGCCGTACAATGGGCCCGCTTCCACCAAAGAAGCCTACAGAGGTTTCCATTGGTAGAACTAAGACAATGACCTAGAAGAGTGAAAAAAGGGCAAAAAAATGCGCTAAGATAAAATATAATTATGGTGATGATATCTATCATATGTTGGAAGCAGCAATTCTTCTGTGCAACATCAAACAGAAAAAAATAAATGGAAAAAAAATAGAACCACGGTAGATCAGTGACATAAACTAATATGACACATGAATTAATAAATAAAACCATTCATAGTATTAATGAGTACTGGGCTTGGTGAAGAGCCAAATGATGCATGTAAAAATGAATATAATCTTGCAATATCTAACAAATAGTGAACCAAAAATAAATGAAGATAAAAAGTCCAATATAAAATTGTGAATAAATATTAGTAATTAATGTGCAATCCAAGCAAAGAAAGTCTTAATATGACCAACAGGGAAATGTGACATCCCCATGCCAAACTCAAAGATAAAGTCCATCCATATGTGAAAAAATATCTTCAATCCCTGGAAAGCAAAAAACTGTGAGTCCACCACCTTTAAAAAAAATACTTCTTACCAGACATCTGTGATCCTCTGTTACAGAGGATCACGCAAAGCATATAGTATAGGCACAGCTGGCTCCCGGGTACTTCCAATACACTTGCTAATCTCTAAATGTCCACATTGGTGAAAAGACCCAAACAAGGATACCCGTAGCATGTAAAAGCTCCAATAGTGCAAAACCTTTAGTTTATTGGACAAGTTAAAAAGTATCACACTTGCAGTATAGCATCAATAGGAACCAGTGTGAAGTGCCAGCCGACACCCGTTCGGACAAACCCGTCCTCCTGGCTGCTCAAACAATAACACAAGGTGACGTCAGCGCATCGCTCCGCCCTACGAATTTCGTTTTGTTTGTTTCTGATCATGTGCAGTCTTTTCTGCGCATGAAAAAAAAGTGTGGGGGAGGCGCTTGTATGGATAGAAGTGCTATATCACATAATCCAGCACAGGCCAGACACTGTGCCTGTGTGTAGGATATATATATATATATATATATATATATATATATATATATACATATATATGTGCAAGGTGTCTGGCCTGTGCTGGATTATGTGATCTAGCACTTCTATCCATACAAGCACCTCCCCCACAGTAGCAAAACACTGGTCAGGCACACATTTAGGCCTGATTCACACCTTTGCAGTTTGCATATTGCAGGTGCATTTTGCGTTTTTCAATGCATGCTTTTCATCTATTGAAGTATATGGAACCAAAACTAGAGGAAACCATGGTAAATGAACTGTAGTGTGTTCCTGCAAAACTGAAAATGCTCTAAAAAATGCATAGGTGTGAACCAGGCCCTAACCCTTTGATTGCCCCTGTTAACCCCTTCCTTGCCTGTGTGATTAATATTGCTGATAGCTGTCGTTACTAGTAAAAGAATAAAAATATGCCATAGTTTATGTGCTATAACTTTTGCGTAAACAAATCAATATATGCTTATTTTTTATTAATTTTTTTAAATATGTACCGGAATACGTTTTGGGGCCTTTTTCTTTTTTTTCGATCTTTTTTTTGTTTATAACACAAAAAATAAAAAACACAGAGGTGATCAAATACCACCAAAAGAAAGCTCTATTAGTTGGAAAAAAACTCAAATTTAGTTTAAGTACAGTGCTGCACTACTGCGCAATTGTCAGTTAAAGTAACGCAGTGCCATATTGCAAAAAAGGCCTGGTCATGAAGGAGGGTAAATCTTCTCAGAGCTTAAGTGGTTAAATAACGTATTTAATGAAAGCAGCAGGTTTTTATTTACTGTAAATATCTAATATGCCTTGCTATTTTTTAAAGCTGGCATGAACTCTGTCCACACTGAAATTCCAGCCAACCAAAAACTGATCTCTGTGGGAAGAAAGTCTGAGTCGCCCCACCCCAATCAAGCTCAGCAGTTGAATTGCCCAGTTTTTTGACAAGTTTATATTAAGGACTTGAGGTTTTGAGGTGCAAACATGCTGCAGCAAAAAAAATCCTGGTGGTTTTGTGTGTATGTGGGGAGATGCAGTTGAATTGTACAGGCGGCTGTGGAAGTGAAAGGCTGTACGTGGTCGCACTCAGGTAAACACAGATGCTTTTGTGCACGTAAACGTTCTGTGTTTGGGGAATATGCCATGTGTGCATGCACATGTAATACCTGATGCACTAAACAACTGGCATTTACCCGAGTATGGCCCTGTACAGCCAGTCACTTCTATGACCAGCTACCCAGGACATGGAAGAACACCAGGAATTTTACACTACAGCATATTTGTGCCTCAAAACTTCTGTGTGCCCTAAATATTTTTTTGCTGTTCAAATGCAGGATTGGAAATGTTTTTTTTGTTCTTCACCTGAATTGAGTGCTTCATCAATTGTAAAGTGGTGTTCACACCTTGCTGAAGTGCACAGATGAGCTATTTCTTGTTCTGTTCTATGAGATCCGTTCACATCTATGCACTTTTCTGCAGTGAAATTTCTTTAATCGTACATCATGGGACATTGTAATTCCTATGTGGGTTATAGTCCACCTTCAGGTGCTGGACACTGGCACACCCTAAACTGGAAGTTGCCTCCCTATATAACCCCTCCCATACCGGAGCATCTCCATTTTTTCACCAGTGTCTAAGGTGTTGGTCACGAGTGAAGGTGTGCTGAGCTCCACTGGTGCAATCTTTGCTGGGGCTAGCTACGCAGCCGGATCCATTCAAAGTGTCTTTTAGATCAAATTGAACGGTGCCATGCCTTATTTACGAAGAAACAAGGTTTTGCTTGTAAACATTTCTCATTTCAGTGAGCTGGACCCTGGAATCCACTGCTTTTGGTATTGAGGTCTTAAAGTTTTACTGGCGGGGTGCTATTGCAGGATTGTGGGTTCCCCAAGGGTCCCCAGTTCCTGAAGGTTTGTTAACGGAACCCACTGTGAAGGGTAAAGATTGGGTCTGTGGTTTTACCTCAGAAAACCCTGAGGCGGGAAGGGTAAGTGGTGTTTTCTAAGGAATTTTTAAATTTTCTTATGAAATGTCTCCTTTGAAGTAAATGTTGTCATGCCTAAGTGTCACCACTGTGGGAGCATGTACCATCTCATGCTTTGCTCAGAGATCACGTTGTGTCACAGAAGCAGCAGACTTTTTTCCTCCGGCTAGCAGGCAGACCTCTGGTAAGTTTGGAGGGTTTTGCTTCCTCCAGACACCCCCACTTGGGCAGAACTTCTTCCCCTCTTCATGAGGCCGAGTATAAGGGGGAACTGAAAATGATCGGCAATGCCGTTTTCTTTCACCGCCCCTACTCGGCGGCGGCTTCCAGGTCTCCTCCACGCCATCCCTTGCTCAATCACAAACTGATCTCGTCAGATTGGAGGCCCGTGCTTCCGCAGGAAAACTTTTTTTTTTTTTTTTAAAGAGAAAGGAGGGGGGGCCACGATGCGATGTGGGGGGCGGGGCTTGGTGCTGCGTTGGCATCCTCTAACATGCCTGAAAAAGGTTTTGTGACACAGGAATTTCCTATTTGACACATTTACTATTTGCATCAGGCTGAGCATTAATGGCAGCGGCAGTGGCTGGACTATTGCTCAAGCAGTTGATGCGATTTCTTCTGGTAGTACCTCTGCTTTGTGCATCAGGCTACAGTCAAAAGGGGGGTTAAAACACCCCTAAAAAAGAGCTAAAAGGGTCTCCCTCAAGCTCTGTAAAGCCTGCTCATTTCTACAAATGGCATCCTCCCCTGAGAGAGGGTGGCTGGTCAGAGTGAGCATCGGGGGCCATGAAATGTTTACAACTGTTTTCAACACTGCAGCCCCTGTTTATTTTACTAAAAATATATTTTTTTCCTCAGCCATGATGGCTTTAAAAAGAAAAGAAAAGTTTAGCGACTTTAATCGCATCACAGTAGGGCTCAAAATGCGGCAGGTTCTCTTCCATTGCCCAGGACCCTCAAACTGAAGAACTAGGGGTGGTAGAAGACGAATTCCCTCAGGGGACCATGGTGGGGCCGATGACTCCTCTTCTGAGGTATCCAATGCGGGAGAATCCGTTTTTTCAATCTTAAGATTGATGGTGCAATTTCTTGCTGAATGGTCCTCTCCACATTTATGTACCCTTAACTGAGTGTTTGGGTTCCCTAAAGCCTCCTCAAGCTTTTCATGCTTTTTCTTGTCCATTCATTGTTGGAAAAGCTTTTTTGTATCTGAAAAGATCACCCAGATAAGCATTATTTTCCCTCCTAAAGGGTTTTCACACTTTATCCTATGGTGGAGGAAATTCACCAAGTAGGGTATACCAGCAATTAACGCTTATTTCCTATGTGAATAAGAGTTTGACTTGTCCGGCAGACAATGCTCAAATACTTGGGGATCCAACGGATAAAAAGTTGGAATTCCTATTAAAAAACAAAAAAACAGGCCCAGGCTCAGGATCTGGCAGCTTTGTTTGTGATAGTTGCTGTGAGAGATTCTATCCTTCAGGCCCAGGATCTGGCAGCTTTATGTTTGCAATAGTTGCTATGAGAGATTCTATCCTTTAGGCCTTGAGCCCTTTGCTAAGCACCATGCAGAAGCTCCTGGCTAGTCTTCCTTTTGCAGTGAAACAGCTATTTGGGGATTTTTGGATAATGCATCCAAAGAAATTCTAGTGGAAAAAATACCCCTTTTGTCAATTAAGAAAAGGAGTAAATGTATTTGTAAATGTATTTTACTTCCTCAATGGCTCCAAGGTACAAACTGGTGTTCCAAGAGTTCCCGTCTCCCCGTTTTCTCAGGTCAAATGTTCCTAAGGATCCAGAGAAAAAAATAATTCTCTCAAGCATTGGAACTTCTTTTGGCAAAAAGTGATCATGGTGGCCCCCATGTAAGAGCAGAGGTTGGGGTTTGGTTAAATCCAAATGGAAATTCTGAATCTCAAAAATCTAAATTCAGTTCCTGAATATAACCACTGTCTTTTTTCATATGGAGTCAATCCAATCAGTTATATCCTTCCTACAAGGAGGAGAACTTCTGGCGTCAATCGACATCAAAGATCCATACTTCCATATGCCTATTTCCTGGCTCACTAGTAATATCTACTTTTCAAGGTGGAAAATCTTCATTTTCAGTGTGTAGCTCTGCTTTCCGGTCTAGCTACTGCACCTTGAGTGTTTACAAAGGTTCTGGCCCCTCTTCTAGCCAGATTAAAGGCCCAAGGTATAACGATTATGGTTTACCTGGACGATATGTTCTTGATAGTCTAGTCGGTAGCCCGCTTAGACCAAAGTATGGTCATCACATTCAACTACCTGGAATATCTGGGTCAGTTTCTCAGCCTAGGAGAAATCATCTTTAAAACCATGAAAAGGGCTAAGATACTAATCATAGCTACACCCAGAAAAGGGTATTCTTGCCCCAGGCAAAGATCAGCACCATAAAGGAACTGATTTAGGTGGTCTAAGCAAGATGAATTCTATTCAGCTTTGCATAAGCTTGTTGGGAAAGATGGTGGCTTCATTCAAGGCCGTTTTTTATGCTCAGTTTCATTTGAGGCTGCTGCAAAATATTATCCTATTGGCTTGGAATAAAGGGTTTAAGCTCTAGATACCCAATGTGTCTGACTTCAAAGCCTACGGCCACATCACCCTGAAAGGGCCCTATCTCGTCTGATCTTGGAGGCTAAGCAGGGTCGGTCCAAATCTGCAAAGGGGAAAATCCTTCCTGCAGTTACCACTTTCACACAGGCGATGTGACTTGACTCCCCCCCCCCCCCCCCACTGTGCTATTGTATTTTGACAGTGGGACTTTCCTCATCAGAATACATTGAACAGCATTGCAGCTGATTGAATGCTGGTTTTCCAGCAGGAGCTAATCTACTTCTGTTGCACAAAGAGAGGTACACACAGAGCGAATTTCTTCTTGTTCTGATTTTCAAATTTCGATATGCGTATACCCAGCTTAAGTGATTTCAGTCAAACAATATCTTTTGGTTGTTCATTTTCTTAGATTTGTGTTTGTAGGAACAATGTATGTTTATGGGTTTATCTACAGTTATGTGCATATAGTATGTATTTCTATCTCTCCAAGGTTATACATATTGTGGTTCACAGTCAGCTGGGTATACATGAAGTACAGGACTATAAAGCAGCCGCAACATTTTAAAAGGAGCTCCCAGTTGTGCCTCAGACCTTGGCAACACAATTCATCACTTCACAAGATCTGATGTCTACAAGGTCAACCAGGGAAAGCTGTGTGATCATAATATTCCTCTATGACAACCATCTGCAAAAAAGTTAGAAAAACAATCTCATGGGTGCATGAACAGCCAAGCAACCGCTCAGGAAATCTCATCTGTGTGACATCATTTCCTCAGTGAATTTCTGCTGCTTCGTATCCTGCAAATTAAGAACTTTGTGCCCTTTGGGCCGCAGCATTAGCTACTGTCAGGACAGTTGTGTTTTTTTATTTTTCTGCTGCAACTATTTGTCTAAAGCACAGTTTGCTATATAATCCCATTTATAAATGTTTACCAAGTGGTTTGTTATTGATGACTGGATTAACAAGTACAGTTATATTTTAAAAGATTTGCTTTGTGTGTTTTTTTTACACTTAAAAGGTCCACCAAAGCTAACCAGCATTATAAGATGGCAGTCACAATATGCAACCTCTTTTATGTCTATAAACTCCATCTCTATAAACCTCTTTAGGTCTATAAACTTCAACATGTTCGTGTCATTTCAAGTCATTTTCAATATTTTTGTATTCTGGTTCCTAAAATAAATTAGAATGATACTAAAGGAAACGTTTTTTTTTTTTTTTTTTCAAAAATTAAAGGCCTGTTGCACTTTTACTGCTCTTTTCTCAGGTCCCCACTTGTGCTTTGGACTCTTAATATGGAGGCACTCAAGCTTGTTCTTTCCCGAGCCCAGCTCTGTGATCAGTGCCAAGAGGACTCAGCCCCACCCTCTGCTCCCTCACTGGATGTGATTGACAGCAGCAGAAGCCAATGGCTCCCGTTGCTGTGTCTGAGCCAATGAGGAGGGAGAGAGTTAGGAGAGCAGCTGCTCTTGTGCACATTGCTAGATTGAAATCAGGTTCAGGTAAGTATAAGGGTAGTCGGTGGGGTGGGGGGAGCTGCACACACAAGTTTTTTTTTTTTTATTTTTTTTTTCTTCATGCATAGAAATGCATAAAGGTAAAAAAAAAAATTCCGCCTTTGGTATCACTTTAATACCAGTAATCCTTAACAAACAAAAGATTTCACATCACACTTACCAGCCAGTCTGCAAAATAGCTAAATTGGCCCTGTTTAATGGTTTGCATTTTGCACATATTTGAAAATACATGCATAAGCCACAGTGCCCACATCAAGGGACCTCCTGTATATAATGTGGTCCTAAGGCCTAGTTCACACTGGCATTGAAGGCAGGCATTTGAGGGGGATTTTAATGCTATGAAGCATTAGCATTGCTTTGTCAAAATTGACGCCCCATTAATTTGAAAGGAGTTGAAGCATTTCAACTCCTTACATTCATGTCTATGGTAATGCGATGGCATGCATTTGCAGCATGGTTGGTACATTACAGTTAAATGCCATGGTGCGGTTTTAAGGCGCCAAAAACACGTCAACCATGTCGTAAATGCATATAGGGCGTTTGGAGGAGCATTATTAATGCTCATTAAACACTGATTAACCACTTGCTTACTGGGCACTTAAACCCCCCTCCTGCCCAGACCAATTTTCAGCTTTCAGCGCTGATGCACTTTGAATGACAATTGCACGGTCATACAACACTGTACCCAAATGACATTTTTATAATTTTTTTCCCACAAATAGAGCTTTCTTTTGGTGGTATTTAATTACAGCTGGGAGTTTTATTTTTTGCTAAACAAACAAAAAAAGATGCAAAAAAAAAAATCATGTTTAATAGTTTGTTATAAAATTTTTCAAACAGGTCATTTTTCTCCTTCATTGAAGTGCGCTGATGAGGCGGCACTGATAGGCTGCATTGGTGGGCACTGATAGGCTGCATTGGTGGGCACTGATAGGCTGCACTGGTGGGCAAAGATGGGCACAGATAAGGTGGCACGGATGGGTGGCACTAAGGGGCACTGATAGGTACCATTGATAGATGGGACTGATGGGCACTGATAGGTGGCACTGCTGGGCGGCACTGATGGGCACTGGTAGATGACACTGATGGGCACGGATATGTGGCACTGGGGTGCAGCACCGTTGTTGAGGCAGATTGTGGGCACTGCTGGGTGGCACTGACGGGGGGCACTTATTTTTTAATGAGGTGGCACTGGCAGGGGGCAGGTGGGCACTGGCAGGGCTGGCCGTGATCGGGGACTGATGTCCCGATCACGGCCGCCGGTGATCGGCTCTTTTTTTTTTTTCTCCTTGTGCTGTCAGCACGATGAGGAATAATAGCCGATTACCGGCTCCATTGTATCACATGATCAGCTGTCATTGGCTGACAGCTGATCACGTGGTAAGGGGTCGGGATCGACCCCTTGCTCGGATCCGTGATCAGGCGAGTCTCATAGGCTCGCCGATCACAGAGCGCGCCGCGCGCGCCCCTCAGGGGGCGCGCAGGCCGCTCGTGCACGGGACGACGTCAATAGACGTAGTCCTGGCAAAGGAGGTCCGCGCTGTAGCCGTCATTCGGCTATAGCGCGGGTCTCTAGTGGTTAAAGGCACACATTAACGCTATAGGTGCTTTTTGATAAATGTCAGTATTTTGAGCAAGTGTGAACAAGCCCCAATTTCCAGAGTCTTCATAGTAGAAGCACATATATCAATAGATAGGCTAAGTGCAGACACCTTCTTTTATAGGGTGACGACACTATCCCTTCCTCGTGGAGGTATCTCCACTGAACACCTGACTAGCTGGCTTCTCAGTCAGCAGTCTGATGAAAGATATGTTGCCAGCACACCAAAAGTATACCCATACAGCTTATACTTGTGCTGGCAACACATGGTGTTTTACAGACCTTTTGGAAAAAATAAGCTCAATCAGTGGCTGCAGTCGATGACTGCAGCACTGATCGATATATTCTGACAGCGGAGGAGTCCCCTTGCTGTCAGAATAGAATAACGCCAGCTTTAAATGACCATGTCCTTACGTGAGGGCATGCATGTGGCCAGGAAGTGTCTGCAAGAGATTAGCAGCTCTGAGAGATATAACAGTGTAACAAAGGTAAGGAAAAAATGTGAAAGCAAGCATTTTTTTATTTTTTTTTTTATATAAAAAGAAATGCCACTTCTCCTTACCTTAATGATTTTTGTTTTGGGCATTTAGTAAGTGCAGTCGGCTGCAGATGTCAACAGTTGTCCACTGGTTTAGACAAATAGCAGTAATGCTTTGTATGAAATAAAGTGACCTCTGAATATTTCTGTGCAATGCAGTACTAAGACATTTTCTGTTGAATATCTGCTGTTTTCTATTATCAGCACAGAAGTAGTGTGCCGTGTGTAGAGGATGAATCTGGCAAACCTGTCCAGACAATCTGTGTCAGTTTGAGAAACCTTGGCCTACAGGATGTGAAAGGAGTTATTTTGTTTTTCAGGCAGATTTGTGTCATTTTAATCAGTCACTGGAAGTCCATATCCAGCCTGTTGGTTACACACATCCTGAGTTCAGGTCAGCATTTCACAAATTTAGCTACATTTGTAGAATGATATGATCACAAACACCACACACAGTCAAAGGTCCAGCAGAGTGATGTTTGTAGGCATTGTACGCAGTGTTAACTCGGTCATTGGATCGTTTGCTTCTATCGCACAGAAGTAAAGGTAAAATCGCATTGGTTTTTGTGGATCAGTAATGCAATTAATGACAGTTCTCATTTCTGGCACTATGACAAATAAAGTCTAATGAGTTTTCATGGTAGCCCTTCTCCAACTTGAGTGCTCTGTGTCCAATACTTTTGCTGCCATGCTAATACTCATTTTTGTTAGGTGAATATGAACTAATACAGTACAGACCTTAAATTCACTATATGTAACTGGAAAAGAGAGCTTTTATAATATTAAACACTGACCTTCACAGAAGCATCTAAAAATAATACATATGGGGACAGATTGACCTCCAAAAGGGTTCATTAATCTGGTCAGGCAGTCTTTTGATCCAGTTGCCCGTTTTTAAGACCGAGTCCTCTTTTACCTCCACTGCCCTGTAATCTGCATTACCCAAAGAAAAAGTGAATTGTGAAATATTATATGTTTTTAGGGCATTTTTCTAGCGTTTTTTTCAGTCTTTTTTTTTTTTTTTTCAGTGTTTTTGTACAGGTGTTTTGAGGTCCAACGGTGACTGTTAAAAGCAGTTGCATATCTGGAAGGCTCTTTTTCTGGTGGGTGTTGCAGAGCAAAAAGGTGCTTGATATTCTTCCTAGGGATGAGCTCAGGCGTGTTCGCATTGGAACACGTGCAAAGCCCACCAGGAAGTCGGCGCAGCGCTGCGCTAATCACAGGCAGTGATGCATTGCCCAATCTCTGCAGCGGCACATCGGGGAAATGTCTCACTGCCTGTGATTAGCGCAAGGCTGCGCCTACTTCCTGGCTGGATCTGCACGTGTTCCATGCAAACACGCCTGAGCTCATCCCTAATTCTTCCTATGGAATTTGGAAAATAACCACTGATGCCAGTCTCTCTAAGTTGGCTTGAGGCTGGCTACAGTTCAGTGGGCTTGGTCTCCACAGGAGAGAATGCTGTCCAATAGCTTGGAATTTTTGGGCAGTATGCCTTGCTCTGGATCATAGGACAAACCTGTTGTACATTCAATCTGGAAATGCCTCTGCAGGTGTATATATGTGTGTGTGTGTGTATATATATATATATATATATATATATATATATATATATATATATATATATAATATTATATTATAAATGTCAACCACCAGGGCGGAACCAGAGGTCGTGTGAGGGAGGTGTACCACATTCTGTCTGGGACAGTACAAGTGCTGTCTCTATTCCCAATACATATTCCAGATATAGGATGGTGGCAAGGGGTACTCTGCAGGGGAATCTACTAGATTCCAAGCTTTACAACAGTTTGGGACAGGTGTGTCCTGAACAAGAGTCTAACCGCCAATAGGGGTACATATACTGGTAACACCTTAAGTCTGGTTCTCCCTTTGACGTTCCCCCCCCCCCCCCATTTCAGATTCTGCCACATCTTTTGTGAAGAATCCGTGAGGTGATAACACTGATTAGTGTTGGCCAAATTAGCCCAGGGGGGCTTGGCGCACAGACATAGCGAGTCTTGCAACGGTTGCTCCTTGGACACTCTCAGTCCAGCGGGACCTTATGGTCTTGAGTCTTGTAGCTCAGCACTGTTGAGCTCCTTGAAGCCAGCTTCAGGGAAATTCAATTACAGGACTTTGCCTGGGGAGAAGCCAGGAAGTGGCACCCGTAGAAATGTGGGTGGTAGAATTTCTTTTTCTTTCTCCAATCGGTAGAGGAAAGGAGTTTGGCCTTAAGTACCGTTAAGGGTCAGAGTTTGTCCCTATCAATTTTTGTTTTCTAGGGGCCGTTGTTCCTGCTTGTCAGGCCATTCTTGTGTCCTTGGGACTGGAGTTCATCTTGACTTTCCTTGCAGAGACCATTTTTTGAAGCATTCGGGGGATTCTGTTGGTTCTTTTATCTCAGAAGGTGGCTTCTTTGGTTGCTATCACTTCACGAAGTGGAGTGTCAGAGTTGGTGGCTCTTTCGTGCAAGGAGCCATTCTTGGTCTCGCATCATAAGATGATGTTGTGTCCTCATCCATTTTTATTGCCCAAAGTGGATTCTAGTTTTCATTTGAATCAGGACAGTGTCTTGCCTTTTTATTTTTCTCCTAATCCACAGTCAGCAGGAGAAAGATTGCTACCTACTTTAGAAGTAGTTCAGATGTTCAGGGTCTACTTGTCGGTACAAGTCAGTAATCCTGGTTTGTGCTGCCAGAAGAGCCCAGGAAGGGCAGGCGGCATTCAAGTCAAATATTTATCAGTGGATCTGTCAGTTTATCAATAATGCCTTTGGTCTAAAATGGTAAAAAAAATAAAAATTTCTGGGGAGAGATTCCCTACCAGGTGTGGGAGTATCTTGGGCCATCCATCATTGGGCGTCAGTGGCCCAGGTGTACAAGATCACTATTTGGTCTTTTTGTTTATACAGCCACAGGGGTTTTACCAGGTCGATGTCAATCACGTAGAAGATGCTGCCTTTGGCCTCAGCGTATTACAAATAGCAGAGTAGGTCCTTCTTTGATGGCAGTTTCTATGATGGTGTCTCCCTCCCCACAGAGACATTGCTTTGGGACATCCCAGATAGTAATTGCTATAGCTGCTCTGTGTCCCATGATGTACGATAAATAAAATTGAATTTTTCCTACAGCTTACTTGTAAAATCCTTTTCTTGGAGTTCATCACGGGACACAGAGGTCCCTACCCTCTTTTTGGGAATTGCTTGCTACAAAACTGATGTGCTTCCTGTGAAGGAAGGGTTATATAGAGGACAACTTCCTGTCTTTTTGGTGGGCCAGTGTCCATTCACCTATAGATGGTGTATAACCCAGATTAATTAAAGTAATTACTATAGCTGCTCTGTGTCCCGTGATGTTCTCTAAGAAAATGATTTTACAGGTAAGCTGTAGGAAAAATCCTACTTTTGCTCACAAATGTTCACTTTGTAAGGCTACTTAGACACTGGGGCAGGCTCCGGTGGTAAAGGAGTGCTTTTTTTTAACACCGATTTGCCGTAGTTTTAGCGGCACTATTCGGCTGCTACAGGAGGAGGTTTTAACCCCCCCCCCCCCCGCTCTAGGGGCCGCAAAAGGGTTAAAACTGCTGGCATAGCGCCATTGCAGCGGTCCCATGCCGGCCGTTTAGCAGCGCTGCCCCATTGCTTTCATTGGGAAGGGGAGCTTTAGGAGCGGTGAATACACCACTTTTACAGCGCTGCAAAGATGCAGCTTACAGGACTTTTTTGACCGTCCTGCAAGCGCACTGCTCCAGTGTGAGAGCCTAGGGGGCTTTCACACTGGACACGCAGGAGAGGCTCTTTACACGCGCTATTTTTAGCACTGTAGTGCCTGTAAAGCGCCTCAGTGTGAAAGTAGCCTTAGAAATATCGGGGGAGCTCTTACAAAACATTGACGCGCTGGTACCGTACGCCTTCTGTATTGGTGTCCCTTTTCCCTGGACACAGCGCATTATGTTGGTGATGTGGCATCCAGAACGGCACCATGTTAAACATTTTCTGGGACTGTCCAACGATTCGCCCCTTCTGGCAACAAGTATTGCAAGTTGTGCACAAACTTACAGACCACTCCTTTTTTATGTATTTTTTGTCAACCCTGCTGCAATGCTTCTTACTTTGACTCCTATGTCGAGTAAGAGATACCGTAAATCCTCTCTGGAGAATCTTTTGAATGCTGCTAGGGCATGTATTCCCAGTATGTGGGAGCAATAAGCCCCACCCCTTATATCACAGTGGTTTGCCAGGGTGAACAATATCTAACAGATGGAACACCTCACAAATGCCTTTTCAGTATGCACGACCACAATGCTGTTTTCTTTGAGCTGAGCGGGATGCCCCCTTTTTGAAGAGGGTCATGACTTGCCTTTTAGATTACAAATGATGCGTGCCTATAGGTGATATGATCCTCTTAGTATGTACATAGGAGTCATGTTCCTACAACTATTTTTCTACACGTGGTTATGTCTTTCTTAAAATTGAATATGACCCTGACTTGTTAGACACAATTTATCACCAAATTGACATAACGTGTATGGTTTGATTGGTGACAGTGTATGATATTTCCAATGCCATCTTGTCACTGCTGACATTCTTCGTCAGGACTGTACTGTATGTCATACTACTGTGTTTTGTTGCATACCCATAAATAAAAAAATAAACAAAAGAGAAGTATGGGAGTATGTGTTTTTTTTCAGTTTTATACTTGCCTAGGCAAATGCAGCATCGGTCCCCCAGTGCCTCTACACTAAGAACCGAGCGATCGAACACCGCCGGTTCTGACAGCTTCCTGAGCAGAGAGCTGCTGACTTCAGCCCGCTCTGCTGAAACCGGGTCACAGGCGTGCAAAGCGAACTGCACTCCTGTGAGCCATAGGAGAAGTACAGCTAAATGAGCTTTGGCTATACTTCTCCTTTTAAGTGTTGAGGCCAGAGGCAGACAAGCAGGCTGACTAGCAGGTCAGCAGTAGCAGACTGTGTAGTTTTCATTGTACAAGTTTTATCTAAAGCAGACCTGTGGGAAGCAGAAAGTGTTTAAGACCTGGTTCACACCTATGCATTTTTCAGTTTTGCAGAAATGCACTACAGACTATGGGTCAATGTTTTGTTCACATAGGTGCATTTTCCACCAGTGCATTTTTTATAAAGAATGGGCACTTTTTTTTCCTGCCGCAGGGTGTGATTTTTGTTTCCGTAGACTTCAATGGAAATGCGTGTGAAAAAATGCACACAGAAAAAACATCAACCGCATCCTGCATAGGTGTAAACCGGTCCTTACTGAGTAAACGCTCCTTTATGTACCTAGATGCCGCATCTGACCTCTTGCCAAATATTGACGCTTGAAAACAGGCTTTATGCACACCGGGTTTAAAAAAAACACAGCTTTTTCTGGCATTTGACAGTTTTTTTTCTGCCTTTAAACACACCTCTGTTAGCCTGAGTACATGCTCACATAGACATTTACGTACGTGTAAGAGGAGCGTTTACAGGCAAAAAAACCTCCTCGCCAGCGCATTAAGGAAAGGAGCTTTTGGGCAGAAAAATGCTTGACCTGCCTAAACAAATGAAAGGGGTTGTAAAGGCAGAAGGTTTTTTTTATCTTAATGCATTCTATGCATTAAGATAAAAAAAAAACTCTTGTGTGTAGCAGCCCTCCCAGCACCCCCCTAATTACTTACCTGAGCCCCATCTCTCTCCAGTGATGTCCGGGACACAGCAGTGGTGCCATTGGCTCCTGTGGCTATCTATCAATGTCAGTCAGCCAATCGGGAGAGGGGTGGCAGGTTTCCGTGTCTGAATGGATACACTGAGCTCTGACTTGGCTTAGGTGCCCCCATAGAAAGTTGCTGGCTAAGGGGGGCTCATTGATAGGAGGGAGGGGCCAGGAGCAGCAAAGAGGGACCTGAGAAGAGGATGATCCGGGCTGCTCTCTGCAAAATCAACTTTAATTTATTTTTTTTTTTCCAGACAGAACTCTGCTTTAAGGGTGGCCATTCATTGTACAATTTTTCCTTTAGATTTCTCAAAACCATATAATATATGGTCACACCTGAACGCTTACAATTTTTATGCAATCAGGCAAGCCCTTCCTCTACATAGCTGAAGGTAAATCTAAAGGAAATTGAATAAGAAAATTGTATAATGTGCGGCCAGCCTAAGTTTTGGTTAAATAGACTTTTGTGGTGCACAAAGAACACGCACATACATATTGATAGATTTAAAAAAAAAAAAAAAAAAATTTGAACCCCAATACATCATTAAAATTATCTGCAAAATTGTATCTCCCATATTCATAAGAGTATTGGATGTTTACAAGAATATCTACTTAAACTGGGCCTGTGCCCTCAGATAATTACACAAACCTTAGACTTTATAAGAATATTTTTTCTTTATTCAATTTTTCTACATGTTTTGCAGGTTTAACAGCCTGCTTCTTAAGGAGAGTGACAGGTGAAATACAATATGTGTATACAACAAATGACGTGTAGCCTAAAAATGGCATATCCCCAAGGGGCACCTTCCGAAACTGGATCAGAAGCTGACATGGGACAGAGACCACGCAAAAACACCCTCTATGTCTGAGCTTAGGGGCTACCGCAGTGGGGCAACTGCAGCTAAAGGGGAGGGGAAAATATAGGAAGGGACAGCACAAAAGAAAGTTGGCACAATATCCCAAATCCAAGTCCATTGGCGTTCATATTTCTGTACAATTTTTATTACGTTTTTTTTGTCTTTCCTTTCCTTTGTGAAATATACCCATAATCTTTTGTAATGGTGGTAACCCTTTTTAGCATTATGATGTGTGTGTGGTCTATTTAACCAAAACAAAGCTTCCAATGTGAAAGAAAAAAGGTGAAAGTATAATTAAAGGCAAAGCTTTTTGTTTTGTACAGATGGATTAGAACCCCTGTCAGGTTTTATTGCTGTCTGTGCCCCCCCGTTAGGGAAATTCACCCTCTCTATTCGTCCTGTTTACCATTATCATTGAAAGTAAAAGAAAACCCCAAATTTGGGGTTGGCCCCAGGAAAGTAATAGAGAGGAAATCCTCCAATGGGGACACTAGTTCTGGTGACCTGGGGCCCCCCAAGGAATTCCCTTAATCTGTTTGACTATGAGATAGGAAGTGAAGGGAAATCTCTGCAATGGAACAGAAATGTCAAAAAAAAAAAAAATCTGACCAGGGATATAACCCTCCATTGCTCTATCCAAAATAAAAATTCTACTTTAAACCTTTCAGCAGGGGTCTCCAACTTTCTAAAGAAAGGGCCAGTTTACTGCCCTTCAGACTTTAGGGGGGGCTGGACTGTGGCTATTGGAAGAAGAAAAGGTCCCGGCATCAGTGGGAGTAAACCATGCCCCATTGGGAGGATTTGTGCCCCATCAATGGTATCATTGGCAGAAATTGTGCCCCATCAATGGTGTCATTGGGAGAAATTGTGCCTCATCATTGGCAGCGTCAAGAGGAACTGTGCCCCATTGTTGGTGTCATTGGGCCTCATTGTTGGTCTAATTTGAAGGAATTGTGCCCCTTCGTTGTTATCAGTGGATTCAATTGTTGGTGCCGTTAGGAAGAAATGTGCCCCATTGTTGGTGTCATTGGGAGGAAATGTGCCCCATCGTTGGTGGCATTGGGAGGAATTGTGCCTCTTCGTTGTTATCAGTGGATGAAATTGGTGACATTAGGAGGAACTGGGCCCCAGCTTGGTGTCAATCTAAATTAAAATAAAAAACAAAAACAAAGGAATAGATGCATGGTCTCTTGCATATTTAAAAAAATTGACAACCATAAACTAAAGTGAGGAAAATAATTATTTGATCCCCTGCAGGTTTTGTAAGTTTGCCACAGGTCTGTGATTGTTATCGTAGGTGTAGTTTAAATGATATAGACAGACTATCGACAAAAATCCAGAAAGAAAACATGATACAAATGTTATAAATTGAGTTGCAGTTCAGTGAGTAAAATAAGTATTTGATCCCTTACCAACCAACAACAATACTGACTCCCACAGATTGGCTACAGTATGTGTTCATGTGCTACACACACGAGTCCTGTCATTTTAGGAAGATGCTCCTAACGACTTATTATTTGTATAAAAGGCACCTGTCCACAGAATCTTTCTTCCATTCAAACCCCACATCATGGGCAAAACTAAGGAGCTGTCAAAGGACATTGGGGACAGGATTGTAGACCTACACATGGCTGGAATGGGCTACAAGACCATCTCCAATAAGCTTGGTGAGAAGAAAACTGTTGGAGCGATTAATAACCATCAAACGCCCTTAGTCTGGAGCTCCATGCAAGATTTTGCCTCATGGGGTAAGGATGATCATGAGAAAAGTGAGGGCTCAGCACAGAACTACACGGGAGGAGATTGTGAATGATCTCAAGGCAATTGGGACCACAGTCACCAAACAAACCATTGGTAACACAATATGGATTGAAATCCTGCAGTGCCCGCAAGTTCCCCCTCCTCAAGAAGGCACACAAACAAGCCTGCCTGAAGTTTGCCAATGAACATCTAAATGATTCAGAGAAGGCTTGGGGGAAAGTGCTGTGGTCAGATGAAACCAAAATTAAGCTCTTTGGGATTAACTCGACTTGCTGTGTTTGGAGGAAGAAATAATGCTGACTGTGACCCTAAGAACACCATCCCTACAGTCAAGCATGGAGGTGGAAACATACTTTGGGGCTATTTCTCTGCTAAAGGTACAGACCGACTTTGCCGCATTGAGGGGCCAATGGACGTGTATTGTAAAATCTTGAATGAGAACCACCTTCTCTCAGCCAGAACACTGAAGGGTGAGTTATGGATGGGCCTTTCAGCATGACAGTGAACCAAAACATACTGCCAAGGCAACAACAAAGGAGTGGCTCGAGAAAAAGCACCTAAAGGTCCTGGATTGGCCTTGCCAGCCACAACATTTTTGGAGGGAGCTGAAGTTCGAGTTGGCAAGCGACAGCCAAGAAACCTTAAGTATTTAGAGAAGATCTGTAAAGAGTGGACCAAAATTCCTCTTGAGTTGCGTATGCAAACCTGGTCACCAACTATAAGACACGTCTTACCTCTGTGCTTGTCAACAAGGATTTCTCCACCAAGTACGAAGTCATATTTTGCTTGGGGATAAAATAATTATTTTATTACTGTATGTATATATAGTGAAAATGCAGCAGAATAGCAATTTAGCCTTTAATAGTCTTAAAGCAGATTAAAACCTAACTACTACAATTATCATATAATGCAATTTCAAAAGTAGTTATTTTGTATCTGTAGCTGTCCTGCAATGGAGGCCATTGATGCACTTACTATTAGGACAGAGTGTTGTCACCCTGTCACAGGGGCTTCTGAGAATAGCCATTCTCATATAAGTTCATATTAGCTTTAATATGCTAACGCAACTTCATATCATTTTCAATATTTTTACGTTTATTAAAATGCTAGTTATCCTGTCTAGTTCACAAGCTTCCTTTTTACAGATAATAAAGCTCTATTTCTGTCTCCCGTTTGTGCTCCTGTGTTGTCACTCTGTCACACAGGTTTCCAATCAAGAATATAAGCAGACATTTCAACACGTTACATCAGACTGTCTGCTGTCACAATCAGGAAGCCCATCCTGAGAAATTCCATGCAGCCATTGCTGGAGTGCATTCATGTAGACAGGGAATGGTTGCAGGAGATCAGCACTGAGATGCAACGTAGGACATAAAAGTCGAAGGTAAGTATTTTAATTAAAAAAAAGCCTATTTGTGACACCCAAGGTTATTGTAAACTAATTGTCAGTTAGGAGTTATTTTAAAAAATTGCTTTTTTAAATGTGATATTATTGCAGGTCCTTTTTTAATACAACTTTCTACACGTGAAAAAGCACTGCATGAGCTTGGCATTCTAATGTTTCTAGTTTGATGATTCATTTTTTTTGTGGATCTACACAAATATATTGTCTGTTTTAATCTGATAGTTCACGGTGGATCAGTACACAATACATAGTGCAGCGTTAATAACTTGTTCTTGTATCTGCTCCTGATGCAATCCAGCGAGCCAACACTCTCCATGAGAACTTTAAGATTTAATGACATTGGAACCTTGTGGCTTGGTGTTTATTGGAACTCGGAGAATGTTAGCTGTGTTCTGCTGTCGATGTGGAAATCTGTTTATCAGAGTTCACTGCCACCACTTCATTTAATTTGCCGCTCCAGGGAGAGAAGGTTGCTTTGAAGAGCACTTCTAAGAATTGAACATATCTGTGAAATGAAATCACTTTAATGCAGTGATAACTTGGGAGAGGATAACTGTTATCTCAGACCTTGAGGGTGGATGTAAAAGCAGAATTCATCCACAGAATACATAATGCAGACTGCACACCTTTCCATCTGATTGCCAATGGCAGTTGAGCAAACCAATTCCATGTCATATGGACACCTGGATAATGTCGTATTTAGAAATTTGCCCATAATGCCCAGGATCATACAAAGCAGTGGCAGGTGACCATTAAGAATTTAAGTAAGCTATCCTGCCAGCACACTGTCAAGTTTGAATCCATGGTATACGCTACTGCGCTGTGTGATTGGTGTAATGAATGTATTGGGTTAATCAATTGGTGTGAACCAATGATAAATAAGTGTATGGGTTGCTGCAGCCTCTATTGTGTTCCCACAATATAGCTAAAAATGAAGTAGATCAGGGGTTGTGCAGCCTCATGTAAAACAAAAAATTTAATACTAAATAGGTGAATATTTAAAGCGATTGTAAAGCTTTGTTTTTTTCTCCTCTGTGCAAGGGTTTTGCACAGAGCGGCCCTGATCTTCCTCTTCTGGGGTCCCCCCGTGGCGCTCCTGGCTCCTCCTCTTCTCGAGTGCCCCCATGGAGACCCCCTTCCAATGGGGACACTCGTGAGGGTGTGCTACCGAGCCCTGTTGCTGGGTCCATTGACACAGGCAGCAGGACTCGGCCCGCCCCCTGGCCTCCCGTGTCACTGGATTTGATTGACAGCAGTGGGAGCCAATGGCTCCTGCTGCTATCAATCTATCCAATAAGTACCCAAAACAGCATCTGGAGCTTCTGTGCTCGTCCCTGTCGCTGAAATGATTGAGTTCAGGTAAGAAAAGGGGAGGAGGGTGCTGCAGCTTAAAAGGTTTTTCGTTTTTCAGGGGTGAAAATACATTAATTAAGCAATTAATGAATAAGGTACATAAAGGTTGTACAATAATGAAAAATAATAAAAGTGTCTCTGTAAATAGTGAATAAATCAAATCCTATAGCGATTTGAATACAGCCCCAATTCCAAACGTGATGTGTATCAATGCTGTTCTTCTAGTCAGGCGACATTCAGGTGTTCTCTTATATGACCAAATATAGTACCTCCACCTCCGTGTAAACCTCCTTGCTCACAGAACTCTCACCTCATTAAAGGCTCATAAAGACCTTTTATATAATATGCCCACTTGGCCTCCAATTTACTCCAGCAATCTCCACTTTCAATGGATAAACAAAGGTACTTTGGTACTTCCGAATAGATAATCACCCAGGTTATTGAGGTACTGTTCCCTTTGAATCTCCTTCAACCTCCGATATAACAGCTCTGCAACCTGTAGTAGTCCTGTCTTACCTGTAGGAATCCTGCTTCGTATGCTCCTATTTTGAATGCTTTGTATGCCTCAAGCCGTGGTGCACGGAGGCGGCCAGTGGAACTGTGTAGAGGTCTGTGGAAAGCCGTTTTCTCCCCGGTTCCCAACAGAGACTAACAAATCTACAGTTGCAGCCATGTAGTTACGGACGGCGCGAAGTCTCGTGAGAGTGGGCGGGACACATGCGGAGTGGCGTGCATGGCGTGAGGCAGCTGGTTGGCGCGGTGTGGTGTCCGGAAGCTTGTTGGAGACGAGGGGACTGCTGAAGGAGAACTCCTGCTGCTAAGATACAAGTTTGGCCGGGTAGCTCTGGGATGTCATGACAAGAAAGAAAAGAGAGGAGCAACCGCATCAGGAGAATGTGGGGTCCCAAGCAACATGCTCTGCAAAAGAGAAGGGCAGCCAGACGGCATCAGCAGCCAAACTGGAGAGGTTTACTCATACTCCTGTGCAGTCGCCAGTTAAAGGTAGTCGGCAAGCACATGCAAGGGCTCAATCGGGAGCCTCTTCAGACAGAAAGAGTCATGGTCAAAAGTCAACAGCACTACCAGGCACAAAAACTGTAAGTAACGGGGCCAGAGGGAAAAATCCCCAGATCTGGCGAGAAATCTGGATATACACAGATCTACAGAAGTGTAGAGCGGAGTTTATAGAAATCAAACGCAGTCTACAAAAGCATAAAGTTGCGTATGCTCTGTTGTTTCCAGCACGTTTACGAGTAACCGCTCTGGAGGAAACTCCGTTTTTTGACTCACCAGCTGGAGCGGCACAATGGCTGGAACAAGAAGAAGAATCTATAGACTGTAGCTGATATAGAGTATGTTTTGTTTATAGTTAAGTGTGTATTGGATAGGGGGCGGAGTGGGGAGTTACACCTAGGAGAAGTAACAATGTATGTGTGGGGTATTTTTGTAAAGAAGGTATTTTTGATAAATTTGGTGATGGTTAGGATGGCGGGGGAGGGGGGGGGATGGATGATGGGAGTGAGAGGGAAGGTAAAACTAAAAAATTACACTTATTACTATGCATTTCATGCTAGAGCGCGCGTCATCAGGAAGTGGGATTATCATCATCATCGTCCTCCTGATGACGCACGCTCTATCGTGAAATGCATAGGGGTGAGGCCTGACCCTTACAATCATAGGAGTTTTATACTGGTGTTGGACCGGTTTCTGCTTCCCCCTGAGCAGATTGTGATTTCATGCTGGACTATAAGTGCTCTTTTTAAGCAATAAAACATAAAAGTGGTATTACACTATATCCTGCCTTCTGTGGCTCTTTGTTGAGAAGCTATTTCACAGACCTACTTGATGCAAGTTGATATATGCTGTGGAGAGATGTTATAAGGTGAAGACATCAACATTTGTATACCTGCAAAGTGGATTGGGATCCAGCTTCCTGCCTATGATTGCTTAATTGGAATGGGATACACAACGGAGCTACAGCATTGAACTAAGGAGTCCTTCTCATTAGTCATGCTTTGAGGTCCCCGTGTGGCCGAGGTGATCTGGTGAGTGCATGTGTGCATTTTTTTTTTTTTCATGGTGTTTGAGCATACACAAGAGGATTTGTTAACATATTATTATTATTATGGACGTTTCTGATATTTTTTTTTTGTGTGCTTTATTAACGGCTTGCGGACCAGCCGCCACAGTTTTAGGTCCGGATAACAGCCACAGCGAGCTCCGTGAGTCCGACCGCGGGTCCTACGGATTCAAATGTTCATGGGGATACCTGCGATCGTCTCACGGAGAGGAAGAATGGGGAAATGCTGATGTAAACAAGCATTTCCCCATTCTGCCTAGTGACAAGACACTGATCACTGCCCACTGTATTCGGAAGCGGTGATCAGTGTCGTGTCTCACATAGCCCACCCCCCCCCCCCCACAGTTAGAGCACATCCCTAGGACACACTTAACACCTGCAGCACCCCCTCCTGGTTAACCCCCTTCACTGCCAGTTACATTTACACAGTAATCAGTGCATTTTTAAATCGCACTGATCGCTGTATAAATGTTGAATGGTCCCAAAATATTGCCAAAAGTGTCCGATGTGTCCGCCATAATGACGCAGTCATGATAAAAATCGCTGATCGCTGCCATTATTAGTAAAAAAAAAAAAAAATTAATAAAAATGCCATAAAACTATTCCCTATTTTGTAGACGCTATAACTTTTTTGCAAAAAAAAAAAAATCTAACGCTTGCGATTTTGGGGGGGGGGGGGGGGGATATTTATTAAAGCAAAAAGTAAAAAAATATTGCTCTTTTTTTTTCAAAATTGTTGCTCCTTTTTTTTTTTTTTTTGTTTATAGCACAAAAAATGAAATAAAAAGCACAGAGGTGATCAAATACCACCAAAAGAAAGCTCTACGTCAATTTTGTTTGGGAGCCATGTCGCATGACCGTGCAATTGTCAGTTAAAGTGACGCAGTGCCGAATCACAAAAAGTGCTTTGGTCTTTTGCCAGCGAAATGTTCTGGGGTTGAATTAGTTAATCAGATACACAGTGTATATTAATAATTTGATATTCGATTTTTGTATTGTTTCCTTTGCGAGATAAATATATATAAAATAAAATGTGTGTGTGAAAGGGGCCTTAGGCAGCTAAAAGGGTAAACATATTATGTATTTTAACTGTGTATTTAGCTGCTTCCCGGGAGTTTATCCTTCACTGTGGTAATTTTTTCCCAGTTTTGAAGGTTTGCTGAGAGTTAATTGTGAAGAGTTCCTAATATAAAAAAGATCTTTGCATTGAAGTCTCAATTTTCATCTGCCGCTGTATTTGTTACGGCGTCTCCAGATTTTTGTATTTTTCATTTGTTTTACACAAGACTCTGCAGCGTAAGGATTGAGACTCCAACAGTAATGTGAGGTTGCTGTTCTGGCTGAACATTTCTGATCATACCTCAACATCAGCTGACTGTGATCAGATGTTTGGACATTTTTTACATTTTCTCTTACTGCTTATAAGTAACCTTCTTGTGTTTAACCACAGTGACTTAGTTATCAGTGATGTTTGCTTTGCCTAATCCATTTCATACTTCTAACAGACATGTAAGACTAATGAAAGTGATTTCTTCTGTTACTCTCACACTTTGCACACAGGACTTCTGGCATACTTTCAAGTGTGTTGTAGGTTTTTATTTGTATGAATGTTTTCAGTTAAGATGATGTTTTTGTGAAGTTGTCATTTATGAATTAATTTGTTACAGGTCTGTGTTTTTTGTGCTTTTTGATGCAACATATGCTTTTCTGAATGAGAGGAAAAGAGAAATGCAAACCCCACATTTGTTTCTCCACTTCTGGTAAAGGCACTTGAGACCAACGTCAAACAATTCTTCTGGATTGGCCATATCTGACTGACTGACGCTTTCACATCCCAGAATCCTCTGCATTGGCTGAGACCATATGACCAGTGTCTTGGACTTAAAGCAGAGTTCCACCCTATCGAACGTCCATGGCCCCCACTGGTAGTTGATACCTGTGGCTATAATCGAGCTGGCCGGTCCCAAGCACTTCCATCTTCACCTGGTCTTCCTTCTGGGTTTGGCCACTTGATTGGGCAGTGATGTCACTCCAGCGCATTCACACCGGAGTCACATCGCAACGGCACAGATCGAGGCAGTAAATGTTTACTGAGCATGTGTGGCTCTGTACATGATAGCTGGCATGCAGGATAAACCATTTATGACAGAAGACTGATGGGATCTCTTCTGTGATAAATCTCCTGTCTGTCAGCAATTTTTTTTAAAACAAAGTTTACTGCCACTTTAGGCTGTGTTTACACTGCTGCAGTGTATGAGATCGGATGTGATTCACACTGCAGTGCAAATCACATGTGATCTCTGTGCGATGCGATTTCAGCCATACAGATAGTATGGCTGAATTCGCATCGCAGCCAGCCCAAACTCGCACAGGACAATTTTTTTGGCCCACAGCAGAATCGGATCGCATGGGTGTTCACACCATGCAATACGATTCCTGTCCGAGTTTGCAGATCACACTGCGATATGCAAACTGATTTGGGGGTGTCATTAACTTTTCACTGACACTCCCATCAGTTCGCATAGGGCAGTGTGAACTGCTGCCGGGAGACATGCGATGCGGGAACCCGCAGCAGATTCGCAGTGTTCCCACATCGCAGCAGTGTGAACCCAGCCTTAGGCTGGGTTCACACTGCTGCGGGGGGAGATCCGGATGTGATTCGCACCGCAAATCACATCCGATCTCCGTAGCGATGCGAGTTCAGCCATACAGATAGTATGGCTGAATTCGCATCGCTCCCGCAGCAAACTCGCACGGGACCCTTTTTTTGGTCCGCAACAGAATAGGATCACATGGGGGTTCACACCATGCGACCCGATTCCTGTGCGAGTCGGCAGATCGCACTGCGATATGCGGACGGATCTGGGGGTGTCATTAACATATCATTGACACTCCCAGCCGTCCGCATAGGGCAGTGTGAACTGCCGGCGGGAGTAATGCGATGCGGGAAAACGCCGCGGATTTGCGGCGTTCCCGCATCGCAGCGGTGTGAACCCGGCCTTAAGGTCAAAAATACCCATCCTTTAGAATCTCTTCAAAGCCGGGTACACACTACAGTTTTTTAATGCAATCCTGCAGGGTGCACAAAAAACTGCACTCAGGTCTGAGCCACTGTACTAATCATATGAGGTCAGCCAGTGATCTCCACTGCTGAGCTGTTGTGTTCTGACAGGGGGAACACTCTAATCAGCGCTCTCTGCTATTGGCTGAGAACACTGATCGTGAGTCGGTCGGCTGCTCGTTTTCCAGCATGCACGTCTGACAGAAGGCTTCTGTCGTACAGACCGACATACACACAGCCTGAATGTCGGGCAGTTTTTTTTTTTTTTAACCGAACGTGGTCTCTCGACATTCGTCCCGTATGTATGCGGCTTAAGGATCTAATAATGATTGCAGAATGGCATTAATTTGTATTAATTGTATAAATATATAAAATCTGTGGTGTTCAGCTTTAAGCAGCAAAGTAAGAGGAACACATTAATTTACTCTTGTCTTTCCGTGTCATAGAACCTTCTGCTGTAGAAACTTTATCCTGTAATAAATACATACCAGCATGATAGACTAATCATCACTACTAAAGTTACCATTTGTAGCAGTTGTATGTAGTGATAGAATTGTGCAAATGACTTTTCTTTGTGGATTGTATTTCCTTGGCTGCTGTGTCACCCATTCTAAATAGACTTCTGCTTGTCAAGTGCCAGGTATAGTGCTGCCCGGTGTCAATGCCGCTCGGTGGTGAGATTGGCAGCTCTAATATACCTATTATCTGTTTGCTGGCTCCTTTCCTGCTGCGTTATGCTGAGTGAGGCATTTTCTTCCTAGACAGGTGTTAAAGTCACAGTGAGCCATTTACAGCGTTGATTATTCAGCATTACATTTGTTTTACAATCCCATGAACCAATTGTTTATTATTGTTATTTGTCTCCATTTTTATATCTAATGCTACAGTGCTATAGAATATTAATTAGCTTTTGGTACCTTATACTTTAAACACATTTCTACTTTAAAGCATTCTCTACCTTTTGAAGCTGGCAATACATGAAGTGATTTTCATCCAGTAACCAATGAACACGCTAAAACTCTCTCAGTGAGTAGCCCTGTCATCCCCCTGGCATATTTTTGGCAGATCAGCAGCTAAAGCCAATCAAATGAATATAATAACTCAGCAAGGGGATTCATCCATCCACGCTATGCTGTTTAACATGAATGGAGAAATCTGCTGGATTTATTTTTTATTTTTTCAACCTGCATTCTGAACTAAAGAAATCTACCAATGTATGTATGGCCAGAATAACACCATGTATCTCGTTATACCCATATTTAGCCCCCGTTCACACTGGTGCGACTTGTCGTGATTTGACCGGGCAAATTGCATGACAGGTCTTACCCAATTGTCGGCAATGGAACTGTACAAATCGGTACGATGCAGAGTTTGCGGTGCAGTACCAACTTTTAAGGTAGTTCCTGCACTACTTTTGCCAATTTCAGCTGCGACTTGCATAGACATCTGTGTGTGAAGCCGCACAGATGTCAGCCAAGTCACATCTAAAGTCACACTGACATGCTGCTTTAAAATTGTGCAATTTCATGTCAGGTCGCAGGATTTCAAAGCTGCATTCAGTGTGAACCAGGGCTTAGGGTGAATTCTGCATTAGAAGCTTTATTATTTTTCTATCCCTGTCTTTATCAGCATAAGGGAAAGCAGAGATCTGACAGGTCTGTCTCTGCACAGTGAGCAGTGATGGACTTGTCACCCTCTGGCTCGGTGGGGATCAATGGAGCGATCCCCGCTGAGCCAGCGGATGAGTAAAAACGCACAGCCCCATGTAAAAGGCTCCTAGGGAGATTTTTCTCCCTGTTTGATCACTGGCACAGTTGAGGAGAACCTCTGCAAAGGAAATCCTGCACAATAAAAAGCACTTTTATTGCTCGAGTGGGGAAGGGTTAAAGTGTAACTCCACTTTCGTGGGGAAAAATATAGCAAATAAAATAAACACATACAATTGCTGCCACAAGTCATAATATAATTGAATATTATTAAAAATATATATTTGGTTTGTTAGATGTACTGTTGAAGCTGTGCCTACAAAATGCAAGCACCCCCTGGACTGCTGCTTACCATGTGTTGTACTTTAGTGTGGAGATGGCCTTCATTGTAGAGGCGCAGGACTTTGCTTCCTCAGGTCAGGGGTGTCCTCCTGATGACTGCTAAACTGGTGACTGGTGGGGAATATTGAAGAAGCTGCAGGACAGGTTCAAAAAGCACAGTCCCAAAAAATTAAAGAAGCAGAAGTAAGGAAGATCCTTGCATCACAGAGCTGGACAAGGCCCAAAGAGTTATGCTTCCGGATTTGGCTTTTCTAATTCCTCAGTTTTTATTTTTTTTATTTTTTTACAATTTTTTGTTTTTAGATAAAGATAATATATTCAAAGAAGTGCTTACACCTACATTGGACTGTCTACCTCTTGACTTAGTCCTGAAGTTATCCACCCTTGGGTCTACACATAGATGTGTTTTGTATATGAGTTGGCTTCGATCCCTGATTTATATTACAGTTGGGTTGACAGTATTTATTTAAAAGAAGAAACAAAACTCATGAGATGCTCATTAGGAACGGATTCCTGTTAGTATAATGGTAGAAAGGGAAAGGCAGTACCTTTGTCCGCTAGTTTAGGATCATTGACAATCGAATGTTTGTTTCTGTTGTACTGTCATGCCAGACAGCTGCTGTGGGTTGATAGTTTGAGGTTTCTGTGTTCCTTAAGCATGTATATTATGTTTCAGTAAATATGGCCACTCTAACCCCAGACTGTGACTTCAGCTGACCATTGACATTTTTCCATAGTGAGGCAGGTATATTTATTCCAGCTTGCCTACTAGGAGCTGGTATGGTGAGCCATTGTTAACATTTCATTTCATAATTTCATAATCTTGAGAGGTCTATATATATATATATTATTATACTATAAATAAAGGCAAAGCATACAGTATGGTCTACAACCCTGGTGCCCAACTTGTGGCCTGGGGACTCCATGTGGCCCTATGGCACTTTGTGTGACACTCGGGGGGGGGGGGGTCCTCCTCTTCCTGCCTCTGTTCTGCCTCAAGTGCCGTGTCCCTTTTTGCCCTGCTATAGAAGTGATTCCTGGTAGTCTTGTGTAATATATCTCCAGTCAGTCACTGTCTTCTGAAGAATGTCCCCAGCTTCCAGCAATTCCAATAGCATGTTCTTAGTCTGTGATCGTAACATGCCTTATATCATATCTGCTATACCATGTCTGCGGTCTCTAACTATCTCCTGTACCGTGTCCCCAGTCTCTGACCATCTCCTGTACCGCAGAAGTTTATATATATATATATATATATATATATAATTATGTGTGTGTGTGTGTGTGTGTGTATATATATAATATATATATATATATATATATATATATATATATATATATATATATATATATATATATATATATATATATATATATATATATATATATATATATATAATGTGTATATGTCCTGGTTTGTAGAGTATTACAATAAGCTAATATATGGACCGATATAGATACTTTCTAGTCTACAATTATAAATACATTTAGAATTTTTTTTTAACTTAAAAAAAAAAAAAAAAAAAAAATATATATATATATATATTACAGTGGTGTGAAAAAGTTTTTGCCCCCTTCCTCATTTCCTGTTCCTTTGCATGTTTGTCACACTTAAGTGTTTCGGAACATCAAACCAATTTAAACAATAGTCAAGGACAACACAAGTAAACACAAAATGCAATTTGTAAATGAAGGTGTTTATTATTAAAGGTGAAAAAAAATCCAAACCATCATGGCCCTGTGTGAAAAAGTGATTGCCCCCTAAACCTAATAACTGGTTGGGCCACCCTTAGCAGCAACAACTGCAACCAAGCGTTTGCGATAACGTGCAATGAGGCTTTTACAGCGTCCTGGAGGAATTTTGGCCCACTCATCTTTGCAGAATTGTCCTAATTCAGTTACATTAGAGGGTTTTCGAGCATGAACGGCCTTTTTAAGGTCATACCACAACATCTCAATAGGATTCAGGTCAGGACTTTGGCTAGGCCACTCCAAAGTCTTCATTTTGTTTTTCTTCAGCCATTCGGTGGTGGACTTGCTGGTGTGTTTAGGATCATTGTCCTGCTGCAGAACCCAAGTTCGTTTCAGCTTGAGTACACGAACAGATGGTCGGACATTCTCCTTCAGGATCTCTTGGTAGACAGCAGAATTCATAGTTCCTTTTTTCATGGCAAGTCTTCCAGGTCCTGAAGCAGCAAAACAGCCCCAGACCATCACACTACCACCACCATATTTTACTGTTGGTATAATGTTCTTTTTATGAAATGCACTGTTCCTTCTACGCCAGATATACTTGGACACAGGAAAAAAAGGAAAGAACTGCGCAATCCCTAATATTTCTATTAGGATGTAAGCCACCCCACCTTAAAAAAAGTGTTTCTTATGACTTATGATTCAAAAAACAAGTCTCATAACTAAATGTAACATAAACCATTGCTTATAACTTGTGAAATAAACATATGTATTAACCCTCGTATATTGTGAACACTAGGGTGAGAAATACAATACTAGGTCAATACGTGCCAAAAAATTCAGAAAAAAACATGTGAAGTAACACCCAACAGGACTATAAATAAAAAAGTAAATCAACATAAGTGTGGCAATATTATAAAGTCCACTAAGAGTCCAACTGAAAAACACCCCGTGTTCAAAGGAATCTGTCCAATCCAAAACCCTTTGGCGTGAAGCAAGACCAGGTGCACCTCCACCAAACAAATAGCACTAGCCCCTTACCAGATGCCCCAGTAAGGAGCGCTTTATCACAGATCAGGTCAGAAGATAGGTCGATCTTGAGCCATCCGAGTGGAGCACTCTATCGTAAACCAGGTTAGGGGATACGCCACTCATGAACCATCAGAAATAGGGAAAACTTTTTTGGAGCAGGACTCAGATATGTTCCATTGGAGAATCAAAGAAGGTCCACCATAGGGAGGAAAAGATACTCCAAATAGTGTAAAATCATTTATTAAAACGCAAATGTAAAAAAGAGAAATACACTTACAAACATAAAAGAACATAGGGCATATCATCAAATGGGCAAGCGTCGGCCGATCGCGAATTCCAATCGATATCCCTTCTGGTACCAGTTTAGTTGAGGCAAATAAGCGTGTCACGCCACCCAACGCGTTTCGTGAAAGATTCACGTCGTTTGGGGTATGGGTGACACGCCATATTGCCTCCATTATATCGGCCGCAGACCAGAGAGGGGCGGGTGACTGCACGGATATGCGTCACTTCCGCCGCTCTGGCCCTCTGACCCCGTACGTCATTGGATGTGAAAGCGAGGCTTGGTCCTTCTCCGTGGGTACGAGATCATATCATCCAGTTTAAGGATTGGATTGATACGTTATAGATTTACAACTCACATGCCACACTTCCGGGATGACCCCGAAAGTGGAGTAGGCTCTTGTGTAACGGAGGAGGTGGCTTGTGCTAGACATTTATTATATAATGGAGGCAATATGGCGTGTCACCCATACCCCAGACGACGTGAATCTTTCACGAAACGCGTTGGGTGGCGTGACACGCTTATTTGCCTCAACTAAACTGGTACCAGAAGGGATATCGATTGGAGTTCGCGATCGGCCGACGCTTGCCCATTTGATGATATGCCCTATGTTCTTTTATGTTTGTAAGTGTATTTCTCTTTTTTACATTTGCGTTTTAATAAATGATTTTACACTATTTGGAGTATCTTTTCCTCCCTATGGTGGACCTTCTTTGATTCTCCAATGGAACATATCTGAGTCCTGCTCCAAAAAAAGTTTTCCCTATTTCTGATGGTTCATGAGTGGCGTATCCCCTAACCTGGTTTACGATAGAGTGCTCCACTCGGATGGCTCAAGATCGACCTATCTTCTGACCTGATCTGTGATAAAGCGCTCCTTACTGGGGCATCTGGTAAGGGGCTAGTGCTATTTGTTTGGTGGAGGTGCACCTGGTCTTGCTTCACGCCAAAGGGTTTTGGATTGGACAGATTCCTTTGAACACGGGGTGTTTTTCAGTTGGACTCTTAGTGGACTTTATAATATTGCCACACTTATGTTGATTTACTTTTTTATTTATATTCCTGTTGGGTGTTACTTCACATGTGTTTTTCTGAATTTTTTGGCACGTATTGACCTAGTATTGTATTTCTCACCTTAGTGTTCACAATATACGAGGGTTAATACATATGTTTATTTCACAAGTTATAAGCAATGGTTTATGTTACATTTAGTTATGAGACTTGTTTTTTGAATCATAAGTCATAAGAAACACTTTTTTTAAGGTGGGGTGGCTTACATCCTAATAGAAATATTAGGGATTGCGCAGTTCTTTCCTTTTTTTCCTTTTCCTACACGTATATAACACTTTTGGTATGTACTAGAATTGCTGCATCACAAAATTCTTCTTGTTATAGACTGTAGCGCGGATTTCCTTTCTCTTTTTCATTTATACTTGGACACACACCTTCCAAAGAGTTCCACTTTTGTCTCATCGGTCCACAGAATGTTGTCCCAAAAGTCTTGGGGATCATCAAGATGTGTTGTGGAGAAATTGAGACGAGCTTTGATGTTCTTTTTGCTCAGCAGTGGTTTTCTCCTTGGAACTCTGCCATGCAGGCCATTTTTGCCCAGTCTTTTCCTGATGGTGGAGGCATGAACGCTGACCTTAACTGAGGCAAGTGAGGCCTGCAGTGCCTTGGACGTTGTTGTGGGGTCTTTTGTGACCTCTTGGATGAGTCGTCGCTGCGCTCTTGGGGTAATTTTGGGCGGCCGGCCACTCCTGGGAAGGTTCACCACTGGTCCATGTCTTCGCCATTTGTGGATAATGGCTCTCACTGTGGTTCGCTGAATTCCCAAAGCTTTGGAAATGGCTTTATAACCCTTTCCAGACTGATAGATCTCAATTACTTTCTTTCTCAATTGTTCCTGAATTTCTTTGGGTCTCGGCATGATGTGTAGCTTTTAAGGATCTTCTGGTGGACCTTACTGTGTCAAGCAGCTCCTATTTAAGTGATGCCTTGATTGTGAACAGGTGTGGCAATAATCAGGCCTGGGTGTGGCTAGAGAAACTGAACTCAGGTGTGGACAACCACAGTTATAGTATGTTTTAACAAGGGGGGCAATCACTTTTTCACACAGGGCCATGATGGTTTGGATTTTTTTTCACCTTTAATAATAAACACCTTCATTTACAAATTGCATTTTGTGTTTACTTGTGTTGTCCTTGACTATTGTTTAAATTGGTTTGATGTTCCGAAACACTTAGGCCGCGTACACATGGGCGGATTGTCTGCCCAACTAAGTTCGTCAGACAATCCGACAGACAGTCCGTCCAAATTTTGAATGAACGGACTTGACCACACACGATGAACAGACAGTCCCCTGAAAACTTGCGCGATGACGTGTACAGCACGTACGACGGGACTAGAAAAACGACGTCCAATACACTGCAATGCAACCTTCGGCCGTGTAAATCCTTTCTGAGCATGCGCCATACTTAGTACGTCCAACTTGCCTACACACGAGCGGACTGTCCGCTGAAACCAAGTTTGGACGGACAAAATTACGGAAATTCCGAAAGACAAAGTCCGTCAGACTGTCCGCTGAATAAGTCCGCTGAAGCCCACACATGAGCGGATTGTCCGCTGAAACACGGTTCAGCGGACTAAGTTGGACAGACAATCTGCCCGTGTGTACGCGGCCTTAAGTGTGACAAACATGCAAAGGAACAGGAAATGAGGAAGGGGGCAAACACTTTTTCACACCACTGTGTGTATATATATATATATCTATTTGTTTGCTAGAAGTTCAAGTTCTGCTTCAAGGTGATGGTTTGCATTGAGAAATCATAGGTTTACTTAAAACCGTGTTTCCCAGGGTTCTGTGGATACCTAGGGTTTCCCCAGAGGCTTCTAGGAGTTTCTTGAGGAATGAGCAATTTCTGTCTGTTCACACTGGCATTAAGAGCAGGCATTTGAGAGGCGTTAAAAGGCTTCTCAAATGCCCATTCACAATATACAATAGACAGCACATAGTGCTGTTCACACTAAATGTTAGCATTGTGTTGCTTCAAAATTTAAATCTCATGTCGAGTCAGGAGGCATTTGAAAAGCTTCAGCGCCTCCCGATCAAGTCTGTGGTAACGCCTAGCAAATGCTGTGGCAGGAAGTTGTGGAGCGTTAAGATTAGTTAATTTACTGTAGTGGAATAGACATTTGTAGAGCAGTTTTAACGCTTGTCAAACTCTTCAAAACTGCCAATGGGGCGTTTGGGGAGCATTTTTAACTCCTCTTTAATGCTTGTCTAATGCCCATACTAAAGCTCATTGACGCCCATACTAACGCCATGCAAACACTATAGGAGCGTTTGTTGAGCATTAGGCTACTTTCACACTGGGGCAAGCGGCAGCAGTAAAGCTTTACCGTCGTTTTAGCAGTGCTATTTGGCCGCCAGTGGGGCAGTTTTAACCCCCGCTAGTGGAGAAAAAGGGTTAAAACTGCCCCCAGGGGCCACTGCAGTTTTCCTGTGGTTTGGTGCCGCTACCCCATTGTTTTCAATGGACAGGGGCACTTTAGGAGCGGTGTATACACTGCTCCTACAGTGCTGCAAAGATGCGGCTTGCAGGAATTTTTTTGCCGTCCTGCATGTGCACCGCTCCAGTATGAAGGCACTCCGGCTTTCACACTGGAGAGACAGGAGGGGCTCTTTACAGGCGTTATTTTTAGCACTGTTGCACCTGTAAAGCACCTCAGTGTGAAAATAGTTTTAGAAATTTAGGTAAGAATGAACAAGCTCTCAGATGAGTAAACCACAGACGACTATGATTTTTTTAGCTATCTTTAAGGGGGAATTATTCACAATGACCAGGACAGTTCTTCCCAGTGATCACCACACTGATGTACTGTATCTTAAACTATAGTTATAGTAGTTATTCGAATGGTTTCTTTGAGACTGGAAAGCTATTTCTAGGATTCTTCAGCGTTAAAAGGCTGCAAAAGACTGACTTTGTGTATGGTCTAGCATTATGTAAAAGAGAGAGAGATATCACCGCTCCAGGTAGGTCAAACAGTAGAAAACCTCACCCAGCTTGGAAGCCCAGGTGCCGGCAATGCATATAGCAATCAATAGTCATAGCTAAGCACTACATTGAAGTGTGAAATGCGTTGGCTCTTGTCTGTTCCTGCTGTGGCTTTTTATTTTTGTTCTCAAGAATTTTTTAATAAAAGGCAAAAAAGTTTTTTGAGTGTGGCTGCCCAGATCTTCTTCCTGTGTTTGATTATTATGTAAAGGAGGCTAACTTTGGGAGAGCTGAACTCTTGCTTGGTTATGGACATAAAATGCATTCAGTTCCACTGGCAATGTCACCACCCTAGAAGCACTGTCAGAACTCAGTACCTTTTCATAGTAGAGGCCTGCACACCGGAGATTGTATGAAGAGAAATGATTTTGCATTAAAGTACACTGTACTGGATGTGTTATGTACTCCACAGGTAAGTTCTTAAATGACAAGTCAGCTGATACCTGTTCCACCCTGCAGGATTGGGTAGGTAGTGATGGAATAAAAACAAATCTTACCTCTGTCCATATGCCTTTTATACTATAGGCACAAAGTAGTACTGATTATTTCACGAGGTCTCCAGATTCAGACTATATAGATATATATAATCTGTGTATTCATCTCTATAGATATATATATCTATCCCCTTACTCTTTCCATCAGTTTAGAAATGGTGTTTCTCCCAGATATCTATATATATATATATATATATATATATATATATATATATATATATATATATATATATATATATATATATATATATAATAAATATATAGATATATAGATATATAATATATATATCTATCCCCTTACTCTTTCCATCAGTTTAGAAATGGTGTTTCTCCCAGATGTCAGGCTAGCAGGACAGTTAAAAACAATAAGAAGCTAAAATCTGTAAAGCTTTGATTTTTACAGAATCTTAACTTGGACCTTTATTACCTACGTATGTCAATATATTCACCTTTTTTAAAGCATTCCTTACTGCATAGAATTACAACATTATGGATAACAGACTCCCTTCTAGTTTCAATGTGTGACGTTTCATGGAAATAGGGCAGACCAGTGTCCCCTGCCATATGCAAGAACAGATTTTAACTACATTTGGAAATAACTAAAGCCAAAGCCCTCACTTATCTCCGTCTTCTGATCATTTTCTCTTCTACTGTCTGATTTGGCAGCTGCTTTAAATTGGTAGTACGGTAACTGTGAGGCCAAATCTTCCAAGACTTTGCTTTTCTCCCCACAATAAGACAACACACAGGAAGAGTAATCAAGCACAAATAGTGTGTATAGTGGCGTTTTGTAGTGGTTGTTTCACTACCAAACTTTGTCCAAAACTTACAAGAATAAAGAAAGTTTTGGCAGCAGTTGGCTCCCAGGGATTGTTTTTTTTTTTTTTGTTTTTTTTTTATTGCGGTTTTATATGTTTATTTCATTATGCAAGTGAATGGATTAATTCAAGAATTCTTCCTCCTTCTCCTTCCTCCATTGTGAGAGGCTTTATACCATTAACCGATGCTTTCTGTCCAGCTGTTTGGTTACAATGGCCAGATGTGAAGTAGTTAAAGAGGAACTTCACACCCTCCCTTCCTCCTTTGTTTTTTTCCCAGTTCTAACCTTTTTTGGCTGGGTTATCCTTAATAAACATACTCGCCCACCCAGAGTACCTAGCAATGTTCTGTTACAATCTGCCAGTCCTATGCTGCACAACAGACCTTGTGCCAGTTTTCCTCCTCCTTTCCCGGGCCCTTTTAGTTTGTCAGCTGAGACAAGGAGCAGGGCACTCCTCACCCTCTTGTCTTGAATTTATAACTTTACAGATTCCCTTTAATTTGTAAAGTGCTGCACAGACTGTTGGCACTATACAAATCCTGTAATAACAGTCTGCATTTCATTGGGCTCTACTCAAAATATAACCAAGCCTCCTCCATGTTTCATAGTAGGTACGGTGTTATTTTCTTTGAAATCTTTTTTTTTTTTTGTAGATGACCATAGAGCTGAGGTGACATGCTAAAAAAGCTCATTTTTTTTCTCATCTGTCCAAAGAACATTCTACTAGAAGCATTGTGGCTTGTTGAAAGGCATTTAGCAAATTCCCATCTGGGTTTGTTTTTTTTCTTTCAACAGTGGGGTCTTCCTGGGTTTCTTTCCTTTGAGCCCACTGTCACTCAAAAAGCAGCATCTGGGGTGATCAGACACGGATGTTTCCTGACCTTGGAGTTCAGCTTGGCTTTCTTTGAAAGTTTTAATTTTTTTGTTTTTTTAGCTCTTTGTCCACCATTTGCACTGTCCTGCTGTTCAATCTAGTGTTCATTTTCCTCTTGTGACCACATCCCGGGTGGTTTGGTACACTCCCAGGGACCTTTAAACTTCTTAATATTTGCAGCTGTAGTCACAGGAACATCAGGCTGCTTGGAGGATGTCTTATAGCCTTTATCTTTTGGCATGCTAGTCTTAAATGTTCTTTCTGATCTCCTTAGACAACTCTCTCCTTCGCTGTCTTTGGTCAATGTTAAGGGCAATGATACCAAATAGCACAGTGACTATTTTTCTCCCTTTAGGCTGGGGTCACGAAAAAAAAAAGGTTCATCACTTTTCCAGGTGAATGATGCATTGTTTTAGTGAGCTAGTTTACCAACAAATGTCTCTATAGTTCCCAGAACAGCTTGCTTAGTAGTTCCTTTTGTCCAAGAGAAAACTCGAATAAACTACCTAGCTAAAGAGTATTTTTTCTAGTGAAAAGTAGAATTCCACTTTTATATGGTAGATAGTAAATTACTAACAGTTACTAGTTAGTGATAGTTTAAAATATTTACAGAAAAACTGTGGGGTTGATTTACTAAAACTGGAAAGTACAAAATCTGGTGCAGCTGTGCATAAAAACTAAACAGTTGCGGTAGGTATCAGTAATTGGTATCGGCGAGTACTAAAAAAAAAAAAAAAAAAAGTATCGGTACTTGTACTCGTAAAAAATAATAATAAAAAAAATGGAATTGGTGCATCCCTTATTATTATTTTTTTAAGCATTCATCATGTGCAATTTCTTGATTTGCAAACTTTGTTAGTAACCTTGGCAGCATCCACTTTAATTTTTTTGTAATTATATACACTTTGCAAATGTTTTTGGCGCAGTGTGTGGCCTTGTACAGCTGCAGTAAAAAGATATCTCAAATTAGGCTCTGACACTACTGTGACCCGAAAGTTGTGTGACTTTGCAACAGTGCGACTTTGACTTGAGTACTACTTTGGTATGACTTGATGCGACTGAACTAAGGAGGGGCTACACCGAAGGAAATGCCTGTGTAATCTTCCTGTAACGTCTGATCCAAATGACATCAATATAGATGAGGATCTGACTTGGAGGTGACTTCCATTAAAGTCTATGGGTACAAGTCAGATAGATGTCACCTTGAAGGAGTACAGAACCCTTTTCTAAAGTCAGAGCGACTTCAGTAGTTCTAATTAAGACAGCTCTCATTGACTAAGATGGGAATTCACAGGTCATGCGACTTGGGGTCTCACAAGTTGCGGCAGTGTGAGCCAAGCCTTAATGCTTGCCTTGCATGTATCTTTCAGTCTGAATTTGTGGCTTTAATCTGAAGAGCATTTAGCCCAGATTCACACTGAGCTACGGGCATGAAGACTCGTGTAATTTCACTACAGCGCATCAGTCCCGATTTCGGCCGGGATTTCAGAGAAAACCACAGCCCAAAATAGCAAAAAAAAAGTAGTATAGAAATTACTTTTTAAAATCGGTGTGGCATCGCAAATGCAGTGTCGCACCGATTAGGATGGTGCTATCGCTGCCGATTTGACATGTCAAATCATACCAATGTGAACCACGGCTTAAACGGATTTTGAAACGTTTCTGCTGAGATGAAAAAAAGGCTTGTGAATACACAGAACTGAATGTAAAACATTTTTATTCTGTACAACCTAATAAAAGCAGAAGTGACGCATACATCCCTAATTGGGTTAGTTATGGGAGATTTGTTGGAGCTGCTTCCATGTTATTAGATGGTTTAGATTTGTTTCATGTCTTTTAGGCCCCATTCAGATTTGTGAATGGGGCCATTAGCAGTTACATGTGAGAGACCAGGCAGAGCTTCTTGGCCATTAGCTGTGGGTGGCAGCCCCATTGAATGCAATTGATCATGAAGCGATTTCCTGTAAACGATCAGCCAGACTGTGACCAGGAACCATCGCTTGGTCTCCCTCATAATGTCCTCATTTGCAATTGTGAATAGGGCTTTAAGCTCATTTTACGCTCTATTAAAAACTATATTTGCGTCAGTTGTGGTTTGCAGTTTGACAGTGTGGTATAAAGGTGACTATGGGGAGCCAAAGTTTTTGGTTTAGCTTTGTACCAAGTGACTATTTTGTGTCAAAATTAATGTATAGTTTAGCCCTGGTTCACAGAGATCGCATGTCAAATTGGCGTCAATGGCACCCTCCTAATCAGTGCAACGCTGCATCGATTTCAAAAAGTCGTTTCTGTACTACTATTTGCAATTTCAGGCTGCGATTTACATAGACATCTGTGCAGAAATCTGCACAGATGTTTCTGAAATCACGGCCAAATGCGGGACTGACATGTGGGAGTGAAATCGTGCCAGTTCAGCTGAACGCACACGTCTTCATTCCCGCAGCTAAGTGTGACCCTGGGCTAAATTCTGTTTTATAGACCACGGGTAGGTGGTGCTCTGGGATTCTCTTTGTATCAAATACCTTTTGATACCTACACTGAATTCCACTTGGTGCAGCTTCCTGTCAGGGGTGGTAACAATTCTGCACGGCTCCTGAATTCAGAGCAGTGTTGCCACCCTTGTTGCACTACAGGGGGCTAAAAAAAATTGTTGCAGGGGGTGTGGCTTTTAGCATCTGGCCATGCCTAATCCTGCCCACTGCTTTCTAGATTGACAGCACTGCTTCTGTTGCTGATAATGCCACTACAGGCTGCAGTGTCTGGAAGGGGGGAGTATGGGAAACACAAATGACTCGGCTTAGTCAGGAAAGGTTAAGAGGGTTTTTGTTTTACATTGTAAGGCTTGTGTGTCCTATAGTAACTGAATTTGAAATGGTTTAGACCAGGGGTGTCCAAACTTTTTTCAAAGAGGGCCAGATTTGATGAAGTGAACATGCTCGAGGGCCGACCATTTTGTCTGACATTCTTTAAACCATTAAAATTCGGTCTAAGTGTGTTCATTGGAGCTCTAATACACGGCCCAACAAAAATTCTCTTGCCTTTTTGCTGTGTGTGGTGAACAGATGAGCTCTGTGTGTTATTTGGATATACTGGATTTAATCGGCTTATACCACACACCTTATCTTTAAAAAGGAAGTCTCCGAAAAAAATAAAAATAAAAATCTTTCATTTTAAATAAAGACATGTGAAGCAAAATAAGGGTCAGTGCCCATCTGCAGCCCCCAGCGTATTGCCATGAATTCAGCCTCCACCTTATTGCCATGAATTCAGCCCCCAGCGTATTGCCATGAATGCAGCCCCCACCGTATTGCCATGAATGCAGCCCCCACCGTATTGCCATGAATGCAGCCCCCACCGTATTGCCATGAATGCAGCCCCCACCGTATTGCCATGAATGCAGCCCCCACCGTATTGCCATGAATGCAGCCCCCAGTGTATTGCCATGAATGCAGCCCACACCGTATTGCCATGAATACAGCCCCCAGCGTATTGCCATGAATGCATCCCCATATTGCCATGAATGCAGCCCCCATATTGCCATAAATGCAGCCCCCATATTGCCATGAATGCAGCCCCCATATTGCCATGAATGCAGCCCCCATATTGCCATGAATGCAGGCCACATATTGCCATGAATGCAGCCCCCATATTGCCATGAATGCAGCCCCCATATTGCCATGAATGCAGCCCCCATATTGCCATGAATGCAGGCCACACATTGCCATGAATGCAGACTCACCATTGCCATCGGTGCAGCCTGATTCACGTTCTGCAGCCTTGGAGGAGACAGGGAGGGGGAGCGGGATGAGCGCCGACAGACATACAGGAGAAACTCCTGTTTCTATCGACGGCCTCTTTAATTGAAAGTCCCGCCTCCTGTGATGGACAAAACGGTTGTCCAATGGCAGCGCAGGACGGGACTTCCTTTTACACAGGACGCCGTCCTGTATCCACGGCACTCGTCCCGCCCCCTCCATGGCAGCCAGCATATCTATCTTTTGTGGCCCCCGGCGAACGGGGATTCGTTGGGGGCCACAAAAGATATATATGTGAACATGACCAGACGGGCCGCCCGAAACCGGAACGCGGGCCGCGATTGGCCCGCGGGCCGGACTTTGGACATGCCTGGTTTAGACTGTCATATAGGATCCCTTTCGTGTGCTTTGAGGGCTTGTTTACAAAAGCTGTGTTGCTCAACCTTACCTATCACAGACCCAATGCAAGAATAATTTGCCTTGTGACCTATGGCTTCAGTTCACACCAATGCAGCTCTGAAAGAAGCAGTACATTGGATCTTTGCTCAGTACGTTCCAACACGCTGTAATGCATCCCAACATGCTGCAGTGCATAAGAATTACATGCAATGGTTGGATAAAAAAAGCAACTACTGTATTGAATTTTTAACAACACGTTGTTGCTCATGGCAGTGTTCAGTCTCAAAGTACCCCATGGTGTGCATGTTATGCATTTGCTGTGTGGTATGAAGGTACTCAAAAGCCCCATACACATGATCAGATTTTCTGCTGATTTTTTTTCCTTCAGATTTACCAAAACCATATAATATGAGGTCAAACCATAGGAGTTTCAATGTGTATGCAATCAGGCAGGCCCTTGCACTACATGGATTTGTTAACTCTGAAGGAAAAAATCAGCAGAAAATCTGATAGTGTGTATGGGGCTTTTGAGTACCTTCATACCACACAGCAAATGTTACTATGTGTATAACATGCACACCATGGTGTACTTTGAGAATGAACACTGCCATGAGCAACCACTCAGGAGCAAATTTTTAATTGGAATGATAGTCCACAGGGAGGCATTGGGTGTTCTCTTTAGGAAATCTGGATTTCTCTGTAAATATTGTCATGAATATACCTTACATTAAATGTTTGTAAAACAAAGATTTGGGAGGTTTTGTCACCAGTCATGAAGGGTTATTTCAAAATATTACACTGTTATAACCATGATAGCCTACCTAGAAATTATTTTTGTTGCAGCTCTAGCTTCACTTACGGTTTCTTTAGAAGTTAGCTTGCTTATTTATAACAGTTTATGATTAAGTAGTATTGTTAGACAGGTACCTGCACCCCCCTCCCCCCTGAAAGGTGCCAACTGTGACACCGGAGGGGGGGGGGGAGAGTTCCGATGAGAGGAAGTTCCACTTTAGGGTGGAACCCCGCTTTAAAATAGACATTCCCCAGGAAATAATTTGCTAAAATTCTTACCGTAACACTTGCAGTTTGCAGTTTACAGTTTGAATAGTTTTGGCTCCTGCTATCTCAGTGCTGCTTCCCTGAATTTCTGGGGGTGCCAAATGGTGCCGGGGGGGCGACGAGGAGAAATGAGCGGAAGTTCCACTTTTTGGTGGAACTCCACTTGCTAACAGACAGTGCTTTATGAAGTCTTGAGAGGGAAGAGCAGGGGCATGCCTTGCCATCTTAGACTAAGGGTAGCTCCATAGGACAATGCAAGAGAAAGGAGCTACACTGAAACAGGAAACCTGGGGCAGTGGTCATTGCACCAGCTTAAACGTGAAACATAAGTATCGAATAATAAACCATATACCCAGTAAGTGATTAAATCAGCTGCTGAAAGTGCTTAAAAACTGAGGGTTTAAAGTGGTTGGTTGTAAAGTCTAAAAAATTTTAACCCTAATGCATTCCTTGCATTAAGGTAAAACATGTTTAGGTGTCAGCATCGCCCCCTCAGCCTCCCTTTACTTACCTGAGACCTTATTCGATCCAGCACCGTGCATGTCGGCAGACCTTTGCTCCCCTCACTTACGGGTCTCTCTGGCATTGCTGGGGCACTGAGAGCCATTGGCTCCCAGTGCTGACGTTCAAAGTCAATGACAAGGGAGCGAGACCAGGTCCCTCTGTGTCAATGGACACAGCAGAGGCACTCGGGTGTGAGCACGCATGTGTGCCCCCATGGAAAGCGACTTCCCTTGGGGGCACTGGCCAGAGGAGGGGCCAGGATCACCAACGGGGGACCCAAAAAGAGGTGGTTCCCTGCTGCTCTGTGCGATTCCATTGCACAAAGTAGGTAAGTATAGACATGTTTGTTTAAAAAAAAACATTTAAACATGTAGTGCAAGGACCTGCTTGATTGCATACAAATTGAAAGCGTTCGGCCTGACCTCATATTAAATGGTTTTGGTAAGTCTAAAGAAAATTTGTATAATGTATGGCCAGCCTTACATGGTAATCCTTAGAACCAGAGTGCATATCTGCCCAAAATTTCACAAATACAGAGACTGATACTTTTAACTTGATACCCATAAACTTTAGGAATTGATTTTGTAGTGTATCCAGGTGTGGAAGATGAAAGCCAAGATGAGAATTACAGCCACACCAAGCACATCGTGTTCTGCTCGTCAGCGTAAATTCAGAATTGTCTCTCTTGTTTGTACACCTTTTCAGGAGGTGCCAGGAGATCATTTGAGATGCTTATCTGTGGGTATCCTTTTAAGTATGCAGACGTTTATTTTCAGGCTTGGAGTAAATAATAGATTTCATGGAGCACCAGTAAATGTATACTTGTGGCAGTGTTTTTCTTTTATCATCTTCATCACAGTTCCTTATTACCGTACATGCAAACATCCTTGTGTCCGGCATTCAGAGAACTATTCCAAGTGTAAAATAATGGCCAAGAGTGACAGTGTAATTGCAGCACCTTGGAGAATGCTTCAGCTTTTTCTTTTTTTCTTTTTCAATTTCAGTATCTTGTGCCAAACTGAAGAGAAAGAAGAATTGGTTTGGAACAACGGTGTATACGGAGTTGGCTGTTGATGGGGAAACAAAGAAGACTGCAAAAGCAAGCAGCTCTAGCAATCCAAAATGGGAAGAACAGTTAACTGTGTACGTCCTTAAAGAACTCTTCAGATAATGATTTCCAGTAAATGTATGGATTTTGGAATAAATTTATTCTAGCAATATATTTAAGCCTCCTTATGCATCTATCGGGGACAACTGGCTGTTCCCAAAAAGTGGTGAGAACCAATTAAATGCTCACAGGAAGTCATTTTGCCAGCTAGAATTGGTGATTATAAGTTCCGTTTCTAAATAGTGTGTCATCTACATAAAGTTCACATGGGTGCTGCAGTTTCCTCCACCAGATACCTGTAAGTTTATTAGCTTCCACCCTAGAGTCTGTATGTTGTATTGTAAAAGGTAAATGTGATTGTAAGCGCCTCTGGAACAGGGGTGACTGTTTCTCTGTGCTTTGGGAAGCAATGTGTAGTAGATTGGTGTCATGGGAAATATCAGAAAGCAATGAGACTTCAAGTCCAACTTTGAATTTTTAAAACAATATTAACCCCCGGCCATTTACCAAAATAAAAAAGTAGATCATATTGCACTAATTATGTTGAATACAATACATTCCTCTGCTGTATTGTTTTTCACACAATGCCTTTAAAGAGGAAGTAAAACCCAAGGGGTTTCACTTCCTCTTTTGCCCCCGCAAGGCCTGCAAATGAAAAGCATAATGGGCTATTATGCATCACATACTAGCCCATTATTTGACACTTGCCTGCACACGAAGCCCGTGCTGTCCCCTGAGAAGGCCTTGTCCATCTTCGCCCCTTTTCCTTCCGGGGACACGGACTCCGGCTCTGTGACTGGCCAGAGTCGGGTGACGTCACTCCCACACATGCGTGTGTGAGCCGTCAGTCACGGCACACGCTGGGGGAAGAAATGGCACGGTGGTCCATTTCTTCATAGCGCATTGACGACATTGACACACTACAAGTGAAATATCTCCTAAACGGCGCACGTTTTGGAGATATTTCCACTACCTATAGGTAAGCCTTATTCTAGGCTTACCTATAGGTAAAAATCAACAAAAAGGGTTTACAACCACTTCAGTCGTGTTTCTTATCACTTTAAATATTTTATTTGGCCCAAATATTTGGACATTTAGTGCACCGCTGGTTTTAAGCACTGTATGTTGTGCATGTAGCTTCCGCTACATACAGTACACAGCACTGAGTTACGGCTGTGAGACAAACTTCCTGTCTCACAACGGGGAAAGTCTGAGTGGCGCTCAGCCATTCATAGGCAGCTTTGTATTGTTTGAATGAATACAAACGCTTCCTCTGACTCAGTCTCAGACTCTGAGTCAGAGGGGCGGATTGATGGCATCACACTCTCCAATTCAGCCAATCAGAGGGAGCCTTGTGTTCAGTCACAGAATTCACTGACTCTGGTTTGCTACGGGTGTGAGATGGGGAGTCTCTCACAGCCAGAACCCAGTACTATATGTATCTGAAGCTACATGCAGTTTATATAGCGCTGGGAGACACTGCAGCACTTTGTAAAGGAAATGGTTTGTTTGGATCTGCTTGATCCAAACAAACTATTTTAAAGTGACAAAAAAAATTGGAAATCCGCTTTAACCTTGGAAGATTAATAGAGGTATAGCACTGGATCCCTGAATAATTAGGATTCTCTGCCCTATTAAACTTGAACTCAACATGGAGAAATTTGCTTACCTGAGCCTGCTCTCCATCCAGCGCTGTCGCCAAGGCGCTCTCTCCTCACTTGACATTGAGGCAGCAGTAGGAGCCACTGGCTCTTGTTGCTGTCAGTCAAATCCTGTAAGGTGGAAATGTGGGGCGGGGGGGGTGTTGGATGAACCATGCTATATTTAAGCTATTGGAATCTTATTATCATACATGCACCTAATAGAGGACTGGTGATAATGATGACTTCAACAATCTGGCAAAGGGCATAATATAGGGACATGTTGGGTAACTAATTGGGGTTTGTAATGCTAAAATGGTTTAGAATCCCTGAGCTAGCTCATTTATGAAGGTCTCCAGATTTTCTTGCTTGCACATCCTAAAGAGATCTTGATTGTTCTGTGTGGGCGACAACTGACAAAAGAACAATGTGCTGTAAATTTGGAGTTTGAAAATGATTTTATAATTTAAGGAATAACCATGATCTGCGCTAAAGCAATCCCTAAGCATAATTTATTAATAGTATGTTTTGGTGTTTCATACAAAATGCTCTAGTAGCCTGCAATCCTGCGGTACTCTAAAAAGCAAATTGCAGCCAAAGCTTGAATGGTTGGTTCATCACCTTCATCACCACCCCAGGTACACTTTTCTGAAATATTTTCTCTCTTGTATTTAGGAACGTAACCCCGCAAACTACACTTGAATTCAAGGTTTGGAGCCACCATACGTTGAAAGCTGATGCATTGCTTGGCAAAACGATCGTGGACTTAAAACAAGCCTTGGAAACGCACAATAGAAAATGTAAGTTAATTTTGCCTGGGGTACATGGAGTAGAACAAACGTCTACCAGAGTACGAAGAGTTAAAACAATTTGGGATGCAGGGGTATGAAGCCAGATATGGCCAAGGTATATGCTGAGAAACACAATACTAAAATGCAGAGAAATTGCATGCTTCATGCCTAGCATCTCGAGGCAATGTGTAATGCTGTGGCAACTAAGGAACTACAGTATTAAGCGTTTTCTGTAAGCTGCTGGGTTCTTGTAGTCCCAGATATGGCCTCTTAAGGAAAGTAGAGAGCTCAGTGCCAGTTCTGAAGATGGATATATTGGTGTTAATATATGCAACCAGAGAAAAATGACTGCGCCATGCATAGCAGTGTTAATTTTGGAGAAGAAAATATTTTCTGCATTTTTTCAGTGATGAAAACGGATCAAAAATAAAATGAGAATTGAGTCAATTGATGAAAACTATGATGAAATTCAATTCCAATTTTCAGTTAGTTGACTAAAATCTCCAGTACATTTTAGTCTACTAAAATTGAATGGGTTTAGTTAAATTTTTATGCATTTTTTAAACATTTCTCTAGCATTTCTAAACTCATTATATACAACTGGAGTTTAAAATCGAATAACATTATGTTATTATTTATGGTATTAAGGATTGAACATGCACTACAAACAGACAGATTTAGCCATTGTGATATATAACTTCTTTATAAATAAAACCAAGTTTCATAAAGAGAAGTGCAACTTTAACCGCTTGACCTTATGCAAGGCGGCGCTACGTTACTTTAACTGACAGTTGCGCCTTTTTTCCCACAAATAGAGCTTTCTTTTTGTGGTATTTGATCACCTCCTGGGTTATTTTTATTTATTTATTTTTTTAAACAAAAAAAGACCGACAGTTTTGAAAGAAAAATGAACTGTTTTACTTTCTGTAAATTTCTTCATAAATTTAGGCCAATATACATATGCATATACATATAAATATGCTACATATTTTTGGTAAAAAAAATCCCAATAAGCATACATTGATTGGTTAGTGCGAAAGTTATAGTGTCTACAACCTATGGGATATGTACTGGAATTTTTTTTTAAATGCTAAACTAATAATGGTGGCGATCAGTGACTTATAGCAGGACTGCAATATTATGGCAGAGATTCTGACACTAACTGACACTTTGTGGAACTAGTGACAATAATACAGTGGTCGGTGCTAAAAATATATGCACTGTCGCTGTACTAATGACACTGACTGGGAAGGGGATACATGTTTGCCTAACCAGTGTTTTGTGTTTACTGAATCTATTAAAGGAAGTGATGGATTTTATTCCCTGCTCTGCAGGGACACAAGATCTATCACTTCACCTTGTCTGCCTTGTTTACATAGGCAAAGCTCCATTCTTTATCTCTGTATGATGATCAGCGGGTGCCAACGGACATCTATTGGCTGGCACCTGCTGATCAGCTTGTGCTTTGTCAAACCACAGGCCCACCGCGCCCCCTACCCAGAAGTGCCACATTACGTAGTAGGCAGAGCCACTCTGCCGCCATATAACGAAGTAATGTGGTCAGCAGGGGGTTAAAATAAATAAAACTGTAAAACTGTTAAAAGTTAAAAACTGTAACCTCTATTGGCTGTAATTTCGGGCTGCAAGTGATGGAGATGTAAATGGGAGTGAGGGAATGCATAGGGCAGAGAAATGGACCGTCTGGGGAGGCTGTTATTTTACACAGTGCTATCTTGCTGGGAGGGAAATGCTCACCACGTCACATCCAGACAAATCAATTGGAGGAGTTCCTCTACTGAGGTTTGCAGTGCATCGTTCTGGAACTCCCAGACCGCAGGGAGACAGAGGGAGATTCTCAGCACCTCTCAGCCAATGCAGCTTGCTGACAGAGTCAGGGGGCTGGGGCTTTAACAGACAGATGGAGCTCTGAGAAAAGAGGAAGTTCAAGTGAGGTTTTAGTAGACTAAAATATGACTAAATTGCATTTTAGTCAAAAGGCTGTGGCTACAACTGAAAAGATGCATAGGCATCTTTATAAAATGTACTTTAGCAGTGGATAGTGTAGTGCCATCTGCTTATTTCCTACCTAGCTTTTTCAGAAAAATACTTTAACACAAATAGAGCAACATGAACACATCTGCAATAAGCCGATGTTACAGAAGTTATTTAAACTGCACAATTATATCTCCATACAACTGATATGTTTTATTACTGCAACAGGATAGGTTAACGGATTGTTATAATTTTGCTATAACAATTCATATGAATGTATTAGAAGAGGAATGCCCATTGCAAGGGTATTTTCTTTCTTTTTTTTTTTTTGTGCCCAGAGTTGGTCTTTGAGTGTAAAGGGAGGGTCTGTCGAGATGCACACATTTTGTGCTTAAAGATGAATACCAGTTATTTATCAGTTAGAGAGCACTGCATTCATTGAGGAAATGCAAGGTGGTGTTTGGCATCTGTGCTGAGTTAACGACCTCCTGTGTTCAGTAAGCCGCAGGGCACCCATTCAGCATAGAACCCAGAAGCCTGAAGCATAACTGTAGTAGCAATTCCTACTACAGTGATTGCCTCCTTCTACAGATATCCCACAGGTATGGCACATACATACATACATACATACATACATACATACATACATACATACATAGATTGCATCCAAGCTGGACCAATGTAACTATAAACATTATCATAACTAAACTTCAACTTGAAGGCAAAACTCCAGCCAAAAGAAATTACTATCCAGTTAAAATGTGTAATAAAAAGCAGCTAGTAATGAATTACTCACCATTAAAGTGTTACTAAACGCACAACAGTCAAATCTGTCTGTATATGCAGAATAGCATGCTTGCTATACTCACTGTGGAGCTTAAAGAGGAGGGCCGGCTTAAAAAAAATTTTTTTTTTTAAGTCAGCAGCTGCAAACACTATCTGCTGACTTTTAAGGGGTCTCTCAGGACCAGGCCAGATAAGACAGTCAGAGTAGTCCTCCTGCTCAGTTTGGTCTCTCTTGCTGGAGAGAACATTTTCTTGTTGTGTTGAGCTGTTGAGGTCACCTGGGAATGACATCACACAAGTCCCTCACTACTCCTCCATGCCCAGTAACTAAAAAAGAAAATGGGATGTCGCATCTTGAATCACAGATGATCCACCTCCCATAACAGCATGAGGACACAGGCTGTAGTGGAAATCTCCTCCTACCTGAGCACTCGGGTGGACCCTGCAGTTTATCACGTGACCATGGCATACAGATCAGCTAAAAAGATACAGGTATGCTGGGGCAGAGAATTGCCTTAGTAGTGAGCCATAAAAGCAGAATTTATTGGTACATTAACATATAAAAAGAAGAAACATGGCTAACTAGGCTACTATTACACCAACTGTAAAATGTATGAAAATATGATGAATCTTTCTCCATTCAACGCATTTGTATTTTCACACATTTCACAGTTGGTGTAATAGTAGCCTAGTTGGCCATGTTGTCTCTTTATGTATTAATATACCAATAAATTCTGTTTTTACGCATTTCACTTCTCATATATTTTTGTAATTAAAGTGCCTTAAAAGTCACCCCAAAAAAAAGGGGAATTTCTGTCTGTTTGCATTCAGAGTAAAGAACATAAGAAATTCTTGAGTGTTTGCCAACTTCCATGCTGCAGCTATTCTTTTCTAAGCAATTATGCGGTCTATTATAAAAGGTTGGTGGTTTTTGGGCCATTTATCATAGAAACAGAAAGTAGGAGTAGAAACAAAGTAGGATCAGGGATCATGTGCTGTTTCAATACTGAAGATATAAATGTAAAGATATTGTCACAGAATGTAGATATTTTAGGGCAGGTCCATCATAAGTGCATGTGTATACCATCGTCACCGCAGTGGCTCCAATAATCGGGAAATAAAAATCTATTTTTTTTAAGTCGCGTGTATCTGTATTTTTTTTCTGAGTGCTACTGCCATGTGTGCATCTTCATCAGTAAATATGGAAGCGGAAATAAAAAAGATGCATCTCTGCTCTGTGGTGGGGTGGCAGCTGACACAAGTAAGTAATACACGAAACTTATAAATCTTAAAAAAAAGTGTGCAGTGCCAAAAGTAAATGAACAGCGATGAGAATACTGTGTTATAAATGGACAGCACATTGAAATAAAGTCCAAAAAATGCTAAAGTGGGGGAAAAAAATATATAGATTTTTATATATATTATTTTTTTTTCACTTTAGCGTTATGCTAAATGCTCCTAGGGGAACAGACACTGGTGCTGACGTCAGGCCACTGTCTGATATCGGGTCGGCAGTGGCATCCATTGTCATATGGTTTTATGATTCATTTTATTTTGGCTTTTAACTTACAATTACAATAAATACTACATTACGGAGACTTCATCTGGCTCCCGGTGAGCTTTATTTACTACAGCTACATCTGGATGGTGGGAGTTGCTGAACAGCCTTCCCCACAACAGATGTCAGATCTACACTGAGAGCGTGTTTGTTGCTGTAACGGCAGCCAGCTTTTCTGGCGAGTGTCCATTTCACAGGGGTGCGGTGGATGATTCTGGAGCACTGTACTGGATCACCTCTTCATTTTTCAAGTCACCACCAAATTTTTGTACTGAACTATTGTGTTTTCACATATATATATTACACACACCCATATACAGTGCTTTATTTCTCAGAAAATAGGTACAGGAACTCAACCACGACAACCCTACCTTCTAAATCGCATCAAATATTGGATGTGGTCGAACATTGGGAGAGCCTTAAAGGGACATTAAATACCAGGAGTTCACTACTTGCAGAGTTGGGGGGTGCTTTACGTGCATAGTGCCGAGTTCAGGGGTGTGCTGCATATGGAGTGCTGAGTTCAGCCGCCTTCCACAACTGCTCACCTCTGTATCCCGCATCCACATCTCACTTTCACCTCTCTTCAGCTTATTAAATGCTCCACCATCTTCCATGTGTCTTATTTTTGTTGCTGTGTTAAACTGAAGCACCCAGCCGGCTCTAGTATATCCCCGCATATTGTAGGTGGCATCTCCTCCCTCACTTGGAGATAATCCAGTGGGAGTGTCAGCATCCACAAAGGACCCTGTGCACTTGGATCACCCTTGAGCCCATCCTGCACTTTGCAGATCTGTTGGTGACAAGCTATCACTGGTCAACACAGAAGCCATACTTCTGTGTTTACAAGTGATAGTGGTGGGCAAGGAGTAGGAGACCAGAGGTAGTGGAACTGAGTTCCACCAAGTTCCAGCTGAAAAAAAGCCCTGTATGTGTGTATTATCTCTATCTCTATCGTCTCTATCATCTATCTCGATCATCTCTATCTTTATCATCTCTATCTTTATCATCTCTATCTTTATCATCTCTATCTTTATCATCTCTATCTTTATCATCTCTATCTCTATCATCTCTATCTCTATTATCTCTATCTATCTTCTCACAAAAGTGAGTACACCCCTCACGTTTTTGTAAATATTTTACTATATCTTTTCATGTGACAACACTGAAGAAATTATGCTTTGTTACAATGTAAAGTAGTGAGTGTACAGCTTGTATAACAGTGTAAATTTGCTGTCCTCTCAAAATAACTCAACACACAGCCATTAATGTCTAAACCGCTGGCAACAAAAGTGAGTACACTCCTAAGTGAAAATGTCAATACTTGGGCCCAATTAGCTATTTTCCCTCCCCAGTGTCATTTGACTTGTGTTACAAGGTCTCAGGTGTGTTACATTTGGTGTTATCGCTCTCACTCTCTCATACTGGTCACTGGAAGTTCAACGTGGCACCTCATAGCAAAGAACTCTCTGAGGATCTGAAAAAAATGAATTGTTGCTTTAAATAAAGATGGCTTGGGCTATAAGTAGATTGCCAAGACCTTGAAATTAAGCTGCAGCATGGTGACCAAGATCATACAGCGGTTTAACAGTTCCACTAAGAACAGGCTTCGCCATGGTTGACCAAAGAAGTTGAGTGCACTTGCTCAGCATCATATCCAGAGGTTATCTTTGGAAAATAGATGTATGAATGCAACCAGCATTTCTGCAGAGGTTGAAGGGTGGAGGGGTGGTCAGCCTGTCAGTGCTCAGACCATACGCTGCACACTGCATCAAGTTGGTCTGCATGGCTGTCGCCCCAGAAGAAAGCCTCTTCTAGAGATGATGCACAAGAAAGCCCGCTAACAGTTTGCTGAAGACAGCAAGGACATGGATTACTGGAACCATTTCCTGTGGTCTGATGAAGCCAAGATATACTTATTTGGTTCAAATGGTGTCAAGCGCGTGTGGCGGCCACCAGGTGAGGAGTACAAAGACAAGTGTGTCTTGCCTACAGTCAAGCATGGCACTGGGGAGCTACAGTATATTGAAGGAACCATGAATGCCAACATGTACTGTGACATACTGAAGCAGAGCATGATCCCCTCCCTTCAGAGACTGGGCCGCAGGGCAGTATTCCAACATAACCCCAAAACACACCTTCAAGATGACCACTGCCTTACTAAAGAAGCTGTGGGTAAAGGTGATGTCATGCCAAAGGAGACATGCCAAGCATGTCTCCAGACCCTAAACCCTATTGAGCATCTGTGGGGCATCCTCAAATGGAAGGTGGAGGAGCGCAAGGTCGCTAACACCCACCAGCTCTGTGATGTCGTCACGGAGGAGTGGAAGAGGACTCCAGTGGTAATCTGTGAAGCTCTGGTGAGCTCCATGTCCAAGAGGGTTAAGGCAGTGCTGGAAAATAATTGGGCACACAAAATATTGACACTTTGGCCCCAATTTGGACATTTTCACTTGGGGGTGTACTCACTGTTGCCAGCGGTTTAGATATTAATGGCTGTGTGTTGAGTTATTTTGAGGGGACAGCAAATTTACACTGTTATACAAGCTGTACACTCACTACTTTACGTTGTAGCAAAGTGTCATTTCTTCAGTGTTGTCACATGAAAAAATAGAATATTTACAAAAATGTGTGAGGGGTGTACTCTCTTTTGTGAGATACTGTGTGTGTGTGTGTGTGTGTGTGTGTGTATATATATATATATATAATTTATGTCCAATCATGTGGATGGAAAACAACAATAAAAAACCAATGTATTGAAAAATATAGATTTAAATGCACAGTTCCATGATAGCAATATAAACTTATAGGTGAAAATACAATAGTTCAGTACAAAAATTTGGTGGTAACTTGAAAAATGAAGAGGTGATCCAGTATAGTGCTCCAGAATCATCCACCGCACCCCTGTGAAATGGACACTCACCAGAAAAGCTGGCTGCCATTACAGCAACAAACAAGCTCTGTGTAGATCCGCCATCTGTTGTGGGGAAGGCTGTTCAGCAACTCGCACCATGCAGATGTAGCTGTAGTAAATAAAGCTCACTGGGAGCCAGGTGAAGTCTCCGTATTTGTAGTATTTATTGTAATTGTGAAAAGCCAAAATAAAATGAATCATAAAACCATATGACAATGGGTACCACTGCCAGCCCAATATCAGACAGTGGCCTGACGTCAGCACCAGTGTTTGTTCCCCTAGGAGCATATATATATATATATATATATATATATATATATATATATATATATATATATATATATATATATATATATATATATAAATATTATATTTTCAACTTTAGCATTTTTTGGACTTTATTTCAATGTGCTGTCCATTTATAACACAGTATTCTCATCTCATCACTGTTCATTTACTTTTGGCACTACACATTTTTTCTTAAGTAAATAAGGAAGTTTTAGAAATGGTCATTTCATAGTGAATTCTAAATGGGTCTGCTTAGTGCCTGCTCACCTGCAGTTTGTTTGTAGGATTTTTACATATTATTCCTGATGTATTTGTTCCAGGATACATTGCAAACACTGCACTAGCTATTAAATGTCATCTCGGTGTCTGCAAATATACGTAGGATAGAATGTCTTTGAGCACAGGCCAGAAGGGCTTTTACTCTCCAGGAGCATAATCCAGTTCTTGCCTCTGGATGATAATTCCCTCTTATGTTTATGCGAGGTGAAGCATGTGTCCCTAACGTCTGCCTTCTAGCCTTTTTAGATTTGACATCCCCATTGATAAGTGATTTTAGATATAAATTACAGCAGTGATGTGGGGTGCCTCCTGGCTAGGGAAGCATATTACTCTGGGCATCTGAGGCTTGTGAAGAAAGCTGTCAGTCAAAAGTAACAGAGGATGTAGGCATATGTGATATCTTTATCATGTGGAGGCCAACTGATCAGAAATAAGTCAGGCTCAGGGCTTTTTCCAATAACTGCAGACATGACAACCTTTAGATTTTTTCCAGTAAAAATTAATTCTGATCATTTTTTTTATTCTGAGAGAGTCTAAAGCTATTCTTTAAAGGCTTACTTCACATTTTGTAAACAAGTAATAAATGCACATAATATAATATAAAGAAATGTCTATTTATATATTTTTTTTACGCTGCAACCTGTAAAACATTGCACCCATCGTCAGTAGATTGCAGGTGCAATGCTAGGATCCTGCAGACTGCAAGTAAAGCTTGCCAGCCCATACCTCTCAGGGAGGGGGCTGTTGGGCGCTGCAGACAGGTGTTCTTTGGTAGCATGTTACACCCTAAATATGGATGTTAAATGTAATGTGTTACCAAAGCAACTTTAACATACAAGTTGTGAGTAGATTATACTGTAATATTCACTCTTTCATATTATACAGGTCTGCACTGTAGAAGGGTAAATGAGGAGTGGGAATTTGTGACCTTGCTGCATCAGTCTGAATTTTTTTTTTTTTTAGCTAGGCGACTACACTTGCCCAATTTCATATTTAATAGGATGATGGGGAGCAGGTTTTGATTCACTGAGCTTGGCCTATACAGCTAATTCATTGCTTTTTCTTTTTACATTTCCATACATTTTTCTTTATAAGGTGAAAGCTGTGCTGAAGGATATTCCTCATGAATCTCTTTTCAAAGCTTCACATTGGTTAGAGAGTGTAATGTAATCTGTTGTTTTGGTATAAAAAGACTGAAATTTATCAGTTACTCATTTTACATCTTAAACACTCTAGCGATTAATCTATGTATGAGTGTGAATTGGTGCAAAAATCGATGAATGGTCTAGGCAAACTATGGAGCCAATTGAGGTTAAAGTCTAAAAATGCCCTAGATAATTGAAGCTGCTTAGATTTCCAGGCACAGTATATCTGCTTCTTCACATATCCTGGGCACTTGGTATCCATGTCACAGTGCTTCCCTGGCTGATAGCTCCCTCCCACATTGGCAATCTGTCTTGGGAGGATTACCCACTACTTTCTTTGGACAGGTAATTAGAAGAATTATAAGTTTCGTTCCTCTGGCAAGGTAACAGATTGTGGGTATTCTCTGGGGTGGTTGGCCCTTCACAATTCACTATTTATGGGTGGATTTGTCAGCTTTTTTCTCAGGTCTATGGTATTAAAGGCAAAGTTCCTTCTTTCAATGAAGACCCATTCCAACAGGACTGTTAGTTTTTCCTGGGAGATTCAGCATAAACCTATTTAATTGTGTAAGGCTACTACCGCGTAGATTTTTAATTTTCTCTAGTCGTCTGTCCAGGACAGCACTAGAGAGATAGGCTCCACCTCCAGAGGCAGGAAACACAAACCAGATCTTTAAAGGGCGGTCTCCGTCCCTTCCCCTTCAGTCTTTGTGTTTCCTCCACCGGAGGAGGAGGCTGGATCTGGAGCTCCCCTTCCCCTGACGGTGGGATAGCCCATAAGAGACGGGGAAGGAGTTCGGATTACCTGTTGGTAAACGGACGTTTTTGAAGTCCTCCGGTCGGGTTGACTGCAGCTTCGAACCGGCGTTCTCCTTCTGAAGCCCGGGGAGGGCGTTCGTTTCCCCGCCTGACAGTAGGTTTCTAAATTGGGCGCGAAGTCTGGCGGGGGGCGGGCACAGGCTTCGAGTTCCGGCCTGTGCATCACAGGAGGAGGATAGAGGATTTCCGGCAATCCACTACCGGTTCCGGGTCGCGCGGCGAGCGTGGACTTTCGGGACCTTGGCGGCTATTATAAAAAGCCGCAGCCACGAGGCGTTCGCGCTGCATCGCTTTATCGCCATTACGAAGGGAAGCCTCCAGACGGTTAAGCGCGTGCTTCAAGCGTTCGTGCTGCATCGCTTCATCGCCGTTACGAGGGGAAGCCTTCAGGCGTGTTCTGAACGAAATGGATGCAGTGGAGAGTGGCAGTGGAGCCGAACCAGCTCAGGTAGGCAAACACAGAGGTGTCTTGTACCTACAGGGCTGGGAGAGAGGGGGGGGGGGAGTAATGGACTAATCAATGCATAGGCATTTTGAAAGGGTCCAGGTGTGTTTTTTCCTCCCTCCCTCTCTCTCTCAAACAGGATCCGGACTAAAGAGTCTTGCGAATCCTGTTAGCGGTTGGTGGGGTGCACATAGGTGTTTGGTGAAGGCATCCTATTTTTGCTAAAGGTTTCGCTGATGTTGGCTTGTTTGTTTTTTCCCTTCCTTCTTCTCTCCTTCTCTTGCCTTAGGCTCTGCCCAAAGAACCAGAGAGGTCAGGGGGGAAGAAGAGATGTCCTTCATGTATGGCTAAATTTAAAGAAGGATGGTCTAAGCCCCTTTGTAAATCATGCATAGACAAATTGGTCTATAAGGAAGCTACGGGAGCTTGTAAGGATTTGATTTCTGGAGTACAGAAAGAAATGGAATCCATCAAAGCAATGTTAGCGAACCTTGATACCCCAAAACCAGCCGCAGTTCCCTCTGCTTCCACCCCAGTTGTAGGTGACGAATCAGAGGAGGAGGAACTTGATTCTCTGGATGGCCTAAGTGAGGCGGCATCATCCAGAGATGTTCCTGTTCAAGGGTCAAGCTCTCCCAGATACAGGCTCTCACTCGAGGAGGTTGATGCCTTACTGGGGGTAATTTATGAGACGCTCGAAATCAGAGAGGAGCCAGTCTCCCTGTCCTTGCATGACCGGATGTATCAGACCCTTAAAACTGATTCAGTTAGGGTCTTTCCGGTTCATAGCACACTGGTAGACTCAATCAAAAAAGAGTGGGAGGAACCAGAGAAAAAGTTATTTTTTCCTAAAAGCATGAAGCGGAGATTCCCCTTCAGCGAGGACCCCTCTTGTGTTTGGAATAAGGTGCCCAAGGTAGACGCAGCTTTTTCCCAGTGTGCAAAGTCAACAGATCTCGCCTTTGAGGACATGGGTGTTCTAAAGGAACCCATGGATAAAAGGATGGAAGTACTGTTAAAGAGGTCATGGGAAGTAACCATGAATAACTTAAAACCTGCAATGGCCACGACAATAGTGGCTCGCAACTTAGAGGTCTGGCTGGAACAATTACAAGGCCACTTGGAAGGGGGGACCTCCAGAAAGGAAATTCTGGATTCCCTTCCTATGCTACATAAAGCAGCAGGCTATATAGCAGATGCCTCTGCGGAGTCTGTTAAATTGTCAGCCAGGACCGCTGCCCTCGTAAATTCATCACGTAGGGCACTTTGGCTGAAGTCTTGGTCGGGAGACTCAGCCTCAAAAGTGAGGTTATGTGGCATCCCCTTTGAGGGAGACCTTCTGTTCGGACAGGATCTTGAGAAAGTCCTGGACCGTACTGCAGACAAGAAAAAGGCTTTTCCTGTCAAACCTAAGAAGACTACAGGCAAACGCTTTTTTCGTCCTCAAAGGCAGGGACAGTCACCAGGACAGTCCTCTAAGGAGTCAACCCCTAAGAAACAGTGGATGGGAGGAAAACAGAAAAGCAATCTCTTTTCCTCTTCTAAAAAAACCACTAAATCCCAGTGACGCGGTTCCTGTGGGGGGGAGACTGGGGCAGTTCCTCCCACAGTGGGAATACGCTACTCCAAGTCCTTTTATCCGGAGGATCATCAGGGAGGGTTACAAAATACAGTTCACACACGTCCCACCTGCAAGGATGTGTCTGACCAAACCTCCCAAAGACCCCCAGAAAGCGTCAGCTTTGCTGTCGCAAATTGGCGATTTAATAGATCAGAGGGTTCTAGTGCCAGTTCCGCCACAGGAAATAAATCAGGGTTTCTATTCACACGTGTTTGTAGTAAGGAAACCGTCAGGCAAATTCCGGTTGATCTTGAATCTGAAGTTACTGAACAAGTGGGTAACTTGCAGGAAATTCCGGATGGAAACAATTTTTACAGTAAGATCAGTACTCCCTCCAAATTGTTTCATGGCCTCTCTCGATCTAAGGGACGCGTATCTTCACATCCCGATTCGAGAAGACTCTCAAAAGTATTTGAGGATAGCGATTCTTTGGGGAAGTCAGATTCGATACCTCCAATTCAGGGCTCTGCCTTTCGGTCTGTCTTCTTCCCCCAGGATTTTCACCAAGGTCCTGGCAGAAGCATTGGCTCCCCTAAGACTGAAAGGGATCGCTGTCATACCGTACTTGGACGACCTTTTATTTTTTGCCCCCTCAAAGCTCCAACTGCAGGGAGATCTGAGAGTAGCTATCTCTTGCCTAAAAAGGTTGGGGTGGTTGATAAACCAAGAGAAGTCACACCTGATACCAACACAGGTCTTACAGTATCTAGGTTTTCTGGTGGATTCAGTGTCACAGAAAGTCTTCCTCACGGAGGAAAAAGTGAGAAAGGTGAAAGACATGGTAACCTTCCTGCAGTCCAATCAGACAATTTCCATCAGGTCAGCTATGGCAGGGTTGGGCCTATTGGTGGCAACAATCCCTGCAGTTCCGTGGGCAAGAGCTCATTTCAGGTGTCTCCAGGCCAATATTCTGGACAGTTGGGACGGGACACAAGAGTCCCTGGACAGGACTATCCATCTATCCTCAAAGACCAAAAGGTCTCTTTGGTGGTGGAAGAGAGAAGAGAACCTAGTACGGGGTCTTTGGTGGTCTCCTCCAGTATCTGTTCGCATCACCACGGATGCCAGTGCTTGGGGCTGGGGGGCCCACTTGGGGTCGAAGGTAGCCCAAGGATGCTGGGGGAAGACACAGTCCCAGAGGTCAGCCAATTGGAGGGAGTTGCAGGCAGTCTGGGAAGCCTTAAGGGTGTTCGTCAGGGATCTGAAGGACCACCATGTACAGGTCCTCTCGGACAGTATAGTGACGGTGTCCTACCTAAACAAGCAGGGAGGAACAAGATGCCCGTCCTTGATCAAGCTAACAAGTACGATCATGCATTGGGCAGAAGAAAACCTAAAATCGCTTTCAGCGGTCCATCTAAAAGGGGCGGACAACCACCTGGCGGACTTTCTGAGTCGACACCGGGTGTACGAATCAGAATGGTCACTAAACAGGGAGATTTTCCAGATGTTAGTGCGCAAATGGGGTCTTCCGGAAGTGGACTTGTTCGCCAGGAAAGCGAACACCCAGGTCCCAGTATACTTTTCCCTAGAGAGGGAGGCAGGGGCAAGAGGGATAGACGCTTTGGCACAAAGCTGGGCTTTTCACATTTGTTACGCCTTCCCCCCATTCAAGTTAATTCCGCTAGTACTGAGGAAATTTTTGCAGGAACAGACCACATTGATACTAGTGGTTCCGTACTGGCCGAAGAGACCATGGTTCTCGGTGCTGCTGGGCCTGACAGACGAACCTCCCCTCATACTGCCCGAGAGGGAGGATCTGCTGTCTCAGGGTCCAGTTCTGTTACAAGAACTACAGACCCTAAAGTTATCGGCCTGGCGTCTGAAGAGAGTCTCTTGAAGTCTAAGGGACTCTCAGATAGGGTGATTAAAACACTTCTTTCTAGTAGAAAGAAGGTAACCCAAGCAATTTATGTTAAATACTGGAAAGTTTTTTGTTCATGGTTGGACACTAAAAAGGTGTCTATAAGTATCCCAACAGTCTTGGAATTTTTACAAGACGGTGTGGATAAGGGGTTGGCCATTAGTACCTTAAAGGTACAAATTACGGCCCTGTCTGTTTTTTTGGATCAACCTCTGGCGATAGACCCGCTAGTTAGCAGGTTCTTTAAGGGGTTGACCAGGATTAAACCTGTTCCTTTCAAAATTTTACCCAAATGGGACCTGTCAATTGTATTACAGGGATGGGTAAAAAAGTCTCTGGAAGAAGAACCTTCCTTGAGATGGATCACGCTTAAAACGGTGTTCCTAGTGGCTATTTCCACAGCCAGACGTATTAGCGAGCTTCAGGCACTTTCGGTGAAAGAGCCGTTTTTACAAATTTTTGCGGATAGGCTGGTGTTGCGCACGGACCCTGGGTTTTTACCCAAAGTAGTGACAAAATTCCACAGAACACAGGAAATTGTTTTGCCTTCGTTCTGTGGGTCTCCCACTAATCCTAAGGAGGTTGAGTTCAGCCAACTGGATGTGAGAGCCTGTGTCTTACAATATCTGGAGATGTCAAAAAACATTAGAAAATCAGATGCATTATTTGTCTTACATGCGGGTAAAAAATTGGGGTCACAAGCTTCAAAAAATACAATTGCAAGGTGGATCAAACAAGCTATTGTAGAAGCCTACAAAGGAATGAAAATGGAATGTCCTTTTTCCCCCATGGCTCACTCCACACGGGCGCTATCGACCTCATGGGCAGAGCGAGCTGGAGCAACACCAGAACAAATTTGTCGAGCAGCAACTTGGTCAAGCTACTCGACGTTTATGAAGCATTACAGATTGGACCTTATCTCAGCGCAAGACCAGGCGTTTGGGAGAAAGGTCCTTCAAGCGGTAGCCCCCCCCTAATCTAGTAAGTTCTCGTTGATCCTCTCTAGTGCTGTCCTGGACAGACGACTAGAGAAAACGAGAGTTAGACTTACCGGTAACTCTGTTTCTAGGAGTCGTCCAGGACAGCATGGATTCCCTCCCTATATGCTGTTATAATGCTGGACAAGTGTTTTTGTCGTTACAGAAGCAGTTTCCGGGGAAGTTCTCGTTTACAAGACTGAAGGGGAAGGGACGGAGACCGCCCTTTAAAGATCTGGTTTGTGTTTCCTGCCTCTGGAGGTGGAGCCTATCTCTCTAGTGCTGTCCTGGACGACTCCTAGAAACAGAGTTACCGGTAAGTCTAACTCTCGTTTTTTTTTGCCTCTGTGAGAACCAATTTTGGGCAAAAATTCTTGCAGGTGGCTCTGTAAGGGGTCCTCCTATTTTGTTTGGATTTTTGACCTTTAGCAGAGAAAGCACAGAACCTTGCAGATGTTACTGGTACCAGTAAAGGACAATAACACAAAATTGTCTAAAAACTTATTTTATTACAAAATATTAAAATGCTTTTACATGAAACCAAAAGTTAGTACTAATTTGAAATGGTACAGGCCACATACTGTATTTACGCTCCAACATTGTTATCTTTGCTACTGTGCCGAGGTTGACGCATTTCACAATAGATTGCTTCCTCAGGACCTCAATGTCTTGACCACAAAGAAAACAGTCATATCCAGAGAAAAGCACAGCAATTCTAAACGGTAACATACAACATAAGTCACAAGTATATTGTGTTCCCCCCCAATTCACTTACATGTGCCACTCGGAGCAAATAAAAACCAATGATGTGCCATATACCATGAAGCTGTGATATATTATGGGGCGCAGTAGAACCATATATAAAGATACAATTAAATCCTCCTAAAAGGAGTGCAAAGGGTTAAAAAGAGCTCAGCTTATTATAGAAGCTAATATCCACCTACAGAGAATTAATGATAATATATTAAATATCATTAGTTATGATTGAGGATTTAATTGCATCTTTATATATGGTTCTACTGCGCCCCATAATAAATCATAGCTTCATGGTATATGGCACATCATTGGTTTTTATCTGCTCTGATCTCAAGATCTACAGCATCTTGCAAAAATTAGGATATCAAAAAAAAATTCAGTGCTCAAACCCCTTGTCCATCTCAAAAGAAAGCTTAAAATTGTAAACGAGTAAGTAGTAAAAGTTGTTCTTGCAATTGGAGCGCAATCAGCTGTGATAAAGATTTAGACGAGAAGAGAGACTGCATAACCTTAATAATGATCCGCACAACTGTTTCAGCCTTAAAATCTTGCTTTTATTCAGGAAACCACAGTGTACATTACACAAATGCAGTCAGTTGACGTGTTTCAGCCTATGCTGCTTTAATCATAGTTATGATTAAAGCCATGTAGGCTGAAAGATGTCAACTGACTGCATTTTTGTACTGTACACTGTGGTTTCCTGAATAAAAGCAAGATTTTAGAGCTGAAACAGTTGTGCGGATCATCTTTAAGGATCATTGCTCTCAGATGGGCTACTGTAGATCACGCACCTGTGAGTTCTGCTGATTGTGGATTATATGGGTCGCAGCACTGAAACCTTTGTTCCTCCCACACTCTTGCTAGTTCATGTCTAAATTGGACCTAGTGTGTGTAAGTATGCACATAAGATAGAGGCCTTGAATTGTATTCTCCTTGAGGGCAGAGACTCACATGAATGCATACTATGTAAAGTGCTGCATACAATTGTTGGCAAATACATGTTAAAGTTGTTTGTTTTTCTATTTCATTATTCCTGATATCTTTTTGCTCTTAGAGGCTGTTCATTTTTTTCTTATTGTCTTGCAGTGGAACGAGTAAAAGAGCAATTAAAGCTTTCGTTGGATGGTAAACATGGCACAGTGCAGACTGGTGAATTGACCGTCATTTTAGATGGTTTGATTGTAGAACCCGAGTCTCTTACATCATGTAATTCCACAGACCCTTCTCCCAGTAAGTGTATGCTACTGAACTGAAAATCAAGCAACCTTTTGAATATGTTCTCAATAAGTTATAACACTTTCTGTGTTTTTAGTGGAAATCCAGCAGAATGGTGATGCAATTCACGAGAATGGGGAATCCTCTGCAGATGCGCGAACTGGGTATGAGATGAATTATTTTGAATGGGTACTCTCATGTAACTGAGTTCAGGTTGTCACAGAACTCTGATTTACTTGATGTTTGCTACCTATGAGCATTGAGATGTGGATGAAATGGAGCATTAGATAAATAAATTCTGATGATGTCTATTGTGTGTAAAATCTCTCACTTTGCAGACCTTTGGGGGGGATCAATAAAGCTGAACTCCAGGCGCTTAAAGAAACAAATGCATCGCTGTAATCCTAAATATTTAATGAAATATATTTTTAAATGCCCCCTCACCCCCTTTATACTAATGTGAGCCCTAGCTCGATCCAGCGCTGTGTCCATCTGTAGTGGTTCTGTCCCTTCCTCCTCCTCTCACAGGCTTGGCCAATGACTCCAACTGCTTTCAGTCAAATACTGTGAGAGGGCGGACAGGGCCTCGCTGCCTGTGTCTACAGACACCGGTATTGCAGCACAGGATTGAGTTAGCAAGTGTGCCACAATAGGAAGCAGCTACCTATAGTTTCACACTGAGAAGAGAAGCAGTCAGTGCACAGAGCAGGTAAATATACACATGTTTGTTGTTTAACCGCTTTCCTACCGGCCACAGTATATATACGTTGCGGTAGAGAAGCATTTGTACCAGGATCACGGTTTAAGCAACAACCATGATCCCGGTATAATTTAGCCCCAGCGATACTCTTTCAAGTAAAAATAATCAGCGCGGCAAACGGTCGCTGAATTACATTTACACGTGACAAAAGTGGGTCTGATCTGTGTATAATTTGCTCTATTGAAGCCCAAAGGAGAGATTTGGGGGGGGGGGGGGGGGTCTAATAGATCCCCTGATCTCTCCATAAAGAGTACCTGTCACTGCTATTGGTGTCTCATGCAATGCTTACATTCCTTTTGACAGCAATAACAGTGATCTACATTTTTATTTTTTTAAAGAAAGGTCCTGAAAGCAGCGGCGAACACACATGTGGGTCCTGAACACATATGTTAAACAGTGATCGCAACACACATGTGCAGTATCACCGTGAACGTCACAGCGAGAGTAATTCTAGCAGCAGACCTCCTGTGTAAATTATAAACTGGTAACCTGCAAAAACTTTTAAAGCATCACCTAGGGATAATTTAAAATACCATAGGTTGTCGCCATTCAATGACCGTGCGCAATTTCAAAGCATGTCATGTTTGATATTTATTTACTCATGTAACCTCTTTTATATTTAACCAAAAAATTGGTAATATATTGTGTTTATGTTCACTAAAATTGTTTTTTATCCCAAAAAATTGCATTTGAAAATGCACAAATACCATGTGACATCAAAAAATTGCAACACCCAACATTTTATTCTCTAAGGCCTTTGTTTAAAGAAATATATAATGTTTGGGGGTTCTTAGTAATTCTCTAGCAAAAAAAGATACATTTTACAAGTAAGGTCGCTTTAACAGAGGTGCCTCCATTTGGCGGACTCCGCTTGCTCAGAGTGGGATTCCTCCACTGATCCCCGCTAAGCAGGTGGATGACTGGTCCATCTTCGCTCACTGTGCAGAGCGGAGACGGACCCACTCCCTTCTATGGGGATATCTGGTGAAAACGGGACCGCCTGTCTGTTTTCATCTGATCATATCTGTTACGACCTGCCAGATGAATGGAAAATAGGAGCACCATCCGTCTAGATTTGGCGGACAGGATCAAATAATTTAAAAAAAAAACTGGCAGGCGGACCTGATTGGACAGCCTGTGTAAAAGGGGCCTAAGAGAAGTTTCAGAAATAGGCTTGGGAATATGTGGTGGTTAAAAAAAAAAGAGTTTGCAATTTAAGTTTTTACCAGGTGGATTTTAAGGCTTTTTCTTTATCGTACATCAAGGGACATAGAGCAGCCATAATTATTACTATGTGGGTTATACGTCACCTATAGGTGAATGGACACTGGCAGATCAATCAAACAGGAAATCCTCCACTATACAACCCTTCCTATACAGGAAGTACTTCAGTTTTTTTCACCACTGTCTGTAAGGTGGTCATTAACATGATACATGTGCTTTTGGAGCATACTTGAAGGTCTGGTCGGTTCTATTAAAGTGAAGTTCCACTCAAAAGTGGAACTTGTGCTCATTTGTCTCCTCCCCCCAACACCTTTCGGAGGGGGGGAGCGGTTACCGGACAGGTACCCTGACCCCACTTCCGGGCCATGGCAGATTACGTAGCTCTGCTGCTGGGCCAGTACGAGAGCCTAGTGGTGCCTCGCGCATGCGCAGTAGGTACCCCAGCATGAGGCCATAATGCTTCACTACCGGGTTCCCTTACTGGCAATCGTGGTGGCAACACCCAATAGCCGATGGAAACATCAGCTGTGGTACCGACTTCACTGCACTCCAGGACAGGTAAGTGTCCTATTATTAAAAGTCAGCAGCTGCAGTATGTGTAGGGGGGGTGGACCTCTGCTTTAAGAATCGTGGACTTCAATCAGATCCATTCAAAAAAGCTGTCAGCCAAAAATGCCAGAAGGTTTGCGTGTAATGCAGCTTTATGGCGCTGGACCCTGCGTAATGGAACCCTGTGCAGTGTTTGTTCTGACCCAGGTGTTTTCCTGCAGGGTACTATACAGGTCCAGGGGAGTGGACCCCAAATTAAGTGGGACCCAATCCCAGAAGGTATTTTATGACAAAGCCCGCTGTGATGGTTGAAGGTTGGACTACTGTTTTGTTCAGAGTCCTGCAGCAGGATTGGAAAGTCTATTTTTGCAGTTTTTCTTTAAAAAAAAATAAAAAATAAAGATCTGACTGTCTCTGGTCTTCTCTCAGTGTGCCCTTTAATCATGCTCAAAAGGAGGGGAATTTTGGGACTTTAAATGAAGCACAAGTATGTGCCTCCATCCCGGTAATCATGCTCGGTGTACTTCTTAGGAGAGTGGGCTGCTGTTTCTCCTCAAGCCACTTGAGGGTGCAGGCTCACTCAGTATGGCCTATTTCTATATAAGCAGGAAGTGGAGGGGCGACCATGTTTACCATGTGGAGGGCAGGTTCAGCAGGGCCTCTTGAGACATAATAGCAGCCCATAGATACTAATGAAGTGTGAGTTTTTACTATGGGAGAAATTTGTGGCCAGACAAATCATGATTATATACTGCATACTTGTTGTTTAATCCTGGGGCCTGTACAACTGTAAGTTGACAGTTACCCTATATGGGCATCGCTGCACTGTAAGGTGTTGTGTCTCCAGAATAATGTGCATTTGGTCTGCAGGAGCTTACTTTTAGGCTGCTCTAAAGCAGAAAAAAGGCTGCATGGGATGCATATGTGCATGGCTAATCCTACAAAACTCTCTTATGGAGCCAAGTGCAGTTGGGCAGGTGCAGCATATTATACATGCTTGCAAAACCTGTTGTTTGAATGCATGTTTGAATAAACACGTTTTGCATAGATGTTGCATAGATGCATAATCACATGTTTGAAAGAACATGGGCATTGGTGCACTGTAAGGAGAGTAGCGTGCATTTGGTCTGCAGGAAGTTTCAGGCTGTTGAAGCAGCATAGAGGCTGCATTGGATGCCTATGTACTTGGCTAATCCTGAAAAACTAGTATGGGTCCAGGTGCAGCATAGTACACATATTTCATAATGCTTGCTTACTTGCATAGACACTTGCTTGAATAAACACAAGCTTGTATAGGCACATGTTTGCAGAGTGCTCCGGGCCGCCGGGCATGCAGACCCCCAAGGCTGACTGGGGCGACGCATTTTGTATGGACGAGTGTTGCGTAGAAGCAGGTTTTCATAGGCATGTGTTTGCATAGACGTGTGTACATAACTGTGTATGAATGTTGCAAAAACATACGTGTTTGCTTGGATGCATGTTTGCATAAATGCATGTATACATGAGCACATGTTTGTGTAACCACATGTATGCATAGATGTGCGTAGACGCATGTTCGTATAAACACGCTTGCATAGATACATGTTGCATAATATATGTTGCATAAACACATTTCATAAACATATGCTTGCTTATTGCGTAAATGCATGTTTCCAGGGGCACGGGCTGCATAAGCGCGTGTTTGCATAGACGCACACTTTTTTGTGTTTTGCCTAAAAGCATATTTGCATAAGCACATACTTGCATGCTTCCATAAACGCATGCTTCCATAAATACATAATGCTTAAACGCATGCTGGCATGTTTTCATTTTACTGCATATGTACAATATATGCTTAGTTTGAACTGCATACATATGTGCTTATTTGCCTAGGACTACATACATAGAGTTGTGCTCATAAGTTTACATATCCTGGCAGAATTGATGATTTCTTGGCCATTTTTCAGAGAATATGAATGATAAAACAAAAAACGTTTCTTTCACTTATGGTTAGTGTTTGACTGAAGCCATTTATTATTAAAGCGGGAGTCCACCGGGACTCCGCGTTTTTTTTTTTTTTTTTTAAAAGCCAGCAGCTACAAATACTGCAGCTGCTGACTTTTAAAATAGTGACACTTACCTGTCCAGCGCGCCCGCGATGTCGGCACCCGAAGCCGATCGCTAGGTCGTCTGTCGGGTCCTGCCGCCGCCATCTTGGGTATGGGAATCAGGAAATGGAGCCTTTCGGCTTCATTTCCCGGTTCCCTACTGCGCATGCGCGAATTGCGCTGCGCAATAAGGACGCTCCCCGCTGCCTCTGGGAGCTGTGTGTTTCCCAGCAGGCAGCGGGGCACTTGCGGGAAGGGGCGGGCACTTGCGGAAAGGGGCGTAAGTTACGCCCCTTTCCGCAGAGAGCTGTCCTGGAAGTGGGTGCAGTTACCTGGATTATCCAGGTAACTGCACCCCCCTCCCCCCTGAAAGGTGCCGATTGTGGCACCGGAGGGGGGGAGGGTTCCGATGAGCGGAAGGTCCACTTTAGGGTGGACCTCCGCTTTAATAAACTGTGTTTACCATCACAGCAGAAAGTACCCAAATGACCCTGATCAAAAGTTTACATGCCCCAATTCTTAATACTGTGTATTGCCCCCTTTAACATCAATGACAGCTTGACATCTTTTGTGGTATTTGTGGATGAGGCTCTTTATTTTCTCAGATGGTAAACCTCCGGTTCCTGTAAATTCTTGGGCTGTCTTGCATGAACTGTACGGTTTGAGATCTCCCCAGAGTGGCTCAATAATATTTAAGTCAGGAGACTGAGATGGCCACTCCAGAACCTTCACTTTATTCTGCTGAATAGACTTGGCCTTGTGCTTTGGATCATTGTCATGTTGGAATGTCCAAGTATGAATGCTGATGAATGCAAATGTTTCTCCAGTATTTTTTGAAATGTACTGCATTCATCTTGCCATAAATTTTGACCAAATTTCCTGTGCCTTTTTATAGCTCACACATCCCCAAAACACCTCGGTGTTTCACAGTAGGAATGGTGTACCTTTCATCATAGGCCTTCTTGACACCTTTCCAAATGTAGTGTTTATGGTTGTGGCCAAAAAGTTCAATTTTGGTCTCATCCCTTCAAATGGCTTTGTGCCAGAAGGTTTGAGGCTTGTCTCTGTGCTGTTTGGCATTTTGTAAGCAGGATACTTTGTGGCATTTGCATAGTAATGACTTTTTTTCTAGCGACTCGACTATACAGCCCATCTTTCTTCAAGTGTCTTCTTATTGTACATCTTGAAACAGCCACACCATGTTTTCAGAGCGTCCTGTATTTCACCTGAAGTTATGTGTTGGTTTTTCCTTGCATCCCGAACAATTTTCCTGGCAATTGTGGCTGAAATTTTAGTTGGTCTATCTGACCATGGTTTGGTTTCAACAGAACCCCTAATTTTCCACTTTTTTTTTTAAACTTTATAATTTATTTCCCCCTCTCCCTCCCCACTCCCTCCCCCCTTACATATACATATGCTACTAAAAAAAAAGTGGAAAAGGGGGAAATTTTTCTTAGTAAAGCTCTCAAGTATTTATCCTATAATTAGACCATTAGCCTCTTTTTTTCCCTCCATTTGATTCCTCCATAACCAACCCTCCACTTTCCCCTCCTCTACCACCCAGTCCTCCCCACTTCATCTTTTATCCTTGCATTCATGGTGATCCCACTCGCCACCCAACTCCACACCCCTCACTCTCATTTACTCTTCCTTCACATTTTAGTATGTCAAATCCTGTCTTCTTTATCCTTATTCTCTAATGTGGTCCCGATCAATAGATATGCCAAACAACCTTTGACAAAGATGGACACACGATAAGGTATTTATTGGACTTAAAACCTTGCATATTTGCGACTCCCACATTGCTTTTATTTACATTTTATTGCACTTTTGATCAATTTTATTGCTTATCCTGCAAATTGTTGTAAGATGTTTTAAGACCAATAAATCGTTATTGGTTGACCTGCACCATATGGAGCTCTTTGCTTTTCCCCTTTCACTTCGCATTCCGCCATCTTTGACCTTTGGCTTCCATCCATACATGGATGTACCTAAGATACCTTCGGTTCCCTGTGGACCTTCACGGTTCTGTGACTTGGAGCTGCTTACAATTGCACCCAAAGTGATCCCAACAAGGAGGATTTAAGCCCATTTTACCCACTGCCATATGGTACGTGTGTCCATCTCAGCTCGTAAGAGTACCTTATCGTGTGTCCATCTTTGTCAAAGGTTGTTTGGCATATCTATTGTTCAATCGGGATGACATTCCAGTCAAGTCCTTTTTGGAAGTGAGGTCTTAAAGAACTCTTCTATCCATTTTACATATGGACAATCAGTGTTTTCACTCTTTTTTTTTTTTTTTTTTTTTTTTTGGGGGGGGGGGGGGGGGGTTATTCCACATTTTTGTGTATAATCCTTGATCACTATAATTGTTTGAGCAATCTTCACATTTGTATTGATGTCATGTCCTATTCAGGAGGTTACATGTCTGATCGCTACGCGTATTTTTGACTTTGAGTATTTGCTGCTTTTTAATAAGTTTTCACTGAGGTTTAGCACAGTATTTTCCCCATTTAAACACCAGTATCATTTACAGGAATTAGAAATATCTTATGATGCCTGGGGTGAAGCCAGGTAGAGGCACCCGCAGATATGTGAGTGGGAGTCTTTTTTTTTTTTTTTTTTCTTTCTCCAATTGGTAGGGGTAAGGAGATTGGCCTTAACCACTTCCCACCCGGCCAATGTACATATTCGGCCGGGTGGGAGCTCTCTACTTCTGAGAGGACGTTCCTGAACGTCCTTCAGAAGGAGGGGGATCGCGCGCGTGCCCGCACGGCGGTGCGATCCCGATGCGCTCGTGTCACCCGGACACGGCGCATCTCAGATCGGCAGGAGGGCTCTGTGATTGGCCCTCCTCATCACATGACGGCCGTGTCCAATCACAGCCGTCATGTGATGTAAACAAACAGCCGGTTGCTAGGCAATCGGCTCCTCCTCTCCTCACACAGAAGTCATCGCTGAGGAGAGGAGAGCAGATCGCTGCAGCCGGCTGATGATCAGTGAGTATGAGCTGTTTTTTACAGCTTTTTACTCACTGATCACCAGCCTAGTGTAAACACACAACACACCACACAGTATAAACACAATGTCCCCAAAACATACATGTTCCCCACATATGTCCCACTAAAATCACATGTCCCAATGATTATCTGTACGCATATGTCCGTGATCACCTGCACACATGTACATGATCATTTGCGTACATATGTCCGTGATCACACAAACCAATTATTATACACTTAACCACATTTTTTTTTACCAAAGACATGTAGCAGAATATATTTTGGCTTAAATTTATGCCAAAATTAGAGTTTATTGGATTTCTTTTAAAATAGAAAGAAGAAAATATCGTTTTATTTCCAAATTTCCACTCTTTTTTTCGCTTGTATCACAAAAAAATAAAAAAACGGAGTCGTTAATGAATAACACCAAAATAAAGCTCTATTTGTGCAAACAAAATGATAACAATTTAATTGGGGTACAGCGTAGCATGACCGCGCAATTGTCATTGAAATTGTGAGAACGATGAAAGCTGAAAATTGGGCTGGGAAGGAAGGGGGCGAAAGTGCCCTGTATTGTAGTGGTTAAGTACCATTAGGGATCAGATTCGCCCTGATCCATTTTTTTCCAGAGGCCGTTGTTTCTCACTCCTTGATTCATACTTCATACAGAGTGTAACACAGACAGACAGTTCCCCCTGTCAAGCCACTCTTGAGTCCTTGGGACTTGAATTTGCTCTTGACAGTCCTTGCAGAGACCACAAATTGTTAGTCCTTGACTCGGAAGATGGCTTCTTTGGTTACTATCACCTCAGCAAGTTGAGTGTCAGCTGATGGTTCTCTCATGCAAGGAGCCGATCTTGGTCTTACATCATGATTAGGTAATTTTGCATTTGCATCCATCTTTATTGCCTAGAGTGGTTTCTAGTTTTCACTTGAATCAGGACAGTGTCTTGCCTTCTTTTCTAATCCTGTTTGGTTCCCCGCATGTCATCTTTCCCATCTCTTTGATACAACAGCCACCCACAAGGTTTATGTACTATCTAAATGATTAGTGCAAATGTATAGACATATATGCACAGAGCCGTGCTTTTGGGCTGTGTACACTGTGTGGTAATCAGATTTTTCCCAATAGTCTTTCAGGACAGCCACCTGAGAGACCTTGGCTCCTCCCCTCTTTAGGAAACACCTGCGTCAGATTATTAAATTTCCTCCTCCCCTGCTGCTTCTCAGTTTTTTGTGTTTCCTCCAGAGGGGAGACACCTAGGAAACCCAGAGGTCCTGAAAAGCAGCAGAGGCTGCTAGGACAAGTAAACTGACCTTCTTTTGCCGCCCCCGCATCGCTGAGTTCAGTTAGAGGTCGGGGGGGCGCCGGTTCAAGCGCCGAGGGCGGTGCAGCGAGGTAAACGCCCGGCCATCTCAGCCCTTCAGCAGCGGCTGGGTATTTTGAATGGCGGCGCCTGTGGAGGGTGACATCACATCGGCAAAGTGGGGCTTGTACTTCCGCGATCGCGGCTTCCGGTTTCCGGCCACGAAACATGAATTGGTGCCAGGCAAGGGCTGGAGAGGAGCCGTGAATTCTGTAGTGACAGCGGGGCTCCGGCGGTGACACCAGAATGTTGGATGCAGAGGCTAAGGACACTGCTTCAGCAGAGACCAGCTCCAGCCATGGAAAGGTAAGGGGAACCTGAGGTGGATCTCCCCCTGCCTAAGACCGCTAGATACCTACCCCACCTCCCCCCCACCCTCTCCCATTCAGGGTACATGTGCAAAAGGGTGAAAGAAAAAGGGGGGGTCGGTAGGGTCCCTGCGGTGTCAGGGTGGGTCATGGGGTCCCTGGTGAGGGTAACCCACATGATTTGTATTGCTCATCTGCATTGGTAGCAGGCTGCAGTTTAATTGTGGGTTTTTTCTTGTCATTTCAGAAATCAGACAAAACCAAGCCCTCCTATAACTCAAAGAGGAGGTGCCCTTCTTGTAAAAACGCTCTTAAAGATTCCTGGGGGAAAGCTTTGTGTAAGGAGTGTATTAATTAATGCAAGAACATTCCACTGAGCAGAGCAATGATCTAGCGGCATCTGTCAAAGAACTATCCAGTACCTTTGAATCTTTTAAAACCTTTTTTGAAGGTTTTCAGATCCCACAACAGCAGACTGCTCCTCCACCAGGGCAACTGTCGCTACCAAAGATGCAAGCACTTCCCTCCACTAGTGCAGGTCCTTCAATAGCCCCTAGGGAGGAGGCAGAGGACGAGTCTGGTAGCGCAGTGTCTGGCTCCCAGGAATCAGAAGGGGAGGCACTGGAAGGTGATTCCAGGAAAACCTCCCGATACAAGCTCACATTAGATGAGGTAGATCAGCTTCTGGGAGCCATTTATACCACGCTAGGTATACAAGCAGAGAAGAAACCCTTATCCCTGCATGATCAGATGTATGAGGGCTTAGGGGAGCAGGAAAAGGAGAATTTTCCTGTGCTTGAGATCTTAATAGAGGCAATTAAGAAAGAATGGCAGGATTCAGAAAGAAAGCCATTCTTTTCTAAAGCCTTAAAGAGGCGGTTTCCATTCTCTGATGATGAGTCAGCAGTATGGAACAAATCCCCCAAATTAGATGCGGCCTTCTCTCAAGTGTCCCGACATACGGATTTAGCTTTTGAGGACATGGGGGTCTTATCCGAGCCAATGGATAAGAGCATGGACTCTCTTTTGGAGAAGTCTTGGGACTCCACCCTAGGCAGCCTAAAGCCTGCAATGGCAATTACGGTAGTGGCCAGGAATATGGAATTCTGGTTGAACCGTATTCAGGCACATATAGAGGAAGGTACTGCTAAGGAGCAGATTTTATCCTCTTTTCCTACTCTTTTACGGGGCATTGCCTATATTGCAGATGCATCAGCAGAACTGGTACGCATGGCAGCCAGGTCTTCGGCACTAGCCAATTCTACCAGACGGCTAAAGTCATGGCAGGGGGACTGTGAATCCAAGGCCAAGTTATGTGGGATCCCGTTTACAGGGGACCTGTTGTTCGGTCCAGGTTTAGAAAAGGTTCTGGACCGCACAGCAGACAAAAAGAAAGCGTTTCCCCTCAAGCGTAAAGCACCTTGGGGTCAACCTCAACAGAATAAAAAGAGACAGAGAGGGGATAGCAGAGCCCGTTTTTCAACACCCAAAGCGGACAATCAGAGGAAGCCTTGGGTCCAGAAAGGGAAAAGCAAGGGAGGAGCGATCCTGAGCAGAGCCGTAACAAACAATGAAATTATCTCAGTTGGAGGAAGACTAGGGGCCTTCATCTCACAATGGGAAAAAATATCCTCCAATCAGTTTATCTTGAGGACAATAAGGGAAGGTTACTGCCTAGAGTTCTCAAGATCACCCCCAAGCAGACTGTTCACCACCAAACTACCAAAAGACAGAGGGAAAGCCAGAGGGTTAATGAATTCCATAAAGAACCTCAGGAAGCAAGGTGTAATAGGCAAGGTACCAAGAGGAGAGGAAGGACAGAGCTTTTACTTCCACATTTTTGGGGTACAGAAACCTTCAGGGAAGGTCAGGCCAATCCTCAACCTCAAGACTTTGAATCTTTCCATAACTCACAAAAGATTCAGAATGGATTCCATTTACTCAGTGAAGGCTCTGTTACCCCTAAATTTTTACATGGTTTCACTGGATCTAAAGGACGCGTACCTACACGTGCCAATACATCAGTCATCAGAAGTTTCTAAGGCTAGCAATAGAAACAGGGAAAGAAACCATACACCTTCAGTTCCAAACTCTGCCTTTCGGCCTTTCTTCTTCGCCCAGAATTTTTACTTGATGGAGGCCCTGGCACCATTACGTTTAAAGGGCATATCCATCATTGCCTATTTAGACGACCTACTTCTGTTCGCAAAATCTCCCGGAAGGCTGTTAGAAGACCTCAGATACACCAGGTCATTCTTGGCGAGTCTAGGGTGGTTGGTAAATGTGGAAAAATCAAATCTACAACCCACGCAACAAATAAAGTATTTGGGATATGTAATAGACTCAGTATAACAAAAAGTCTTTCTACCCAAGGAAAAAATAGAGAAAATTCAAAAAGAAGTAGGATTGATGCAGACCAATCTGCCATGCTCAATAAGGAGCATAATGTCTTCCCTAGGGTTGCTAACATCCGCAATCCCAGAGGCGCAGTGGGCAAGTCTGCATTTTCGCCCATTACAGAAGTTCCTATTGAAAGTATGGGACCACAGGCAAGAGTCGCTGGATACACAAGTGATAATACCAGCAAAAATAAAAAAGACCTTATGGTGATGGAGAAGGGTAGGAAATTTTAAACAAAGGGCGACTTTGGATCCTACCCCTCTCCCGAATCCTAACCACGGACGCAAGTGGCACAGGATGGGGGGCACATTTAGACTCCCAAATAACACAAGGAACTTGGGGGAAGGAAGAGGGAAGGAGGTCATCCAATTGGAAAGAATTGAAGGCAGTATGGCTCGCACTTCAGTTTTTCCAAAAAGAGTTGAGAGGACATAATGATCAGATCAGACAACTCGTTGGTAGTAGCCTACATAAACAAACAAGGAGGCACCCGGAGCGGGGCCCTATAGTCCTTGGCAGAAAAAATGCTGGAACTGGGAGAGAAAAATATTCTATCTTTTTCAGCGGTCCACTTAAAGGGGCATTTAAACAAAGTGGCAGATTTCATCAGCAGCATTCTTTTCCCTGAGGAAGGAGGATGGAGCACTCGGAGTCTACACATTAGCGCAAAAATGGGCGTTCAGCATGTGTTATGCCTTTCCCCCACCAGTGCTAATACCAGCAGTAATAACGAAGTTACGTACAGAGAACACATCCTTAATTCTCGTAGCTCCTCACTGGCCCAGGAGGCCGTGGTTCTCTATGCTCAAAGAACTCACCATAGAGCCCCCTTGTTGGCTACCGGTCCAGGAGGACCTGTTATCCCAGGGCCCAGTGTACTGTCCGCAAGTGGAATGGTGGAAGCTAGCCGCCTGGTATCTGAGGAGCAGCTGCTAAAAGCAAAAGGGTTCTCAAACCATTTGGTAGAAACACTGCTGAAAAGCAGAAAGGTTGAGACACGTAGCATTTACCAGAAGGTGTGGAAATGTTGCAGGTGTTGCGCAGAGAACAGCCTCAAAACCCAAAGCTCAGTAGCAGTTTTAAAATTTCTACAGCATGGAATAGACAAGGGACTGGGCCTTTAGTACATTAAAAAGTCAAATCTCAGCATTATCGGTTTACCAGGAAAGGAGGCTAGCCTCTAATCCATGGGTAATCAGACTCCTTAAATCTGTGAGCAGACAGAGGCCTATGGAAGGCCTTTCCGAAGTGGGACTTGTCGCTAGTGCTGCGAACTATGACGGCAGCCCCCTTTAAACCTATAAAGGATTGCAGCCTTAAGATGCTGACGCTTAAAGTTATCTTCCTGGTAGCAATTACTACAGCCAGAAGGGTCTGTGAGATAGGAGCACTATCAATCAGACCCCCCTTTTGCCAGGTTTTCCTGGATCATATAGTGTTCAAGATGGATCCGTTTTTTTTTTTTTGCCTAAAGTGGTCTCTAGATTCCATAGAGACCAAGAGATTGTATTACCTTTATTTTGTGCTAATCCTGTGCAGGAACAGGAAGTGAAATTCCATAGTTTAGATGTCAGGAGATGCATCCTACATTATTTAGAAGCAACTAAAGAGATTAGAAAGACGGAATCTTTATTTGTTTTATATGCAGGGGCTAAGTTAGGCCACAAAGCCTCAAGAAGTACAATAGCCAGGTGGCTAAGGGAAGCCATAGAACAGGCTTACAAGTTAGGAGGCAGGCAGACTCCCAAAGGAATCAGAGCAGATTTGTAAAGCGGCAACATGGTCCAGCTTCGCCACTTTCGTAAGACACTATAGAGTTGACCTATGGTCGGCTGAAGATCAGGCCTTTGGGTGCAAAGTCTTGCAAGCTGTAATCCCACCCTAAGAGTAAGTGCTTGGTTATCCTCTCAGGTGGCTGTCCTAAAAGACGATTTGGAAAAAAACGAAGTTGCGTACCGGTAACGTTCTTTTCCGGAGTCTTTCAGGACAGCCGGATACCCACCCATATTTAGACGTAAGGATTTCCTTTACAGGAAATGTGATATGATTGATTATGTTTATCATATATTCTTGTGTCTCCCCAAGCAGGCTGGAGGTGCTCTTAAAGAACTAAGCAGCAGGGGAGGAGGAAATTTTATTAAGCTGACGCGGGTGTTTCCTAAAGAGGGGAGGAGCCAAGGTCTCTCAGGTGGCTGTCCTGAAAGACTCCGGAAAAGAACGTTACCGGTACGTAACTTCGTTTTTTTTCTACTCTCTATGCTGCAGAAATCTAGGCCTTATTTCTGTCCTCCCTGTGGTGCGTTTAGATTTGGGGGGTGGACGCAAAATGCCCTCTGTGGCTGATCCTGGTTTATCCTGGAACTTTTGTGCCTTCCTCCATCTGGCCGGTTGTGGGGGATTCATGGCAGCAGAGTTTCCTGTGTACTTTTAAATGTAAGGACTTATTCTGCTAATTTAACAAACTTTTGGGGTGTAGCGTGTTTTAAGCTGCTGTCAGAATTTTCAAGCCTGCTTTTTGCCTTTTTGTTTTTTATGGGCCTGTTAGTGGTTGCTGCTGTGTTGCTCACCTCTCAGTTTCATCGGTTTTGGACATTCCAATCACCTAAGACCAATATCCAGTATCCTGCAGTTTACAATTAAGAAATAATTTTTTTACTTGCATGTAAAATTATTTTCTTGTAGTACATTACAGGACACATGTTCTTATGGTTCACTGTGTTGCTTCCTACTAAACTGAGGCTTGCTATATGGAGGGTTATGCTGGGGCTGTCCTTACAGCTTTGTTTGCCAGTGTTGAATCACCTGAAGGTAGCTGCTTCACTTTAGTCATCTAAGACTAATGTAATGTATTCCGAGCAAAGGAATTTTACAGGTAAGGCCGGCCATAGGCGGTTTGGATCTTGGTTGGTTCAGCAGGAACTGGCCCAGATTGGAACTATGTAAGGAGGCTGAATTTTATCAAGTTGATTGACCAATCAACTTTGGTACAACAAGTCGGATTTTGCATGTGATTATCGCTAATGGCTGGTATAGCCACTAGCCATAATCAATGTCTTCTCCCAGCGGGGATGGCCCTCTGCCCTGCAGAAACCACCCTTTGAACATGGGTGTATTACTGTAGTGGATCTCTCTTGCAAAGTAGCCTTTTGGACACTATGATCTCTGCCAGACATGTTCTTGAACTGGCAGCCCTTTTCTGTAAAAGGGGCGTTTCCCATATTTCACAATGACAAGGAGGCCAGCCTTTTTTCAAAAGTGGTCTCAGCATTCTCCGTCAATGAGGACATTATGCCCAGCTGCCAAGCATCCAAAGTAAATCTTTCTACTTTGCGTGGACGTAGTCAGAGCCAATATAGTATACCTCAAGGATACTCCTCCAATCAGACAGACAGATTCCCTCTTTATCCTGTTCTCATGACCTCAGAAGGAACTCCCTGCTTAAAAGTCCTCCTGTGCACTATAGATACAAAATATGATTGCAAGAGTTTGCATTCTAAAAGAGAAATTTTACGCGACAATTTTACCAGTTTGGAGGTAGTTTCATGGGCTTTTCAACACCTGGCCCCTATAGCCCAGTTGTGTAAGGCTGCCCACCGGTCTTTTGTTCGTACTTTTTTTTTTTTTTTTTTTTTTTTAAAGGTTCTGTCAGGTAGACATCCAATCTTCAGCAGATGCAGTGTTTGGTCTTAGTTACCGTGGTGGCTCTCTGAGGTTGGGTTCTCTGATCCTCCTTGTTGGGCCTGTTGATAAGTTCTGTTTACCTCATTGTTGCCCATCTTTCCTATTCATTGCATGGGGATGTCCAATGGTGTATAAATATTTTGGCGTACAGTACAGGACACAAGCCACCCTACCGTTTCGATTGCTTGGTTTACTCTTGGTTCCTTTGCTCAGTACAAAACTGAGTACTCAGAGTAAGGTAGAGTTATAGGGGTGCAGGCTAAAGGTTGGGTTTGTCCTCTAAAGCATGGGTGCTCAACCTGTGGCCCTCCAGCTGTTGTGGAACTACAAGCCCCATCATGCCTCTGCCTTTGGGAGTCATGCTTGTAACTGTCAGTGGCTTACAATGCCTCTTGGGGCTTGTATTTGCGCAGCAGCTGGAGGGCCACAGGTTGAGCATCCATGCATATTTTGCTTGTACTGTACTCAAAGATATGGAATTTACAGGTAAATCAAAAGTCCTTTTACTTATAAACCATATGAAAAAGCTGAAAGACCATCAGAACTTTATTTTTTATATAGGTGGGGGGGGTAATGGAGTGAGAGATAGTGATGTGCACACAGTGGTGTAGGGTTTTCTGGGGTGCATCCTTCTACCTGACTTGCAATGGGTTGAATGGGTAAAAGCAACCCTGGTGTATGATGTGCCAGAGGGCCAAGGATTCCCTATCAAGTATAAATCAGTTGTTTTTCTGTGTCTCAGTTTCCACTAACTGTATATTTACATATTATTTCTTGTAAATTAATAACGGTCTTTTATATCCCCTTTGAAGATCTGCCGGTGATGTTCCCAACGGGACAGCTAATGAAACTGCATCCAGTTACACAGAGCAGAATGCCTTCAATGCGCAAATAGCAAATGGAGACAGCGGTCGCTCCCCTTCTCACATTGCATCTAGACCCAAAAATACACCAGCACCAAATCCACCCTCTGCCCAGGCTGGCACTCGAACTGGTATGTATGCTGCAGAATAACAAAAAAAAAAAAACACCTGTCGCCTCGCTTTTTCCCCACCCATCTTCTTGGGCTACCCTATTAAAAAGGAACACTAGTCTAACAGAACAGTATTATTTAAAACCAGCACCCAGCATGGCAATATGTTGTGCAGTTTGGATGTGTGGCAAAAAGAGAAAATTCTTTTACATCATATCATTTATGAGATATATACACTGTGTGTATATGTGTTTATTTTTTTTTTTCTTTCTCTGTTCTGCTCAGCTATAATGTGTTAGAAAAAATTGCTATTGCCGGCCTTTGTAATTCTTTCTCTTATGTAGGAATAATAGAGGCTTTGGGACAGACGATTATTTTTTTTCTTTACACAATGCTTTGTAGTTATCCTTATTTTACACTGGGACAACAGAAACTTGTTTAGGTGCAGGTAGAGCTTGGTAAAGCTCTTTCTCTTTAAGTGTTTATGATGAATATAGAGATGGTGGGAGTTATGCAATAAACTCATCTTGGCTTCAGTGCAAGGGTCTGTCACAAGACTATGAAGCACAGGGACTGAGTTTACAACACCAGGCTTTTTGTGCCAGGCCCCATTTAAAGAACAACAGTCTTTTTAATGTTTTTCATATATAAATGTGTAATGTAAATAGGCTTGTCAGTGTGTATTATTGCACTAAAAACCTTGTTCCAGTGTATGGTTTGCATTGCTTATATATTTTAGGGGGAGGCCCTGTGGTCCTATCAATGCTGTTATCTCACTGCTTATTGAAACCTAGTAGGCTCTCTTCAGTACTGATAACCAAAGATCATCTGATCAAGGCTGGAGGCAGCAGATTTTTGTATGCCAAAACGTACTTTTTCCTAAAACAAAAAGACGAATTTGCTTTTGATCCATGTGAAGTGCAAATCTTAATGATATATCCACTTTAACCCACGTAACCACAGAATGTAGTCTCCTTAGCAACATGCAGTTCTATTGCATTCTTTTTCTACACTAGATCATTTGTGGTAACAGTGATATTATGGAAGAAGGATGATCTCTTCTGTGATTCAGCAATGCACCATCTACCGGCATGCTAGATTAACTTGTACCTGAAAGAGTTTGAAAAAGCCCCTTATCTCAATAAAAGTGCTGAGGGGCTATTTAATATGACCATTCAACGCCTAACTTTTTCCCTTTGATTGGAAATTAGATCATGTGTTGGACTTGCAGGAAGAGTGCGTAGTGTATGTCAGATTGTGGGAGTGAGGACACTGAGAATTCCTACCTGGAGGATATCAAAACTGGAGCACACTCTGTAAACAAAATGACCTAATTCAGGTGTCAGGTAGCGCCTTGGACAACCTTTAAATGCAACTAGTCATGGGAGAAATATGAACATTTCTGACTTCCCCCTGAAAAAAATGCTTTGTTTTTGGCTGTCATTCTGATTATCTGGCTTCAGGATTTTCAAAGCTACTGACCCTGCAAGTGTTACAGGTCTGATTTCACTCGCTGCATACTTGTTCTGCATTAAAATATCAAAGCAAAAGAATAAGATCCAGACAACAAGCAATATCGTATAGTACAGGACACAGGCAAAGTAATTGTAGACTCTGGGTTATAGGCTTGTACCTTCAGTTGATTAGATCCTGGCAAGCTTTTGAGGACACACAAAATGGGTGCCTCTACTATAAATAAAATACAAAAGAAAATGAGGGTATCTGCAAAATTCTTAAAGTAGAACTATAGCAAAACGTTTTTTTTTCATATTGGGTAAGGTAAAGTAAGCTAAGGTACAGTAAGGGAGGGTTTTAATCCCTATATTCGCCATCTGAGCAGGGCCCTCTAGTCCCTCCTGTATTGATTTGTATTGTAAGTGTACTGTCTGCCCTCATGTTGTAAAGCGCTGCGCAAACTGTTGGTGCTATATAAATCCTGAATAATAATAATAATCTCTGTCCCATTGTGGAGATTTCCCTTCACTTCCTGTCCCACAGCCAAACAGGAAGTGAGAGGAAATATCTCCAAATTAAGGGAATTCCTTGCGGATCCTAGTAACAACCCAAAATTTGGGATTTTCTTTTATTTTCACTGTTAATAATGGTAAACAGGACATATAGAGAGGGTGAATCTTCTTAATGGGGGCACAGACTGCAAAAAAACAACAACTGGCAGATGCTCTAATCTCTCTACACTTTATCCAAAACCCCAAAAATAAGTTTTGCCTTTAGTTATACTTTAAATATATAAGCCTATTCACTTGCTGCCATAGTAACCAGGCAACCATACCATACAAAAATACACCCTACTCCACAGGGTAAAGCCCTATGGTGGGTTGGAAAAGCGGTTACACAATCAGCAAACAGGATACTGTTTTATGCATTACGTTTAACAATTTAAAAGCAAGAAAAGCCACTTCCAGAAAGATCTACCATTTACCTAGAATTCCTGATTTTTAATTATTTGCAAAAGACTGTGCTTAGATCAACAATCCTGGTTGCAGCCTCCCCTAAAAATAAAGCTCACCTAACCGGAGCCTTACATGCAAAGGATTTTACTAAAATGGGGTCAGTGGCGCTACCTATTATATAGGCGTATATATTGCTATTATGCCCTAGGTCTTTTTAATTGAACTGCATAGAGCTATATGCCTATTATAGGAAAAATTGAAGGGTATTTAACATACAATGAAAAGCACCACAAATTTTGTACACAAGCGTGTATGTACTTCTTAAAAGATGTGTATTTATAAGGGTATCAGATTTGTAGTAGTATAAAGCTAGACCCACAAAAAAGTGCAAGTGCTATGGTATTATTAAACTATGTGTCTCCAGTGGTAAATAGTGTGATCAGTCTATATGCAAATAAAAGGTTTTATGTCCATAAACATAATCCTTAATGTGCAAAAAGAAACGAAAAAAACAAGTCCAACAAAGGTTTATAAAGTGACTTTTGGGCTTGTGATATATCTCCAGGTGACTCGAGTGCTCCCCCACAAGGGTCCCTACTCACTGTAGGGACGTTTTGCATATAAAATTATTATTTTAGTTTATTTTTTTAACTCTTTCTTATTAATTTTTTATTTACTTTTTTGATTTTAGAGTTTGAATTTACTTGATAAATATAATTTTTAATAAATGGAAATTGTTTTTTCAACTACTACACTATGGAAGCCACTCTCTGTTTTTTATGAGGAGTAATACTGGAGATAACTGGCACTACTAATTAAGAGGAATATTCCCTGAACCTGATCCCTGGAATTGTACAGAGCGGAGCCTGAAGCTGAGAGAGTTGGGCCAGTACACCTTTAAGGGAGTGGATTTACACACACACTACCCCTGCAGGGGTGTGAGGATCCGGTGAGTAGGGACCCTTGTGGGGGAGCACTCAAGTCACCTGGAGATATCACGGCACGAAAGTCACTTTATAAACCTTTGTTGGACTTTTTTTTTTTTTTTTTTTTGCACATTAAGGATTACGTGTATGGACATAAAACCTTTTATTTGCATATAGACTGATCACACTATTTATTTGGGATTTCCGTTTTCTCTGTTTTTGGGGGTTTTGGCTTGTGTATTTTTTTTTGAGCATTTTTTTGAGGTGCTAAAGATTATTATTACTCTTAAAATCTTTTTTCGTAGGTTGTATATGCGCATTTGCACGTCAGTCACTGTAGTGTTTTGAATATACTGTACTGTATAGCACTTATGTGGTACACATATGCACATTTTTTAATTTGAGCGTTTTTTAGTCTTGAGCACTTTTTGCACTTTCAATTATTTTGACTCTATATACAAAGGAACTATTTATAAACTTGATCTTTACAGCATATACCACTGGAGACACATAGTTTAATACATACCATAGCACTTGCACTTTTTTGTGGGTCTAGCTTTATACTACTACAAATCTAATACCCTTATATACACATCTTTTAAGAAGTACATACACGTTTGTGTACAAAATTTGTGGTGCTTTTCATTGTATGTTAAATACCCTTAAATTTTTCCTATAATAGGCATATAGCTCTATGCAGTTCAATTAAAAAGATTTAGGGCATAACATAATAGCAATATATACGCCTACATAATAGGTATCGCCACTGACCCCATTTTAGTATAATATCTAGAATTCCTAGTTGCCTGTGTGAAAATCAATCCCAAAGACTACTCTGTACCTTGCATTCTGGCCTTCCTCCGTTTTTTTTTTTTTACCTGAACCCGATCGTTTCTGCGACAAGCACAGCAGCTCCAAATGCTTTATCTGATCCTCATTGGTTAGATTGATAGCAGCGGGAGCCAATCAAATCCAGTGACACAGGGGCAGGGCTGGGTCCTGCTGTCTGCATCAATGGACGCAGCAGCGGGATTTGGGAGCACGCCCACATAAATGCCCCCATAGAAAACGGCTCTCCATGGGGGCACTCGAAGAAGAGGGGCCAAGAGCACCACTGGGGGACCCCGGAAAAGGAGGATCGGAATGCTCTGTGCAAAACCCTTGCATGGAGCAGGTAAGTATAGCAGGTTTGTTATTTAAAAATAAACCTTTTTGCAATCACTTTAAGCACTCTGGAAGGACATGTCTTGTCTGTTCTGTTTCAAATGCCTCTGGCTTCCCATTTCTTTGTCAAAGCCTAAATTCAAGGTGTATCTTACATTAAGCCTCCATTATATCGCCCGGTGCTCCCTTGGCATCTCAACTTGGTTTTCTCAGCCTTGCAGAAGCCATCCTTTGAGCCCATCAGGGATATCCCTCTAGGTGGCCTTTTTGGTAGCTATTACATCTGTCAGATGTGCCTCAGGTAGTAGCTCTTTCTTAGAGCCATTCCTCCTCAACAGTGGCAAGGTCATCCAAGAAGATCCTTTCTTCCTAAGATGGTATCATGCTTCTACCTCAATGAAGACCGTCTTTACCATCCTTATGCCCTACTCCAAAGCATGAAAAGGCAATCTCTCAATTACCTGGATACATGATCAGAACCATTAAAGTCCACCTCAAAGCAATGGCCTCCATCAGGAAATCTGATTCCCTATTTGCCCCTTTTGCAGGGCATAACAAATTACACCGTGCTTCCGTACAACTGTTGGGGCACCTTGAGGTCTGGAGTTGAGAAACAGTGCTGTAAAGGATCAATTTCCTCCTGTGGTCTTCTGCGCTCATTCCACCAGATCTGTGGGAGTTTTCTGAGTTTTCCAGCACCAGGCCTCCGTAGCCCAGCTTTGTAAGACCACCACCAGTTAAAACCTCTTCAAGGTTTTACTGTGTAGACGTCTAGGTATGTTGTACCTTGCTGCCGTCCGTTGGGAAAGTTTTTTGCCCAGTTGTTGACCATCCTCATTCATTTGCTTGGGGATCTCCTAGGGTCTATGAATACTCAACTTGTGTACAGTACGATTAAGAGAGGGGAAAATTTTGATTTACCTGTATGTTCTGTTATGGAATTATATCTGATTTGGACTCTAAAAAAAAAGTTAATGCTGCAGGAACAGATTCACAGGACACAATCACTGTGTTTAATGTCTGTTCAGCGCCAAAGTTTATTATTACATGTTATTTTATACATAGATAAGAAAGGGATGGTGTGAGATGTTATTAAAAACTAACAAATAGAAATATGTTATTAAAAGCTAACAAATAGGAATATATTATTATTAAAAGCTAGCAAAAAGAAAAATTGTAAAAGTAAAACCTTGAGGGGGGAGTAGACAGAGAGAGCTTCTAGCAGCAGATGTGTCTGTTTGTTAGGTGAATGTTACAGAACATATATCAACAGCGTGAACAAAATGGAGTCTCTTGTGCATAAATGAACAATACAGTCAAAGTCCATGTCATTTCTCTCTTGTTTTTGACATCATTCTTCTCTGCTGGTAACTCCTGTTACATTGGCGCAGAGAGACGGTGTCTTGTTCATCTCTCTCCTAGTTTTCTCATAATGGGTTCATCAGGGCTGGTGGACCATTTGTTGGTACAGTGAGTAGTCACAGAGAGGCATAGCCTGATCAGAAAGTAAATAACAAATATGAGAAATAGGAACATCATAATGTAAGCACCTAGTTTCTGTAACAATGTTGCTATGCCATATAAAAAGTCACCAAAACCTCCTAATCCCTTAAAGGAGTTCCATCCATCTTAAGCAATATCTATGATGACTAGTTCTCTTATCTTATCAAGAGGTCCTTTTAATAATGTCCTCATTATCAGAAACGTATATACAACAGTCAGTGTGAAATACCTTACACATCCCACCTTGAGCTGCAATGAAATAATTTTAGCATTAATCTATGCTCTAATACTACTTTATCGTACATCATGGGACACAGAGCCAAAGTATAAATATATGGGTATATAGGGCACCTTCAGGTGATGGACACTGGCACACCCAAGACAGGAAGTTCACTCCCTATATAACCCCTCCCCTTACCAGGAGTACCTCAGTTTTTTTCGCCAGTGTCTAAGGTGTTGGTCCCGATTGAAGATATGCTCTGAGGATCTCCGCTGGAAGGATCTTTTACTAGATTGAGACCAGCTACTACAGACCATATCCATCCAAAGTGCCACTAAGGCCAAAGGGGATGGTACCCGGGCCTCGTATAAGAATGAGGTTTTGCCTGTAATGCCTCTCTTTGGAGGGTTGGACCCCAGGACCCAGTGCTTTGGTCATGCTCACATTACCATGAAGTTTTCCTGGCGGGGTGCTATACAGGTCCAAGGGAGTGGAACCACAATAAAAAAAACTGACCCGGTCCTTTTAAACGCAGTCTGCCGTGATGGGTGAAGGTTGGATTTTTCTGTTGTCAGCAGTATCCTGTGGCGAGGATAAGGTAAGGGAAGAAGCCTAGGAACTCTAAAAAGTCCACCTATGGTTTTTCTTCCTTGAGTAAAATGTTGTCATGCTTTAAGTCTCCACTAGAGGGAGTAAATGCACATACCTTTGTACGTTGCCTCTCAGTTCAGCTCTGTGTCAAGCAGCTAAACAGCATGTGTGTGGTCTCCTTTATGCAGCATCGTTCAGGGGGGATTCCTGCCCAGGAAAAAGTTTGCCATTACTGCACTTTCCCCCTGAGGGAACTAAGGGGCTGGGACAACAGCAGTTTGTACTCCCCCAGCCCCCCTCAGGGAGTGCGGCGGTATGCCCTATATTTTGGGCTGCCTTGATCCGACCTTCCCTCTTGAGCGTCGCCTGTGCGAGTGGGAACGGCTTGAAATTTTAAAACTAAAGGGGGGCGGGTTGATGACCGGAGGGGGCATGGCTTAAGCACAGCTCTGTGTGCGGGATGTAGCGTCCACGAGGACACACGGCGCAGGTGCTGGGCATGCCGAGCCCAGAAAGCAGACTCTCCACAGCTATTAGCTGGAGAGTACAGCTGCTGATCACACAGGACACAGGAGCGGTGAGGGCACGTAAGGCGCTGCATACAGGCATTCCCAATTAGATGGAAATACATTTTACACAGCACCAGGCCGGACTTTATTAGCGGCCTTTGCTAGACTATAATCCAGCAAGTGGTGCATTTATTTAGTACCTCTGCTTTTGTGCTTAGGACTATGCCTCCCAAAAAGGCCAGTGCAAACACCTTAAAGAAGGTACCTAAAGCCTCACCCCCAGGCTTTAAGGATTCATGCCTCCACATTGTCATCTTCTCCTGAAATACCAGAAGTGGCTAGCCAGGGTGAGCCTTTGAAACCTGTGGGTGTTGCAGCTGCTTCCAACATCTCAGCCCTTGTATATGGGACTGAAGATGCCTTTTCCTCTGCCCTGCTAGGGCTAGAGGAGAGACTAGCAGCTTTAATTGCATCGTCCATCCAAAAGGATAGGAAGCGTGGTAGATCCCCCTCCCCCACCTCCAAGACCCTTTATCAAGGGAACAGTGGGTGGAGGATGATGTATTACCTTCAGGGGGGTCGGGAGGAAAGACAATTCAATGATTCCTCTTCCGAGGAATTAACGGTGGAAGAACCCTTTTCAGCCTCGCAATCTGAGAAATTGCTGGTATAGTCTCTGACTGAAATGGTCCAGTCCGCTTTCAAGCTGCCCTCAACTGAGTCAGCTGAAAGTTAAATTAAAACTTCCGCAGACTTTGTATGCGTTTCCCGTCCAAGCATTACTTGAACAGCTTATTTATGCTGAATGGGATCATCCAAATAAGCATTTTCTCCCTCCCAAAAGATTTTCAGTACTTTATCCCATGGAGGAGAAATTTACCAAAAGATGGAATGTACCATCAGTTGACACGGCTATATCCTATGTGAATAAAAGTCTAACTTGTCCAGTAGAAATTGCTTGGGGATCCAACATATCCAAAAATTGGAATTCCTGTTAAAATCCTCTTTTTCTTTGGCAGGTGCAGTTACTCAGCCTGCAGTTGCTGCAATAGGCATCTGTCAATCCCTTAAGGACCAGTTTAAACAGGCCCTTAAGAAGATTCCTGTGTAACAGGCCCAGGACTTGGCCGAACTGCTGTTTTGCCATTGACGCCATTAAGGATTCTATTCATCAGGCGTCTCACCTTGCTCTTGTGCTAGTGCACATGCATAGGATCCTGTGGTTGAAAAATTGGTCAGCCAAAGCACCATGCAAAAGGCTCCTGAGTGGTTTCCCTTTTCATGGAGATTGGCTATTTGGGGATGATCTGGACTAATATATCAAAAGTTTTCAAGTGGGAACCGTACTCTCTTGCCGGTCAAAAGAAGGAATATACGCTCTTCATTTAAGTGGGCTCCTTCTCCAGGGCCGGGGGCATCTGCCTCTAGGCAGTCAGGATTGCCTGGGGGCATCTGCCTCTAGGCAGTCAGGACTGCCTCTGCCATCAGGCTCTAGCAGAAAGCCTCAGGGTCAGGACCAGGGACAAAAGAAGTCCTGGGAGTTGAAACCTGCAAAACAGAATTCTAAGGCCTCATTATGAAGGGGCGCCCCCGCTCGCCAGCGTGGGGGGAAGACTTCTGCAGTTCTCAGAAGTCTGGCAGGAGGAAATTCAGGACAGATGGGTCATCTCTACAATAGCTCTAGGTTAAAAATTTGAGTTTTCTGAGGTCAAACGTTCCCAAAGATCAAGGGAAAAGGCAATCTGTTTCGGGCATTAGACAGATTACTGGCTCAGGGGGTGATCATGGAAAGCCCCACAGAAGAGCAAGGTTTGGGGTTTTATTTAAACCTCTCCACGGTACCAAAACCCATTCTAGATCTAAAAAATCGGAATCAATTCCACTCTTTTTACATGGAGTTGATCAGGTCAGTGGTTTTTATCCTAGAAGGAGGGGAACTATCTGCATGTTCCTATATTTCCCGCTCACCAAAGATTTCTGCGGTTCGAGGTCGAACAGCACAATTTTCAGGTTGTAGCCTTGCCCTTTACCCTGGGTATTTACAAAGGTTCTGGCTCCCCCTTTGGCCAGGTTAAGGGCACAGGGCATAACAGTCCTGGCATATCTGGATGATCCATTACTAATAGACCAGTCGGTTGCCCGCTTAGAGTAAAATGTGTGCAGCACAGTCAAATAACTGGAAAGCCTAGGCTGGATTCTCAACCTAGAAAAGTCTTACTTAAAACCACTAAAAAGGCTGGAGTACTTAGGTCTGAGACACATAGACCCAGCCCAGAAAAAGGTGTTTTTGCCTCAGGCAAAGATCAGCGTCATAAGAGAGCTAGTGAAGATGGTCAGCTCAAAGAGAGATCCCTCCATTCGCCTTTGCATGAGGTTGTTAGGAAAGATGGTGGCTTTGTTTGAAGCGGTTCCCTATGCCCAGTTCCATTCACGACTGTTGCCAAACAGTATCCTATCTGCTTGGAACAAAAGGGTCCAAGCTCTAGATTTACCAATGCGACTGCCCCCAAAGGTGTCCCAGAGCCTCAGTTGGTGGTTGGTAACCCGGAATCTGCTGAAGGGAAAATCCTTCATACCAGTTATCTGGAAAGTGGTAACGACAGATGCCAGTCTTTCTGGTTGGGGTGCAGTACTAGAAAAGACACCTGCCCAGGGACAATGGTCAAGAACCAAAAGAACCTTGCCCATCAACATCCTAGAGATTCGGGCAGCGTATTTGGCTCTGAAGGCCTGGACATTCAGGTTACAGAGTTGTCCTGTCAGGATCCAATCCAACAATGCCACAGCTGTAGCTTATATCAATCACCAGGGGGGCACCAAGAGTCGCGCAGCTCAGAGAGAGGTGAACAATATTCTAACTTGGGCAGAAAGGAATGTTCCTTGCCTATCCGCAATCTTCATTCCGGGAGTAGAGAGTTGGCAGGCGGACTACTTGAGTCACCAGCAGTTATTCCCAGGGGAATGGTCCCTTCACCCCAACCTTTTTCTGGGTGTTTGCCAAAGACGGACGTAGCTCTTTTGGTGTCCAGTTTCAACATGAAGTTGGTCAACTTTGTGTCCAGGACAAGGGATCCACTTGCATGTGGAACAGATGTGTTGGTGACGTGGGATCAGTTCTCACTGATTTATGCGTTTCCCCCTATTCAGTTGCTGCCACGACTTCTTTGCAGGATCAAGCTGGAAAGAAAGGCAGTAATTCTTGTAGCCCCAGCATGGCCCAGAAGGTCCTGGTATGCAGAAATTGTAAAGATGGCGGTGGGGGGTCCATGGTCCCTTCCACTGTGTCCAGACCTACTCTCGCAGGGGCCGATATTCCATCCTACCTTACAAACTCTAAATTTAACGGCTTGGCTATTGAGACCCACATTCTGAAGAAACATGGGCTATCCGGGTCAGTTATCTCTACCTTGATTAATACAAGGAAGCCAACTTCCAGAATCATATATTCTAGAGTCTGGAGGGCTAATGTTTCCTGGTGTGAGTCCAAGGGTTGGCACCCTCGGAAGTATAGCATAGGCAGGATTCTTGCCTTTCTACACTTGGGGGTAGAGATGAAACTGGCCTTGAGTACTATTAAAGGCCAAGTCTCGGCTTTATAGGTGTTATTTCAAAGACCGCTTCCTTCGCATTCTATGATCCGAGTTTTTATGCAAGGGATGATGCAGCTTAGTCCACCAGTTAGATCACTCTTGAACCCTTGGGACTTGAACTTGGTTTTGTCAGTGTTGCAAAATCAGCCCTTTGAGCTGATACAGCATACTCCCTTAGTCCTTCTGATAAGGAAATCGGCGTTCTTGGTTGCTATATCCTCAGCGAGGTGGGTTTCGGAGTTGGCTGCTCTTTCTTGTAAAGAGCCATATTTAATTATTCACATAGACAGGGTCATGTTGCTTTCTCGTCCAAGTTTTCTGTCTAAGATGTCTCAGGTTTTCATCTGAACCAAGATATTGTCCTACCGTCATTTTTTCCAAAACCATGTTCTAGGGAAGAGAAGTTACTACATTGTCTTGATGTGGTGAGAGCGGTCAAAGTCTATTTAAAGACGACTGCTCAGATCCAGAAAACTGATGTCTTATTTGTGCTGCCAGAAGATCCTAGGAAAGGACAGGCAACGTCGAAATACACTATTTCTAAATGAATTATGCAAGTTATAATTCAAGCCTATGGCTTAAAAGGCAAGGATCCCCCTTTTCAAGTCAAGGCATACTCTACCAGGGCAGTTAGTGCTTCTTGGGCAGTGCATCACCATGCCTCCATGGCTCAGATCTATAAGGTCGCAACTTGGTCTTCAGTCCATACATTCACTGAGTTTTATCAGGTGGATGTAAAAAGGCATGAGAATATTGCTTTTGGGCGCACTGTGCTGCAGCCAGTAGTATAGGTCCTCAAATCTGTTGGCGCCCAGCTGGATGTGTCTCCCTCAAATAGCATTGCTATGGGACGTCACATATAGTTATTACTATGGCTCTGTGTCCCATGATGTACGATAAAGAAAATGATTTTTATAACAGCTTACCTGTAAAATTCTTTTCTTGGAGTACATCACGGGACACAGAGGTCCCTCCCCTCTTTTGGGAGTTATGTATATTGCTTTGCTACAAAAACGGAGGTACTCCCGGTAAGGGAAGGAGTCAACTTCCGGTCTTGGGTGTGCCAGTGTCCATCACCTGAAGGTGCCCCTATATACCCATATAGTTATTACTATGGCTCTGTGTCCCATGATGTAGTCCAAGAAAAGGATTTTACAGGTAAGCTGTTATAAAAAGCCCATTTTTTTTTAAGCTGAGCCGTTTCTTCACTTAATAAACCTATATCAGCGATAGGTTAATAATCTCATCTACAATTCGAGTGTAATTATTCTTTTGCTTCTATTCCCCATCCTGTCCAGAAAGGGGACCATGACCATGTCATGTCACCTTCAGTGAACAGTTCTCTTTTGAACACTAAAGGGTGTTCTGGACTTTGACCCGACCGCACTGGGTCTTTGCTCAGGTCTCAGGTGCTAACTTCCCAATATAACATGTACCCATAACATTAGTAGAAAGCCAGGCGTAAGCTTTATCTCCACATATATAATATAACCCTCTATGTATGGATTGTATACCTGCTCCTGAAAAACTGGAAGCAATAACATGGAATCTCAGGTAACCAATATTTTCACATATTGGGAACTGTGAGCAATTTGTACTATAAAGGGTTCTAGTTTGTTCTGGATCTGGGATAGGTTTATAAATGCCTTCATGTATTTTATTCAATGTTCTTTGCAAAATCTGAACATATTCTAACAGACTAGAGTGAGAAGCCTGCAAATGTTGGGGAAAATATAGCCCTGTTTTGGGTGGTTCTCCAAATATCTCATGTGGTTGTTTAGGGGTAGTTTGTACAGAATATAGGGCTAATCGCAAAGCTTCTGCCCATCCTTTTCCTGTATCTGCTTTCATTTTTGCATATCTGTTTTTCAAAATTCCATTGTCTCTCAACTTTACCACTACTTTGTGGATAAGGTGTATGGAAAGCTTTCTGTATGTGTAGGGCTTCCATTACTTCTTTCATTACTTCCCCAGTAAAATGAGTTCCTCTGTCGCTCTCAGTATTTTCAGGAATTCAATATCTACAAACGATTCTGTTAAAATTGTATTGCTATTGTTTTTGCATTTGCTTTAACTACCAGCCAGCACTAAGGCCAACCTGAAAACATGTCAACGCACATAGTTGCCTATTCTGGCCATCTGAATGTAGTTTATTTGAATTCTTTGAAAAGGGAAATCTGGCTTAGGAGTGGGTGTGACTCCAAATGCCATAAGGGCAGCATCCTCATTTCATTTCCCCTTGCATGTCATTTTACCTTCAAGATGACAACTTCTGCTGGTTTCTGAAAGGCCTCAAATAGCCGCTCTGGGTTTTGCATGTCTCACTGGCTTCCCTGCACTAGTCAGAAAGTTCAGTGCTTTCCAACTAGGCCCATAATCGCTATTGCAAATGCATATCTGGTATTTACTTGATTCATGATTTCCTTTACTGCATGTGGCACATACAGAGTCAGAGCAGAATCTAGTACAAGCTCAGTCACTTTGTCTAGCAGCAAAAATGCAGGCTGCTATGGTTCACATACAACTGGGGGGAGCCTTTGACGACAGGGTCCAATGAGGCTGATACATACATCACAGGCCTCTGTCTCCATGTAGTTGGGTGAGTACACCTGTAGCAAATCCATTGACTTCATGAACAATGAGAAAGTCTTTGTATTGTCGGAATTTCCAAAGGTGGGAGCTTCAGACAACATTTTTCAAAAGCTCCTTCATTTGCAATTCATTGTCCCATGTGAGTTTGAAATGGTTTGTAGTGGTAGCCTCATATGAAGGAGCCATAAGTTCTGATGCATTTGGAATCCAGTCCCTACAATATCCCACTAACCCCAGGAAGGCACGTAGCTACCGCACATTTCTTGGCTTTTCAAATTTTTGTGGAGTTTTAACTCTATCTGGGGTTATGTGATGGATTCCATGTGAAATGCAGTGTCACAGGAAGATCACTTTCTCTTGGCAGTATTGTAGCTTATCTTTGATAACTTTGTTGTTACTATTATAGAGAAACATGAGAAGGCTTACGGTTTCTCTGCTACAGATGTCCTTTGTATCAGAGCAAATAAGCAAATCTTCTATGTACTGAAGCAAAACAAGTTCTTGAAAGTGGAAGCACATAGGAAATATAGCAGGAATTCTCAGCAGGCCCTGAGGAAACTCAGAGTTCCAAAGCAAAGTCCTAGGCCCCTTGTACACAGGGCGGGCACCAGCAGCGGATCTGTCTGCTAATACCCACTGATCAGGCGGATGAAAAGGGCTGTGTCCGCTTTGCTTATACAGAGCAGACACAGCCCGCTATTTTCTATCAGGTGGTCCATTTCCATCCAACAGTCATCCAATCAACAAATCCCTACCCTTCTGTTTTAAGGGGATAGAATTGAATTGGAGGTCCGTCTTAAAAAAAAAAAAAAAAAAAAAAAAACGAAAGACATACCCAATGCTCATGTGACAGGGGCCTTACACTGACATTTCTCCAGCCCCCTCCTTCAAGCTTCCTCACAGACGCACAACATGTAGCCTGTCTGACTAATGTAGAACGATTTGTCACTATGTGTGATCTACCACCTGATCCTGTGTTCACGTTTTCAAACATTTTTTTTGCTAGGTGGCTGTTTGAACCCCTGCTGATGTGTGCTGTGGTTTCTGCTGTCAATTGTCTGTTTCTGGTCTGTTGTTCCCTCTTGTATTTCCTGTGAACATGTTGCTGCTATTTTGTTTCCCACCCTCGAATTGTTGCTTGGGTACATCCCATGGTCTAAGAACCAAGTTCTCTGTCCTGTATTGTACAGTTAGGATACTTAGGATTTTTCACAGGCCTAAATTTCATAACTTGGAGTACAGTAAAGGACATGGGACACTTTTTTATTTATTTTTTATTTTTTTTTGTCTAGCCAGGGACACCTTTTCTTTTTTTGTTCTTTTTTTTTTTTTTCTAGCCAGGCCGATTGTACCCAGCTTTGCAGCTAAAAGCTTGTACTTGAACATATAGCAGGATCTCAAATGACACACAGACGATCAGCTGAATGATTCAGAGGGACACACTCCTCACTCTGTGACTTTATTTGGACTGGATTTTCCTGCATGACTACCATAACCCATAATACGCTGTAAAATGATTGTCATGTGTATAACATTTCCATAAAAATTAAAAGAAGGGTATAAAGCATCAGTTGTAAGCATGTTAAAATAAAATAAATAAAAAATTTGGATAGAATCTATAATAGTTTCCCTTTAGCCTTCTTAAAGTTATAAGTGTCCTACTTGAGAAGGTTAGCATGTTCCACAAGAGAGTATAAAAGGTACCTGTAGACACTACAAGGGTGTTGCCTTGTAGTATTTTTATTTGGCAGTCATTTTGCAGATGTGCTGCTGCCAAGACCAGGTGTAGAAAGAACAAGCAGATCCCCGCAGGGAGCAGTTCTACTTTATTAGCATTCTGTTAGCTGCTTCCTATTTTTTATTTTTTTTTCTCATAAAGTAAAATGTCTGCTTTTTAATTTTTGCACTGGATTCCTGCTCAATGGTTTTGTATTTTTTTTTTTTTACACCCTGAGTAACTGTAGTTTGGCTCTGTTAGTAGGGCTGTGCCACACAGAAGCTTACTAATCATGGAGACAAACAGGAAACACTGTTTTCATCTCTTTTTGTTTGTCATTTCCTACTTCTGCAGCGTTGAAATACATTTCTGGGATCGAATACATCAGAGTTGCAGACAACACGTACAGGAACTGCTTTCATGTACTGTATGGCTTTGTCACTAAAGAAATATCACCCTCTGCTGGTCTTGCTATGCAATAGTTCATTCAGTTACTAACAGTGACTGAGGATGCAGAGTTGTTAGGAATAGGAAGTTAGTGTAGGACTGACATATTGTCTACCTAATTGAAGGATGTCACACTTGGGCATATTTATAAAAAAAATGACCAAGATTCACTGAAAGTTTATTGCAGGAACATGAATCTCTGTAATATAAAATGCGTGCAGTATAAAGATCTGCATCTGCTGCTTTATAAATATACGTTTTCAGTTAAAATTGATCAAACAAGGTATTTTGTTATTTGAAATTCAGTCTTTGAATTTCAGTCTGCCATTGCTACAAGTTAAAACTGCTACTGAAACCCATTTTATGCTTAGCAGCTGTTGCTCAGCATTTCCATTTGAGTTTGAAGCAAAAAAATTCAGCCTATTGTAATTGTTTTAATTGAGGTATATTTCTAGGTCTGTGCATGGTTTAAGGCATATAGTAAATTTCCTGCATCAACACTGAGATTTCTCAGGTGATGATGGTAAAGGTGGAACTTCCCCAAATTTAAAAATGACATGGGGAGGCACACCTAAGTTCCTTTAAAACGGAAATGTGTGAAAAATTATATTATTTCCAATTAATGCAGCGTGTACATAATTCATCTGGAGGGGATTGTAGCTTTTTCAGCAAAGCTGGAGGAGGAGGAGCAAGCAGCAATTTAGGCCCTATTCACACCTGAGCAATTTTCTGCTTGTAGCTCTATAACGCTTAACAAACTCAATCCCATTCATTTCAGTGGCCCCTGTTCACATCTGAGAGAGTTGCCGCCTGTAGCAAAACGTCTCTCACTCAAAGTACACAAACTTCTTTTAGGCCCCTTTCACACTGACGATCCGTTCAGGCCCGCCTGTCAGTTTTTCAGGCGGACCTGAACGGATGCTCCATAGAGCTCTATGGAGCGTCGGATGTCAGCGGTGACAAGTCCGCTGACATCCGAGCCGATTCGATCCGAAAAAGTGTGTGGAGGAAAAAGCTATTTTTCCATACGTCATTGGATCGGATCGGTGACGACGGACACTGTGATCCGTCGTCATCCGATCTCCCATAGCGGAGAGCGGTGCTGTAACAGGTCCGTCCCTGCGCAGTATGCAGAGACGGCCCTGTCATCTCCCTGCTCAGCGGGGATCGACGGAGTGATCCCCACTGAGCAAACTGATATTCACAGGGCGGATCAGCAATGATCCGCCCTGTGTGAAAGGACCCTTAGGCAGATTGGAGTGTTTTTGGCACCTTAGACTTCAATGGGACTGACTGAAAATTATTCGACATGAGCATTTTATTAGCGTTTTGTTGCATGTTTTCTGGCCAGACAGCAGCTCTCCACCAATAAACTTCTCCACCTAGTGCTTTCCATTGCCTAAAATAAAAATACTCAAAGCTTGAATACACATGTAAAACTCTTCAAACATGCTTCTAAAATGCTCATATACACCTGTGAAACTCTCAAATAAAAAAGCCAGAAAATTGTTTTGCTCACATATGAATATAGCCTAATATCTAAACTGTTCCAATAAGAAAATCCCTCTCTGGGAAGACTCTTAAGCCCCATACACACTATCAGTTTTTCTGCTGAGTTTTTCCTTCAGATTTACCAAAACCATATAATATGAGGTCAAACCTTAGGAGTTTCAATTTGTATGCAATCAGGCAGGCCCATCCACTACATGGTTTTGGTAAACCTGAATGAAAAACTTAGCAGAAAAACTGATAGTGTGTACGGGGCTTTAGAGTCCATTCACACAAGGGCAACACGACTTCCAGCGTGACTTTTGGAGGCAACTTGGAGACGACTTGAGTATGAATAACAGTGAGACTTGGAGCGACTTCAACACGACTTGGGGCGACGTACAACACGACTTTAAGTCACGCCAGGTGACTTTGGTCGTGGCCAAACAGAGAATAATTAGCTCTCGAGGGGGAACTCAACTCCATTTTAAATAAAAAACCGGCATGGGTTCCCCCTTCAGGAGCATACCAGGCCATTAGGTCTGGTATGGATTTCAAGGGAAACCCCCCCCCCCCATGGCGAAAAAACGGCATGGGGATCCAGCCAAAATCCATACCAGACCCTTATCCAAGCACGCACCCTGGCCGGTCAGGAAAGGGGGTGGGGATGAGCGAGCGACCCCTGAACCCTACCAGGTCGCATGCCCTGAACATGGGGGGTGGGTGCTTTGGGGAAGGGGGGGGCACCCTGCGGCCCCCCACCCCAAAGCACCTTGTCCCCATGTTAATGAGGACAAGGGCCTCTTCCCGACAACCTTGGCCGTTGGTTGTCGGGGTCTGCGGGCGGGGGCTTATCGGAATCTGGGAGCCCCCTTTAATTAGGGGGTCCCCAGATCCTGGCCCCCCCCTACCCTATGTGAATGCGTATGGGGTATGCATACTAGCACATTATGTCTTTTACTTTCCAGGGAATTGGGAAGAAAAACCCACCAGGGTTTACTTTGTCTTTAAGGGATCATTTAGAATGTGTTCGTGCATTTGACCTGCTTAATGCTGCTTTTGCGTTCTTATAGGTTTGTATGAGGAGAGAAGCAGTTCTGAAGTGAGCCTGTTGAGATTGGACCTAAGGCTGGCTATACATTATACAATTTTCTTGTACAATTTTCCTTTAGCTTTACCAAAACCGTATAATATGAGTTCAAACACTTTCAATTTGTATGCAATCAGGCTGGTTCTTGCACTGTATAGTTGAAGGTAAACCTAAAGGAAATTGAAAATATAAAACATTTATACTGTATGGCCAGCTTAAAGCTGGCTATACACAGTTAAATTTTCTGCCAATTCCTAACAAATAGTGTGAAATGAGCTGGGGGTGACCCTGTTAGCACCACCAGGCTTCAGAAAAGGCATTTGAAAAATCGAAGGAACAGGGTGGAAAATTGACAGCTGAATAGTAACTGCTTCCTATCAGATAGTCACTCTTTGGGTAGTCTGACAGCCATGTGTGCTCTGACCATCTGAATACAGTAGCCATTTGGGAAGATTTCTCCATCTACGCTGTTGGTTGGGAGAAAAATCTAAACATAAGCTGCATGGATAGCCTAAAGCTGAGTACACACTACAGTTGTTTTTGCATGAAAAAGAAACTGACAGCTGAGCTGCTGTACTAACCCCGCTGAGTTGTCATTTTTTTGAACCGGCAAATGTCTCCAGATATTCTGCCCGTGTGTACTGGTCTTTAGGCTGGCCATACATTATGCAATTTTCTTTCCTTCAACCATGGATTGAATAACTGTATATGTTGATCCCTTAAGTCGGTGTTTAATTCATGTGCTGCAACCTAGGCATGCTTGTCTAGGGCTGTGTTTAACCAGCAAATGAGCTGTAAAGTCTCCACATCATAAAACATAATCTTTACTGATTAAGCTGATATTAACTGAAGCAGAGTTTTTCATTGATGCAGACCTTTATTTTCTTGACACCAATCATTTTTTTTTTTTTACTTTCAGTTAATGGCACAAGTACTGCATCTGAAGCCAGTAGCACATCTTGCCATGAAGCTGCAGCAACTTCTGTAGGAACTCACATATCAGATTGCACAGACTCCACGAACAACACAACGGACATACCTGCAGCAGGGACATCAGAAAGCAGCACATCTGCTGCCAGTGCTGCAGCTGAACCTGTAAGGGCTACGGACTCAATGTCATCATCTGCTGCTGGAAGCTCGAGTCCTGAAGCAGCGAAAACCAGGCAAGCGTCTGTTACTGCCTCTGCGGATCCTGTGAGGCAGCAGCCCAGCAGCACTGCAGAGCCTTTACCACCTGGGTATGCGCATGGATTGAGCTTTTGTAGTTGGTTAATGATCCTTGAGCAGCCAGCTGTCACATCTATTAGAGCATAGTCTGCAGTGCGGGAGCCCAAACCGTCATCTCACTGTTATTTGACTGTGCTAAAGAAGGATATTGCTGAATAATAATATGGCCGCTCTAAAGAGCATCTGTCGCAAAGCAAACCAATCCTGTTTGAGAAGCGTTTGATGCTTAATTTCACTCTTGGATTGCATACTTTCATGTTCCATGGCATGGATGCATCTAGCAGTGATACTAAGCAGAATAAGCTATGATGATTAGCAGTATGGAGCATGTAAAGTACAGCATTGCATTCAGAGTGGCGCAGAGCAGATTGGACAGTAAGAAGAATGGGGCCGTGGGAGTATTCCATAAACAGTACAGTGTACACTCTAATTTAGAGATAAAGGGACTAAATTTGTTTTGCCATCCCTGCATATTACACACACATTTCCAGTGGGACTTTGTAGACAATTATCTTTATCAATATTGGTATAAAACATATTTTATTTCTCACTTCACCTTCCAGGACGGCAACACCTGAGAGATGATAGGCTTCTCCCTACAGAAAACACAATCAAATCACAGCTTTTTATAAGGCCCCATCCAGGGGTGGACTGACAACTCATGGGGCCCCTGGGCAATAGAAGATTATGGGGCCCCCAGGAAATCAGAGATTATGGGGCCACACAGTAGACACAAACACACACACACAGTATACAATCACACAGTATACACAGACATGTTTCTATTGGCTGAGAAGGTACTGGAGAGTTGGGGCAGCTATAATCTTGGGATTTTTGGACCAAAAGGATGTCGGTAAGGGACATTTCAGAGACGGATGTAAAATACACACATTTTTACATACTGTCCCTGTTTTTACTGAGGCTGGCAACCCTGATGGGGCCCCTTGGTGGTATGGGGCCCTCGGGCAGTGCCCAAGTGGCCCAATGGTCAGCCTGCCCCTGGCCCCATCTTACTGCTTGTCCCTCAGTATTGATTGTGCTTCTCCCACAGGGAAACATTTTTTTTTTTTTCTCTGACCAGAAGACTAGAGTGAGTCGGATGGGTACCCCTGTGAGCCAGGTGTAGGAATGCCAGTGAGGGCTGCACTTACCTGTCACCTCAGAGCTTCTCACGGGTCGCCCCCAAAACAGCATTTGTGCAGGCAGTTTGGGCATTTCAAATCCCCCGCCTTTGCATGCCGCTCAGCAGCTCGGGTCTCCTCCTTAGTCTTCCCCTGGTGTAGAGGGCGCCATTTTGCCAGAGTCCAAACAATCTAAGCATGAAGGGGAGGACTTGCCGCACTCCAAGCATCACTCTCAGGCTGAAACTTCCTGTCACTGCAGGTAGAGGTGGAGCAAGCCCAAATGCAACCCAGGAAGTGGGTTCAAAGCGTGGAGGAGACCACCTCATGGACAAGGAGGATGGAAAGACAGCACAGATGGCTGCAGGCAACAGCAAGCTGGGGCTGGGTAGGTGCCGCATCAGATTAGATAATACCTGGTAATCCCCCATATCTTTTCCTCTGGGGAAAAAAAGGGGCCTGCAGCCACGATGCAGGGGGCAGGAATAGTGACTATGACTTGTTCCCTCTTTTCTTGCAGATTCCCCAGGCAGAGCACAGGAGGTCTCTGACAAACTACCCTCCTCATCTGCTAGTACCAGTGCCAGTAAAAAGTCTAATTGCGCGGAAAGATTGTCAAAATCCCACTCCAAGCCTTTTTGTTATAGGTGTATTAACAAACTAGCTGGGAAAGTGGCTTCAGGATTGGTGAAAGATTTTCTCAAGTCTGTACGAGAGGAAATGTTGGCCACTATACAATCTTTCTGTACCTCTACTCACACGCCCCTAGTAGTAGGTTCAGAGGAACCCACCCCTAAATAGGGTCCCTCATCACAAGCCAGGACCAAGTATCTCTTTACCTTTCTCTCGGGGGCTTCCCCAGGGAAGAGGGATGAGATGGGACGCAATGGACCGAAAGTCAGAGTCCCTTCTGAAAAAAGCCGCTATGGCCCCTGCATTAGCAGCAACCTGCGTTGCCAGAAATGCAGACTTCTGTTTAGAGGAGCTTAGTAAAACCTTCTCCCAAGGAAATAAGTCTCAAAATATCCTAAATTTTGTTTCAGTGATAGAGAAGGCTGTTGCCTTTCTGTCTGGCGCGGCAGTGAATTCCGTTAAGGCTTCTGCCAAAACTGGAGCACTGACTAACTTGACAAGGATGGCCATTTGGGTTAAAGTATGGGAAGGCGACCTTACCTCTAAGGCCAAACTGTGTGGCTTGTCTTTCAAATGATCTTTTTTGGCTCAGGCCTTGATGATGCTTTGTCTAGGTCCTCAGAAAAAGGGTAGAAATTTCCTGTCAAACAGGAAAAGTACAGAATTTAAAAAAAAAAAAAAAAAATCAGACAAAATCAGCAAAGGTCCCAGAAGGAACCCAGCAGAAGGAGGGGTTATGGTAGAGGCAGGCAAAAAGTTAATTTGCTCTTTTCTTCTCCAGGCCAAAACACAAAAGATCCCTAGTGACGCTAGAATCAGGGTAGGGGGCAGACTGTCTCATTTCATTCCTCAGTGGGAAGAGATTTCAGACAGTCCTTACATCATCCTTCTGCTCAGTGAAGGCTCCTGCCTAAAATTCTCACCCAAGCCCCCACCTATGATCTTGTTAATGCATCTTCCCAAGGATGCATTAAAAAAGAAAGCCCTATTAGACGGGGTTCAAGAACTAGTAAACCAGGTGGTAGTTCCAGTCCCAAAAAGCGAGCTTTACCAAGGCGCTTACCACATTTTTTGTGGTACCCAAGCCTTCAGGGAGGTATCGCCTTATTATAAATCTCAGGAACTTAAACAAATTCCTAGTATACAAAAGTTTTTCCATGGAGAGATGTCTTTATGACCGCCCTGGATCTCAGGGATGCCTATCTGCATGTTCCCATTTTCCCGGAACACCTGGCTTTCCTGAGATTTGCGGTAGTCTCCTAGGAAGGAGTTTTCCACTGGCAGTTCAAGGCACTTCCTTTTGGGCTATCAGCAAGTTCAAGAATCTTCACAAATATTCTAGCAGAAGCAGTGGCCCATCTTCACCTCCAGGGGATATCAGTGATACCCTACCTGGACGACTTGCTCATTTCTGGTCTATCAGCCGCTCAGGTGGAAACGGACATCCAGAAGGTGATCTCTGTCCTAAAAAGACTGGGCTGTTTGGTAAACTTCGAAAAATCCTCCCTAGAACCAGCTCGGGTCCAGACCTACCTGGGTTTCCAGGTGGACTTTCGGGCTCAAAAGCTTTTTTTATTACCAAGAGAAAAGGTGGAAAAGGTCATCTCACCATGTGAGCCCTGTGTGCTCCAGGAGGAAGATCCTCGGGGTCCTGGGTCTCATGTCAGCCAACATTCCAGCAGTTGTCTGGGGGCAAATGCACTCAAGGGATCTGCAATCCTTCCATCTTACCATCTTTCCTCTTGGGGCAAAAAGAACGAATCCCTAGACAAAAGCCTAATTATTACTCGTCGGGTAAAATCCTCCCTGGTGTGGTGGTCAGTCCCAGGCAATTTGGAAAAAGTTAGATCCTGGGGTCAGTGGGATCCACTAAAGGTTATACACAGGCGTAAGTGCCCGGGGATCGGGAGATCCCCTAGGGCAGTGATGAAGCTTGGCACCCCAGATGTTTTGGAACTACATCTCCCATGATGCTCCACTACACTGCAGAATGCATGAGCATCATGGGAAACGTAGTTCCAAAACATCTGGAGTGCCAAGGTTCTCTATCACTGACCTAGAGAAAAGCCAAAAGCCAAAGCCTAGGGCTCCTGGCAGAGGGAAGTAGCCTCTTCTAATCTCAGGCAGCTCAGAGCAGTGGGCAAAACCCTAAAACCCTTCGAAGAGATGGTCACAGGAAAATAAGTTCTGGCCTGTCCAGACAATGCTATGACCGTAGCTTATCTGAACCATCAGGGGGGAACCAGGTCCCAAACCCTTCTAGCCTTAGCAAAGGAAATCTTGACCTAGGCCAAGCACAGGGTAGTCTCCTTGTCAGCGGTCCACATAAGGAGCACAGACGACCAGGAAGCAGACTCGGTTACCAACCTGTCAGACAGGGAGAATGGGAACTGAACCAGAAAGTGTTCTGAGTACTAGTTCAAAAGTTTGGCTGCCCAGAGATAGACTCGTTTGCCAATTAAAAGAACAGGAAGATAAAGAAGTGCTTTTCTTTCTCTCTCTGGAAAGAGAGTCAGAGGGCTTTGATGCTCTAGCACAAAACTGGACCTTCCAGTTGGCTTACGCTTTCCCCCCTTTGGCACTGATTCCATGAGTCATTCAGAAACTCAGTTAGGTTTCAAGCTGTGTCCTTCTAGTGGTCCCATGGTGGCCAAGAAGGGCTTGGTTTATGACCTTGAAGGCACTTTCCGTAGAGCCTCTCTGGAAGCTGCCGGACAGTCTGGACCTTCTCTCGTAGGGTCCGGTGCTGCACCCCAGACCGGTATACTTTCATCTGACGGCCTGGTTAGTGAGCGCCAGATCCTTAAAGAGGGATTTCACTGAAAAAATATAAATACTACAGCTGCTGACTTTTAATAAATGGACACTCACCTGTCCCAGGGTCCAGCGATGTCGGCAGCCGAGGCCGCTTGATGGCTCAGCTGCTGCCGCCGCCATTCTAGGTGAGGGAATCGGGAAGTGAAGCGTTGCAGCTTCACTTCCCGGTTCCCTATTGCGCAATGCGTGAGTCATGCGGCGCAATAGGAATGGCCCGTGCTGTCTCTGGGACCCATGTGTGTCCCAGCAGACAGCTTGCCGGGACAGGAAACGGCATAGACTCCCACGGGAAGTGGATGCAAATACCTGCCTTAGACAGGTATCTGCACCCACTCCCCCCTGAAAGGTGCCAACTGTGACATCGGAAGGTTTCGATGAACGGAAGTTCCACTTTAGGGTGGAACCCCGCTTTAAGAGCAAAGTTTGCTCAGACAGTGGTACTCTCCTCTTATGCAGGAAGCCGATGACAAGAATTTTTTTTTTTCAAGGTTTGCAAAGTTTTTTTGTTCTTGGTGTAAACGAAAACAAATGGTTTCCACTTCTATTCCAGTAATCCTAGAATATCTCCAGGATGGGGTAGAGAAGGGTGTGGCTGTCAAAACTCTTAGAGTACAAGTGGAGCACTTTTGTTTTTTCTTGACGCTAGATTAACGAAGGAACCCTTTTATTAAAAGATTTTTGGTAGCCAGGGATGGGGCTACCCCTGTCAAGAAGGATAGGTCCACCCTGGGACCTAACAAGGGTTCTAGAGGCATTACCGAGACACCCTTTTGAACCTTTTAGAAGTTTGATTTTTAAGTTTTTGACCATAAAACTAGCCTTTCTCCTAGCAATTACTAATGCTCTGAGGGTAGGGGACTTATTATATCTTTTGCGAGAACCCTAAGAATGAAGGGGAAAATTAATTTCATTGTTTCAATGTCAGGAGATGCCTCCTTACTGATCTACAGAGGGTAAAAGAATTTAGGAGATTTAATCGTCTTTTAATCCTCTTCTCTGGACCTAGAAAGGTACTCCAAGCTTCAAAATCTTCAGTCTCTAGGTGGATTAGGCAAGCCATTACTATAGCTTACGAAAGCGCAGGCATACCTGCACCAGAAAAGTTGAAAGCACACTCAACTAGAGCCCTAGCAACCTCCTGGGCCGAAAAAGCAGGAGCCTCCTGGGAGCAAATTCGTAGCACAGCCTCCAGTCAAGACAGCTTCCTGAAGCACTACCGAGGTGGAGGTCCTATCGCAGCAAGACCTAGCCTTCGGTCGAAAAGTGTTACAGGCAGCGGTCCCACCTTAAGGTAGGCCTGTGGCTTTCTTTATTATCCTCTCATGTGTTGCCGTCCTGGAAGGTGAGGTGAGAAAACTGATGGTTGCTTACCGATAACGTTGTTTCTGCGAAACCTTCCAGGACGGCAGGCCTACTTTCTGTCCTGTTATGGGTGGAGGAGTATGTACACACTAGGTTCTAAATGTTGGAATAACCCTTGTGAATTGGTTGGGAGTATTACTTTACAACTACTGAGGGACAAGTGGTAAGGTGGGTCCTTATAAACAGCTGTGATTTGATTGCGTTTCCTGTAGAGAGGAGCCTGTCATCTCTCATGCGTTGGCGTCCTAGAAGGTTTTGTAGAAAAAACGGTTATAGGTAAGTAACTGTCGTCTTTTTAATCAAAAAAAATAAACAAAGTTAAAAACCATATAGTGGCTGAATTTTGGGAACATTATGGCAATTTTTGTTGCATGATATACTCTGTAGTGTACCAAAAATTTTAACCCGGAGGGCATCATTGTTCATTGTTGTGCTTGATGCCTCTGTACATATCCCAAAGCTGGGATACCTCCTGCGCACTGTCTTCTTTCATAGTACAGGTATATGATATAGTTGTCTCATGATGTAAGTGCATAAGAACACGCTGCGCCACCATGCCTAGTGTGGTCAGTTTTAATATAAAAGCAGAGGAACTGGCAGAAACACCAGTTATTTCTCACAAAGGAATCAATACAAATATATTAAGATACTTTTGCATACACATGGTACAGCAGGCACATATGAGGAATATGAAATGTTGGGGTAACATATTCATTAAATTGCCTAAAACATGGGCCAATTTTCCTAATGTGCTGTTTAGTGGTTTAACATGATTTTAGTTTCTTGTCCATTGAGAGACACAGGAAGTCTGGGTTATCCTGGGCTGGTCTACAGTTTTTTCGGTTTGCCATTATCAATTTCTCCTGTAGGCAGCAGTATAACCAAAGTTAGTGTTCTGTCCCTCAGTGGATGAGAAATCTTTGTATGTACTTTTCTTGAAATCCATAGAGGGGAAACTGGAGGTTTTTAATCTTTTGGGTTATATACTGCTGCCCAGAGGAGGATTGGACACTAACAAACAGAAAACTGTAGCCTGGTCAAGGGTATAACCACTCTCACTACCAGCATGCCTCTGTTTTCTTTCCCTATAGACCTTGAGTTCTTGTGGATTGTAGATTGTCACATGCAAGTGCACTTTGTTCTCTTTCCCACCATACAGCGTAAAAGTAGCATCTCTCTGATGCTTTGTTTGTTGCAAAAAAACACACAGAACCTTGATCTTCAAACCATTCCTACTGTCTTCCTACAGTGACATTCGTCCCTTCCAGTCACTGACCTTTTCCTGCTATCAGTTGTCTGGATTTATTGAGTACTTGAAGCATTGCCTCTGGTTAGACTAGCAGATGCACTATGGGCCCTACCAGACTGTCTCCATTTACTGTCCCAAGGACCAATTTACCATCCAGATTCTTGGTTGCTGGCTTTTAACGGGCCTGCCTGTTGAAGTCAAATTCTAATGGACCGCAACATCTCTGAGAATGATTCCTATCGAGCCCAGGCCTAGGACCACCTGGCTTTCCAGATCATTCATCAAAAATTAAAGGTTTACTTCACTTGATGGAAGTCTGGGAGATTTCATCCCAGAAGCTTCAACGTGGGACAAATCCTTTTGTTTTTTGACCAGCATCTGGCAAACGGCACGATCAAGAGTTGGTTCCCCATGACTCAGAGTTAACTCAACCTGTTTTTTTCTTATAAGCTGCCATTTTAACCAATTGGGGACATTAGTCTCCTCCTTGCACAGAGCAAGGCGATGTTGAGACTCTGGGCTTTTTTCTTTCCTAAGATTGTCTCTGCCTTTCACCGTGGCCAGGACATTGTTCCCCAATCCCTTGGTCAAGCTCTGGGTCATCAAATGTAAATTTTTCTTAATTTTCTGGTTGTGATTCAAGCTGTACAAGTCTGCCACTCAGCCACTGCTTCTTTCAGAAACACTGATTCCTTTTTTGTTACAAAATGGATCCCAGAAGGGTGCCCTGGCTACCCGTTTCACCATCTTTAGATTCAAAATTATTCATGCTTATGGTCTGAAGGATCAGATTGCCTTCTTTCCTGTTGATGCTCGTTCTGCGACATTTTTTGGTATTTTCAGTATCGGGCAATTGTTTCCCAGATTTGTTTTCTAATTCAGGTTTCTGCAAAACTTGATGTCAGCTTTGGTTTTGACCTGGTCTTGGGGAAAATATTAATCAGCCAATACAAATCCATTACACCTGAGGTTTCCCGTTTGGTCATCCTGTCTGATACTAACCTTAGGCATAGGCACTTAGTCAAAGACAGTTGAATAAAGGGATCGTTATCTCTGGGTGCATTAAAGAGAATCTGTCTAAAAAAAAATGTGGGAAATTCTATTGGTGACTTGTTTATGAAGCAATGAGCTCTGTGGCTGTCCACCTTATTCTTGAAGCTTTACGTAGCGGGTCACTGATCTGGAACAAGCAGGTAGCTGGTAATGTGTTGGGACACATGACCTGAACAATTATGTCATATTATTGATGCCCGTAGTAAAGAAAAGGATGGCCACCCTGTAGCAAGCACTGTCATAAACATATTAGTCATTTTTATAGCCTGACAAGTGCCCTTTAAAAGTGGATTCCAGGCATAGAGCTATCATACACAGAACAAACTTATGGGAGCATTCTAACCACCTGCCAAAGGATTTGTAATTATCTGCAAACAGTTTTTTGATCTGGCAACACTTGCCAGAGAGCATAGGCAGGTATGGGACCTCTACTGCAAGTACATCGGGACCTGGACACATGCTTAACTTAAAGAAGACAGTGGAGAAGATTGTTACTTATGATGTCATCCCAATGGAGAAACACAACACTGATGTCATCCGTCTGCCCCCCCTCGCCAGCATGCTCACTAGGAGTATATTAAAGTTGAACTTATCTGAATCCTAATGCTGGCCCTTCTTAATGTTGCTTTACATGGAACTATAGAAGGCCGAGCTAAACGTTTTATGCACTTACTACATTTACAATTGCATATATATATATATATATATATATATATATATATATATATATATATATATATATATATATATATATATTTGTGTGTGTGTATATATTTTTTTTCTTAATAACTATAGAACTAAAATGTATCTCCGTCTCTATCATCTCTGTCTCTCTTTGGTTCAGATTTACGTATGAAATTATATCTGAGTGTGCTTCATCATAAAAGGATAAGTGTATGAAAATGTCTGCAAGCATCTGTGTTCTTCAGAGCAACCAGTCACATTAATTCATTCTATTCGTATTTATTGTTACACCCTTTTAGAGACCACAGCAGTTATATAATCGCTTAACTGAATTAACTGGTTGTTTGTTTTTAGATGGGAACAGAGGAAGGATCCTCATGGTAGAACCTATTACGTTGATCACAACACAAGAACGACAACGTGGGAGAGGCCACAGCCTTTACCTCCTGGGTAATGTAGACAGCTGACTAACATGTTATACCATAAATATTGATCTGCCGAAGATTAAGTCTTACTTCCCATTAAATGATATGTTCTACAAGATTTCATATAGCTCCTTTTTATGCAATGCTAATTTAATTCTATAGTGGTTTGCAAGTAGGCATGTTATTACATACACCTGCTTTCAATACTTTTTTTCTACAGCACATCACAGCTAGCTGATTGATTGTGGGCACACTGTGTGCAACAGTTCACCTGTCACTGAGCAGAAAACATTAAAAGTGTAGAAAAACATTGCTTCTTAGGCTTTATTCACACATACTTACTCAAATGTACACCCATGGCAAGAGCTGCCTTTACCTACGTTGGATGCACAGGTGTTCTTTGCAGCCTTGTGCAAGGCAGCTTCAATGACCAGCAGCCAGCTGCATGAATCTCCAAGCACATCCCTGACTGTACACTGATCAGAATGCAGACAGACTGCTTTCTGATCCTTTTAATGGCCTGCATGGGTATACAGTTGTGCTTAGAGATCTGTGCAACCATCCATCTGTCACTGATTGCATGGATTAAGACGGTCCTTGTATGGGTATACATATTGGTACACCCATGTGAATAGGGCCTTATAAATGATGATGCTTGTTCTTTCGTGCACAGATTTATTTTTTCTTACTTTGACACTTAGGTCCCTTTCATACTGGCTGTTCGATCAGGTTCTCGTGTCAGTTTTTCAGGCGGACCTAATTGGACCCTCCAGTCTGTTCTATAGAGCAGCGGATGTCAGCGCACACACTGACACCTGCCGCCATCCAATACGATCCTGTCTGCCAAAAACAGAAGGATTGTGGTCTTTAGAAAGCATATTCTCTGTAAATTTACGGAAATTAAGAGACACTGTGGACTTAAAGGGGTTGTAAACCCTAGATTAAAAAAAATAAAAAATGACAAACCTTTCTATACTTACCTGCTCTTTGCAATCATTTTGCACATAGCAGCCCCGATCCTCTTCTTCTGGGTACCCCTCCCGGTGCTCCAGGCCCCTCCTCTTCATTGGGTGCCACGACTGAAAGCTGCATCCCTTGACACAGACACCAGGACATGGCCTCGCTCCTGTGTCACTGGATTTGATTGACTGCAGCAGGAGCCAATGGGTACATTGAAAATGGAGAAGATCTATTGTAGATAATTGTCTCCTTCACACTGACAAACCGATCCACTGACAGGTGGACCTGATCACACCATCTATTGCTCTCAGTGGAACTGTGGATGTCAACGGACATGTTTACACCCACCAACACCCGATCTGATCCTGTCCACTAAGAACTGACAGAAGAGGATCCTTTCACCATCTGTTTGGGTGATTTGATCCGATAGCTGTCAGTCGTAAATGAACAGGTGGTCTGTTTCCATCCAACAGCCCATAGAGGACAGTGAGCTGTATCCGCTTCCACGGCTGTTCTGCCTGCTTAGCAGAGATCAGCACAGAGATGCCTTGCTGTGCGGGCGGATCCACTGGTGGACTCAATCAGTGTGAAAGGGGCTTATATGACTTTTGTTTATAAATTTGTAAAAACATTTTTAGTTTATCCTTGAGCACCGAGGCTCCATTCGTACTTGTTCAAACTTGTCATGCAAATTTGGACATGACAAGTTGAAAGACATTCTTTTCAATGGCACCCGTTCAGATCAGTGCAACATAAAGTCACAGAGATTTTGAACACGTGTCTGCACTACTTTGGTGTGACTTTTGAAGCAATTTATATCAAATGAGTATAAAGTCAGATCAAAGTTGCTCTGGAAATTGCGATTCAGAGTTGCGCTAGTGTGAATGAAGCTCAGAAGTCCACAGTGTCTCTCAATTTGTGCATATTTACAAATCAGGTGAGCTTTCCGGGTGCTGGTCTTTTTAAACTGCAGTGATTAATTCATTGCCACTGAATGTTTCATGAAATTCACATTTTACTGCTGTATAAATATGCCTCATAAAATAGATCTAAACCCAAAAAAGAAGAAAGTTTAAATTGATGTATTTTAAACAATTGCTATGATGTTTTCCATCAAATATGATTTATAACTTTTTATTTTTTATCCATATTAACCTCCATTTGCCCATCAGCTACTTTCTAGTAGCTAATGACACCAATGGACCATGTATACCCAATGTGTAATTATAAATTTAATGCAAAAACTGACATTGCAATTTAAAAATAACATCTACATGCAAATCTGCAAAACTGTGTTTCTTGTGGTTTTCTCAATACCATTTCTAGCTGACGTAGGACCCCCAGGAATCTGTTACTTTTGGTTTGATCTCTGCTGGCTGCATAGCTCAGTGGTTATAAGCTTTCCATACCTCCTGTCTACGTTAACTACAGTCTTTTGCTGTGATTTGCTTTTTTGTTTGACTGCTGTATTTAGTAAAACATGTAAAAAGTATACAAACAAATGGCAACCACCCCAACCTATAACTAGCCTTTGCCTGCAAGGTGCACATGGAATGGCAAAACATGTCAAAACAAACACAAATTCCCAGCTCACTTACCAGCCAGCCTGCAACAAAACCAAATGGACCCTGTCTAACAAATCACGTTAAAAACGAGGGGTTTAAACACATTTGCAAATATTTGCGTAAGCTGTAGTGGCCACGTCAAGGCACTCCAGTTATAACTCTCTAATTTTGAGAGTCTTCCAAGATGGAGCACATATAGTAATGGATAGATTTAGAGTGGCCAACAGCCCCTTTAAAAGTACAAGGATGCAGGGGACACACACAGCAAGGGCACAATGGCAGCTGAAGTTATGCAGTGCATCCCCTCACCAATTCACCATTTATACAAACAAATGAAACCACCCCAACATATACTAGTCTGTGCAGTAAGGAGCAAATGGAAAGGCAACACATGTCAAAAACCAACAAAAATTTCCAGCTTACTTATCCGCTACCCTGCATCAAAACAGCTGAATTGGTGAGGGAACCCACTGCATACCTTCAGCTGTCGTTATGCCCTTGTTGGGTGTCCTGTTTACTTTTAAAGGGGAGTGGGCTCCTTCCAGGCATACCTGCCCTTAATCTATCCATTACTATATGTGCTCCAACTTGGGGGAGTCTCAAAATTGGAGTTAGGACTGTAGTACACTGGGGTGCCTTGATGTGGCCATTGCAGCTTACGCATGTATTTGCAAATGTGTGCAACTAAACATGGAACAAGTGACTGTTAAAAGAACAGGAGAAGAAGGGTTAGAGTGGGGATAGAAGCACCCTATTACACAACATGTGCCTGGCAAATAATGAAAGTAGTTCCCTCAATGCCTCCCTCTAATGCTAAGGGTAATTAATAGAAAAGGCTGTGCAAGATGGTATATGCATAATATAAAATATGGATAAAGCAAAACATGACACAAGTTTTTCAGGTATGCATGTATTATTTGTAACCTACAATTTCATTTTTTTTTTTGCGTTTTTAAAATAGAACGTCACGCAAGCATTTTTCCTTTTTAGTTGAAGTTGTAGTAGTTACCTGTATGAGGTAAATCTACTACAGGAAAGACAATACCTATACTTGACAACAAGCTCTAGTGGATTGTCAGGAGTAAATTCAAAACACAATTGTACAGGTGGCACCAGTAACTGGGCTGAAAACCTGAGACTTTTTTTGGTAAAAGATGTAGAGCTGGGCAAGCGGAGTCACGGAGAGCAGCAAAGATGCTGCAGGCAATCAATACCTGGCTTAAAACCAAGAAATATGGAGAGATCTGTTTGGAAATTAAGATATGCCTACTAAATAACAGTTTTAAATTTTTATTCTTCAGATGGGAAAGACGGGTTGATGACCGTGGAAGGGTTTACTATGTTGACCATAACACTAGAACTACGACATGGCAGCGGCCTACCATGGAGTCTGTGCGAAACTTTGAGCAGTGGCAATCACAGCGAAATCAACTCCAGGGAGCTATGCAGCAGTTCAACCAGCGATACCTCTATTCGGTGTGTTAGGTCTCCTAACGCGTTATCTGTGCACACTGCAGTTTGATGGAATACTTTTGGCTTTTCAGTGGTTACGTTCCTAGGAATGTATGGAAATGCAGGAAATGTGGCTTTTATTCTGTTAGCCACAGATACCGGCTTAATCAAGAAAGTGCTGCAGAGAACAATGATGGTTTACAAAGTGCAGCAATTTAATGCAGCCTGATGGTATTTCAGGGGCAAGTTGAATAGTTAGCACTAGGAATCAGATCAAAACCAAATAATGTCTAGTTAAACGGTTAAACTTTTGCTTTAAATCTGCTAAATACGTTCAGGTGCATCAAAACAAAAGGTATGCAAAGTCATCATTTTGTTTTCTTTAGAAAACGGCCGTAACAGCATGATGTTGAGAAGAACACTTGCTCTCTGTTCATAAGCAATGCTCTGCCTATAGAGTGACTTTCTAAGTCACTAATTTAACAGATATACAGATTAGGAGTTCTGGCTTTACTTTGTACTGGTCTGCATTCAGTGAAAGGCAGGCGAACTAGTCTTTTCAGAAGTTGGTCAGCAAGGGTAGCCTCCCTGCAAGGTTAGACACTTTCTAATAGAGTTATAACTATACAGGCACCATAACTGATTTGGTTTAGTTTCAGAAATTATCTTTCTCAACTTTTTTAAAGGGTTAAAAAGTTCTGTAATGCGACCATGTATCTCTTCTTTCTGGTAGTGGGGGGAGGGGTTACAGGACACTGTCAGGCAATATGCAGGCTGTAATTAAGCAGGGGTGTAAGACCGACAATGATTGGGAGGCAGTGTGCATCAGAAGCAGGCTGTAAATGGTCGGGGGAGTGGCGGCTGAACAAACTACCCAATGCAGGCATCCTGTGTTTCTGCACAGGGTCCTGTACCTCTGCATGGCCAGCCAAAAGATGAAAACTGACCACAAACACAGTTCAGCTTCTGTGTGGTCAGTTTAAAATGGCAGTTTCCAAACTGACCCGGGGGCCAGATGAGTCCCTTTGCTTGACTTTATCCAGCGCTTGGGGCACTATTCCCTACACTGACACCAACAATGGGAGATAATTCCTCCTGCTGACACCAACAATGGGGGATAATTCCTCCTGCTGACACCAACAATGGGGGATAATTCCTCCTGCTGACACCAACAATGGGGGATAATTCCTCCTGCTGACACCAACAATGGGGGATAATTCCTCCTGCTGACACCAACAATGGGGGATAATTCCTCCTGCTGACACCAACAATGGGGGATAATTCCTCCTGCTGACACCAACAATGGGGGATAATTCCTCCTGCTGACACCAACAATGGGGGATAATTCCTCCTGCTGACACCAACAACGGGGGATAATTCCTCCTGCTGACACCAACAACGGGGGATAATTCCTCCTGCTGACACCAACAACGGGGGATAATTCCTCCTGCTGACACCAACAACGGGGGATAATTCCTCCTGCTGACACCACCAAGGGGGGATAATTCCTCCCGCTGACACCAACGATGGGCCGCTATTCCTCCCGCTGACGCCAGCGATGGGGCGCTCTGTTCCTCCCGCTGACGCCAGCGATGGGGCGCTCTGTTCCTCCCGCTGTCGCCAGCGATGGGGCGCTCTGTTCCTCCCGCTGTCGCCAGCGATGGGGCGCTCTGTTCCTCCCGCTGTCGCCAGCGATGGGGCGCTCTGTTCCTCCCGCTGTCGCCAGCGATGGGGCGCTCTGTTCCTCCCGCTGACGCCAGCGATGGGGCGCTCTGTTCCTCCCGCTGTCGCCAGCGATGGGGCGCTCTGTTCCTCCCGCTGTCGCCAGCGATGGGGCGCTCTGTTCCTCCCGCTGTCGCCAGCGATGGGGCGCTCTGTTCCTCCCGCTGTCGCCAGCGATGGGGCGCTCTGTTCCTCCCGCTGTCGCCAGCGATGGGGCGCTCTGTTCCTCCCGCTGTCGCCAGCGATGGGGCGCTCTGTTCCTCCCGCTGTCGCCAGCGATGGGGAGCTCTGTTCCTCCCGCTGACGCCAGCGATGGGGCGCTCTGTTCCTCCCGCTGACGCCAGCGATGGGGCGCTCTGTTCCTCCCGCTGACGCCAGCGATGGGGCTCTCTGTTCCTCCCGCTGACGCCAGCGATGGGGCGCTCTGTTCCTCCCGCTGACGCCAGCGATGGGGCGCTCTGTTCCTCCCGCTGACGCCAGCGATGGGGCGCTCTGTTCCTCCCGCTGACGCCAGCGATGGGGCGCTCTGTTCCTCCCGCTGACGCCAGCGATGGGGCGCTCTGTTCCTCCCGCTGACGCCAGCGATGGGGCGCTCTGTTCCTCCCGCTGACGCCAGCGATGGGGCGCTCTGTTCCTCCCGCTGACGCCAGCGATGGGGCGCTCTGTTCCTCCCGCTGACGCCAGCGATGGGGCGCTCTGTTCCTCCCGCTGACGCCAGCGATGGGGCGCTCTGTTCCTCCCGCTGACGCCAGCGATGGGGCGCTCTGTTCCTCCCGCTGTCGCCAGCGATGGGGCGCTCTGTTCCTCCCGCTGTCGCCAGCGATGGGGCGCTCTGTTCCTCCCGCTGTCGCCAGCGATGGGGCGCTCTGTTCCTCCCGCTGTCGCCAGCGATGGGGCGCTCTGTTCCTCCCGCTGTCGCCAGCGATGGGGCGCTCTGTTCCTCCCGCTGTCGCCAGCGATGGGGCGCTCTGTTCCTCCCGCTGTCGCCAGCGATGGGGCGCTCTGTTCCTCCCGCTGTCGCCAGCGATGGGGCGCTCTGTTCCTCCCGCTGTCGCCAGCGATGGGGCGCTCTGTTCCTCCCGCTGTCGCCAGCGATGGGGCGCTCTGTTCCTCCCGCTGTCGCCAGCGATGGGGCGCTCTGTTCCTCCCGCTGTCGCCAGCGATGGGGCGCTCTGTTCCTCCCGCTGTCGCCAGCGATGGGGCGCTCTGTTCCTCCCACTGACAGACGGGATATTTAGGGTAACATACACTTTAAAGCTGAATAGGCAAAGAATCAAACACAAAATGGAATATATGTAAATTGTTTTGTAATTCTGAGCAGTCAGTCTTGTGATCCAGACAACTGTCATAGTGCAGAACCAACTTCTTCATCTCCCCTAAAAGGGCTTTTGTTTAGAGGAATAGAAGGGAGAGGTGGAGCCATAAAAAACAGTTCCTCTAGATCTCTTTAGATATTGTCACGTGCAGCCTCATAGAGTGGAATTATCCTCTCCAGCCACAAAAGGCCGGTCGGTAAAAAGAGACTGTCATCTAAGGGCACTTATTGCAAGAATTTTGCAAGGCTGGAGAGCCTGACTGACTCAATGTTGGCCCTCCCTTTTCTAGTGACTTTTATGCTGTGCAGGGGTTGAAATAAAGACAAATGTAAAATGCATTTAATTAATCATTATTTTAATGAAAACAATATATCTTTTAATTGTGGATTTTATTTCTTCCAAAAATTATACTTTAGAGCCTTGTTCACATCTAGGTGGGTGTGTTACACACGTGTGCATTTTGGGGATGTGCCTACATTCGTTATTGGCGCATGAATGCATCAAGCACTGCACATGACCTGCAACACAGTGCAAAGCATACAACCGCAAACGCCTGAGCTGCATTGCAATGCATTGGGTGAAAAAGGGTCAGGTGTTTGTTTTTCATGCGTGGATGTGCATTGAGAGCACATATTGTAATGAATAGGTACATACAACAACATGTTTTGCAACTTATGAGGACCCCTCTAGCTAGGAGGTACAACCTGTATTGCAATGCATGTGATTGGGTTGTACTAAGTGTTTACTTTTTCTTTTTTTTAAGTTCAGTTATCTATTCTTAAGGAAATGTTTAAAGACAACCACCAGTAATGCATGTGATAACATATAAAATGTTGCATTCTAGGCTTCCATGTTATCAGCAGAAAATGATCCACTAGGACCTTTACCACCAGGCTGGGGTAAGAGAATATTATAGTGGTATAAATCAATATTATAGAAGCAAGGACTTGTGGAAGATGACTTATCCTGGCATTGCAAAGAACAATATTGATGTGTAAATTATAGCTGCTGATCAAAAATTTGTGTTACTGCAAAACTGTCGAGAGAAATCCAATGGCTTACCCATTAAGCTTCCTATAAAAAAAATGCTAGTTCTTTTGACCGTTGTGCTGATCACCATTTCCAAATATTTGTATCATGGGTTCTGACTTCAATGACCGCATACTTGCTTCAGATGCTATTCACAGCCTATGATTTGTTGCTATGGCTTACTACAAGTTTTAATCATTTGTACACTTTTTTTTGTTAGATTTTTTTTAAAACGACTTAACTTGTATATTTGTTTTCCAGAAAGAAGAGTAGACTCCACAGATAGGGTATATTTTGTAAACCACAACACGAAAACAACTCAATGGGAAGATCCTCGGACACAAGGGTAATTATTTGCCATTTGTGTTTTTTACTTTATTCATTACTTTGCTTCATTTCACCACAGATCCAGAAAAGCAGTGTACCCATTTATTTACTGAGCATTGACATTTCCCATAATTCCCTGCAGGCTCCAGCCATTCTAGAATCATATCCATCTAGTAGATGGTTTAGGGAGGTTTGCAGGTAGGAATGACAGTCCTGAAGCAAGAAATACGTTTTTTTTTTTTTCAGTAATTTTTATTAAGTTTTTAAACAAAGTACAAACACAAAATCCTAAAATATCTGCGCTGGAGCACTTTAAAATCTTAAGATAAGGCCGTCACTTTTGCAATCATGACACCAAATGCTAGACATAAATAATATTAAAGGAAAGCCACGCTAAATCGCCATATTAACGTGAATAATTCAATATTAATAAAAGTATATAATCTCTTTAAAAACACATGTGACATATAAACATCCATTCAATCCATAAAAGGTGACAAATGGACTAAAATAAGTGACAAAATGAAAAGACTATCTTCTTAGAATCCAAGAAGGTAAAACACAATTACACACAATAATGCTCCACTGGCATTATAGATTAGACAAAAAAAGGTACAGCAAACCCATAGTGTAGTATGTAAAAACCCATATTTAATAAAACTGAGTAAAAGAGTACCACAGTACAATCAAAAATGGCACTACTCATCAAAAAATAAAACGCATATAGTTGCAAAGTGCAAAACTGCGCACAGCGGATACAGGCATTAGATTCCAAAACAGCAGGCTGAGTAACCCCCCCTACCAAGTTACGACACTACAGTCGGCAGGCGTGCATGATGACGTCATGCCATAACCTTGCCCAACACGTTTCGTCAGAGATTACGCTGTTAGGGGACCAGCCAGTACAAACATGTATAAAAGTACATGAAAGTGCATCTGGATGGTTTTCAGAAATCAAAAAGACCATACATAAATGACTGCCAGGATCTAAGGACAAGATACAATCTTTAACAGTTAGTGTCTCACAAAAGTGAGTACACCCCTCACATTTTTGTAAAATTTTATTATATCGTTTCGTGCGACAACACTGAAGAAATTACACTTTGCTACAATGTAAAGTAGTGAGTGTACAGCTTGTGTAAAAGTGTAAATTTGTTGTCCCCTCAAAATACTTCAACACGCATGTCTAAACCACTGTCGAACAAAAGTGAGTACACCCCTAAGTGAAAATATCCAAATTGGGCCCAATTAGTCCTTTTCCCTTTCTGGTGGTGTCTGACTCATTAGTAATGCAAGGTCTCAGGTGTGAATAGGGAGCAAGTGTGTTAAATTTGGTGTCATCGCTCTCTCTCCTATACTGGTCACTGGAAATTCAACATGGCACTTCATGGCAATGGACTCTGAGGATCTGAAAAAAAGAATTGTTGCACTACATAAAGATGGCCTAGGCTATAAGAAGATTGCCAAGACCCTGAAACTGAGCTGCAGCACGGTGGCCAAGATCATACAGCCGTTTAGCAGGACAAGTTCCATTTGGAACAGGCCTCGCCATAGTCCTTCAAAGAAGTTGAGTGCACATGCTCCGCGTCGTATCCAGAGGTTGTCTTTGGGAAATAGATGTATGAGTTCTGGCAGCCTTGCTGCAGAGGTGAAGGGGTGGGGGGAGTCAGCCTGTCAGTGTTTAGACCATATGCTGTAGACTGTATCGGATTAGTCTGTTGTCCCAGAAGGAAGCCTCTTCTAAAGATGATGCACAAGAAAGCCTGCAAACAGTTTGCTGAAGACAAGCAGAATAAGATCATGGATTGCTGTATACATGTCCTGTGGTTTGATGAGACCAAGATAAACTTATTTAGTTCGGATGGTGTTAAGCATGTGTAGCAGCAACCACGTGAGGAGTACAAAGACAAGTGTGTCTTGCCTACAGTCAAGCATGGTGGTGGGAGTGTTGTGGTTTGGGCCGCATGAGTGCTGCCGCACTGGGGACCTACAGTTCATTGAGGGAACCATAAATGCCAACATGTACTGTGACATACTGAAGCGTAGCAGGCTCCCCCTCCCTTCAGAGACTGGGCTGCAAAGACGTATTCCAACATAACCTCAAAAATACCTCCAAGATTACCACTGCCTTGCTGAAGAAAAAGGTAAAGGTAATGGACTGGCCAAGCGTGTCTCCAGACCTAAACCCTACTGAGCATCTGTGGGGCATCCTCAAACGGAAGGTGGAGGAGTTTAAGGTCTCCAACATCCACCAGCTCCGTGATGTCGTCATGGAGGAATGGAAGAGGACTCCAGTGGCAACCTGCGAAGCTCTGGTGAACTCCATGCCCAAGAGGGTTAAGGCAGTGCTGGATAATAATGGTGGCCACACAAAATGTTGACACTTTAGGCACAATTTGGACATTTTCATTTAGGGGTGTACTCACTTTCATTCTTACATCAGGGGACACAGAGCCATAGTAATAACTATGTGGGTTGTACCGGACCATCAGGTGCTGGACACTGGCATGCCCCCTAAGGCGTGTACTTCCCCCATATAACCCCTCTCATTGCTGGGAGTCCTCAGTTTTTTCGCCAGTGTCTAAGGTGTTGGGCACGAGTAAGGATGTGTTGTACTGAGCTCCACGGTCAGTAATCCTTGATAAGAGCCAGCCATCCTGACCAGATCCGTTCTGATTTCTTTGTAATGGGCTAAATGAATGGTACCCAGGCCTCGTAATCCGAAGAAACAAGGTTTTGCTTTTCTCTTTGAGAGCTGGGCCCTGAGATCCAGTACTTTTTGGTAGTGAGGCTAATAAAAGTTTACTGGCAGGGTCCTGTCGCAGATCCAGGATTGTGGGATAACCTGAGAGTTCCCCGGTTCCTGAAGGTTTCCTTTAAGGTCTCAGAGCTTACCGTGAAGGGCGAAGATTGTTTTTTTTTATCTCTGGTAAAACCCTGCTGTGATCATAAGGTAGGGGAGATTTTCTCAGGCATTTCTCCTTCTATGTATTGTGTTGTCATGTCTGTGTCACCACTGGGGGCTGTATTGAGCACTCACCAGTCTGACGCTGGAAACAGCAGAAGCTTTCACTCTCCTCTCCTTCAAGCTGGCTCAGACCCTCTGGTAAGAAAAAGGGGGGTCGGTCCCTTCCTGGGCCCCCAGGTTGGCATTTTTCTTGTTTGTATGCCAGACCAGCTGCCTTGTTCTTTTATGGGGAAAAAAATAGATTTTTTTTTTTGGGGAGACCGCGGCCGCTCGAAAGAGCGGAAGATTTACCCCCCGCCATGCTGCCTGATGCTCGCGCGGGAAAATCAGCTCCTTTTTGAAAAAGGAAGGGGGGGGGTCCAGAAAGTGTTTCAAGCACTGTGAGAGAAGCAGCTGCCTGGCGGTGGAGGGACAGAGCAGAGAGGTTGGCTGGTCAGGTTTGGTGACACAGGCATTTCCCTTTTGACAACATTGTACTATATTAGCTAGGATTAATAGCAGTTATTGTACTGTACTATAGCCTAGCAAGATTTACATTATTTTGCTGGCAGTGCCTCTGCTTTGTACTGTAAGCTATGAGTGACAAAGGAGTTAATGGCATAGAACCAGCTAAAAACCCTTCCAAAAGAATGTCATCTCACTCCGACATCTTCCTAGTAATATGTCAGATGGGGTATTCCGGACATGAACCTATTTGCATCCAGGTTCATTAACAAGGTCAACAACTTTGTCGAACAAGGGGTTCGCTAGCAGGCGGAACATACGCATTAGTCTTCCCAGGGGATCAGTTTTCTCTGATCTATGCATTTCCTCCAGTTCTGCTGCTTCTGTGCCTTCTCCGCAGGATCAAGCAGGAACAAAAGGAGGTGATTCTGGTGGCCCCAGCGGGTCCCAGAAGATCATAAAGATGGCAGTAGGAGTCCTTTGGACTCTGACATTATAGCCAGACCTTCTTGCATGAGTTTGGGTATTTCATTTCATCCTACCTTACGGACAAAAGTTTAACAGGTTTGACTGTTGAATCCCACTCTATAAAAGATCATGGGTGATCTCCTTCGGTAGTGTCTAATTTGAGTAATGCCAGGAAGCCGGCTTCCAGAGTCACCTTAGACTCTGGAAGGCATAGGTTTCTTGGTGTGGATCCGGGGGTTGGCACCCCAGGAAGTATATCAATAGGGAGGATTCCCGATTCCTGCATATGGGATCTGAAATTAAGCTGGCCTTGACTTCTATGTCCAGATCCAGGCCTTGTCAGTGTTTGTTCCTATGGCCTCTTGCTTCCCACTCTTGGTGCGTAGCTTATTCAGGAGTAACATGGTTTATTCCCCCGATCAAGGCACCTCTAAATCCTTGGGATTTAAAATTGGTCTTATCGGCTTTGCTGGATCAGCCGTTTGAACCTTACGAGAAGTTCCCTTGGTTCTTTGACAAGAAAGATAATCTTTTTTGCTTGCCATTTCTTCTGCTAGAAGAGTATCGGAATTAATGTCTCTGTCTTGTAAGAGCCATATTTCATCCTGCATAAGGATGAGGTGATTTTATGTCCTCATCCTGAATTCTTACCAAAACTGGTAACAGGTTTTCATTTAAACCAAGATATTATTCTTCCTTCTTTTCCCCCATAGCCTTAATCTGGGGAAGAGAAAAAACAACATTCTCTTGATGTAGTAAGAGCGATCAGTCTCTATTTGAAGACAACCGCTCAGGTTCGCAAAACACAGGTTTTGTTGGTACTGCCAGAGAGGGTCCAAGGTGTGTACAGGCAGCATCAAGATCCATATTTTTCAAATGGATTTGTCAGGTGATTGTTGAATCTTCAGCTTAAAGAAGAAAATGCTTCCTTCTCATATTAAGCGCACACTCATCCAGGGTGATTAGTGCCTCTTGGGTGGTGCATCATCAGGCCTCTATGGCTCAGATCTGTAAGGCCGGAACTTGGTCTGCAGGTTCATACGTTTATCAGATTTTATCAAATCGATATTAAAGGTCATGAGGATATTGACTTTGGGCACAGCATATACTGCAGGCTGTAGTGTGAGTCCTCTGGCCTCCTGTTTTTTGTTCTGTCCCCCCCCCCCTTCAGTTGCCATTGCCATGGGACATACCACATAGTTATTACTATGGCTCTGTGTCCCCTGATGTAAGAAACTAAAATAGGATTTTTAAAACCGCTTACCTGTAAAATCCTTTTCTTTGCTGTACATCAGGGGACACAGAGGTCCCTCCCTTCTTCTTATACACTTCTATTGCTTGGCTACAAAACTGAGGACTCCCAGCAATGGGAGGGGTTATATGGGGGAAGTACACGCCTTAGGGGGCATGCCAGTGTCCAGCACCTGATGGTCCAAAATAACCCACATAGTTATTACTATGGCTCTGTGTCCCCTGATGTACATCAAAGAAAAGGATTTTACAGGTAAGCGGTTTTAAAAATCCTATTTTTGTTGCCAGCGGTTTAATTTAATTGGCATTAATGACTGTGTGTTGTTGTTTTGAGGGGACAGAACATTTACACTGTTATATAAGCTGTACACTCACTACTTTACATTGTAGAAAAGTGTAATTTCTTCAGTGTTGTCACATGAAAAGATATAATAAAATATTTACAAAAATGAGAGGGGTGTGCTCACTTTTATGAGATACTGTATAAGCTCTATACAGAGTTTAACCTGCATGATCACTTCAACTGTTGGGTGTATAAATTGGACATCTTGGTGCTAAGTTAAGGTGGAGAGTTGGACAAGGGTATATGGATACCAAAACAAGAATGAGAAAGAGGTAATTAAATCTAGGGCCTACAACTGCTGAGATGGTGGAAAGTGTATATAATAGAACCTGGTGTCTAAGAGGCCAAAAAACTCCTGTGAATGGTCACAGCAGTAATAGAGTCAGATAGACCTACCATTCCTGCATGTAGTATGGGAAGAGGTGGAAACAGAAAAAGTATAAAGGTAAGATTGAAAGAAAAGTGCTCCTTTCGATCCTTGCCTACCCAGCTCCCTCAGTGCCTGCCTTTTTATATTGTTGACTGCAAATATCTAAGAGGGGTTCCAAACCATCTCAAATTTTGTCCTTCAAAATGCTGGTCGTTTTTTCATGGAGCATGATCCACGATATTTTATTTTTAGTGACCCTGTCGTTTATCGCTTGGGATTTCCGCGCTCAGGCAATGGTTATTTTAGCAACCAGTGGGATATAAAATATTAGATTACATAAGTGTTCAGGGGTCTCATCCGAGGGGTCAGTAAAGAGAGCTGCCTTTTAGGCATATTGACCCCAGTCACTGAGTAAATGCAAGAATTAATATTGATGCACGATGCAGTATTGCATGCCTTTAATGTTTGTTGTTTTTTTCCTCTAAGAATAAAGATGAATGGAAAACCTTTTTATGCTCAATGTAACTACATGAATGTTCCCCCACAGTTATAGAGTTTACCAGTAACTCTGCCTGTTGGCGAATTTTTGCATAGCAGTCACCAGTCAGACCATATGCGTGCAGTAAAATTATGAGCAGTGTCCCATGTCTAACCCATTCGCTTTGTAAAGACTTAATTTTCCCAGCATGGTTTGCAAAAGCAACACATGGCCCTTGCTGTTGTGTGTGACCTGGATCATGAAATCACCATTTTATATAGTTACTTTGAATCGCATCGGTTTTCAGTTCATCCGGTCTTCATACCTTTGACCCCTTTATTTTTGGATAACTGACTTTCCTGCATCGTTTTGTTGGACACTTCAGATTCAACATATCCAGGTTGCACAACTGGCAAGTCCTGTGATGCCTTATTCCAGACCAATAGAGCATAAATGTTGTAGTAGAAACAAGTTATAGCTGTGCAAATCCTTCTGCATGATCTCAGATCCCTTTGTGGGGGATTCAGGGAGAATTCTGACAACTAGTGAACACAATTGCTCAGTGATTTATTAAATCATTATGTAACACAAAACAAACACACAAAACTGAGCTTATGCAGCTTGTCCCCTAGCCTCTGTTCCATCAGGAGTTGGTTTGGGGACAGTGGAAGACTGAGAGGATCAGAGAAGACAGAATCACAACAGCCTTTTTACACAATGCAGGGGGTTAACCCCTTAGGTTCCACAGTGAGTATAACGAGCATGCTTTACTGCATATACAGACTGATTTTTCTGTTGTGGGTTAGTAACACTTTAAGCCCAACACAGTGATCAAAATTTTGCAGAAATAATTTTATACAAGAATATAGGCAAAAATATACTTTGGGCCGGAATGCCTAGGCACCAGCAAGTTTTCTCTATAAAAAATGCTTTTCTCTGCGATAATTTTTTGATGTCTTTGCCAGTATTAAAAATTAATTTTTAATATTTCAACATAACCTTATGCAGATGATTTGATTTTCCCAAGGATCACTCCAAGTGTCACTAGGAATGTCACTGTTATGTACTATGCTCTGTTTACGTGTTACTGTAAAATAGATTTCTGTATTAAGAAAGGCCACCTATTAATGGTTGCTCCCTTCCCACAGTTTACAAAATGAGGATCCTTTGCCAGAGGGCTGGGAAATCCGCTACACAAGAGAGGGAGTAAAGTATTTTGTAGATCACAACACAAAGACCACCACTTTCAATGACCCTCGGACTGGAAAGTCTTCAGTGTAAGTAATGGCAAGCATGTTCACCTGTCCCATTCAGCTCCAGGAGTGAAATACAGTTATTGTCAAATCCTTTAAAGACAAAAGTTAGGAGGGTACATGTGTGCGTTTTTGGCATTGATGGTTTTTCAGCGCTTTCCCATAGATGGTCTTTGTCCCAATGCAACAGTCAGTACATATTCATTGCACATTTGGGCTCACCCTGAGCTTTGCATACAGTGTACTCTCTGCTGTGTGCTGTGACCTGGCTGAAATTCCATACAATTCCTTCCTGTGATGAAGCAGACAAAATGCAGAGTGACACAAAGTGGCTGTGCGTGTTGCAGAAGGTTTCTGTAGAAAACATGCTCATCACAATCTTCCTAACTGTATAGTTACTTACAAGAAAAAGAAACCAGCTTTCAACCATGATATTTTTTTCTGTGAAGAATATACATAATATATGTATATCTCTCTTCTGTCTGAATTACATTTTATTTTTCTTTAGCTCATTCAGTCTGTTGCTTCATTTCATACCAATGTTGTCACTTACCCTGCATTGGAAAAACTTTTATGTATAGCTTTGTAAAGACCTTTCTAGTGTATATCATTGTTTAGAATCTACATACTGTGCTCAGTGCGTAATAGGGGCAAGCTGTTCTGTTTAATCACTTTTCTCCTGCTTTCAGTGGGATATGTAACAGTGTGAATGGGGTTTGCTTTGCTATCTCCAACTAGAGATATAGAAAGTTTATTTTTTATTAGTAGTCTTGCACATTACCTTTCTGCATTCATATTGGAGAATGTTTAGGGTATCCTGCATCTCCATACATGTAGTAAAGAGAACTGCAGGTAATGCCACGTTCACAGCATTGGTTGGCAGTTTTATATAAGTAATTATATACCACATCCGTTTTAAAACCTGCACATAAAATTATTCCCTTTAAACAGTCTGGGCCAAATCTGACATTCCTCTTCTACATTTAAAAATCAGCATTTGTTTTTTGCTAGAAAAACACTTAGAACCCCCAAAAATTTTATATATTTTTTTTAAACCAAGGCCCTAAAGAATAAAATGGTGGGTGTTGCATATTTCTAGATTACACAATATTTCCTCAAGAAAACTGTAGTGCAGGGGTGCCCAACCCATGGCCTGCAGAGCCCTCTGATGTGTCCCATGACCTCAAACAAGTAAAGGTGCATGCACGTGCTCTGGGATGATGGGTCGGCAAGCCCAGATGGCAATCAATGTGTTGTTGACCCACCAACCCAGAGCATCAGAGTGCATGGAGCTGGTGCCGGCAGCGGAGGAAGCAGGTGGTCATTGACGGAGCAGGAGTCTCATAAGCTGATGCATCCTCTGTAGCCCCGACTCCTGTCCCAAGCAGTGATACAAAGTGCACTTTGCCTAGGAGCTTTCTAGCATCCTGAAGAGTGATTCCAGCAGAAGCTGGAAGAAGAAAACGTCAGTGTATTAAACATCACATACACTGAGCTTTTGCAATGTGCAGATTAACACTTAGGGCCGGTTCACACTGCGGCGCGAGGCGAGGCGACACGGCTCGCCTCGCCTCGCTCCCGCAAGTCGCCCCCATTCTGTACAATGGAACCGTTCTGAGAGGAGCGACTCGAGTCGCTCCGACTCAGAAAAAAGGTTCCTGTACTACTTTGGGGCGACTTCGGGGGCGACTTGCATTGACTTCTATACAGAAGTCCTCTGCAAGTCGCCGCTGAGGTCCGTGCAAGTCGCGGCGAGGCAAGTCGGAGACGCCTCGCCGCGCATCGCTGTGTGCACCGGCCCTTACAGGTGCATCTCGTAAAATTAGAAAATTATCAAAAAGTTTCATTTATTTCAGTAATTCAATTCAAAAAGTGAAACTCATATATTTTATATAGATGCGTTACACACAGAGTGATATGTTTCAAGCATTTTTTTTATTTTGATGATTATGGCTTACAGCTAGTGAAAACCCAAAATCCAGCATCTCAGAAAATTACAATATTAGATAAAACTAATAAAATAAAGGGATTTTTAATATAGAAATGTTGGTTTACTGAAAAGTATGTCCACGTATAGTAAAGTATGCACGCAATACTTGGTCGGAGCTCCTTCAATGTGATATGGCATGGAGGTGATCAGCCTGTGGCATTGCTGAGGTGTTATGGAAGCCCAGGCTGCATTGATAGTTTTGATAGTGACCTTCAGCTGTTTCTCATCTTCCTCTTGACAATACCCCACAGTTTATCTGAGGTTTAGGTCAGGCATGTTTCCTGGCCAATCAAGCCATCATTATTAAACTAGGTATTGGTACTTTTGGCAGTTTAGGCAGCTACCAAGTCCTGCTGGAAAATGAAATCCGCATCTCCATTAAGCTGGTCAGCAGAGGGAAGCATGAAGTGCTCTAGAATTTCCTGCTGCACTGACTTTGGACTTGATAAAACACAGTGAACCAACACCAGCTGATGACATGGCGCCCCAAATCATCACTGACTGTGGAAAATTCACACTGGACCTCATGCAACTTGGATTCTGTGCCTCTCCAATCTTCTTCCAGACTCTGGGACCTTGATTTCCAAATGAAATGCCAAATTTTCCAGAGTCCGTGATGATTTGGGGAGCCATGTAATTTGCTGGTGTTGGTCCACTGTGTTTTATTAAGTCCGAAGTCACTGCATACTAAACTGTACATGGACATACTTTTCAGTAGGCCAACATTTCTGTTTTAACCCCCCACCCCCCCCCTTTTTTTTTATTGGTTTTATGTAATCCAATTTTCTGAGATACTGAATGTTGGGTTTTCACTAGCTGTAAGCCATAATCCTCGAAATTAAAAGAAAGATGCTTGAAAGATATCCCTCCGTATGTAACGCAACTATATAAAATATAAGTTTCACTTTTTTAATTGAATTACTGAAATACATTACCTTTTTGATGAAATTCTAATTTTATGAGGTGCACCTGTCTAAAAAAAGGTTATTAGACTTTCACACTGATCTGCGAGTGCAATGCAGTGCACCTATGGCGTCCCCTGTGGGTTAGCTGCACTGAGCCATAGACTTCTATTATAGCCTGCGGGTTTGGTGCGCTTTCTGAAAATGCACCAAAACTTCTGGATGCAGCCACAAGATGTAATAGAAGTCTTTGGCTTAGTGCAGCTAACCTGGATGAAAGCCACAGGAGCTCTGCACTGTACCCACGGTCCTGGTAAACCGCAGTGCATCAGTATGCAAGCAACCTTATAGGGGGCTCAGAACAGTAAGGGCTTATTTCTATTTGTGTTTTGGGGACTGGTAAAATGCCATCGTTTATTGTGGTCTGCAACTTGTTACCAAATCACTTAAGTGGCCCTCACTCTTTAAAAGGGGGAGAACCCCTGTGTAGTGAGAAATATGTTGGTAACCATGCAGATCAAATGGCCTTTTTCTGTCCTAAATTGCTAAAACTTAGATTACACATACAACTATATCATTTAAATAATTACCGTATTCCACTCCTCCTCTGTTAGTACTGTCATAGAGACAGGGAGCAAATCTCCAAGGATAAAGCTGCTGCTGTGCCCAGAATGATTTGAAGGGTCCATCCTGTAATGTTACCTAGTAAAGTATAGATTTGCATCAGCAGTGACAGAGAAAATTTAGCTCTCCATTCTAATGTAAATGTCTCTTAGATTAGTTTCTGTTTTTACTTTGGTAATGAAGCTGCCTTGGAGTACCCCAATAAGAATTGGAAGTTATATTAGTATGGTGTGTGTAATGACCTATGTTCACTCCAAGGAGAAGGTCTACCTTTGGGTAATTATTTGCTTAATCATATGGTGTAAGAGTCAGGCCTTGAAACAACCTTGACTGACACAAGGGAGTTGTTTGTGTGTTTTGCAGTGAAAGGTCATCTGGGCTACACCGTGCCTTGCAGCTGATTTGTGATGTAAAGCTGCAAGTGTTCTTGTGGGCTTCTGCTCACCTTTACTGATTTGTTTCTCTGTTGCAATCACAGTGAATGAATGGGCATGCAGCTCTGTTGCGGCTGGCACAGATGTATTCTGCATACCTATATAGAAGCCAGATCTAGAGCGTTTGATTGTTATTTTGGGAAATGGTTTGAAATGAGCATACTTCAGATAATAAGACAAGAGGATTTCCTTTAACAAGCATTTGTGTCACTAAAGCTGAGTACACACTGTCCTGTCAGTGTGTACAGCAGTGTGTACAACAGAAGTTGGTTTAACAATCGTTCTGTTGTTGAAGGGACATGCTGGAAAACCGACACCCAAATAGTGCTTTCAGCCAATGGCTGCGACTGCCGCTCAGTGTATTCTGGTGGGGGAAGGTAGAATCCCCCTGTCGGAATACAATAGCACAGTGGGAGGAATCACCACACCAACATCACTTGTGTTGGTACAGTGATCAGTTATCAGCTATCAGTGTTTTGTTTAAGCTGCTGGGTTGAATGAAAAACAACGTGCAGTGTGTACTGAGCTTTAGATTTGTCTTCTCTTCAGATATTACAGGTTTGATATCATAGAGGTTTATTTTGTCTTCCAGGGACTACAGTAGGGAGTTTTTAGCCACACAAGTTACCATGTTCACCTTTGTGCCGCATTTGCTGTGAGGGAGATTCACTATGCCTGTTGATATTCCTGCCTCCTTGTAATGTCACCAGTTAAATTCCAGACCTCTCTTCTTCCTGTGGCTTCCATTTGTTTGGAATGAGCAGTGCATGCTACTTGCAATTGTGCACTGCTCTATGCACGCTGCAAATCCCATAGTTCCTAGTCTAGCTTGTGCACAAGCAAGAGGGGATGGCTACGTTCCTGCATACAGTGCGATCGTGGAGAGCGAACATAGCCATTCACTAATGAGGAAGTCAGATCACAGCTTAAAAAAAGGAATTCGGAGATCTGAAGTAGGCTGGAAGCAGAAGACATTTATTTTATTTTTTTCCCCCAGAGTTTAGTGTCGCTTTACTAATTGAAGGATCTGTATAACTGCTGGTTGGTCAGTGCACTGATTGCACAGTGAAGGATCTGTGTATTGGGGGTGGTTGCACAGTGAAGGATCTGTGTATTGGGGGTAGTTGCATAGTGAGGGATCTGTGTATTTAGGGGTGGTTGCACAGTGAAGGATCTGTGTATTGGGGGTAGTTGCACAGTGAAGGATCTGTGTATTGGGGGTAGTTGCACAGTGAAGGATCTGTGTATTGGGGGTAGTTGCACAGTGAAGGATCTGTGTATTGGGGGTAGTTGCACAGTGAAGGATCCGTGTATTGGGGGTAGTTGCACAGTGAAGGATCTGTGTATTTAGGGGTGGTTGCACAGTGAAGGATCTGTGTATTGGGGGTGGTTGCACAGTGAAGGATCTGTGTATTGGGGGTAGTTACACAGTGAAGGATCTGTGTATTGGGGGTGGTTGCACAGTGAAGGATCTGTGTATTGGGGGTGGTTGCACAGTGAAGCATCTGTGTATTGGGGGTGGTTGCACAGTGAAGCATCTGTGTATTGGGGGTGGTTGCACAGTGAAGCATCTGTGTATTGGGGGTGGTTGCACAGTGAAGCATCTGTGTATTGGGGGTGGTTGCACAGTGAAGGATCTGTGTACTGGGGGTGGTTGCACAGTGAAGGATCTGTGTATTTAGGGGTATTTGCACAGTGAAGGATCTGTGTATTTAGGGGTATTTGCACAGTGAAGGATCTGTGTATTTAGGGGTGGTTACACAGTGAAGCATCTGTGTATTGGGGGTGGTTGCACAGTGAAGGATCTGTGTATTTAGGGGTAGTTGCACAGTGAAGGATCTGTGTATTTAGGGGTGGTTACACAGTGAAGCATCTGTGTATTGGGGGTGGTTGCACAATGAAGGATCTGTGTATTTAGGGGTGGTTGCACAGTGAAGGATCTGTGTATTGGGGGTGGTTGCACAGTGAAGCATCTGTGTATTGGGGGTGGTTGCAGCATGGGTTATATTTGCAAAAAGCTAATACTAACTTTTTTTTTTTTTTTTCTCTTTATCTCTTCTAGAACTAAGGGGCCTCAGATTGCCTATGAACGCAGTTTTCGGTGGAAGCTTGCCCACTTTCGTTATTTGTGTCAGGTAATCATTTTTTTTAAAGTCTCTTGAGGATTACAAATCTTAAGCTAGATTGACAGAATTGTGCTTCTTTTCTGAAATGTGCTGCTGCTGGAAGGTGCTGGCATTGATAAGGAAGATGTCTTCCTTGTAATCCTCTCTGTTAGTCAGGTTATTTAAATATGTTCTGCTGTCTAAATCCATCTTAGCAGACCTGCCCATAATGACTTGACTGTGCATTTCTTTGCAGTCTAATGCATTGCCGAGCCATGTCAAGATTACGGTTTCCAGGCAGACGCTATTTGAAGACTCCTTTCAACAGGTAAATCAGCATTTCCATTTATACATTGGGGATCAACTAATAAATCTCCCAGTTTTTTCAGTGGGAAGCCATAGAACCTCTCTCGGGAAATTTACTGCATCTGTTCCCTGTTGGAAAATTTCCCCCCAACCTCCTGTGCTGTTGACAGAGTCAGAGAAAAAAGTAATATTGTGAAAACCATAACAAACCACTTAAAGCGGTTCTCCACTCTCGGGGAAAAAAATAATAATTAAGTCAGCAGTAGTGTTAATTTTGGCAGCAAATTTCAATTTAGTTTTAGTCTTAGTCATAGCTCTAAAATTGCATTTTAGTTTTAGTCCCATTTTAGTCTTCTGCGATTGTTCTTAGTTTTAGTCGACTAAATCTCCTGCACACAGAAGGTTTTTTACCTTCAAGCATAGAATGCATGAAGATTCAAAATCTTGTGTCTTTGTAACCACTTTAATAAAGATTGTGCTGAACTTAGAATGCAGTAGTCAGGAGAAATAAATGAAAAACGCAGTGAGGGGAATTTATCAAAACTGATACAGTCAGAATTTTGAACAGCTGTTCATGGCAACCAATCAGCTTCTATCTTCAGCTTGTTCAGCTTTAAAAATGAAAGCATAGCTGTTCCACATTCTGTTGGTTCTAGTTTTGATAAATTCCCCTAAGGGCTCATTCCGACAGGTGCTGAGACAGGTCCTGTATGCCTTTGCTGCATCTGCATCCACCAGAAAGCTTCACCTATAGAAGTGGGTGCACAGATCTGAATGCAGACACTGTGCGTTTGGATACATGCATCCCTTCCTGCTCTGCATGTCAAATTTTTACATTTGCCTATGTCCATGCAGCTGCTGCGTCCAAATTGACTTTGACTGGACTGCCTGCACAGGGATGCACAGAACAAGTATCCCCATGCGGTACACAGCCACCCCACTGGGCATGGATGCATATGCTCCATGCGAATGAGGCCTAATTGTCATGTGGGCCAGATAGCAGGAAAGAGGAAATGTCAGGTAATTAAAAGAGAAGTATGGGAATTTTAAGAATCATGCTGGATGCTGCATTTGACCCCTGCCGGCTCTGAGAACCGAGTAATCAAACACAGACAATCACTCCCAGAGCAGAGAGCTGTCATAGTCCAGGGCCTCTAGACACCCCCTCACCTAGTCCAGTATCTCATTTGTCCCCCCCCCCCCCCCCCCCCGGGCCTTTGCCACACCAACTACCATTTCCTAGTCAGTGGCCTCCTCTTCACTTCTCTCCCAGTCCAAGGCCTCCTTTACAATCCTCCCCAACTTAGGAGCCTCCTCTGCACCCTACTCTCTCCAAATCCAGGTCCATAATTAACCCCACTTTTCAAGTTCAGGGCACCTGTACACCCCCCAGTCCAGGACCTCCTGTGTACTCCCCTCTTAGTCCAGGGCCTCCTCTGCACTCCCCAGTCAAGGACCTTCTGTGTACTCCCCTCTTAGTCCAGGGCCTTCTCTGCACTTCACAGTCAAGGACCTCCTGTGTACTCCCCTCTTAGTCCAGGGCCTTCTCTGCACTCCCCCACGCCCCCCCCTCAATCCAGCACCTCTCTCTGCACCCCCTCCAGTCCAGGGACTCCTCTGCACCCCCTCCAGCCCAGGCCCTTCACTGCTACCCCTAGTCCAGGGTCTCTTCTGCACCCCCAGTCCAGGACCCCCTCTGCCCCCCCCTCCCCTGACCAGGGCCTTCTTTGAAGCCCCCCCCCTTCTCTGGGGTGCCTCACGCAGAAAAGACATAGGCTGTTTGGGCACTAGGCAGAACTAGGAGGGAAACCTGCTTGTCCATTACACTTGATCAGGCGGCAGTGACGCCCATAGAGTCGTGGTTTCCAGTGCGGGTGGGGGCGTCACCTGGGGCAAATGCCCCCCCCCCCTAGTTTCGGCCCTAATAACAGGACACTTGTCCAGGGATCCAGCTCCATCCTCACTCAAGTTAGTTCAATAGCCTTAGGGTTCCTGGTGCTGGCATCTTAACTGTGGGCAGCCGGCTGTGCTGCTTGCGGCTACACAGTCTGCCCACTCTGTAAGCCATGCTGTGCTTGTGAATGGTCCTGCAGTCTTCTGGGATCTGTGACATGTCCCAAAAGGCTGTGGAGAGGAGAACTGTTTGAGAAAGAAGTTTGGAGGGTGGGGAGCTGTAGACAAAAGGTTTTTTACCTTAATCCATAGAATGCATTTAGATGTGATTTTTGCTAGTGGCTATTATAGTCGCTAGCATTAATAACTGTGGCTCTGCAGAAGGGATTCCCCCATCAGTGCTGACTGTATTGATGGGAGAATCAAGCACTTTTCTTTTCTTGGGGGGGGAGGAATCACTCTGGCTGGCTTACATGTCTGTACACAAACAAACCTGTCTGATAAAGATCATGTAATTCATAAAAACTTAATTATAACTTAAAAAGCAAGTTATTACCATGGTAGCATCTGATGGTTTAACTGTTGTTCAGTGCCATTTCTGTAACTATTACTCTGAGGAAAGCAGGTGCTTTGTGACAAAGCATTGCTGTTCACAATATGTCCAGAGGAGGATAGTGCCTAAAATGGTAGTAAACTCCTTTTTTTTTTTTTTTTTTTTTTTTTTTTTTTTTTTACTTGTACCTACAGGTATGCGTATAATGAGGCTTACCTGTAGGTACAGTGAATATCTCCTAAACTTACCCTCTGTAGGATATATTCTCACTGTATGCAGCTGGTGATGTCACCGGTACATGCGCTCTGAAGGGACACAATACCCGTGTCATCCCTTCAGAGTTCTGTGCTGTGGCCCGTAACTCCCACTTGCATGCATGGGAGTGACATCATCGCGGCTCAGCCAATCAGGCGGCCGGAGCACGTGAACCCGGAAGGAAGACTGGGTGAAGATAGAAGCCCTGTCAGCGGTGACAGTGCCCTGCTGGAGGGCTTCTTTCTAAGGTAAGTATTTCATAATGTGCTAGTATGCAGCATGCTAGCACATTATTCCATTGTATTGCAGGGTTTAAAAAAAAGTGTGGTTTACTACTACTTTAATGGGATCGTTGTCTGTCAGTAAAGTGATTGTAAAGGCAGAAGGTTTTTTTATCTTAATGCATTCTATGCATTAAGATAAAGAAAAAGCTGTGTGTAGCAGCCCCCCTAATACGTACCTGAACCCATCTCTATTCAGCGATGTTGCAAGAGAGACTCAGCTGCCTGGGACTCTTCACCTCATTGTCTGAGACAGCAGTGGTGTGCCATTGGCTCCCACTGCTGTCAAAGTCAGTGAGCCAATGAGGAGCAAGAGTGCGGGCCTAGCCAGGGCTCCTTGTCTAAATGAGCACACGGAGTTGCGAGTTGCGGCTCGGCTCAGGTGCTCCCATAGCCAGCTGCTTGCTGTGGGGGAACTCGCAAGAGACCAAGAGGGACCTGAGAAGAGGAGGATCTGGGCTGCTCTGTGCAAAACCACTGCTCAGAGCAGGTAAGTATAATGCAAAAGTATTGGGGGAAAAAACCCCAAGACTTCATCACTTTAAGGCATAATGCACACAGAGCGTTTTTACAGCTGTATTTAGCAGCGTCAGACTGCTTTTTTTTTTTTTTTTTTTTTTTTTTTTTTTTTTTTTTTTTTTGCAGCTTAAAAATGCCTCTCAGTGTTCTATGGTCTCATGTGCAGGCTTTTAGGAGCTGTAAGCAGCATAGGCATTTTCAAGCTGCAGAAAAAGCCCAAATGTACGGCTGTAAAAACGTCTGTTTCCAGCGTTAAGCAGCGTCAACCGTTTAAAAAAAAAAAATGTATGTCAAAATCACTAGTTTCCTATGAGAGCCCATTGATTTGAATAGAAGTCGAATCCAAATCAGATCATGAAGATCCAACTTGAAGGGGAACCCCACGCCAAAATCAGAAAAAAAAACAGCGTGGGATCCCCTTTACAAGATCCATACCAGACCCTTCGGTCTAGTATGGATTTTGAGGGGAAGCCCCAAAATCCATTCCAGACCCTTATCCGAGCATGCAGGTTGGGGGGGAGGGGGGAAATGAGCGAGCCCCCCCCCCCGAACCATACCAGACCACATGCCCTCATCATGGGTACTTTGGGGTGGGGGGCTCCGCCCCGCCCCAAAGCACCTTGTCTCCGCAACCCTGACAGTGGTTGTGGCAGTCTGCGGGCAGGTGGCTTATCGGAAGCCCCAAAATCCCAGCCCACACCATATGTGAATAAGTACACTGTACCCTTACCCATTCACCCAAAAAGGTATCAAACATAAATAAAAATGGCACACAGGTTTTTTAGTCCTTTTTATTAAAGCAGCTCCATTGTATCTTCTCCCTCCAGTCTTCTCCCTTCTCTGGCTTTTCTCCCTCCTTCTCCTCTACTGATGTCTTGTCCCCTCTCCGGTTATGCTCCTTCCTCCAGTGAAGTCTTCTTCCTTCCCCCAGTAAAATGTCTTCTCCCCTCTCCGACTCTTCACCCTCCTCCGCCGAAGTCTTCTCCCTCCTCCGGTGCAGTCTTCTCTCCTCTCTGCTGCCTCCTCTGCTGATATCTTCTCCCCTCTCTGGCTCTTCTCCCTCTTCCGCTGATGTCGTTTCCCCTCTCCGGCTCTTCTCCCTCCTCCGCTGATGTCTTTTCCCCCCTCTCCGGTTCTTCTCTCTCCACTGTCTTCTTCCGCTGTCTTCTGGTTCTTCTTCCTCTGGTTTTGCTTCCTCTGATCTCTTATTCCGGCACCAGCATTGGCAGTTATGTGAGCTCCGCTCTCTGCTGGTTCTTTTATAGACACAGGAGGTGCCCATCCGTTGATGTCATCTGGAAACCATGCCCCCTTGTGACATCACCGCCCCATCATGCCTCGAGTAGTCATCAGATGGCAACACCTTGTGTCTAAAAGAACCAGCAGAGAGCAGAGCTTGCATAACTAGCATCGGGAGAAGACATCTGAGGAAGAAGAACCAGAAGACAGTAGAGGGGGGAGAAGTTACGTAGGAGCTGCTTTAATAAAGAACTTAAAAACCGGTGTACTGTTTTTATTTTTGATACATTTTTGGGTGAATGAGTAGGGGTACATTGTACCCCTTACTCATTCACATAGGGTTGGGGGCTGGGATCTCGGTGCCCCCTTCTCCAATGGGGCTTCTAGATTCCGATAAGCTGGCCATCCGCAGACCCCCACAACCACTGGCCAGGGTGTGTGGAAGAGGCCTTTGTGCCCATCAATGTGGAGGTAAGGTGCTTTTGAGGTGGAAGGTGCAGAGCCCCCCAGGTTGAGAGCATGTGGCGAGGAGGGGAGCGCTTGCTCGTCGTCGCCCCACCCCCTCCCCTTTTCCTGACCTGCTGGGCTATGTGCTCGGATGAGGATCTGGTATGGATTTTGTGGGGGAACCCCATGCATTTTGTGTTTTTTTTTTTTTTTTTTTTTTTTTTTTTTTCCATTTTGGCACGGGGTTCCCCTTCAAGATCCTTGGTGCGCAAGTCGCACCAAAAGTGGGATTATAGTGATTTAACTTGGATGTGACTTCTATTCAAATCAATGGGCTCTCATAGGGAACCATTGGTTTTGAATAGAGGCAGAGAAACGGTACTTAAAGCTAGCATGGCTAAATGCGCATTAACGGCAATCCAAAAAGCTACTAAAAGCACAATTTTACAGCTTTTCCTGCCGTTTGTAGAGGCTTTGCAGTTAGTTTCTTCCAACGTCCTGTGTGGATGAGGCCTAAGCAACAAAAGTCTATTTACAGTAAATATGAATAAAATGTCCTTTGGTAGTGATCAAACATGGGTATTTTCTACCTGGTTTATGAATAATTGTTCCCATGCTGCCTGGATTAGCATTGACAGCTGGGATTGTTTGTAGTGTGTGACACAGAGGTCATTGACATGTAAAGTGACCCAAAGTACAGTGTAGCAAGGACTTCACCTTTTTATTCTTTTTACATGCTTGTGTTGTAGTTGACAGCTTTCCAGGGACTTGTCCACATTTGAGAATTAGCTAATATTTTTCTTAAAAAAACTACTTTTTACATACAGAAGATGTTGAACTATGCCCAAATTGAACTCTGTAAATTCTTAGATGTGTATCAAGGAGCGCTTTCCATAAAAGTTCATCTCACGTGAAGGAAATTAAACATTTTTTTTGGTTAAGAGCATCAGACGCAGCCAACAAATTTTGTGGGGGAAAAAGCCTCCCCTTTCTTCATGGTTTGAGCAGTCAATGTTAATAAAATCATGACAGAATACTCTGAGACCTGTGTTCAGGCTTTATGAAGACTAGTATCTTCTGACAGCACTAATTTAAAAGAGAAGTATGGGAATGTATTTTGTTACTTTCCTAGGTGGATACTGCATCTGTCCCCCACCAGCTTGAAGACTGAGAACCGAGCGATCAAACACCAATGATCACCTGGTTCTCAGGGCTCCATTAACAGAGAGCTGGTGACTGTCAGTCACCACTGTCTGCTCTGACCCTCCCCCAATTGAAATCAATGGGCAGCGGTGCTTTGCGGGCACTTTTAAACCTTTTTCGGCCACTAGTGGAGTTTAAAAGAAAAGCGCTGCAAAAACGATGGTAAAGTGCCGCTAAAAATAGTGGTGCTTTACCGCCGGCCCTCCCAATGCCCCAGTGTGAAAGTGCCCTTAAGGTTGCTCTGGAAATTTTGGTGTTAAAAATAATAAATCCTTGTGCATTTAAATTCACATGACTGCGCCTATGATTATATAGTATTCCTGGCTGTATTATATATTTCTGTCATTTTAATTGAGGACTCCAGTTTTACATTTAACCATGCAGTGGCGCGTTGGCTGATGGTGGCTGTACGGAGAGGCTCCTTTTTAATTTCCTTGGTGTAAGCTTCTTAGGCCCCTTTCACACTTGTGCAATTTTTTTCCTGTGAGTTTGGACATCGCTTCAAAGTAGTCCCTGTACTACTTTGGTTCGACTTTGATGCGAATTGAGGTCTATAGACCTCAAGTTAACACAGGCATTCCCTGAAATTGTGGCAAAACCGTGCGACTTTCAGGTCACGGCAGTGTGAAAGGGGCCTTAAAGTGTATCTAAACCCAAAATACTAATTTTAACATGTTGCAGCTTTAGTACTTGTATGTTGTGACTGCATTTGTTTTCTTTTTTTTAGGCTTTTTCTGCCTTTAGTTTCACACTGGTTATATTACAAGTAACACATGTAATGTCCTTTTGTACACAAATGTTTCCACTGTATCTATGGAAGTAGGTCGGACAGGCTGTAGTAGTTTATGCAAAGAAGATCATGTTTTATGTACTTTTTTTTCATCTCACAGGAGGTGACAAAGACACTTGGGTCAAGGCAAGATCAATATGTGTTTTCTGTACTTGCTGAAAATGTTCTTAACCGTAAAAAAGAAAATGAATGTACCCAACACATCCAAGGACTAATAAACTGTAGTATATTACATTTTAGTTTCAGGCATAGATATGCTTTAATTTCACAAAAGAAGATTTTTGTTGCCTAGTTTGTGGCCAGTGGTGGAGCCTCCTATAGCTTCACTCCTCTTAGCATTGCTTTATACAGGGTAGGCATATCATTGTTGGCATGGCTGTAGAGATGTGCCCTTCCCCGGACCTAGCGCCACTCTCAGGATGCAGACGGTGGTGCCTTGTCTGTGGCAGATTATAGTTATGCCCTGAGGCTCCCCTTTAATTACCTTGGTGTAATCTTCCCAGTAAGCAAAAAAAAAAACATTCATATTGGTGAATACTTTAAAAAGCCTGTGCCACTTTTTTTCCCTCCTCTTCCACTGTATAGATTATGGCATTGAAGCCTTATGATTTAAGAAGACGATTGTATGTGATGTTCAGAGGGGAAGAAGGCTTGGATTATGGAGGCTTGGCCAGGTAATCTTTTTCCTTTTATCTTCTACTTAGAAAGCAGTTTCACTTTCCAGCTGAGTAAACTCTTGTTGGAGGAATTTTTTTGGAGGATGGGGGGGGGGGGGATGTGCTTGGAGGTCCTCCTGCCTTGACCAAGAAAGACATTGAAACGTTGGGCAGAACAAACTTCTCTTTTTTGAACACGTACACCTACTCAAGACACGTAGGTGCTTCTACTACTTTAATTTTATCTGTACCTACAGGGCTGCTCATAAGGCAGTACAACTGGTCCTGTTGTACTGGGCCCAGGCCTCATCTGCTAAATGGGGGGGGGGGCAGGGCATCTTTACTACTTTTCATTTCTACCTAAATTAATACATTTTACTAGACCACGCTCCTGCTTCTACGTGCTTACCAGGGCTTAAATCACATTTCCCTGGGCCCCATCATGTCAGCAGAGGGGGACTTTTTTCATTTTTCGGGAGTAGGCAGATAAAGTCAGTGCTGCTGTTCTGCTACACCCCGGGGGAATTGGAGGTAGGGCTGGGGGGACCCTATGATTTCCAACAACCCTATGTCTACCTATGATACTTTGCTGCAGCGCACTAAGATACTCTATGAACAGTGTACAGGGACTTCCAGTAGATTTTATGCTACAAACACTTTGTATGTCTTGACACAGAATTCATGACCAAAAAATCTCCATACACAGCACTGCAAACTACTAAATGCTTGTTTTGTTGGATTGTCATATTTCTCTGTATTCAGTATGCCTAGTTTACCAAAGCAGATAATAAAGTGGTGATAGGTTATTGTGATAAAAATAAACTTTATAATTTAATTGAAACATTCTGTACTGTCACGGTGAACTATGTTGGCCTTAAAATCCCAATTGATCAATCATTTTAAATGCATTCCAGGTGCTTACAAACACAAGGTTTACAAAGTTTGTTTTCTTTCTAAAGCATCCACTGTCTGAGTAGAAAAGCTTGCCCCCTGCCAGCATGCTACAGAGAACAACTCTTGTTCTCTGTGTGGAAGCAACCGCCTCTCTGCAGAAATCTTACACACCCCCTATTAAGTTATATGTTATGCTCTAGATCAGGGTTTCTCAACTCCAGTCCTCAAGGAGCACCAACAGGTCATGTTTTCAGGATTTACACTATTTTGCACAGGTGATTTGATCAGTTTTCACTGCCTTAGTAATTACCACAGCCGTTTCATCTGAGGGAAATCCTGAAAACATGACCTGTTGGTGCGCCTTGAGGACTGGAGTTGAGAAACACTGCTCTAAATAGCAAAGCTTGGGAAGGAAAGGAGGAATAATAATAATAAAAAAAACGACCAGTAGCTGTTGATGCCCAAGTCCTAAATGGAAAAGGGTTTTGCGGACGCCATGATTCTGACTTTGCTGAAGGCCAGAAATCCCTCTTCTAATACTGTTAATCAATGCACATGGAAAGCATACTTTGCTTGATGCTATTAGGGAAAGCTTCATCAAGGGCTTTGTGGCACAGGTTTTTATCCTTCCTTCAGTCAGGTCTGGACAGGTCCTTAGCCCTGAGGACTATAAAAGGTCAGCTTTCTGACTCATTCAGAGAATGCTAGCTTCCCACTCTTGGTCAGAGCCTTTGTGATCACATTGTTCCCCCAGTATTCTGTGCTGTCAGTCATTTCTGAGACCGCTCTTCGCCCTACCTATATTACCTATTCAGGATATTTCTCTACCTCTTCTGTCATGCAAGATTGTCTTCCCTTCTCATGGCTATACCCTCAATTAGGAGGGTGTCTGATGTTGTGTTTTGTCCCCTAAGGACCTTTTCTTGTACCTCACAAGGACAAGGTTGCTTTGAGACCACACACTCTATTGTCTAAGGTGGTCTGTGTGTTTCATTTAAATCAGGACATAGTGTTGCCTTTCTTTTTGTCCAGCCCCAAAACATTCCGAGGAGATTACTTTCCACACCCTGGATGTGGTTAGGGCTATGTGAGTCTACCTCAAAGCCACGGCCCAAATTTGTTAATCTGCTGCCTTGTTCCTTTTGCCTGAAGGTTCCTGGAAGGGACAGGCTGCCTTTAGATCCACAAATGCTAGGTGGATTCAACAGATCATCAACAGGCCTGCAACCTGGAAAGTGGCCACCTGGTCCTCTGCTTATACGCTTGTTAAATTATACCAGCTGAATGTTCAGGTTATGGCGAATACCAACCTCGGTTGGAAGGTTCTATAGGCGTACCTGTAGGTGCCCTCTCATTTATTCCTTTTTTTGTCTTGTTAAGATGATAGTTCCTGTTGGCCTTTGTTGTTGCCTGCCCCTCATGAGATTGTCTTTGGATATCACAATAGGAAGAAGAAGTAGTATTAATTCTCCTATATCCTGTGGTGTGTGATTAAGAAGATTTTACAGGTATCACAGGGCCCTTCCCTCTGGCAATGCTGACAATAGGAGGGGTTATGTTGGGTGCTGTCAAGCTTTCTGCTATAGTTTTGAGTTTACAATCTCCTGGAGGCGAACCATAACATGGAGATCTTAGAGCTAACTCTTCTTGGTCCTGTGATGGATTCCAAGAAAGAGATTTATAAACTGAACAACCTGTTCTGGTGACTACTGTCAAATGATTTCCTGAGGATTCCCTAAGTATGGTGTTGTGTCCCAAGGACAGTGAAGTGAAAGGAAATCTCCCCTCTCCCAGCAAAACAAAAAGCAAAGACCTCAACAGGTTTCCTGTCACTTTAAATAGTTTATCCTGGACTTACCCAAACAGTTTCCATTACTAAGTAATCTGCAGCCAAAAAAATAAAAATAGTTGGCCTGAATGATTCTCGACCATTTAGGAGAAGCCAATGAATACAATATTTCCTCTGATTAGCTGAGGTAAGCTGATGTGATGTTATTGCCCACCTTTTCACCTTGGGCTTTCTTTTGGTGGTATTTCATCAACTCTGAGTTTATTTTTTGCGCTATAAACAAAAAAAGACCAACAATTTTGAAACAAAAACAATATTTTTACTTTCTGCTCTAAAACGCACCCAAAAAAAAAAAATTAAAAAAATGGAATTTCTTCATCAATTTAGGTCAATATGTATTTTTGTTAAAAAAATAAATAAAAAAATTCAATAAACGTATATTGATTGGTTTGCGCAAAAGCTATAGTGTCTACAAACTATGGGATATATTTATGTGTTTTTTATTTATTTAAAACATTTTTTTACTGGTCATAGCGGCGATCAGCGACTTATAGAGGCACTGTGATCGTTTGTGTCAGAATGTTCACCGCAGTGACACTTTTTTGGGGGAACCAGTGACCCTAATCTGCCATCTGCTAAAAATATGCACTGTCACTGTACTAATGACACTGGCTGGGAAGGGGTTAAATCTCATGGGCAATCAATGGGTTACCTGTGTGCCTAGTCAGTGTTTGTGCACTGTGTGGGAGGTGCTTTTACTAAGGGAAGGCATGGATCCATGTCCCTGTTTTGCAGAAACACAGGATCCATGCCTTCTGTACTGACAGAAAGGCAATCTGCCTTGTTTACGAAGGCAGACTGCCATTCTGCCTGTGTAGCGAATGATCGATGGGTTCCAGCGGACATCGAGAGTCCGCTAATCTGCTCTCGCTGTGCAAAATCACAGCAGGAGAGAACCGCCGCATTTGCGCCCACTACCCGACCGTGCGGGATCATGTACGTGTGTGTGTGTGTGTGTGTGTGTATGTGTGTGTATATATATATATATATATATATATATGTGTGTGTGTGTGTGTGTGTGTGTGTGTGTGTGTGTGTGTGTATGTATGTAAAAAAAATTATATTCATATATGCAATACATGATCCTGCGCACAACCTCCGCCCTGTAGCAGTCGTTAAAGTGACATAAAACATGGAATTCTGCAACATAAATTTTATACGCTATCCAAGGAATAAAAAAAAAAAAGTTTTTGCCTTAAATAAAATTTAACAGATTTAATGGATTTCCACTTTATTCATCCTGAGCATAAAAAGTTATCTGCAAAGGTGATATAAAATTCACACATGCAGTGATTATAGGAGGCAAATTTCAACATTCATTTTGTAGATCTTCAAACTGAAAATGTTAGGGTGCCAAATGTAGCTGCTCCTGAACAATCTGCTGTTACAGAACACCATAGAGTTGGGAAGAACCTTGTGTCTCTGGGTAAACCGGCACCCCAGGCTGGTCTTTTCTGTGGAATTAGTGATCAGTCTGGCTGAGATTTTCTTTAAATAATTGCTATTTTTCCAGAGATCTTGTCAAGATTGGGGGTGTCTGCCAGATCCCCCTCCCTCCTCTAAAGGTGTACTTTCATGTATTCCTAGTGCACATTGTTTAGATCTTCAGCGCATCTACAACTAAATAACACTCATTCTTTTCATTCCTTCTTTCAGAGAATGGTTCTTCCTGCTCTCTCATGAAGTGCTCAATCCAATGTACTGTTTGTTTGAATATGCGGGCAAAAGCAATTATTGTCTACAGATTAACCCAGCTTCTACTATTAACCCTGATCACCTGTCATATTTCTGCTTCATTGGACGCTTCATTGCTATGGTGAGTTTTCACTTTCTGGATGTGGTACTGTCAGACTGGGGTGTACAGAAAAGAAAATAAGCTTTACACTATATAGTGTGGGAAAAAAGTATTTGATCCCCTGCTGATTTTGTACGTTTGCCCACTGACAAAGAAATGATCAGTCTATAATTTTAATGGTAGATTTATTTTAACAGTGAGAGACAGAATAAAAACAAAAATATCCTGAAAAACGCATTTCAAAAAAATAATAAATTGATTTGCATTTTAATCGGTGAAATAAGTATTTGATCCCCTATCAATCAGCAAGATTTCTGGCTCCCAGGTGTCTTCTATACAGGTAACGAGCTGAGATTAGGAGCACTCTCCTAAAGGGTGTGCTTCCTATTCTCAACTTACATAGTTACTTGTATGAAAGACACCTGTTCACAGAAGCAATAAATCAGATTCCAATCTCTCAACCATGACCAAGACCAAAGAGCTGTCCAAGGATATCAGGGATTGTAGATCTACACAAGGCTGGAATGGGCTACAAGACCATCGCCAAGCAGCTTGGTCAGAGGGTGACAACAGTTGGTGCGATTTATTCGTAAATGGAAGAAACATAAAATAAATGTCAATCTCCCTCAGTCTGGGGCTCCATGCAAGATCTCACTTTGTGGAGCTTCAGTGATCATGAGAATGGTAAGGAATAAGCTCAGAACTACACAGGAGGATCTTGTCAATGATCGCAAAACAATTGGTAACACACTAACACTAACACACTACACCGTGAAGGGCTGAAATCCTTCAGCGCCTGCAAGGTCCCCCTGCTCAAGAAAGCACATGTACAGGCCCATCTCAAGTTTGCTAATGAACATCTGAATAATTCAGTGGAGAACTGGGTGAAAACGTTGTGGTCAGATGAGACCAAAATCGAGCTCTTTGCCATCAACTCAACTCGCTGTATTTAGAGGAATGCTGCCTATGACCCCAAGAACACCATCCCCACCGTCAAACATGGAGGTGGAAGCATTATGCTTTGGGGATTTTTTCCTGTTAAGGGGACAGGACAACTTTACTGCATCAAAGGGACGATGGACGGGGAAATGTAAAGGAGAAGGGATCTCACCGCTCCAGGAGCACACATGCAGGCTGTAAACTGTCTCTTCGGCTGGGAAGCCACAGGTGCTGGCTATTACCACTAGCAACAGACGAAAAACAAGCTCTGGACTGCTGCAATCTTCAGAAGACCACTTTCTTTCTTTTATTGGAAAATCACATCACAGCTCAACACACACAGCGAACAAGGAAAAATTGAAACGTCAGCAATTTTTTCTTGTTCGCTGTGTTTGTTGAGCTGTGATGTGATTTCCAATAACAGAAAGTGGTCTTCTGAAGATTGCGGCAGTCCAGAGCTTGTTTTTCGTCTGTTGGATGGGGCCATGTACTGTCAAATCTTGGGTGAGAACCGCCAAGGCAACAAAGTAGTGGCTTGGGAAGAAGCACATTAGGGTCCTGAGTGGCCTAGCTAGTCTCCAGACCTTAATCCCATAGAAAATATGTGGAGGGAGCTGTAGGTTTGAGTTTCCAAACGTCAGCCTCAAAACCTTAATGACTTGGAGAGGATCTGCAAAGAGAAGTGGGACAAAATCCATCCTGAGATGTGTGTAAACCTGGTGGCCAACTACAAGAAACGTCTGACCTCTGTGATTGCCAGCAAGGGTTTTGCCACCGAGTACTATGTCATGTTTTACGAAGGGGTCAAATAATTATTTCAGTCATTAAAATGAAAATCAATTTATAACTTATTTGAAATGCGTTTTTTTTTGGGGGATATTTTTGTTGTTATTCTGTTTCTCAATGTTAAAATAAACCTACCATTAAAATTATAGACTGATCATTTTTGTCAGTGGTCAAAAGCACAAAATCAGCAGGGGATCAAATACTTTTTTTCCCCTCACTGTATATGCAGAAAAATGTCTTACAAGCCCCCAGTTATGAGCGGTGGTCATTTTTTTGTAATATCTTCTTTTATAAAATGTTAACTGAATACCCATGCTTTACATTAATTAACAGTTTTATGTAAGGGTAATAGTGTTCTTTAATATGCATATATATATATATATATTTATTATTTACTTTTTATGCCGTCTTTTAGTAGCACGTAACAAATGATGTGTTATGACCTATATATTACTGTGTTTATGAAAAAGGCTGTTTTATGTGTCAGTAAAAGGGTGTGAAGCCTTGTCTTGTACACTCAGACTCCCATATACAGTACTGCTGCTGTCAGCAAGGAGTGAATATACTGTGAGTAAGTCATAAAATCAATTGGCTGTTGTACTGGAGGTATGGGGTTGGGTACAAGATGATCACTCTGGGGCTGGTAACATGCAGCCATGGACAGTAAAGTGTCGTTTTTCTCTACTCTCTGCATATTTGAGTATGATGATGACATATAAATACTTGAGCAATGGAAAGTAGGGCTGTTGCCTAGTAATGAATAAGATTTCACTTGTCATTCTTGCTCTGAGAACAGTGGATGCAGGGATCTCCCCCATTGTGCTATTGTATTCTGACAGCGGGGACCTCCCCTTCCCCCCCTGTCAGAATACACAGATCAGTGCTGTAGCCATTGGCTGCATGTGCTGATCCAATGTGGTTTTTCCAGCAGGACCGTTGGTTGTTAGACTGGCCTCTGCTGAACCAGCCGAATTTTGGTATGTGTATATCTAGCTTTATTTTGTCAGAAAACTCCCATGGTATACGTGTGAGTAGAGATGACCGCTGAGTGTTTTCCTTTCCAGGCTTTATTCCACGGTAAATTCATTGATACCGGCTTTTCTCTGCCATTCTACAAGCGCATGTTGAGCAAAAAACTCACCATCAAAGACCTGGAGTCTATTGATCCTGAATTCTATAACTCACTAATATGGATCCGGTAAGTGAAATTTGTGTTCAACTTCTTTACAAAAATTTCCTCAAAAGCACTCGGTGACTGATTAAAGCATTGATCACAGTATCCAATAATTGTGCTAATGTGTCAGAATGCTGTAATGTAATGCCTACTTTCAGATCTGGGGGAATGAAGGATGCTTTAAATAAATTGCTTATTCCAAGAGTAGATAAGGGCAGCCATAAATGGCAGGTATTGGGGGGGGGAGCATCCAATCAGCAGAAATCCTAATTGTACTCATTGGAGAATGATCGTAGTTTTAAGAGTTTGGCACTATTTCTGTTATACGCTGAACAGCTGTTTAGCAAGATTACACTTCGGTAACTCCATTCATTCATTCCTAGGCAGCTGCTGCAAATGGTGAATTTCATACCGACAACAGTGACAACATGCACTAGCAACTGTATAGACATAGGGGAACCAAAACTATATATATTTCAGCTTTATTTAAAATATTCCTCCTACTTTAAGAGGAGAGAGCTGCAGATGCTACGGTTTTAATTCTCTAACCAGCAAATTAACATAAGTAGACTGACAGGAATAAGTATTAGGAAGTCTGCAAATAACGTAGACTGTGTTGCATGAAGTACACACTGTTTTAAACCCAAAAGCAAACATTTATTATGTTGCAGCTTACCAATTCTTAGATGTGATGGCTGCATTCGTTTTTCTTTTCAAGGCTTTCTTTCCCTTATTTTCACTTGGTGATCTGACCAGTAGGTCTGTTTTCAAAAGGGCGAGCTCTCTTGTACTGTAGATGAAACAAAGGGTTCAGACAAACAATTTGCCACTGACAGGAGTGCTTACAACTATCAGCTTTTACTTTTGGGATAAAGGTTTTTCATAAATAAATAAAAAACTGCTTATAAAGTGTGAGCTGGAGTTTGGCGTCAATTTGTTGGTGTATCTAAATCTGCTAGTACATTTATCACTGCCCCCCAGATTAACAATCCCAACAATTAACAACCCCCCCTCCTCCTCACAATGGCCCCCCCCCCCCCCCCACCCACCTCTTCCCGTCGTCCTCACATCAACTCAACTACCCCAGCACTGCCCCCATTTACATCACCCCACCACAGCACTACTGCCCATAATAAACAAAGTTTTGATAAAAAAACAATAAAAAAAAAAGTACAAGACAGGTAAGTGTGTTATTGGCAGGATCACCAGTTGAAGATAAAGCTAAAAAAGTGAAAACAAGATAATATATTGCAGCTAAACTAAACAGTCCTTAGATATTGTGGCTGGATTTCTATTTTTTCATGTGTTTAAATAAACTTTAAAGCTTCATTACACTGCTGCTGCTAAACGGGTGTTCAGAGGCAGTTGGATGCTTTTTTTTCAGCTGCCCCAACTCATCCAATGTTATCTTATGTGTACATGTACACAGGTTTGTTTAATGTCATTTTTAGGCAGTTGCGTTTGGAGGCTTTTCTTTGAAGGCCAAAAAAATTATTTCAGACACTAAACGTGATACCAGCGTTTAGCCGCGTTTCGTTTAGAAGCTTTTAAAGGTGCCCAATTTTTTTTTACATTACAAAACTTAATTATAGCAAATAATGAAAAACCACTAAAAAATATTTTAAAAACTTGTAATTTCTTGCAGTGCTTCATTTATATACCCCTAATGAGCCAATGATCCAATCCAATACACCACTAGAATTGCTGTTAGCCAAAGTAGAATTGGAATTTGACCTATATGTTGTTAGATTTGAACCAGATGACCCCACCATTGATCTTGACCCTCTGACTTGATCAAACATAGTTTCATGAAATTTAATATCTGGCTTTTTTATTTCTACATTTTTTGGAAATAAAATGAGAAAATTGTTCATTTGTAAATTTACAAAATGTAAATTTTGTGGTCCAGAATGTTGATATTTACGGTTAGGGAGTTAGGGTTTCCCCCTGAAGAACAAGATTAGGGTCTCCCGTTAGGGTTTCCCCTCAAGAACAAGGTTAGGGTTTCCCGTTAAGGTTAGGTTTTCCCCCTGAAGAACAAGGTTAGGGTTTCCCCCTGAAGAATAAGGTTAGGGTCTCCTGTTAGGGTTTCCCCCTGAAGAACAAGGTTCGGGTTAGGTTAGGGTTTCCCCCTGAAGAAGACGTTTCTCTGGTGGCACACACTTCCAAATTAAAAAAATGTGTCAGGGAAACTACACAGCTGTACATACATGTTGGAAAAATATCCTACAGACATGCGCTGCACAATCAATGGATGTGTCCAGTAGCAATGAACTCTGGTCCTCGCAAGCAATTTCCGAAGTCTTTCCAGCCTCATCAACAGCAACGTCAGGAGCATTTCCTCACATATGGTCATTATGGGATCCATAGTAAAAGCACCGACATTGAGGTAGATACAAGTACACTGCTGCCTCTCTCAGCTGCTGCAACTCACTCTGGTCTCATGGAATGTCTGAAATAGTTAAATACTGTTTTTGGGGCTTTGGGGGATCTTATGATGTTATCTTAAATGAATGCTCCTATACACGATCGTGGCAAAACGCCACTAAGCACTGCATGCAAACGCGGCTAAATGCCAGTTTCAAGCTGTCAAAAATTTTGTTCAGAGGAGGTTGCCTCAGCGTCCCGTGTACATTAAGCCTAATATGTTTTTATGAAGAAAAAAAAGTTTTTAGTATTTATTTAGTGTATTTAGACATGCATACTAATTGTGTTTGTGTCTACTTCATGGATGCTTTTCTTGTGATGCCTTTTTCCAGAGACAATAACATTGAAGAATGTAACTTGGAGATGTACTTTTCTGTTGACATGGAGATACTGGGAAAAGTCACATCTCATGACCTCAAACCTGAAGGATCCAACATTCTTGTTACTGAGGAGAACAAAGAAGAATACATTGGGTAAGATCTATTCAGACTTCCCGACACCAAGGATAGGATTATGCAATTATAATAAGAGCCATGACTTTTACTCCCCATCCTGCCTTCATTGTATTCTGACAGCTCAACTAACAGTTTTCCACCCGGCTCCTTAGGCTGGCCCTAGACGGTTCGGATCCTGCTGAATCTGATTCAAACCATATGTGGGCAGGTTGAATGCCGGCTGATTGATCAACTTGGATACAATCAGCCTGCCGGATTCACTTGCGATTACCGCTAGCGGTTGCTATAGCTGCTAGTAATAATCACGGTGTTCTCCTGGCAAGCATGCCCCCCCCCCCCCAATCCCTGCTGGGAGCAGACAATTGCTCGGCAGGAGGGATTCCCCTGTCAGCAGTGTTTGGGTTGATGGGGGAATCGTGCAAATTTCCTTCCTGCAACCCGGCTTGTAGTTCTCAATGAACTGTAAGGGTGCTGGTAAGTGCTCTTGTAGTCCATTGAGCTTCCTGAACTTCCGTAACTGCCTGCCCCTATCAGCAGTATGAGCAGACAGCAGTGCTGGGACAAGGCCATTTGGTGCCCAGGGCGAAGATGACAATCTTTCCTGGGGCCCCCTCATGCAATTTTGCTCTTCACCCCAACATGCCAAAAAACGTACACACACTCTGTACCCCCCCCATCCACAGCCACCTCTGTACCCCCCCCATCCACAGCCACCTCTGTACCCCCCCCATCCACAGCCACCTCTGTACCCCCCCATCCACAGCCACCTCTGTACCCCCCCGTCCACCTCTGTACCCCCCCGTCCACCTCTGTACCCCCCCCCGTCCACCTCTGTACCCCCCCCCGTCCACCTCTGTACCCCCCCCGTCCACCTCTGTACCCCCGTCCCATCCACCTCTGTACCCCCCCCCGTCCACCTCTGTACCCCCCCCCCCCCGTCCACAGCCACCTCCTGTATAGCCCCCTGTCCACAGCCACCTCCTGTATAGCCCCCTGTCCACAGCCACCTCCTGTATAGCCCCCTGTCCACAGCCACCTCCTGTATAGCCCCCTGTCCACAGCCACCTCCTGTATAGCCCCCTGTCCACAGCCACCTCCTGTATAGCCCCCCTGTCCACAGCCACCTCCTGTATAGCCCCCCTGTCCACAGCCACCTCCTGTATAGCCCCCCTGTCCACAGCCACCTCCTGTATAGCCCCCCCTGTCCACAGCCACCTCCTGTATAGCCCCCCTGTCCACAGCCACCTCCTGTATAGCCCCCTGTCCACAGCCACCTCCTGTATAGCCCCCTGTCCACAGCCACCTCCTGTATAGCCCCCTGTCCACAGCCACCTCCTGTATAGCCCCCTGTCCACAGCCACCTCCTGTATAGCCCCCTGTCCACAGCCACCTCCTGTATAGCCCCCTGTCCACAGCCACCTCCTGTATAGCCCCCTGTCCACAGCCACCTCCTGTATAGCCCCCTGTCCACAGCCACCTCCTGTATAGCCCCCTGTCCACAGCCACCTCCTGTATAGCCCCCTGTCCACAGCCACCTCCTGTATAGCCCCCTGTCCACAGCCACCTCCTGTATAGCCCCCTGTCCACAGCCACCTCCTGTATAGCCCCCTGTCCACAGCCACCTCCTGTATAGCCCCCTGTCCACAGCCACCTCCTGTATAGCCCCCTGTCCACAGCCACCTCCTGTATAGCCCCCTGTCCACAGCCACCTCCTGTATAGCCCCCTGTCCACAGCCACCTCCTGTATAGCCCCCTGTCCACAGCCACCTCCTGTATAGCCCCCTGTCCACAGCCACCTCCTGTATAGCCCCCCGTCCACAGCCACCTCCTGTATAGCCCCCCCGTCCACAGCCACCTCTGTAACTCCCAACCCCTCCCTACAGCCACAATTTGTAATCCTCCCTTTAAGACCCCTTTCACACCACACCGCCCATAGCGTGGGCGGTAAAACGCCACTATTTTTAGCTGCGGTTTACCGGAGGATTTTCCGCGCATTTCGGCCGCTAGCGGGCCGCTTTTACCCCCGCTAGCGGCCGAGAAAGGGTTAAAACCTCCGGCAATTCGCCGCAATAGCGACGTTTTTCCGGCGGTATTACAGTGCTGCCCCATTGATTTCAATGGAGAGGAGCAGTAAACACCGCTCCTTCACCGCTCCAAAGAAGCTGCTGGCAGGACTTTTCCCTGACGCCCTGCCAGCGCACCGCTGTAGTGTGAAAGCCCTCAGGGCTTTCACACTACATACAATGGTGCAGCTTCTTGAGGGCGGATTGCAGGCGCTATTTCTAACGCTATAGCGCCTGCAAAACGCTGTGGTGTGAAAGGGGTCTAAAGAGTTCTCGCCTCTTTTCACAAATTCCTCCCCCTCCTTCTCACAGTTCTCATCCTCACCGCGACACTGTACCTTTCTGGTATGTGTGTGCACTCTTTCTCCAAACACACAGTCCCAGATCTGTAGCAGACAGCCAGAACAGTTCACTCTGTTCTGTGCTATAGAAGTCTGAGGGGGGGTGACGGGACAGGGGAGTACGGGCGACCGCTCTGCCTCACTCCCTGTCACAGGCCAGCCACTCTGATCCTGCAGCTCCTGACAGAGGGAGAAGCAAGATGAGTCGGCTCTTACACACATAGCCCACAGCTGTTCTCCTCCCCTGTCAGTGTGGCCGCTTGTGTTAACCCGGCTGGGAGAGAAAACGGGGAGGACGGAACAGCTGTGTTTGTGACCGCTACACCAGGAGAACTATTCTGAGGCAGCACTGGCTTCAGGGGCAGTTGCTTTTGGCCTGCATTAAAGACGTCCCTGATATCGCCCCCTCTCACACTCCGCCCAGGGCACCTGTCCCTCTCGCCCACCCCTTGTAACGGCTCTAGCAGACAGTGTACTGACAGTCTGCAAAAGCCTGACGTTGCACCCGTGATTTACCAAGAAAAAAATGAATAAAATATCAATGCACATTTTTTTCTTACTTGCATACAATTGCGCATTTATACATTTTTTTTTATTTTTTTTTTTAATATGTACTTATCATTTTAAGTAGTGGATGGCTGAACATCCGCAAACAAATAAAATTGTGGTCTACCGCAAGCTATGGATCTGCAAATGCACCTGGTTTAGAAGTGCTGACAATGATGTAACTGAGCTCATGGACTATCATGGACTAACCAATTTCTGTAGCAAATCGTTAGACACTTTTTTTAAGGTGGTAAAGAGCGCTTTACTAATTAAGTTGTGATCTTTTTAGTACATAATATATTTTTGCTCCTGTTTTATTCTCCTTTGCTGTGAGAAACTGAAATCTCTCCCAGTGTACTTACTGATCCTGCTTCATCCTTGTCCTCATAGGCTGATGGCCGAATGGAGATTTTCAAGAGGGGTAGAAGAACAAACCAAAGCATTTCTGGATGGCTTTAATGCAGTTGTCCCTCTCCAGTGGCTGCAGTATTTTGATGAAAAAGAGTTAGAGGTTCGACTTGTATAAATGTACATATTTAAATATATACTTGTGTTACTGGGGCCTGAATTGTATAATGTCAACGCAATTTAAGTCTTTTTTTTTATATATATATACTTTTGATGTGCTTAGTAATCAAGATTATTCGTTTGGAATCCTCAAATGATAATTTCAGTGCCCCGATCTAGTTATGGGATGTGCTTTAGATCTTAAAGTTTTGTCCAGTCCTCATTAAAGCAGATGCATGTTAAATGAGATTTTCACAAATATGACATGATCACAGGGTGTAGTAACTCAGTAATATGTGTTCGTTGTGCATTCTTAAATGATTTTCTCGTAATCATACAGTACAGGGCACAGGACTTGACTTAGACCATGCTGCTACCTTCAGGTGATTGGACACTGGTGAAAGCTTTGCTGGGAACTCAACCACCCCAAGCTTTTATATTAGTTTCTGGATTTTGGTCATGGATTTTTTTTTTTTTTTTTACTTTTAATGTTAAAAGTTGCCCTTGTGTGGAGGAAGAGGGAGGACATCTATTAACATGTGCTCCACATTAGGCAAAGACATCCTGGCCTTATCGCTCTTTTTTTTTTTTTTGGTATAAAAAGAAGCTCTAGTGCTGCACCTCTGCTATTTTTCTGTGCTTCATGTTTTCACAAGGCAGACTCTTGGATGCTGTGGACTGCACAGTGCCTGGGCTTCTATGGGCATACCACTTTATCTCTCATATGAGAGGTCCCCTAACTTTATAGCAACTATAATATCATGAGGTTCTATTCTACATCTCTTCATATTTCAACATAGTTTTTATATTCACCACATCTTGTGGTGGGATATCTTCAGACCCTGAGCCAGTTCTTTGACAAAAGGCCCAAACCCTGATGCTCTCACTGCCCCCTGACAGCACACCTCTAGTACTACTTTGCTGGCCTAGTTCTGTAAAAGGATGCACTGTTTCTGTCCTCAATACCTCTTTATGTGCTCTACATGCGTTTTGTATATACCTGGGCATTTGTCTGCTCATCTCACCAAACAGTCAATTATGTGACTGCTCTCCAGACTCTTGTTTAGGGATACCCCAGCATCTCTATTGAGGGGATTTGAATCACATATCACAATTGCATATCATTCTGCCTCAAGTGCTCTTACTCATGCAGAGTCATCTTGTGCTAAAATTAGGCTTTTTTTCTTTACAAAGGGCCTTTGTAAGAACAGAGCCTTCTACACTTTATTACCCCGAGCAGCAGTACAATGTAGTTCTGTTCTGTTCTGTTTTTACACTGCATAGGATCCAAGTTTCCTGGAAGACAGTTTTCTTTGTTACCCTGGGGCTTTTTTTAATTGCCTTTGTGTGGGAATGTAATTCCCCTTCCCTCTATCCAGCCTTAAAGACATGTCAAAAACTTACCTTACGTTTATGGATATATTACACCACCAAAGTAAAACGGGTTGTTGCCAACATCCCTTTAGTTAAAACAAGAAAAAATGGGGTACCCCCCCCCCCCCCCCCCCACCAGTATATTGGGACTTTAAGGGCAAACTCAAAGTATTACATCAAAATACAATAAAAATATTTATTCATTATACAGATAAAACCATTGGGTTAGCATGACAAAACGTGATAAAAATGACTCATTTAGGGTTAAATATTTATGTGATAGTCTCTTCTCATTATGCCGGCGTGTTTCAGGAAACAGACTTGAATCCTTTCTTCAGGGCCATTTACATAAAGATGGTCCTAAATTTAAAGCACTCAATGAGTAAGCCCGCAATAGGCTCACCGTGGATAAAAACAACTATAGATGTGTCTGCACCAGTGTACGAATGATCTCCCACATGTGGCTCCCCCCAGGCGGGGGCACCGAGGCCTTAGATGCTCCACATAAGGATCCCAGACGTGGCCCAAGTTGCAGCCAGCAGATGGTGAGGAATAGAAAAGGAGGGGGGGGGGGGGGGAGTCAAGGTTGCTGAGGATAAAAGCAGTAATCCCCACAAGTGATGTCTGCCCCAGCCTTGTGTAATCGACAGCCAGAGATGATCCCCTCAATCTACCGTCAAACTCAAGCAGCATCTTCTTACCCTAGGTTTTATGGAAGCTGTCAGCTCTGTCATCTATGGCTACCTGCCATGTATTACCTTGGTAACTGACCCCTCTTCTTTTTATAGCGCAGTCTCTCTAGGGGATTCCCTTCTCTTTTTACACCCGACTGGGTGATTAGTCTAACTTTTTATTAGGGCTTCTGCCCTCAGGGAACGAGTCCATTTCTCCTGAAGGTTGGCGTTCTTTGGTCCTTTACAGCATTTAGTATCCATCTTTCTCAAAGGTTGCAGGGCCACTTTATGTTCACATTTTTAAAACCTTTTCTTGACATTCTGTTTGAGCCTCCGCAGATCTGTTCTTCGGCTATAAGGTGCTCCTGCTGTCTGGGTCCGTTAACACACCCTGTTCTTCCTGTGGGGCCTGGTGCTGCAATTTTTGCTGCTTTGTTGCCAACCCTTTGATTTCTTGCTTGGGGATGTCCCATTGTTTAACAATGAATACCTGTGTCCTGTACTGTATGATTAAAGGAGGAGTCCAGCCAAAGCTTTTTTTTGTTGTACTTCTCCTATGGATCACAGGAGTGCAATTCGTTTTGCACTTCTGTAACCCGGTTTCAGCATAGAGCTGGTTAAAGTCCGCCCTCTGCTGAGGTCACGGATTTCAGTCCAGGCACTGCGTCATCATGACAAAGTCTGGATCCGCCAGGTGCCTGGACTAACGCCCCTCTCAGCAAGCTGCTGAGAGCCTGAGACAGCCGCTACCCGCCCCTCCACAGCTCAGCGCTCCAGTGAGCGAGGAGGAAGCAGAGCGGACAGGTCTACAGCTCTCTGCTCGGGGATTTCTGAAAAATGAGTGATCGGCGATGTTCGATCGCTCGGTTCTCGGTATAGTGTTTGGGGGGGAAAGATGCTGCATCCACTGAGATAATTATGATTCGAAAAAAATAAAAATCCTTTACTTTAAGATAATAGGAATTTTGATATACTAGTAAATTCCATCTCTTGGCGTACAGGACACAGGTTCCTATACTCTTTCTCTGCAATCTCCTTATTTTGATGGTGTCCAATCACCAGCAGGAGAAGGGTATGCCTGTGTTTTTTTTTTTTTTTTTTTTTTTATAAACCAAGAGTGCACAACAAATTAATACTTAAAGGCACAGAATTTAAACATTTTTATTGGTTTAATTGTAATCAAAGAAGCCAGTGCATTTTTGGGGTTATAGATGTCTTTGGGACTTGGAAAAAACAGAAAAGCTGTAGCCACTCCATAAAGAGTGGGTCATCAAAACTGAAAAAACAAGCAACTGTAGGTATAAATTGCTAAAAACTTAAGGGGCATACACATACCTGCACCACCTCCCAAACTCCTGTTCGGGCTAAATCTCAGTCTGCTGGGACAGGTAAAGCTTTAGAACTTACTGATGGCACCAAACCTTGTCCTACCCCTTACTGCCTCCTGCACATTCCTGTGGGCAAGTGACATAGTCCATTATAGTTTTGGGACTTGATGGCAAGTTTGCCTGTCAGAACAGGTTGTGAGTTAGCAGTAATGTGGAGGGTTTTGTCGGCTGATGCTAGGTACCTACAGCAGTTTCCTTTTTGCGAATTAAGAAAGTGCTGTAGCAAATTCGAATTCCAGATATAGGGGTAGCTCAAAGTAGAGATGAAGAAGGATGCTATGTTGGATGACAAACTGGCGCTCAAAGTTTTTGACCATATTTTTTGGCATTTTTGAGACAAATTTGGTTTTCGATAGGGGAGCACTGATCAGTACACAGGAGGATGGACAGAAATGTCTATTATAGAGGATCAGGATATCTGACTAAACAGACTGCTGTCTTGAATTAACCTACAGGTGAAGTGATATTGCAGGTCTGGGCCTTCTGAAAATCGGGGAGCCCCAGGAAGGAGTAATGCTCAGTTTCCCACATTCCTAAACGTGGGCATTAGAATTATGAAGGACACTGGCAAATTTTTTGCAAATCCCTAATAAAGTACTGCTCTTGATGCTGTTTCATTTATCAACTAATAGAACTATCTGTGTCTTTACATCCTGTATACATTAGAGATTGTACAGCGGTAAACCCGAGACAAGCAACTACAATAAACACTTTTATACAGTTTTCCAAAACCATTGGTGGTTTTAGTTCAGGATGATCACATGCATGCATTTTACAAGGGGAATGAAACTGCTGCTTATAGTTTACAAAAGATATTTTATTCTATGATGTCCTGTGTGATTTTTCTTTAATATGTGTAGCCATCAGCGGTTCCTAGTACCTGTATCTGCCAATTGGTGAATGCCAAAACTTAATAACACTGTGTTCATTCAGTAAAGCTGCTCCTGGCCACTTTACTAGAATCTTAAGCTGTCATTGGTATGTGGCTTTTTAATGTGGAAAATTGTTAGGCAAGACCTTCATTTTCCAGAAGATATTATCTAGCATAACTTGTATGGAGAGATCATTTTAGATCAGCTTTCTGCACCTACAACTACATATCTGTCAAAAGGGATTTTGGTACTCTGACCAATCACTGCATGTATGAAACACAACTTAAAGTGTACGTAAAGGCAAAATGAAAAAAAAAACATAGGCAGGATATATTTACAATACATGAATAATTCCCTATGTATTATCCCTTTAAAGACTGCAAGTAATGAAAAAAATCTTATTGATCATCTGACAGAAATGCACTCCGCTCCTAATTTCTTGTGTGCTGACAACCCACAGCATTTTTTATGGACTAGTAGTGTCAGCCCTGCCCAGTTTTCCTTTGATAAACTTCTGCAACCCCCTCTGCACTCCATCTCTACAATATAGAAACAAATTATTCTTTAGTTCAAGATGAAAACTAGAAAGAGAACGCACGACGTGTTCACCAGACATAGGACAGCTCTGCATTTCTGGCAGGTTCAACTGATATTTATTTAGTTTTTTGTGCACTTATGGAACAGATAACAAAACAATTTAAGTGGTATGTTGAAAGTTGAACTCCATGTGTGGACTTTATTGCATACTTACCTATGTAAATATGCATATTTCATACCGTGGGGACTGCTGGGAAAGCTGATGATCACAGTACACTGACCCCAAGGGGGTCACGCACTTATCACTTGCACCATTCAAAGATTTATAATATGAATGCTGCTGGTAGCAGAACCTTTATATCTGATAGTAGCTTTTTCTTTTGTGAGACTTGCTGCAAAGTGATACTTTGGAGTTATAGTATGTAGTCAGATTAGATGGAAGACGTATTTATTGGTGCCCTTACAGTCCTCATGCCATATCATTCTAAAATAGCTAAATATCATCATCATCATATTTTATGACATACTGAAAGGGGAATTAAGGCTAGTATTGGCTTTATCTGTTAGGTGCAAGTTTTACAAATAAGCATGAAAACCCTGTCTTTAGCTGAGATAATCTACCGAGACCAGTAACTTTCTTGGCTGCAGGAGTTGGAAGTGCAGGATATAGAAGCTGAGCTTGGTGTCTCAATGTTTCTGAAGTCCATTGTTAGAGGTCACTGTCTGTTTTGCAGGTGATGCTCTGTGGGATGCAGGAAGTGGACCTGTCAGACTGGCAGCGGAACACCGTTTATCGCCATTACACAAGAAACAGCAAGCAGATCATCTGGTTCTGGCAGGTAATTTACACTCTTCACTTGCAATTGTTAGTTGAAATGTTATGATAGCAGTGCTTTGTTCAGTAGTCCTCTAATTTTATTAATAGATGCATACGAATCTGTAGTAATCATTTATTTTTTACAGGTATTTATATGATGCATTTACATCATCAGTCCCTGCCCCTTAAAATCTTGACTTTTTGTCAAAGTCTGAATTTTTGACAGCTAAGGTCCGACGGAACGAGTCAGTCTGACAATTCGATTGTGTGTGGGCTCCATCGGACCTTTGCTTGCCAAAAATCCAGCGGACTTTAGAAATAGAACATGTTTTAAATTTTCCCACCAGAACTCTGCCGGACTGAGAAATCCGTTCGTGAATGCTAATCCTATGGACAAAAACCGACACTAGGGCAGCTACTGGCTATGAACTTCCTTATTCTAGTTTGGTCGTACGTCATCACGTTCAAAACCATCGGACTTTGGTGTGATTGTGTGTGTGTCCAAGTCCATTCATTCAGAAAGTCTGCCGAAAGTCCGTCGGTAAGACTGTCTGACCTATTCCGTCGAAAAGTCCGGTCGTTTGTACACGGCATTACACGCATACATCCAGTTACTAACTAAGGGATAATTTAGACAGGAGCCAATTTAACCCCTTCCTGCTGCCTTCTGGCCCTTTAAGAGGTTCTAAATGCCGGGAGGTGGGCATTTTGATCATTTGAGTGCTGTGATTGGCTGTCACAATGGTCGCATGGCTGGAAAGCTGACGATCAGAAGTATGCATTGGGAGTTTTCAGCACCCAGCAGGTAGCATGCAGGGAGTGCACTCTCAGCATGGTAATTTGTTTACACAGCCCCCCATATATGTGGCCATTCTCTGTTAACGCTCACACGAGAGGCCGCATATATATGCATACAGCCGGCGGGAGGTGGTTAACATACTAGCATGTCTTTAGAGCATATGGAGAAAAATTATGTACCCTAAGAAAACCCATACAAACTCTAGGAAGTAAATGTTCTGGTTGGGATGCGCGCACATGCAAGGCAGAAGTGCAAACCACTAAGCCACTTTGTAATTTAAAGGTTCACCCTGATCAGACTTGACAGCTGCTTATGCACACCACAAGGTATCCATTAATGCAGGAGCGTTGAATTTTTGTAATGCATTGGCGTGCATTTTACATGTGTTTCACTTTTGTTTGTTTTTTTGCCACGCAGTGTGTTGCATTTGAACACATTGCATTGCACTGAAAAAAGAAAGGCGTGCGTGCTATACGGTTTTTAAATTTTTTCATTCTGGGCAAATGAAATCGAATGCAACACAACCTGCCTGTTTGAACTTTATTCATAGGGAGCCATTATTATTTTTTTTGTTACCATGCGTTGGGAATGCGCTCACAAATGCACCCCAGCACATCTGGTGTGGGAGAGACCTGAAAATGTAGCATGCAGGTACTTATGTTGGGTGCATGCAAGCTACACAAGGCTTTTGTTTTACTTCTTAACAATGCAGGAGCCTCTCTCTCTGAGCCTTTGATTCTATGGGCTGGGTATCCATTATACCCCTGCTCATTCAGAGTGCTTATCTGCCCTCCTATATAGACACATGAAGGTTTCAGAGACGCAGACTGCAGAAAATGATTGGCAAGCGGCTGCAATGCTGATAACCTAAAGACGAATGGTGTTCTATTGCAACTGCTACTTGCTAGTTTTCTGGATAGCATTAGCAGCATAATGAAGATATTTGTAAAGAGTTGCATTATTTTTTCAGTTACTCGGGAAGTGGGGCCGTTGCGTTATCTGCAGCCCTCAGCACATTACCATCCATTAGAACAATGGTCTGTGTACGGGCAGTTGTAGAATCAGCCTTGCTAAAAAGAACTGGTTATTTGTAGTCCCACCGCTAATACCTCTCAATTTATTTATATTAGCACTTCCCCTAACAGCCACTCACCATTGCTGATATCAGAGCTAAACTCATACCTCACACAGCCCTCAAATGAGCTGAACGCTGCAAATTACTGAACTGTCTCCACCTCTACCACTCCTGGCGAACCAGCCATACTCACAGCTGTTCGTAATAAAGGTACACAGCCCAGCTGTCATCCATTCCATCTGTGGTGTACAACTCATGATCCTTTATTTTGTTTCAGTTTGTGAAGGAGATGGACAATGAAGTGCGGCTGCGTTTGATGCAGTTTGTCACTGGGACCTGCAGATTACCACTTGGCGGATTTGCAGAACTAATGGGTAATTGTCTATTGCCACAGCATTGCCAAATGCATCACAAGTACAGAAACGCGTAATAACATTTATTGTCATTGCAGGAAGTAACGGCCCTCAGAAGTTCTGCATTGAGAAAGTTGGTAAGGAGACCTGGCTGCCTAGAAGTCATACATGGTAAGTATAAAATGTATCTTGTCAGCTGATAACAGGGACATTATGGTTCTGTCTCTCACTCCTCCATCACCCCTTCCTCATTCATCTCTCTTACTCTATTTTTTTTTTCTTTGTTTTTTTTTTTCTTCTCTTTCTTTCAATTTCTTTCTTTTTTTTTCTGCGCCTTGCTAGCTATCCAATCACTTCTACTGACTAAATGTATAAGGAGATTTGTGTTACTGCATAGTTAAATGAAAACCCTTTAGAAATACACAATGTATAAAGCAAGGGTTCCTGATGGCTTGTAAGGCTCCTCTGGGGTTCCAATACTTTTAGTAGAGTCATGAAAGCAGCAGAGTTGCACTAGAAGCAGGCTGGCTGACAGGAGATCAGTGGGAGTTTTGCTTTCATCCCAGCAACAGCAGCCACACCGAATACTGCAATGCAGCTGAATAATCCTCACCCCATGGCACACCTTTCTTCCACAGCTTCAATCGTCTGGATTTACCACCATACAAAAGCTATGAACAGTTGAAAGAGAAGCTGCTTTTTGCCATTGAAGAAACAGAAGGATTTGGCCAAGAATGAGAAATCTGCCGTCCGCGGCGGAGAAAAAGAGCTATTATGGACATCTGTTTAATGCCCAGCCAAGTAAAATTGCACACTCAAATTGTATATATGCTGTTTAGTCTGTACAGTGATCTTTCTGAAACTAATGCGTAGATATTTCTGTTCTTCCACATAGATATGCAAAACACTTTAGCCTTTTCTATTTTTATTTATTTTCCCTTCAAATGACTGAATAGAAAAAAAAAAAAAAAAACTTTAATTTTAAATGCTGACTGAAGACTTTATTTTAAAATTTATATATCTATGTGTATGTATGGAGAACTCTAGTTTTATAGAGTTTCATGTATACAGAACATCACAGAGCCATTTAAGAAGGCCTGGACATGCTTTATTTAGAAAAATCCTCTTCACAAACAGTGGAAGTTCCATATAACATCTTTGACCTCAAATGTTTGTTGCATGGCTGCCAACCAAGCTGTTGAAGGCTAATGCCAAAAAATATAAGATGTACAAGAAAAAATAAATAACTGCTGCTGGCTTTTTAAAATGGCAGAATCTGCACAGTTCTCTGCCGATTTCATTTATTTCAGTGTGGTAGCCAATAAATCTTTTTATTTTTTTCTGAATGGTGAAATTGTAGCCAAGGCAGAGACTGGAGCCTCTACTTGCATAGTTAGTTTTGTTATGATTCTTAACCTTTAATACAGGGGGGGGTGTCATTGGCACGTTGTACAGCAGCGTTCAGTGATTGGCACCTGGAGCTGAAAGTATTAGACCGAGAACAATCAATGTGTGCCGCCACAGGCAGGCTTTTAGACAGAAAAATTTCTTGCGTGAAGATTCGAAGTACATTGCATAATTTTCAAAAGGAGATGAATAAATTTTTAACCTAACGTCATTGTTTGTGTTTTATTTTTTTTACAAATCTTTAAGTAACGTGATTTTAAGATTTCTGATATTATATTATGCCTGATACAAGGTGGTACTATTGGGTTGATTTGCTTAAAAAGTTAAAGCGATTGTAAACTGCAGCTGTTAAACAAAAACAAAAAAACAACCTGCAAGGCAATGGCATAATGTGCTAGTATGTGTCGTATACTAGCACATTATGAAATGCTCAACTTGGAGCAAAGCCCTCCAGCTCTGTACTGAGGGGGATGACATCTCCCAGTCTTTCTTCCAGGTTCTCGCGCCACTGCTATGTGATTGGCTGGAGCCGTGATGCTGTCACTCCCGCACATGCACGCAGGAGCCCTCGGTTTCAGCACAAAGCTCTGAAGATCCGGCAAGGTATGCCGGCCCTTCAGAACGCATGTTCCGGTGACGCAACTGGCTGCATGCAGGGCTAATATTCGTTTTACCTACAGGTAAGCCTTATTTCAGTGGGTTTACTACCACTTTAATAAGTTGTGTGAATATTTCCTTCAATTATGTGAAAAGCAAAGTCCTATTCACTTTGAATACCCAGTCATGTGATGACTAGACATGGGCTTGTGCCTCGGAAGAAGTCCTATCGTAACATAACACAGGGTGGAGTTAAATATCAGCTTGTAAGGTTTTACACTATATACAGTGGATATAAAATGTCAGATTTCTGTGCTGTAAAAAAATTAGACAAAGATAAATAATTTCAGAACTTTTTACACCTTTTAATGTGACCTATAAACTGCACAACTCAGTTGAATAGGAAACTGAAATATTTTAGGTGAAGGGAAGTAAAAAAAAAAAAAAAAAAAAATATATGGTTGCATAAGTGTGCACACCCTTAAACTAATACTTTGTTGAAGCACCTTTTGATTTTATTACAGCACTCAGTCTTTTTGGGTATGAGTCTATCAGTATGGCATATCTTGACTTGGCAATATTTGCCAACTCTTCTTTGCAAAAACACTCCAAATGTATCAGATTGTGAGGGCATCTCCTGTGCACAGCCCTCTTCATATCACCCCCACAGATTTTCAATCGGATTCAGGTCTCTGGCTGGGCCATTCCAAAACTTTAATCTTATTCTGGTGAAGCCATTCCTTTAACTGGGATGTATGCTTTGGGTCGTTGTCATACAAAAAGATGAAGTTCCTCTTCATGTTCAGCTTTCTAGCAGAAGCCTGAAGGTTTTGTGCCAATATTAACTGGTATTTTGAACTGTTCATAAATCCCTCTAACCTAAGGCCCTGTTCCAGCTGAAGAAAAAATAGTATTTTTATAACGGCTTACCTGTAAAATCCTTTTCTTGGAGTACATCACGGGACACAGAGCCATAGTAGTTACTATGTGTGTGTGGGTTATATAGGCCACCTTTAGGTGATGGACGCTGGCACACCTTAAGATGGGAAGTTCACTCCCTATATAACCCTTCCCATTACTGGGAGCATCTGCACACTGCGATTATAACCCCAAAGTGTGTTTGACCTTCCTGTTAAGATGTACTCTTACCAGAAGAATAGGACACCCTATCTGGTTTGGTGGTGGTGGTTGGTCTCTGCAGTGGTGGGAATGTGATTCATTTCATCTCTGACCCCTGGCTATGGGACTCTTCCATTCACATTTTTTTTTTTTATATATATTTTTCCACAAATTTTTTTTTTTCACTAGATTTGGATTTCGGAGATTGACTGGAATTTGAGACTTTATTCATTATTCAACTTGTTTTGTATATGTCACTTTAAGGCCTCATGCACACTGGACATTTTTACAGCAGCTTTTTTTGCCTTCAGATGTTTTTTCTACAGTCATTAAACGCCCCAGCATGTTATCCTATGTGCCCATGCACACATAGGCTGTTATCAGCAGTTTTTTGGCTTTAAAAAAAAAAATACCCAAACTAGTGGGTTCTGAGAGGAGTTTTCAGCTACAAAAATGCTCTAACGTCAAATAACGCAGATAAACGCTCACAAAGGCAGCTCACCAGTGTTTAACATTTTTTGATCCATTGAGAAATAAAAAACATAAAAAAAAAAAAAAAAAGCTAAAAACCACTTGCAAAAAACGTTACTGCAAAGCTACTGCCGTTTTTTATAACATTATTTTAACATCCCGTGTGCATGAACCCTTATAGCACAACACTTTATTTGTCTTCTTCTTGTTTATGATAAATATCTCACAGTTGTGTTTGCACCTTTTTTTTTTTTGGCACAAGCGCAGTAATATTTTTGTTCTTAATGCCCATCATGTGCAGATGAAAAAGGTAAAGAGGAATTTGTTTTTCATGTGATTGGCTTTAAACTGAATATTCATACAATTTATTGTGAATTTAGAGTGTGATAGAACACTACAACTTACAGAGCAGGTTAAATAAAGAGTGTTATTTTGTGAGTTGAGTTTTTAGAAACGTGTAAGATACAGTATCAAGAAACTAATAGCTGAGCAAGAAAAAAAAACTTTTTAACTTTTGATCATCTAGCCCAGTGGTCTCAACTGGTGTAAACCTTGGTACACTATGCCTCCCACTGACACCAATAACAGGGACATTCCTCCCCACTGATATGAACGATGAAGCACTTTCCACTGATGGCAACGAGGCACTATTCCTCCCACTGATACCAATGCTGGGACACTTTTCCTCCCTTTGACACCACTGATAGGGCATTTTTCCTTACACTTATACCAACAATGAGATACTATTTACTCCCACTGGCCCAGGATCTGCCCCCTATTAAAGCCTAAAGGACCATAAACTGGCCCTTTAATTTCCAGAACCGAGGTGGAGCCACCAAATCAAACGATACCACATCCCAAATGAATATACAAATATAGAACAGGGGAAGAGGTAACCAACCTCATGGGACTTTTAAGGGTATCGATATTACATAGTGTAGGGAGGACCCCTAGGGATCAGACACAGTAGACCAAAGATGAAAAAAATCTCAGTTTATTACAAAGAAAAAGGAAAATTGACAAATTATGCTAAACACCATGTGTAAAGATCCATCCAATACACGATGATTTTGAAGAATTTCTTTTGAACTCAGTATAGTTTAATACGGTGCTCGACATGTTTCACTCAGAACGAGTTTCATCAGGAGCATTGTGTATATATATATATATATATATATATATATATATATATATATATATATATATATATATATATATATATATATATATATATACAGTGGTGTGAAAAAGTGTTTGCCCCCTTCCTCATTTCCTGTTCCTTTGCATGTTTGTCACACTTAAGTGTTTCGGAACATCAAACCAATTTAAACAATAGTCAAGGACAACACAAGTAAACACAAAATGCAATTTGTAAATTAAGGTGTTTATTATTAAAGGTGAAAAAAAATCCAAACCATCATGGCCCTGTGTGAAAAAGTGATTGCCCCCCTTGTTAAAACATACTATAACTGTGGTTGTCCACACCTGAGTTCAATTTCTCTAGCCACACCCAGGCCTGATTATTGCCACACCTGTTCACAATCAAGGCATCACTTAAATAGGAGCTGCTTGACACAGTAAGGTCCACCAGAAGATCCTTAAAAGCTACACATCATGCCGAGACCCAAAGAAATTCAGGAACAATTGAGAAAGAAAGTAATTGAGATCTATCAGTCTGGAAAGGGTTATAAAGCCATTTCCAAAGCTTTGGGAATCCAGCGAACCACAGTGAGAGCCATTATCCACAAATGGCGAAGACATGGAACAGTGGTGAACCTTCCCAGGAGTGGCCGGCCGCCCAAAATTACCCCAAGAGCACAGCGACAACTCATCCAAGAGGTCACAAAAGACCCCACAACAACATCCAAGGAACTGCAGGCCTCACTTGCCTCAGTTAAGGTCAGCGTTCATGCCTCCACCATCAGGAAAAGACTGGGCAAAAATGGCCTGCATGGCAGAGTTCCAAGGAGAAAACCACTGCTGAGCAAAAAGAACATCAAAGCTCGTCTCAATTTCTCCACAACACATCTTGATGATCCCCAAGACTTTTGGGACAACATTCTGTGGACCGATGAGACAAAAGTGGAACTCTTTGGAAGGTGTGTGTCCAAGTATATCTGGCGTAGAAGGAACACTGCATTTCATAAAAAGAACATTATACCAACAGTAAAATATGGTGGTGGTAGTGTGATGGTCTGGGGCTGTTTTGCTGCTTCAGGACCTGGAAGACTTGCCGTGATAAAAGGAACTATGAATTCTGCTGTCTACCAAGAGATCCTGAAGGAGAATGTCCGACCATCTGTTCGTGTACTCAAGCTGAAACGAACTTGGGTTCTGCAGCAGGACAATGATCCTAAACACACCAGCAAGTCCACCACCGAATGGCTGAAGAAAAACAAAATGAAGGCTTTGGAGTGGCCTAGCCAAAGTCCTGACCTGAATCCTATTGAGATGTTGTGGTATGACCTTAAAAAGGCCGTTCATGCTCGAAAACCCTCTAATGTAACTGAATTAGGACAATTCTGCAAAGATGAGTGGGCCAAAATTCCTCCAGGACGCTGTAAAAGCCTCATTGCACGTTATCGCAAACGCTTGGTTGCAGTTGTTGCTGCTAAGGGTGGCCCAACCAGTTATTACCTTTAGGGGGCAATCACTTTTTCACACATGGTCATGATGGTTTGGATTTTTTTTCACCTTTAATAATAAACACCTTCATTTACAAATTGCATTTTGTGTTTACTTGTGTTGTCCTTGACTATTGTTTAAATTGGTTTGATGTTCCGAAACACTTAAGTGTGACAAACATGCAAAGGAACAGGAAATGAGGAAGGGGGCAAACACTTTTTCACACCACTGTATATATATATATATATATATATATATATATATATATATATATACATACATTGTAGTGCTGTATGGATAGATATATAATAGATTAGATACAAAATATATATATATAACATTACAAAAAAATGTTCCAAAAAATACCATATACAGACATAGATTAAACAGGAAAAATAAATAATCATATTGTATATAGAAATAAGGGCATCTGGATAGTCAAGGATCAGAAGGCTGGGAAATTTCGCTCTCACCTGCAATAGGTTCGCAAAAAGCCAATCAATCAACGATAACCCAATAAAAAACACCCAAGGGGGACCTTAACAGTAGGTAAATGAATTTTATTCGGTTATCGTTGATTGACTGTCTTTTTGCGAACCTATTGCAGGTGAGAGCGAAATTTACCAGCCTTCTGATCCTTGGCTATTCAGATGCCCTTATTTCTATATACAATATGATTATTTATTTTTCCTGTTTAATCTGTCTGTATATGGTATTTTTTGGAACATTTTTTGTAATGTTTTATATATATATTGTATCTAATCTATTCATACAGCACTACAATTCTATATATATATATATATATATATATATATATATATATATATATATATATATATATATATATATATATATATATATATATATATATATATATATATATATATATATATATATATTATTACAATGCTCCTGATGAAACTCGTTCTGAGTGAAACATGTCGAGCACCGTATTAAACTATACTGACTGAGTTCAAAATAAATTCTTCAAAATCATCGTGTATTGGATGGATCTTTACACATGGTGTTTTTAGCATAATTTGTAAATTTTCCTTTTTCTTTGTAATAAACTCTGAGATTTTTTTATCTTTGGTCTACTGTGTCTGATCCCTAGGAGTCCTCCCTACACTATGTAATATCGATACCCTTAAAAGTCCTGTGAGGTTGGTTACCTCTTCCCCTGTTCTATATTTGGCCCTTTGTTTAGAATGTTTGGAGACCCGTGATCTAGCCCATTTACAAATGGAAACCTTGTTGAGCCACACAAGAAATCTTTAACCTTCGAGTTAAATACTTCCATAGGCTGTTGCTGCTTGCAGAGAGCCACGTGGAACTTAGATCAGTTTCTGCTGCCCACCCACAGTGCTGTTAGCCACCTCCAGCCATCTGATCCTCAGCTGCTACCAGCTGTCCTGGTTTTGTGAGCACCTAAGGCCTGGATCTTTACATTGCCTTACCACCACATGGGTGCAACATGTCTGCTTATAGACACAGGGAGGACAGTCCTGCTGTACTTGGTGCCCCAGTTTACATTCTACTAATGGTGCCGGGGGCTGCTTGCAGGGTTCCTTCTGATGGTGTCAATATCTTTAACTTGGAATCATGTTATCCTCTGATCTTTAGTTTTGTCTTCAGAGTCCTACTTAGCTCTGTCAGGTGTGACTGGGCCATCTCTCTCAGTTTAGGTTTTTACAATGGTCATGCCATGTTTTCATGACCCAATTACCAATTGATTTACTTTGATTGCTGCCGCCTCAAGCATTCTCCTGCAGGTTAACAGCTTCTGAGCCCTCATATACATTGTAGGGTTGATTTACTAAAACTGGAGAGTGCATAATCTGGTGTCATGTTGCATACAAACCAGTCGGCTTCCAGGTTTTTCTTGTCAAACTGTAATTGAACAAGCTAGAAGCTGCACCAGATTTTTGCAGTCTTCTATTTTAGTAAATCTACCCACTTTGTCAATCCAGTCCTTGTCTGATGACCTTGTTACTGAGTTGCAGTCTACTCCTATTACTCCCAAATGCCTTCTGTTGTCCCAGAAACAACTTGGAGTACTAACACTATTGGGGTGATTTACTAAAGGCAAATCCAGTTTGCACTACACGTGTACTTGAAAGTGCAGTCACTGTAGATCTGAGGGGAAGCGCTGCAGATTTTATCATCCAACCATGTGTAAGCAAAAAATGCTGTCCCCCCCCCCCTTGAATGCCCCCTTGGATCTACAGTGACTGCCCTTCCAAGTGTACTTGCTGTGCAAAGTGAATTTGCTTTTAGTAAATAACCCCCTGTGTCACTTCTGGATTTGGGAAGAGTGCACAGGTGCAGCCGCTGCCAGGACTCAGCTTCTCGCTTCACATTGCAATTTGATTTGTAACATCACAGACCCTGGGGAGGGGTCCTTGGGCTCATCTCAACACCATGGAGCTTCCGGAAGGATATGTAAGAGTGCCTAATTTCTGTTAATACATAAGTGGTTTCCTGATGAGGTTTGTCAATAAAGTGGACACTTTTATTTAATCTATTGAAAATCTGTGGCCCTTCTCTGTGCACACTTGTGGAAGCACAATTGAGTGCACCATGGACTGTGTACATTCAGAAGTGTTCACTGGTTACATCAGCTAATGCTATTGAAGACTTTGTCATTGCTTATATCACATCTGTGTGCAAGAATTAGCCCTTTTGGAGTATTGCCTACATCATGGGGTTCTGTGAGCTGTTACTCTACTCGTCACTTAGAGGATACATCTGTTTTTTTTTTTTTTTAGGGACCCAACCGATAGGCAGTGGGAAGTCGTTTTTTTTTTTATTTTTTTTTTTTTTTTTTTATTCCAAATGTTTTATTTATTGAGACAAATTAAATATTACGATCGATGAAAAAAGATGATAAGTTTTGTAAAGACTATTCATTATACTATTAGTTTGGTGCCTTTTCTAGGCTTAGATGTACAGATGTTTTATTTTTTAATATTTAAAAAAAAAAAATTTTCAATAATGAACGTGTTCTACATTGGTTTTCTCAGTGCTGGATTGACTAGTGACCAAATCTGAGGGGTGGCGTGAATTTTATAAGGCAACTTTCTTTCCTCCTCCAAACGGTTTATATTTTTTCTTATTTGTCACTATTTATATGTTCTGGTAACAAATACCTAATCTTGTATCTGCCTTGCATGCATGTATGTATGCTAGGGGAGGCATTTCTGACTATAAACTAAGTAACAGTAAAAAAATATTACAATCGCTTGACACTATATATCGTATAATAAATGTGATGGATACATTTATAAAAGTCAAGATAATAACAGAAAAGAGAATTTTTTTTTTTAAGCATACAAGAAATCGGCAAAGAAAAAACACAACGTATACAGATCATTCATATCTGACATTGCATATCTTACTGGAGATAGGGGGAGGGTATACCCGAGTGTTATAATACTATGAGGTCTGGCCAGCTATAATGATGTTCAATCCTGTGGACTCAAAATATTCCTATGAGCCTTCCAGGCATTCCATCTATATTTGAACAGGTGCATTTTATCTCCTAGTGTATATAAAATCCTTCCATTAGCATAATTGAGTCTATCCTGTTAAGAATAGAGGATAGGGTAACTGTAGGGGATTTCTAGTGCAGGGCAATGGCCCATAGCGTGGCTAAGCAGATAGTGTGTATGAGACATTCCTCAGTAAGAAAGACACCCGGAATTGATGCTCCAAGTAGGCACATGGAGATTGTAAGCTGTACCTGATATAGCTGATGCTATGGCCCTCAATTCCCTCCAAACCTGAGAGAGCTGCCCACAGTCCCAGAATATGTGCCTAAAGGTACTAGGGAGGGGACAACCCCTGAAACATAAGCTGGAAGACACCGGGAAGATAGAATGAAGTCTGGCTGGGGTGTAGTACCATCTAATCAATACTTTATAGGCTGTTTCTCTGCACGCTAAAGATTTTGAGGCTTTGCGCAAGTTATCCAGAATTGTGTCCCAGTCCTCCAGGTCAAATTGTTTGTTACAGTCAGATTCCCACTTACTTTTAAATGATGGTTCCCCAGGGAACTTTGCAGATAGAACCTATTTATAAAAGGATAGAGATAAGGCCTTTTCCTCGGGGGGAGTCACGGCAGATCTGTTCAAGTGGGGGGGGGGGGGGGGGGGGGGGATGGTAAAAGCGCAAAGTGGGAACTGAAAAAAATTTCTAATTTGCAAATAGTAGTAATGTTTCCTAAGTGGGATTTATTTTCTTGTGGGGAGGAGGTCAAATGTAAAAGAAAGAATTGCTAATCTGAAGGTCAGCCAATGTGACGTTAGAGTTAGAGATCCACCAAGAAAAACTTTCTGGGTCTCTAAAAGCTATGGTAAACGAGGAATCTCCTAAAAAGGAAGAGCCTTGAGGTGCAAGCGATACCGGGCCGAATTTTCCTTTGTAGCGGTTCCATAGTGTAAGGGAGTGTGCTACTAAAGTATTTAGGGAAGTAATTTTTGTCATGAGTTTGGCAGGGGACCAAACTATGGAAGTGAGCCAGTAGGGTTTAATAGATGTCCGTTCAAATTTGACCCAGGGAACCTTGGAGTCGGGAATAAATTCCATTGGGCTATTTGGGAGAAACGAGCTGCCAGGAAGTAAAGCCAGATTTGGTAGACCGAGACCACCAGCTATTTGTGAATTATACAGAGCATGTTTAGAAAATCTAGGCCGTTTGCTCTGCCAGACAAACTTGTTGATGTCTTGTTGTAGTTTATCTATAAAGGTTTTGGGGATAATGAAGGGTAGAGCTTAAGGCTGGATTCACGCCTATGCATTTTTTTTTTGTGCATTTTGCAGATTTGCATTGCAGATCGCGTTCCATAGGAAACTATGATAAATGGACTGTAGTGCAAATCTGCAAAAAGCACTAAAAATGCATAGGTGTGAATCCAGCCTTAGTGAGAAGTCCCTTTTAGAGCTTTGTCAAACCATATCTGACTGGTCAAATTCCCTTAAACAAGATGTAACTGCTGCTGAGGTTGATAACTGTTAACACTATTTTATCATATTTGACTGGCCTAATGCAGTATAAAGGCTGGTTGACATGCTTACAGATTCATACATTGTGCCAGCACTGCCACTTCAGCTTGCATATCTGCTGTCACAGCTTATTGACCTTATCAGATCCAATTAAGACTCATTCCTGAGGATGTGGAAGAGTGATAATCTAGATTTTCTGGGGCGAGAGCCAGAATCGAATGTATCTACATGTTTAATGCTAAGCTCCAGCCTGCTCAAAAGAAAACATACTTTAATACAGTTATATCACCAGAAAAAGAAAAGTACATTTTGAAAAGCTGTATATAAAAAAAAAAAAAAAAAAAGTACATTATCTGTTGCCAACTTTTTGTAATTCACTTGCCATAGAGAGTGGGCAACTAAAGGTCTATTGTTTTCCCCCCACAATGCTGCGGTCATCACTTTAAGACCAGGACTTTTTGTTTACATGTAAAAATAAAATCAATTTTTATCACCTCACCTTCCAGGACCACAACACATGAGAGATGATAGGCTCCTCCCTACAGGAAACAATCAGTTCACAGCTTTTAAAAGGCCTTACCTTCCCCCTTGTCCCTCAGTATTGATTGTGTTTCTCCTACAGCGAAACATTTATTATTTTTCTCTGACCCAGTGGCGTTGCTATGGCTGTTTGGCCTGCACCAGGTGACACTTGCCAGAGGGGTGACACCGGGGCCGCCGCTAAACACTGTACTTTATTGCTTGAAGTGGAGCGGTGCGAGCACGGCACTCAGCCATGCGGGGGGGGGGGGGGGGACTGCTTGTAAGACTACTCAATCAAGCTAATATCCCCGAGTGAGCTGGAGTTGGTGGGCGGAGCTGGGGGTGTGGCTGCATCCTCCATAGACTCCTTCACTATTGCTGATCCCGCAGCTGAAGTAGGTGAGAGGTGAGAATACAGCAGGCACAAAGCATGTTGTAAGTAAATGCAGTGCAGTGTCACTAAGTCCTAACTTGCCCTATACCACCCCCAACCCACTCTGTGCCACCCCAACCTGTCCTATACTATCATTTACAGGGGCCGGTTTGGGGTGCGCCCTGTGACCATGTGTTGCCTGCAGGGTGCTGGGCAGCCTAGACAGAAATGAGGGGGGTGACACCATGTTTTACCGCACTTGGTGACACCAACCCTAGTGACGCCAGTGCTCTGACCAGAAGACTAAAAAAAGAGAGTGGGCTTGTACCCCTGTGAGCCAAGTTCAGAAATGCCAGTGAAGGCTGCAGTAACCTGCCACTTAAAGCTTCTCACAGGTTGCCCCAGGGTGTGGTGCAGGCGGGCTGGGTGTTTCTAAGGTTCCCCCTACCATTGCACGCTGCTCACCAGCTCAGGTCTCCTCCTATCCTCCCTTGTGTGCAGTGGGCACCATTTTCCTTGAAGTAAGAGACCAGGGGGAGGACACTTGTGCACTCCAAGCCTCGCTCTGAAACCAGGACTTCCGGGCGGGGCAGGAAGGGGGTGGAGCACGCCCAGTACAACCCAGGAAGGGAAAATAAAGCATGAAAGAGATGCCGTGGCTGGAGGTTCCGTGTCTTCTCTCAGAGCCCAGCGAGCTGCAAGGAGCGGAAAGTCTGCTGTTACCCACCTCATGGAAAAATAGGATTTTTGTAGTCACCGTAGAATCCTTTTCTCTGAAGTTCATTGATGGACACGGCCTATTCAACTTGACCTTAGGGTTATATCACCCCTTTAGGCGAGGACTAGGCAGAAAGTGTTAAAAACAGCAAACACTTGCACAGTACCACCCAGGGGGCGGTCCTACTTGCTATAACCCCTCACACTCCATCCAGCAGCTCAGTTCCTCCAAAGCAGTACAAACATAAATATGAGGGGTGGATGCTGTGTCTGTCAGTGAAGTTCAGAGAAAAGGATTTTACGGCGAGTACAACAATCCTATTTTCTCTTTCGTTCATTGATGGACACATCATCTTCATCTTGACCTTAGGGACATCCCCAAGCAGTGTCAAAGAAACGAGGGGTGAGAAGAGCAAGAAAATAACTCCACCCATAACAACCAGAGCTCTTCAATGGAGGAATTGCAACCTTAAACAGCTACCTGCAAAACCTTGCGGCCGAAGCAAGCATCCGAAGATGCACTCACATCAACCTTGTAAACGTTTGTGAAAGTGTGAATGGATGACCAGGTCACTTCCTTACACACATGGGAAATGGATGCTTGATGTTGGAAAGCCCAAGAGGCACCAATTACCCTGGTAGAATGTGCCGTGACAGGAAAGGGGGGTGTGCTTGTCCCCTTATGGCATAAGCCTGAAACACAATCTGTCTGAATCACCGAGAAATGGTGGCCGATGAGACCGCCAGTCCCTTCTTCGGACCAGCCACTGATACAAACGGGAGTCCGACCTCCGAAAAGGAGCCGTAGCAGACAGATACACCCACAGAGCCCGGACCACATCAAAGGAATGCAAAGCCACCTCTTTGGGGTGTGACGGCCGAGGACATAAGGATGGAAGCACAATGTCCTCATTTAGGTGAAAGGCCGAAACAACCTTTGCCAGAAACTAAGGCTGCGGACGCAGCACCACTTTGACCTTGTGGAGGATCAAGTAGGGAGACTCGCAAGACAAGGCCGCCAACTCAGAAACCCTCCTGGCAGATGTAAGGGCCACTGGAAAGACTACTTTCTGAGAGAGTGTCAATAAGGGGAATCACCCTTATGTTTTCAAACGGTGGTTTCTGAAGCAATGAGAGCAGCAGATTCAAATCTACACAAAGGTAGCGGTGGTTGAACCGGAACCTCCTGAACAAACGCACTCACCAATGAATGAGTCGCCAAGGGTCGCTGAAAAAAGACAGCTAAAGCTGATATCTGCCTTTTGATGGTGCTTAAAGGGGAGTTCCAGGCTTTTTATGTTTATTAAAAGTCAGCAGATACAAAAAGTGTAGTTGCTGACTTTTAATAAACAGACACCTGTTCCACAGTCCAGTGAAGCGGCTGAATGGGGTGTTGCTCCTCTCCCCCGGCGCCTCCATTGCCACTCTGGGCACCCGGCCGTGAGAGCCCCCACTCCTCCCCCAAAAAAATTACATGCCAAATGTGGCATGTAAGAGGGCGAGGAGTGCTCAAAGCGGAAGTTCCATTTTTGGGTGGAACTCCGCTTTAAGGCAAGTTTCTGATCCACTCCTCACTGCAAAAACAGCAGGATCCTGGAAATCGAGTGAGCGCAGACGCCACCCCATCTCCTCACACATGGAGATGTAGGCCTTCCACGTACGATGATAAATCTTCCAAGAAGATGACTTCCATGCCCTCAGCATAGTGGATATTACCGAATCCAACAGACCTTGGTCCCTAGCACCTGGCTTTCAACAGCCATGCCGTTAATGCCAGTGACGGTAAAGCAGGATGAAGTATTGGACCTTTCGACAGAAGGTCCTCCCGCTTCGGCAGTCGCCAAGGAACATCCGCCACCATCTGTAGTATGTCGGTGTACCACGGACGTCGAGGCCAATCTGTGGCAACAGAATTACCGGAAATCCCCCTCGGTGTCCACTCTGCGAAGAAATTTGAGTGGGGGGAAAAGCATAAATCATCCAATAATGCCCCCATGGAGCCACCAACACATCTGCCCAGGGATCCTTTGACCTGGCCACAAACCTCTGTACCTTTCCGATTGAGTCGAGAAGCCAGAAGATCCACATCTGGCATGCCCCACCTTTAGCAAAGGAGCCGAAATACATCCGGTGTAGCGACCATTCCCCTTGGTCCAGCATCTGATGACTTAGGTAGTCCACTTGCCAGTTTTCTACACCCAGAATGTACACGGCCGATAGAGCCGGTACGCGCCGCTCTGCCTACCGCAGGATGTGAGTGACCTCCAGTGCTGCAGCCGAGCTACTTGATGCTTGACATACGCCACCGCCGTGACGTTTTTCGACTGGATCCTGACCGGATGCCCCTGCAGCATCTGTGACCACGTGGAAAGGCACAGCCTGATTGCCCGAAGTTCCAGCAGGTTGATTGGCAGGCAGGATTCTTCCTGGGTCCAGCGACCCTGGGCTGACTGTACTCCCCAAACTCCCCCCCCCCAACCGGTCAGGCTGGTGTCCGTTGTGATCACCGTCTAAAGAAGAGGAAGGAACAACTTCCTGGACCTAAGGGCCAGAGACCTCAGCCACCAGAGCAGAGAATCCCTGACTAGCTGGCTCATCTGAATTTGACAATCCAGGGATAATGGAAATTTGGAGAGGATCTCCTTTCGCGAGACTTAAGTGTGGAATTGAGCATACGGTACCGCCTCGAAAGTGGCTACCATGAGACCCAGGACTCGCATTCAAAAATGCAGCGACGACCACTTGCGGGACACCAACAACTTTACAGCAGATTGTCTGAAGGGAGAAAGACTCTTGCCTCTGAGGAGCCCAGAAGCAGGCCCAGGTACTCCAGGCGTTGAGTCAGCACCAACACCGACTTTTGTAGATTCAGTACCCAACCCAACTCCCGAAGAGTTTGCATAGTGATTGCCACATCCTCCCTTAATTCTAAGGCGGAAGCTGCTCTCAGAAGGAGGTCGTCCAGGTAACCCACAATTGCAATCCCTCACTGCCTTAGCAAAGCCAAAATTGGGGTCGCCTGTCATGGCGGGGCCCAAGTCTGAATCGGCGCTTTCCCCAGAAGATGGTGGGGGGAGGGGGCATTTTTTTTTACCCCCCTTAAGTGCGCACACAGCTTCCACCCTGGCAACAAAGGTCTCCAGGACCGCCGACAGTGCCCATAGGTACCGCAGGGGCAGGGGGGAACCAGTTGCAATAAGAGGGATGTCTGGGGAAGAACAGCCAGCTTCCGACACCATGCTGACCCACACTCGCTTGTCACCACTTAGGGACCTAAGGCAAGTCACACAAAATGTCCACCCTCCTAGCTGCCACAGACTGAGGGCCCCCCCCGCAGGACTCGCCGCCCTGACCCAGATACTGTGCTGCCCGCTCTCCCGTCATCCACAAGGTGTCTGTGTGAAAAGCGCGCTGTTCTAGAAGGAAACAAGCAGTGTGAGGAGTTATAGCGAGTAGGACCGCCCCCTGGGCAGTACTGTGCAAGTGTTGCTGTTTTTAACACTTTCTGCCTAGTCCTCGCCTAAAGGGGCGATATAACCCTAAGGTCAAGATGAAGATGCTGTGTCCATCAATGAACGAAAGAGAAAAGAGGATGACAAGGTAGCACAGGTGCCTGCAGGCAAGAGCAAGTCAGGGCCCAGTAAGTGTGTTTTGCCTATTATGCAGAGTGACACCAGCCTTTAGTGGTCCCTGGGAAACCCCTAGGCTCTCGCCTTTGGGGAAAGGGGCCTGCAGCCATTACTGAAGGGGGTAGGAAGAGTGATGTTTCCCTCATCTCCTCTTGCAGGCTCCCCAGGTGGATCTCAGGAGGTCGTTGACAAACCACCTTCTACATCCGCTAGCACTAGTGCCAGTAAAAAGTGTGTTAACTGCAGAGAAAGATTATCTAAATCTCACACCATGCCATTTTGTTACCGTTGTATTAATCACTTTTGGACCACTGCACGCCGATATACGTCCTCTTTGAAGAGGGACATCTTTGTTATGTCAGCAGCTAGCTGCCATAACCCCGGTATCCTCTTCAGCAGGCATCCGGTTTCCGATAATAGTGATCTCTGCCGTGAGATCACTTTTTTCCCGCCCCCGCTTACCGGAGCCATCGGTAGCGGTGGAGGCGATTGGATGCTCCTCCTTCCTGGTTATGGAAACGAGTGAGGGGGAAGATGGCCCCCACCCGTCTCCATACCATTGCAGGGTGGAAGCGATGTCAAAAAGCTCTTAAAAGGGCTTCTTTTTTTTTTCTTCGCATTTTTGTGTAAATATGAGATCTGAGGTCTTTTTCACCGCATATTTAAGAGGTCCTGTCATGCTTTTTTTTTCTATTACAAGGGATGTTTACATTCCTTGCAATAGGAATACAAGTGACAATTATTTTTTTAAAAGAACAGTGTAAAAATAAAAGGTAAAATAAATAAAAAAAACAAAAAAATTTAAATGCGCCGAGATCGCGTGCAGAAGCAAACGCATACATGAGTAGCGCTCCGCATATGAAAACAGTGTTCAAACTATACACGTGAGGTATCACCACAATCGGTAGAGTGGGAGCAATAATTTTAGCCCTCGCCCTCCTCTGTAGCTAAAAACATGCAACCTGTCGAATTTTTTTAAACCTCACCTATGCAGATTTATTAAGGGTAAAGGTTTGTCGCCATTCCACGAGCAAGTGCAATTTTGAAGCGTGACATGTTTGGTATCAATTTACTCAGCGTAACATTATCTTTTACAGTATAAAAAAAATTGGGCTAACTTCAGTGTTTTATTTTTATAATTCAAAAAAAGTGCGCTTGTAAGACCGCTGTGCAAATACGGTGTGACAAAGTATTGCGACCGCCATTTTATTCTTTAGGGTGTTAGAGAAAAATTTTTGGGGGTTCTAAAGATTTTTTGCTAGAAAATTACTGTTTAACTTGTAAACAACAAATCTCAGAAAGAGGCTCGGTACTTAACCACTTGCCAAACCGCCGTATGTATATAATAAATGTAGTACTAAAGAGCTAGTATATTACCTTTCAAACAATCATAGTCTATAAAGCTGCAGACCAATGACTGATCTCTCACTGGTGAAGTATGAAGGAACAAAACTGGTGCGCTAATACCTATAAAGTAAACACAGTGCCTCTTATGTGTGTGAAAATGTACAGAACATCAAGGCGGGGTTCCCAAAACATAGTGTATCTCTGCATTTTGCAGAGGTACACAGAAAGAATCCCACGGATCTAAAATTTTGGGCTATTGAGAAATACAAACCTCATTGGAGGGGAAGTCACCAAATAAGAGAACTGAGTAAAATGGAATCTAGATGGATTGATGAAATCTATTGTTTTGTACCATTAGGATTAAACATTGATTTTGATTTTAATTGTTTTATATCTGATTTTTAGATTTATTATTGTTATACAACCCATGGTTGCAATTAATATATTTTTATTTTCTTACATAAGGGGACACAGGGCCATAGTAGTTACTATGTGGGTTATAGGGCCACTGATAGGTGATGGACACTGTCATGCCCTAAGGCAAGAGGTGCACTCCCTATATAACCCCTCCCACTACTGTGTTGACCACGAGTAAAGATGTGCTATGCTGAGCTCCACTGGAAGCTTCCTTGCTGGGGCTAGCCATGCTGACCAGATCCGTTCTGATGTCCTTTTCATGGGCTAAATGAATGGTACCGGGCCTCGTGTCCGAAGAAATGAGGTTTTGCTTGCGAATGCTTCTCTTTTAGAGAGCTGGACCTTGGGATCCAGTATTTTTGGTAGTAAGGACATAGTTTTTACTGGCAGGGTGCTGTTGCAGGTCCAGGATTGTGGGTAACCCCAGGTTCCCCTGTTCCTGAAGGTTTTCTAAAGGTCTCCATGAAGGGTGAAGATTGGGTTTTTATCTCAGATAAACCCTGCTGCGAGGAAAAGGTACGGGAGATTTTCTCAGGAATTTCTCCTATGTATAATGTTGTCATGCCTATGTGTCACTACTGGGGGCTGTATTGAGCACTCGCTGACCTGACGCTGGAAACAGCACAGAAGTCCACTTTCATTTGAAAGGAAAGGGGGGGAGTAATTTGCGCGGGGGGAGTGGCTAACAGCATCAGATGCCTGCCACACACGGAGGAAGTGTAAAGCGCTGTGTATGTGTAGCTGCTGCTGGCTGTGGAGGGACAGAGCAGGAGGATGGCTTATTCACGTTAGTGACACAGGCATTTCCACTTTGACACATTATACTTTACCAGGCTAGGATTAATAGCAGCTAATGGCACTGGACTATAGCCTAGCGATGTACATTCTTTTGAGTGCCTCTGCTTTATGCTTCAGGCTATGAGTGGTAATGGGACCAGGAACTCCTCTAAGGGTTCTAAAGGGGTCAATGGTTTTACTATAAACTAAATCCATTTCCAAAAGAATGTCATCCTCCTCTGAGATAGATGCAGCTGGTCGGATTGGCCCGTCAGGGGAAACTGTTGTTGCATAAGCGCTTCAATCCCTGCATATATCATACAAGAAGTTTTTTCTTTTAACATTTGTATTTTGGAAAGAAGATTGATGCTATGATGTCTCACCATAGTGGTGCTAAACATAGCAGATTCTCATCTAGTGCTCTTATTGAGGTGTAGGAGGCTGGGGATCAGGAAGATCTTCCCGAATATTTGGAAGATACTTATTTATCCTCTTCTGAGGATCTTAATATGGAAGGAGTAGCATCACAAGACAGGTTGCTTGTGTACTCCATTACTCAACCTTTTTGCTGCCTGCAGCACAGGCTCTTGAGGAACCTACCTCTAATTGGGTTCATTAAAACCTCCCCCATTTGGGGATGTTTTTCCCTATTCATGGTGCTCGCTTCGGCAGCATACTAAAAAAGCTTATGTATTCTGAATGGAAACATCCGGATAAACAATATTATCCTCCCAAGAAATACTCCACACTTTATCCTATACAAGAAGGGGGGGTTCTAGCAATTGATGCTGCAATCGCCTCAGTGAGCAAGAATCTCACATGTACGGTGGATAATGCACCGATGTTAAAGGATCCAACAGATAAAAAGTTGGAACTTCTTTCTAAAAGCAATATGTCTTTAGCAAGTTTAGTAGCGCAGCTGGTTCTTGCTGCAATTGTTGTATCTCAGTCTATTAAGGAACAGTTTGTGGAGATACTTAAAATTCTGCCTGATCAACAGGCCCAGCAATGGGCTGGTATATCAGACGCACTGTGTTTCACAGCAGATGCTATGAAAGACTATCATTTAAGCCTCATGGCTTATGCTTGGATTAGTGCATTCTCGCAGAGTTCTGTGGCTGAAAAATTGGTCAGCCGAAGCACCGTGGAAAAAAACTCTTAGCCAGTTTTTTTTCCCTTTCATGGTAAACGGCTATTTAGAGACTGGATAAGCACGTCCAAAGGATCTCTAATGGGAAAAGTTCTCTTTTATCAGTAAAGAAGTTCAAATATTCTCCTTTAATCGTGCTGCCTCTCCTGTGCTAGGGGCATCAGCCTCTAGGCAGTCTCGACGGCCTCACCGTCAGGTTCAAGTGGAAGTCCCCAAGGGCAGCGCAGCACCAGAGTCAGAAGAGATCTTGGGGCAGAAAGCCCACAAAGAATGCTAAAACCTCCTCATGAAGGGGCGCCCTCGCTTGCTTGGGTGATGGGGAAGGCTCCTGCAATTCTCAAGATCTGGCAGGAACAATGTCAGGACAGATGGGTGGATTCTGCAGTTTTTTTCTCTAGGTTACGGCTAGAGTTCCGAGAGTTTCCGTCAACTAATATTTTTTTTGCCATCAGATACCACCGAATTTGTTCAGACCCAGAAGACGGAGATAAACATCTCAGAACACTGGCAGACTCCTTCCATAAGAAAGGTTACAAAGACAAAACCATCAACAACAGCATAAACACAGCCTTGAAAACCCGAAGAGGAAATCCCCTTCAATACACAGAGAAAAAAAACAAATAACCGAGTACCTCTAGTCACCACATACAACCCAGCACTAGAAGGGATCAAAAAGATAATCAAAGATTTACAACCCATTATAACAGAGGATGAAACTCTGAAAGGAATATTCCAACAACCCCCATTATTGGCTTTCAGACAACCACCCAACCTGAGACACAAACTAATCAGCAGGAAACTTCACTCTGATTACGAAGTCACAAATAATGGAAGCAAACCCTGCAATATAAAGCGCTGCAAGCTATGCAACCAGATGAATCTATCCAAAAGTGTCAAACACACAAACGGGACCTTCAATATCATGGGATCTTACAACTGTACCTCCAGTAATGTGTACCTCATCCAATGCAAAAGGTGCAGCAAAGGATCTTATGTTGGTGAAACAGGACAGAAGTTGCAAGCGAGGATGAATTTACACAGACATACCATCAAGGAACATAAAGAAGACAGTTTATGCACACCTGTGTGACATCACTTCTCACAACCGGGCCACACTATAGAAGACCTCAATGTTTTAGTTCTTAAAGGGAATTTCAGAACTATCCAGGAAAGGAAAACCTTTGAACTAAGAATGATAATTCTTTTTGACACAAAACATAATGGCCTTAATTTAGATATAGGTTTCCTTACCCATTATACTAAAGTTTTACAACCCCCTCTGTGACTAGCAACCCCCCCCCCCCCCTCCATTCCATAGCTCTCCCTCTGTCTTCTCACTAACTCTTCTGTTATCTTTATTGCCATTGATTTGTATGTGTTTTTTTTTCTCTCCTTTCCCTCCGAGGTTTTTTTTTTTGTTTTGTTTTTACATTCTGCTTAAAGCGGAGGTCCACCCTAAAGTGGACCTTCCGCTCATTGGAATCCTCCCCCCTCCGGCGCCACAATTGGCACCTTTCAGGGGGGAGGGGAGTGCAGGTACCTGTACAGTACAGGTATCTGCACCCACTTCCGGCGTAGATTCTGCAGAAGGTACGCCCCTTTCCACAGAATCTACGCCCCTTTCCGAAAGTGCCCCGCTGCCTGCTGGGAAACACACGGATCCCAGAGACAGCGGGGACCATCCTTATTGCGCAGCGCGACTCGCGCATGCGCAGTAGGGAACCGGGAAATGAAGCCGAAAGGCTCCACTTCCTGATTCCCATACCCAAGATGGCGGCGGCAGCACCCGAGAGACGATCGAGAGATTGGCTTCGGGTGCCGACATCGCAGGCGCGCTGGGCGGGTAAGTGTCACTATTTTAACAGTCAGCTGCAGTATTTGTAGCTGCTGGCTTTAAAAAAAAAAAAAAAAAACGGCGGACTCCCGCTTTAAAAATTTGTAAATCAGTACTGCTTGGACCTTGAAGAAGGGGACATACCCCGAAAGCTTGTCCTGAAAAATTGTATGTTAGTGCAAATAAAAAAAGTATCACGGACAGAACTCAATTTTCTCTGTCGCAATTGCACTAATACGGCTACAATCACATTAAGTATTTTTTTTTTCTAAGGGAAAATGTTCCCAAGGATCCAGAGAAAAAAGAAGTCTCTCTTTCTGGCTCTGGATCATCTATTATCCCAGTCGGTGATATCAGAGGTTCCCTTAGTGGAACAGGGCACAGGTTTTGATTCAAACCTTTTACGGTTCCAGAACCAAACGAAGTAATAAGACTCATTGTAGATCTCAAAGATCTGAATCGCCACTTAAACATCCGATCCTTTTGCATGGAGTGAGTCCAATCGGTTGTGTCCATCCTGCAAGGAGGGGAGTTTTTTTGGCTTCAATCGATATCAAAGATACATATCTCCACGTGCCAATATTTCCCGCTCACCAGAAATTTCTGTGCTTTGAAATATTAAATCATCATTTTCAGTTGTGGCCCTGCCATTCGGTTTAGCCACAGCACCACAGGTGTTCTGAAAGATTCTGGCACCTCCATTAGCCAGATTAAGGGCTCAAGGCATAACGGTCCTAGCCTATTTTGACGATCTACCTTTAATAGATCATTCAGTCATAGGTCTAAACCAGAGTCTGGTCACAGCTGTAACTACCTGGAATCTCTGGGTTGGATACTCAACCTAGAAAAATCCTCCTTAAAATCATCAAGGAGATTACAGTACTTCAGGCTAATTATTGATACCGTACTGAAGAAGGTATTGTTACCCCAGACAAGAATCAGTTCCATTATAGGACTAATTCAACTTATCAAAACAAGGAAAAATCCTTCCATTCGACTATGCATGAGATTGTTAGGGCAAATGGTGGCCTCCTTCGAGGCCATCCCTCGCGCAGTTTTAACTCAAGACTGCTTCGAAACACCATCCTGTTGGTCTTGGATAAAAAGATTCAGGCCTTGTTTTTTTTCCAATACGCTTGGCTCTCGACGTAAGTCAGAGCCTAAATTGGTGGTTGTCATCCAACAAAAGGGAAAATCTTTTCAACCTGTATCCTGAGAAGTATTAACAGATGCCAGCCTTCTAGGCTGGGGAGCAGCCCTGGAAGAAGATTCTGTCCAGGGAACATGGTCCAGGTTAGAGGACCTTGCCTATCAAAATTTTAGAAGATTCGGGCAGTAAGTCTGGCCCTAGAATCTTGGACGGTCAGACTACGGGACTGTCCTGTCAGGATTCAGTCCGACAAGGCTACGGCAGTGGCTTACATCAATCACCAGGGGGGCACGAGAAGTTGTGCAGCCCAAAAAGAGGTGAATGTTCTAGCCTGGGCAGAACACAACATTCCTTGCCTATCGACAATTTTCATTTCAGGAATAGAGAATTGGCAGGCGGGCTACTTGAGTCACCAACAATTAACAAGGAGAATGGTCTCTTCACCCCGAAATCTTCCTAGCGATATGTCAGAGATGGGGTATTCCGGACATGGACCTATTAGTGTCCAAATTCAACAACAGAGTCAACAACAAGGGATCCGCTAGCAGGCAGAACAGACAGTCTTTCTATGGGATCACTTTTTCACTGATTTATGCGTTTCCTCCAGGTCTGCTACTTCAGCGCCTTCTCCGCAGGATCAAGCAGGAAGGAAAGGAGGTGATTCTGGTGGCACCAGTGGGTCCCAGAAGATCTTGATTTACTGAGATCATAAAGATGGCAGTAGGAGTCTTTCTGATTCTGCCATTATAGCCAGAACTTGCACAAGGTCCGGTATTTCATCCTACCTAACAGACGAAAAATCCCACTTTATGAAGGATTGTGGGTGATCTCCTTCGGTAGTGTCTACTTTGATTGATGCCAGGTAGCCGGCTTCCAGAATCATTTACTGTAGGGTCTGGAAGTCATATGTTTCTTGGTGTGGATCCAGGGGATGGCACCCCAGGAAGTATGTCATAGGCAGGATTCCTGATTCCTGCAAATGGGAGCTGAAATGAAGCTGGTCTTGACTTCCATCATTGGCCAGATCCCGGCCTTGTCAGTGTTTTTTTTTTTTCATAGCTTATTCAGGGGGTAACACGGATTATTCCCCCTATTAAGGCACCTCTAAATCCTTGGGATTTAAAATTGTTCTGATAGGCTTACTGAATCATCCGTTTGAACCTTACGAGAAATTCCCTTGGTTCTTTAACAGGAAAGAATTTTTTTCTGCTTACCATTTCTTCTACTAGAAGAGTATCTGAACTAATGGCTCTGTCTTGTAAACAGCCATATTTAATCATGCATAAGGATGAGGTGGTTTTATGTTCTCATCCTGAATTCCTACCAAAAGTGGTAACGGGTTTTTCATTTAAACCAAGATATCATTCTTCCTTCTTTCTCCCCAGAGCCTCTATCTATGGAAGAGAAGGCACTACATTCCCTTTATGTAGTAAGAGTGATCAGAGTCTATTTAAAGGCGACCGCTCAGGTTCGCAAAACACATGTTTTGTTTGTACTGCCAGAGGGTCCAAAATGTGGACAGGCAGCATCAAAATCTATTTTCCAAATGGATTCATCAAGTAATTGTTCAAGCTTCAACTTAAAAGGGAAGTAAACCCTTCCAAACAACTTGGACCTATAGGTAAGCCTAGATTAAGGCTTACCTGTAGGTCCAAGCAATATCTCCTAAACCTATATGGTTTAGGAGATATTTGCCCGAAAATGGGCACCGCTGTCTACGGCGCATGCGCCGTAGACAGCGGCGCGCAGGCGCACTAAATGCGGCAAATCCAAGAATGGATTTGCCAAATTTGTCGACTCCCGTGCGCATGCGCGGGAGTGACGTCATCGCGGCTTCGCCGTAAGACAGCAACGGAGCTGCGAGGCGCGACTCCCGTGCGCATGCGCGGGAGTGACGTCATCGCGGTTGCGCCGCTGTCATTGGTCGGAGCTGCGAGACGCCACCAGCAAGATGGACGCGGCGGACTACAGGGATCAGCGGCGACTTCGCTGGCTCCTGTGTCAGGTAAGTGACACATAATGAGCTACTATGCGATGCATAGTAGTCCATTATGCTTTACCTTTGCAGGGAAAAAAAGAGGAAGTAAACCCATCAGGGTTTACTTCCTCTTTAAAGAAGAAAATTCTTCCTTCTTAGGTTAGAGCACACTCATCCAGGGCGATTAGTGCCTCTTGGTTGGTGCATCTTCTGGCCTTTATGGCTCAGATCTGTAAGGCGGTGACTTGGTCTTCGGTTTATACGTTTACCAGATTTGATCAAATCGATGTTAAAAGTCATGAGGATATTGTCTTTGGGCATAGTGTACTGCAGGCTGTGGTATGAGTCCTCTGGCCTCCTTTTTTGTTGTGTCTACCTCCTTTCAGTTTGCTATAAGACATTCCACATAGTAATTACTATGGCTTTGTGTCCCCCGATGTAAGAAAAGAAAACAAGATTTTTAAAACAGCTTACCTGTAAAATCCTTTTCTTTGATGTACATCAGGGGACACAGTGGTCCCTCCCTTCTTGGTATACACTTGTATTGCTTGGCTACAAAACTGAGGACTCCCAGTAGTGGGAGGGGTTATATAGGGAGTACATGTCTTGCCTTAGGTAATGGACACTGGCACGCCCTATCAGTGGCCCTATAACCCACATAGTAATTAATATGGCTGTGTGTCCCCTGATGTACATCAAAGAAAAGGATTTTACAGGTAAGCCGTTTTAAAAATCCTGTTTTTTAATAATTTTTTGGTATCTCTCCATGAAGTAGTATAATTGATCTTGCTATGGTGCATTTTTATGTTGTAGTTCAACTAATGAATGCAGACGCATATTCAATTTTATCAGTTTTTAACTTTATTTAACCACTTGACCACTGGGCACTTAAACACCCTTAATAACCAGACCAGTTTTCAGCTTTTGGTGCTCTCACATTTTGAATGACAATTACTCAGTCATGCAACACTGGACCTATATGAAATTTTTGTCCTTTTTTTCACACAAATAGAGCTTTCTTTTGGTGGTATTTAATCACCTCTCAGTTTTTTATTTTTTGTGCTATAAAAGAAAAAAGACCGAAAATTCTGTGAAAAAAATAATTTTTCTTCGTTTGTTATAAAATTTAGCAGATTAGTAATTTTTTCTTCATAAATTTTGGCCAAAATTTATACCACTACATATCTTTGGTAAAAATAAGTACAAATTGGTGGATATTATTTGGTCTTTGTGAAAGTTATAGAGTCCACAAGCTATGGTGCCAATATCTGAAAATTGATCACACCGCAAAGGACTGACGGCCTATTTCAATTCTTGAGACCCTAACATGCCAGAAAAGTACAAATACCCCCCAAATGACCCCTTTTTGGAAAGAAGACATTCCAATGTATTTAGTAAGAGGCATGATGGAGTTTTTTGAAGTTGTAATTTTTTCCCACAATTCTTTGCAAAATCAAGATTTTTTTTCCTTTTTTTTTTTTCCACAAAATTGTCATATTATCAGGTTATTTCTCACACACAGCATATGTATACCACAAATTACACCCCAAAACACATTCTGCTATTACTCCCGAGTACGGCGATACCACATGTGTGAGACTTTTACACAGTGTGGCCACATACAGAGGCCCAACATGCAGGGAGGGCCATCAGGCGTTCTGGAGCACCCAGGACAATTCTGACATTTCTCTCCTACATGTAAAAATCATCATTTATTTGATAGAAAATTACAGAGAACCCCAAAACATTATATATTTTTTTTTTTTTTTAGCAAAGACCCTGGAGAATACAATGGTGGTTGTTGCAAATTTTTATCTCACACGGTATTTGCACAGCAATTTTTCGAACGCGTTTTTTTGGGGGAAAAAAACAGTTTTGTGCTTAAAAAAAACAAAAAAAAACTGTAAAGTTAGCCCAATTTTTGCATAAAGTGAAAGATGAAGTTATGCTGAGTAAATAGATATCGAACATGTCACTCTTCAAAATTGCACATGCCCGTGGAATGGCGGCAAACGTCGCTACTTAAAAAATCCCCATAGGCGACGCTTGAAATTTTTTTTTACTGGTTACATGTTTTGAGTTGCAGAGGAGGTCTAGGGCTAGAATTATTGCTCTCGCTCTAACGTTCGCGGCGATACCTCACGTGTGGTTTGAACACCGTTTTCATATGTGGGCGGGGCTTACGTATGCGTTTGCTTCTGCATGCGAGCACATGGGGACAGGGGCGCTTTCATTTTTATTTTATTTTTATTGTTCATTTTACTTTATTTTAGTTTGACATTTTTTTCCCCAAAAATAAATTTTTGATCACTTTTATTCCTATTACAAGGAATGTAAACATCCCTTGTAATAGGAATATGGGGTGACAGGTCCTCTTTACAGTGAAATCTGGGGGTCAATATGACCCCACATCTCACCTCTAGGCTGGGAAGCCTGAAATAAAAAAAAAAAAAAAGATTCTGGCTTTGATCGTACTGGCGAGTTGGTAGAAGCACCGGAGGGCGGTGAGGGGTGGGGGGGGGGGGGCATCTATGGCTGGGTATTGCAGGGTATCACCGAGTATGGCTGGGTATGGCAATTTATGTCAGGGTATTGCAGAGTATTGGTGGGGTATTGGCGGGGTACTGCAGAGTAATGGCGGGGTACTGCAGAGTAATGGCAGGGTTTGGCAGAGTATTGGCAGGGAATTGAGGGGTTAAATTCGGTGAGCAGCGATGTGGGCACTGCAGATGCAGCCCACATCGCTGCTGACACCGATCTCTTTCCCCTCCGCTGTACCGATCGGTACAGAGGGGGAGGGAGGAACCGGCGTCATAACATGATGCCGGTTTGTTTACAAGTGATCACTCCGTCATTCGATGGAGCGATCACGTGGTAAACGGCCGCGACGAGCGGCCGTTTACCGTGATGCGCCGGGTCCACTGGACCCGGCGGTCACGGATGATCTCGTGTGCGCGCGAGAGCAGAATTCTGGGAGGCCGTTAATTAACGGCCTCTCAGAGTTAAACAACCGCCCTGAAGCCGTTAATCGGCAATGGGCGGTTGTTAAGAGGTTAATTAGATCCTGTTTTTATTTTATTTCAGAGTTTTAATAAAGTATTTGATGTTTTTTTTTTGCTAACAGTTTACTAGGTAGGAGAAAATTGGTGTAGCGCTAGTGAATCGATTAGTGAAAAACTCTAAAGGTGTATATTAAAGGGGTGATAATGAAACCAATACTAAAAAACACACATGTGACAAAATGTGCAAAAATAAAAAATATAAATGAAATTAATAATTCACTTAATATGTGGATACAATATATAAATGCGCACAGATCTTGATGGGCATCAGCAGCTGAAATATAAATCCCAGCAAACAGTCCACGTATGTTAGGTAGTGAAAAGTGTCAATGTTTGTCTTCCCAGCAATGGAATCAAGCGACCACACAATTCAATTCAACCTGGAACAACGACTTGTCTGGAGTGAATTAAAGATAATTAAATACTCTTACCGGAGGAATTGGACACATCTGTCATATGACAGTGGGTCAAATGCGCTTGAAATCCTAGGTGGTATCAATCAGGTGTTATGCGTTGTTGGCAGGTCCCCATTGGTCACCGCACTGTCTCCGGATTTCACGGTTCACTGGGACTCCTGATATGAGTGGCTGGATCATACGTCTCCAGGATCAACAAGGTCCAACTTTCTCAATGACCACACAGGAAGTTAGGGAAAATTCCTATGATGCAGAACAGCAATATAAACATGATTTTTTTCCCCCTAAAGAGGGTCCCTCCTCTCAGTAGAGCGGTTTCTCCAGACCAGGGCCAAGTGTTTTTTTTTATTTTATTTTTTTTTAACTAAACTCTCAGGGCCTTGCCCCAGCTCAGGCTAGAGCAAAGCATAGAAGAAGCAGAAAGTCTGGCAAAATCTGAGCCCAGTTGAGAGGAGGAGACTGATATGGGCCTAGATAGTGACGTGGAAATCGTCAAACTAAACCAACATCTTTGGTCTAGAGGACATGGAGGGACTCCTGCAAGTGACTTATGCCGCTGAAGAGATCCCTGAACCAACGAAGTAAACCTCGGCACAAGATGTATAGAGGGGTTGGTTAAAAAACAGTCAAGGATGTTTCCCATACACCAGTTCCTGAAGGATTTAGTGCTTCAGGAATGGCAGTCTGAGAGGACCCTGGTCAAACCTAAAAATTCCTAAAGGTCCCAAAATTGGACGCTGCTTTCTCAGATGACAAAAAAGGCCTGACCTCTCCTTTGAGGACACAGGGAACATCCGAGATGCTATGGATCGCAAATCTGAATCCCTGTTGAAAAAGTCGTAGGAGGCCAATTCCTCCGCTATGACCCCAGCATTAGCAGCCATCTGCGTTGCCAGGAATGCGGACTTCTGGATAGGGAGGCCTAATAAACACCTCTAACAGGTTAATAATTCTCAGGAAGTTCTGGATTCCCTCTCCGTAGTAAGCCTCCTACACACTCGGATTTTCGGCAGGGAATTGTGTGACGACAGACTGTTTGCCTAAAATCTAAGCTCCATCAGACAATTGTTGGCCTACTTTCCACCAACAAATGTTAGATGGCAGGCTAGTAAATTTTCAGCAGACAACGGTCTGTTGTCAGATTTTCCTATCGTGTGTACACAAGTCCGTCATACAAAAGTCCAAAGTACAAACATGCATGTTCGGAATCAATGCTCACCAAACACGACATTAGCAGAAGGTGCCCAAAGGGTGGCGCTCGAGCTGAAATTCCACTTAGTACATCACTACATTCGTGTTTTGTTGGCAGACTATTGTGTACCATTTGTATGCAAGACAAGTTCACAGCACACGCCCTTCGGACAAAAGTCTGATGCTTTATCTGCGGAAGATCCAGTCATATGTACGAGGCTTTAGGCAAAGAAATACAGAATTGTTTAGGCAATACCACAGTGGTAGCCTACCTAAACCACCAGGGGGGAACCAGATCCAAAGCCCTTCTGGCAAAGGAGATTTTGAGCTGAGCCGAGCACAGGGTACTCTTGCTGGCAGCAGTCTACATAAAAGGGGCAGACAATCAGGAAGCAGGCATTAGTACAAAAATGTGGCTGCTCAGAAATAGACCTCTTTGCCAGTTTCAAGAGCAAGGTAAAGAAGTAGTTCTCCCTCTATCAGGAAAGATAGAGAGGGCCTGGATGCCCTAGCCCAGGAATAGTAGTTCCAATTGGCTTACGCCTTCCCTCCTCTGGCGCGGATTCCTTGAGTCATTCAAAAACGCAACCGTGCCCATCCAGTGCAGCCTCACCATGCCCAGCAAGTGCAGCCTCACTGTGCCCAGCAAGTGCAGCCTCACCTGTGCCCCATGTCCCAGTCTGCAGTCCCTGTCTGTGGGAAGGTGTGTTGTCGATGCTCTGTACGGTACCTTACATGCCAGCAGGATATCCATGACAGGCAGCAGCAGGCAGGGTCTGTTCTCGGGGGGGAGGGGGGAGAACTGGGGGGGGGAAGAAAGAACAGGGGGGAGAAAGAGAGCCGTGTGGGAAAGCACAGGGGGAGAGCACTGGAGGGGGGAGAACGGGGGAGGGGAGAGCACTGGGGGGAGGGGAGAGCACTGGGGGGGGGAGCAGAGCACTGGGGGGGGGAGCAGAGCACTGGGGGGGGGGGAGAGCAGGGGTTGGGTGGAGAGCACTGGGGGGAGAAGAGCAATGGGGGGGAGGGGGTGAAGAGCACTGGGTAGGGAGAGAAGAGCACTGGGGGAGCGGATAGCACTGTGATGGTGGCTATAGCAGGATGGGGAGAACTGGAGAGCAGGTTGGGGGGGCAGAAAGAACAGGGGGAGAGCACTGGGATGGTGGCTAGAGAAGGATGGGGAGAACTGGAGAGCAGGTTGGGGGGGGGCAGAGAGAACAGGGTTGAATAGAACTGTGGGGGGGGGGCTGGAGAGTGTGGTGAGGGGGGGGAGGAGAGGACTGGGGGGGCAGGAAGCACAAGGTGAACTGGGGGGGGGCAGTAAAAAGTTGGATAGGAGGATCAGCAGGGGGCTGCATATAGAGGAAATTAGCTTTCTATATTCCTCCATGCAGCCACTGAATGCTTGATTCTCCTCCTCTCCCTCCTGCAAGCATTCGGCGACTGCATGGAGGAATATAGAAAGCTCATTTTCTCTATATACAGCCCCCCCCCCCCCTGGCAGACCGACTCGTGTGATAGGTGGAACGTTAATTCTATCTACTATCTCACGAGCTGGTCTGGGGGGGCAGGGCCGTGTTACAGAGCGGCCGCGGAACACAGAGCCAGCCAGCGCTGTGATCCGCAGTAGAGAGCACCAAAGCAGCCCCAACTAAAAGCGGCCCCAGGGCAGGCGGCTTACCGGGAAATCTCCCGGTATGCCAGTCCGGCCCTGGTTGCACCCCAGGCTGGAGTTCTTCCATTTTACGGCCTGGTTAGTGAGCACCAGATCCACAGAGGTAAAGGCTGCTCAGAGTGATAGACACTCTCCTCTTGAGCAGGAAAACAGTAACCAGAAAGATATACTTTAAAGTATGGAAAACCTTTTGTACCTGGTGTAAACTAAAACAGGTTGTTTCCACCTCAATCCCCATAATCCTAGAATGTCTTATGGATGGGATAGAGAAGGGTGTGGTAGTGAACACTCTTTGGGTACAAGTGGCCATGTTTCGTTTTCCTTGATGCTAGGTTAGCAAAAGGAACAATTAGTTAAAAGGTTTTTGGTGGCCAGGGAAATTTTCTGAGAACTTGGAGAAATCTGTTGACAAGGCAGAAATGCTTTGTTCACTGTGCCATCCAAAAATACAAGTTCAAGCTCTATAATGTGAAGAAGATGCCATATCTGAACATGATCCAGAAATGTTGGTCTTCTCTGGGCGAAAGCCAATTCAAAATGGTCTGTGGTTAGCTGAATCAAAATTTAACAAGGTTTCTGGCAACTATAGGCGCCACATCCTCCAGATTAAAGAGAAGAGGGACTTTTCGGCTTGCTATAGTTCAAAAGCCTGCCTCTCTAAAGATATGGGGCGTATGGAATGTGGAGATAGCACATCTGGAAAGGCACCATCAATGCTGAAAGATACATCCAGGTTTTAGAGGAGTGGCATATGCTCTACCTGAGATTTTGAGATTTGCAACTCATTTTTCTTTGGAATTAGGGTTGTACTTGGAATATATGGCAAATGTTCAATAAACTACCCAACTCTACCGGCTGGTGCGATTTCGGTTTGCAAACCTAGACCCTTCCTGGATTTGTTTGACACTCAAAACAGGCAGTCCTAATTGAATACCCTGAAAGCATTACACACTTTTCCATTTTTCTAATCAGAAAGATTTTATTGAAGCAACGGTAAAACGTACAATCCAACAAATAGTGTCCCACACCAATTATTGGCATATAAGGTGTAACACATCATCACAATCTACTACTTTTCCATTTTTCAAAGATTTGCATTGAATATCAGTGCAAGGAGTAATAATGTGCCTCAACATCCAGGAGTTTAGTGTAGTCCCACCAATGACATCTTTGTCATGTGTTATTGCACATGGTTCTTTGCATAGTCATAATGTAGGTCTCCCTGGCTGACCAAAGCCTGAATGGATCTAATGTGGAACTAGATCCTAAGGCTGTTGTTGGTCACTTCCCCTAAAAAAAATAAAAATAAAAAGTATTAAAATGAAAAAACTGCTTAAAAAGGCAAGTAGCTTACTCCTGCCTGTCAACAGTAATGCACACAGAACAGAGCATGCTCTGCTCAGAGTACTTTACAGCGCCCATTTTGTGCCATAGCAATGCGACTCCCACAAGTTGCTTTCCATTCATAAAGTGGAATTATCCTATTTAGTAGTTACATCTGGTATCAGACTTTTTCTCCCAACGTCTTCAGAAGATCAGTGGCATCTCTGTGGACCTGTAATAAAATGCATACATTACAGTAAAAAAAACAACATTTTGAGACCTATACATACACATACACACACACACACACACACACACACACACACACACACACACACACAATCGTCAAAAGTATTGGGACACCTGCCTTTACACGCACATGAATTTTAATGATATCCCTAGAAGCTTCAGGATGAATTAGATCGGAGACTGCACTCCAAGCTCTCTCATCCAACATCAGTGCCTAACCTCATAAATGCACTTCTAGAAGAATGGTTAAACATTCCCAAACACTCATAAACCTCGTGGACAGTCTTCTCAGAAGAGTTGAAGCTGTTATAGCTGCAAAGGGTGGGCCAACTCAATATTAAACCCTATGGGCTAAGACTGGGATGCCATTAAAGTTTACGTGTGTGTGAAGGCAGGCATCTCATTACTTTTGACAATATAGTGTACGTAATGGATCAATGTGAAAAATCTTGTATTTATTACAGGTAAGTATATAGAGCTGTCAATTTACACAGCACGTTACATATATATTGTACATTTATATCAGTCCCCACCCTCAAAGCACTTCCTATGACTGTTACTACTTCTTAAGCCTCATGCACACAGGATGTTTTGCAAACTCTCCTAGAAGCATTTCCTCCTGGCATCAGCACACTTGATACTTGTAACAGTGTTCAATGCGTTTAGGCGCACTCTTTTTTTCTGCCAAAACTGCTGCTCCTGGACCCACTGGAGTTTTTTTCTGCCTCCAAAAGCCCATGCCACAAAACACTGCTAAAAGCCTATGGGTACATAGACAGATAATCTAACATGCTTAGAGGCAGCAAGGAAAAACACCTGACTTCCCTAGATTTAGCTGCAAAAAAAGTCTAGTGTGCATAAGGCCTTAATGAGTATTTTCCTAATGCAATCACTCCATGCAGGTCTATGGAGCCAACATCCATTGCTCCATAGACCTGCATGGAGCATCCGTTTAGGTCCGCCTAAAAAAACTGACATGCAGACTTGAACGGTCCTGCATGTGTGAAAGGGGCCTAAAACTTTTTTAGCAGATGATTGTTCCATTGTAATGTAAAATGCTCTTAAATAAAATAAAAAATCATCTCGGTATATATCAATCTAAGAACATACACTACACTACACTATGGGCTATAGTAGAACACCAGATTTGAGCCCATGCGGACATCTTTATTACACATGTACAATAGAATTTGAAATGAATCAGACGTTAAACCTGAATTAAACCTTCAGTTTAATCAGCTAAGTCAAAACAAAAATGTATGCAAAGTCACAATTTGTTTTCTTTCTAAAGCAGCCACAGCCTGAGTGGAAAAACCTGTACCCTGCCAGCAGCTGCAACATAAGACCCTTGCTCTCTGTGGGAAAGTAGTGCAGAGGTCAGACGTGCCATACCAATGGAGTCAGACTTCTAGCTCTGCAATCAGCAAAGCTCTAGGTTTGAATCACATCAGACATTTTGAAAGAAATCATTGCTTCTCCAGAGAGAGCAAGGGTCTCACTCCACAGCATGCTGGCTACTGCTTTTTCTAATCATGCGGAGGCTGCTTTTCAACCACTTTAAAACCAGACTTTTTCTGGCACTTTTTGCTCAATGTTCCACACAGGCCATAATGTGACCAGTGGTGTACAAATGATACCTCTACAAAGTGATGGCATATATAACAGCAGACATTTTTGTATCTGTGTGAACTGTTTCTATCACAAGCTGTATTTTGGTATCAAACACTTTATACCTCTTTGTCTTCTTCTGTTCTTACAAGATAATCTCTAGCTTTACGCAGCCAGTGTATAGCAAGTTCCTTATTCTTCAGCTGTAAGAAAGTCTTGCCCAGGTATAGAAGGTTCTTGCTGTAGAAGTTTGGATCAACTGTAATAAAATTAAAACAATAATATGAAACAAGTACCTGGATGTATTTTGTATAGTAATGCATTCAAAAGAATAATTGTATTTATTAAAGGCTGGGAGTAAATGTAAAACAGTGCAAGGTCTTAAAGAGGAAGTAAACCCTAAAAAAAAAAAAAAAACCCTGAGATCGAAGTGACCCTCATTCACCTCCTCCATCGCCATGATACCTGGACTTCCAGGTATCGCTGCTCCGGCGCTGTGACTTGCCGGAGAAGCGATGACATCACTCGGGCACATACGTGCGGACAGCATGATCACCTTCACTAAAGGCACGCCAGTGCACATGCGCCGTAGATATCAGTGCCTGTTTTTAGGAAAATATCTCCTTAACCATGTAAGTTAAGGAGATATTTCTTGCACATACAGGTAAGCCTTAATCTAGGCTTACCTGTAGGTTAAAGTCGTCTGTAAGGGTTTACAACCACTTTAAGAAATGATCTGTTAACTTCCTCTACAGGAAAATAATATTGTGTGCCATATAAATACTTATCACAGGTACACCTTACTTTACATACTGTAAATTCCCAAATAACCTACCAAGGTGTCTTGCGTTTGGGCAGAAGGCCATACAAGCAAATGAAGGACATGCAGATAGACTACCAACTGGGATTCAAACCAAGGACCTAGTGCTGCAAGATAGACATTCTATCCATTTTTTTCTTCTTTTTATTTCTACATAAAGGAAGTTGATGTCTAGGTATATTTTTTTCCAGCTCAGTGCAAACCAATGAGTTAGGTGTATAAAAGCTGTAAGGCCAGCACATGGTTTAAGAAGTGATATTGCAAATGGAAATTTTGCTCTATTTTCAGCAAACGTCAGTGTGCTTGAAGAGAGAAGGGTTTTTTAAACTTTGGTTTTTACTGCGGTGTTCCTCCTGGAAAGATGTTATTTACTTCCTGTCACAGATGTCATCGGAACTGGATGTAAGGGTAAAGCTCCTTAGGGAAGATACAGCCAGCATTAAAAGTCTGTACATTTCTCCTTTGCTAGCATTAAACACATCAGAGCTTTCAACCCTTCCCAACTCCAAAACTAAGGTTTTCATAGACTTCTTTAACAGCTACTATTAATTTATACACATAATTACATAACTCTCATTATTTAAAAATGGTGCTGCATTTCCTCTTGCAGTGACATTTTTAAACTGAGCCTGGTGTAAACAACTGTAGGTTTTTCCCTGCGGGAGCTTGTGCTGGAACAGCTGGGTGTCAGTAAGGTACATTTCACAGGGGCGGAAAAAATACCCCCAAGCACCTACCTGCAAAATAAAGTGGCTGCTCAGGTCCCTATACATTGCCATGGCTGCGATGCTTCACACGTCAACACTATGACCGCATGTCAACCAATGCATTGCAAAATCCCTCTTGGGATTGAAAAAAAACAAAACAAAAAATCCCCATATAAATAAAAAATACAGGCATTCAGGTGGTGGTGGATCCCTTTTCAGAGAGTCAGCAAACTCCTTTGCCAGTCTGAATCGGGCTTAAAATTGTGGTTCAGTGCTGAATTCAGCTAAAAACAGCCAGCTCCTGGATTTCTGATGCTGCTGCAGACAGCTCTATAGAATGCAATGTAGCACAGTGTAAACACAATATACTTCCATACAGAGGTGCGAAATCAAGTCCCAGTGAAAATGGGAAAGTTTTTTTTTTTTTTTTTTTAAACAATTAACATCCCACCCAAAGTCCTAATAAATATAATGTGCACAGTTTCCTTTAGAACTTCTACTATTGCAAATGTGTGAAAAAAAATTATGCGACTTCCTTACTGTCGAATCCCAATTTTATCTTGTTAAAAAGGTACAGTATGTATACTCTACATCTATTTTTTCCATAGATGTGTCATCATGTCTTTGTATTGAGTTCTCTTGAGCCAATATTTGTTTTCAAATCTGTCACAGATACCACACTTGCTGTTGCAGGCGGACAACACTAAGCCACTAGTTAGCAGCAGTACTGTCAAACCTGCTGTGCTCATTCCTTCATCTGGCCATCAGCCTATCAGGTGTGAAAACCTTAAGGGCAGCCCAAATGAATGCTAAAATATCAGCACTATTGTATTAAAAAATAAAGTATAGACTTTTTTTTTTTTTTTTTTTTAAGTATAGTTTACCTTCTTCAGCCTTTTCAAAGTATACCAAGGCCTGAAAGAAAAGATGAAGAAACGCGTTAACCTCAAAAGATGTTATTCCTCAAGAACCTGCCAGTAGCATTTAAACTGATTATAGAAGACTGATTAGTTTGAGTGGGGAAGGGCCATCTTATTCCTGTTGCAGGGACATCTCCTTACTTCTGGTCTAAATGACAGCACAGGAAGTAAGAAGATCTTCCCAAACATGGACAGAGATAGCAACAAAGCAAAATAAGGTAATCTAATCTACTATAACAAATGTTTTATGCCAGATTTAGCCCTCACTTTCAGTCCCAGTGGTAATGGTCACTGAGATACAGAGAGAGAATCTCCCTAATGGTGACACAAACAGCAATAACTTGACAACTTCATCACTCCATCCACCCGCCCCCCCCCCCCCCCCCCACAAAAAAAAATAAAAAAAAAATAAATAAGGTCTAGCTTTAGATATACATTAAGCAGTGTCACAGCCTTGCTAATGTTCTAGGCAATGTTACCTCTTCAAATGTTGAAGATGGTGGAGATGCAAACAATGCTGCAGCAATTTTAGTCTGATACCAGGGCAATTCAGCAAAACCGTAACACCTGTAAGGTACAAAGTCATTCATATTACACATTTACAAGCACTAAGCAAGGAATTTAGTAATACATTTATCATTGGTCCAGTAAAACCTAAAGACTAAATCACTGCATACCCGATGTATTTTGACTAAACAGTCATCATCTGGTTGAGACCCCAGACGGATCCCTACACACATCGCTCTCTGTCCCTGTATCCATTTACAAGCCTACGTTCTTCTAAATGTGAGTGTTCAATTACATTTTATTAACCACTTTTTAAAAAACGGTATCACGCTATGCAAGTTCTTTTATTTGCATGGCGTTTGTTATGTAGTACCAAAGCCTCTGCTCTCCAAGGAAGTTTTTTTACGGTTCATATTCCATATCTTATTGATGTTCGATGGTCATCAACTGCGACGTATTCAGGATCAGCTGCCTCCATTGGGTTTGACTAACCCAACAAGCCTTTAGGACTTGGGTGGTAGAAGCCTCTCAGTCATCAAATTCTGTTAAGCCTCCTCCTATTCTCCGGCTATCCTCTCAGCTTCAGGGTCACGCCGGTGGATTTTCACATTCCTTTGATGGATCACATACTTAATGTGATTGTAGCCGTATTAGTGCAATTGTGACAGAGGAAATTGAGTACTGTCCGTGATACTTTTTTTATTTGCACTAACATACAATTTTTCAGGACAAGCTTTCGGGGTATGTCCCCTTCTTCAAAGTCCAAGCAGTACTGATTTACACATTTTTAAGCAGAATGTAAAAAAAAAAAAAAAAAAAAACACACAACACAACACAACACAACACAACACACACACACACACACACACACACACCTGAGGGAAAGGAGAGAGAGAAAAAACAAGCAAAAAAAAAAAACAAACACATACAAATCAATGGCAATTAAGAAGGCAGCAGCGTTAGTGAGACGAGACCGAGGGAGAGCTATAGAATTGGGGGGGGGGAGCGGGGGGGATGCTAGTCACAGGGGGGGGGGGGGGGGGTCTTAAAAAAACTTTAGTATAATGGGTAAGGAAACCAATATCTAAAAATTCAGGCCATTATTTTTTGTGTCAAGAAAGAATCACTTAGTTCAAAGGTTTTTCCTTTCCTGGATAGTTCTGAAATTCCCTTTAAGAACGAAAACATTGAGGTCTTCTACAGTGTGGTCCGGTTGTGAGAAGTGATGTCCCACAGGTGTGCATAAACTGTCTTCTTTATGTTCCTTGATGGTAGGTCATCTAGCCACCTACATTCAGAACTCATCAATGCGATTCCAGATAATCCAAAAATTGGAGACTTCTACATGCTGCCCAAGATTCACAAGCCAGGAAATCCTCGCAGACCCATTATAACAGGTATGAATACACTTACCGAACATATCTCAGGCCTTGTAGAAAACATGTTGTTAAAACCTTTAGTCATGAACACTGCGAGTTTCCTGCAAGATACCACTGATTTTCTGAACAAGCTTAACAATATACAACAATTACCACCAAATACACTTCTAGTCACTACAGATGTAGAATCTCTGTACAGTAACATCCCTCACAAGGATGGGTTGGCAGCATGTCACACCTGTGGGACATCACTTCTGACAACTGGACCACACTGTAGAAGACCTCAATGTTTTAGTTCTTAAAAGGGAATTTCAGAACTATGCAGGAAAGGAAAACCTTTGAACCAAGAATGACCCACCTCAAAGTTATGGTAAGTCAAACATTAAATGTGAAACCACCAAGTGAAAACAAAATATGCAAAGTCACTGTTTAAAAAATTCAGATATACAATAAAAAGTGAGTCCCAATATGTATGTGATCCATAGAGAAACACACTGCACTATCCTAAAACAGTGGTGTCTGCTTCCATATTAGTGACAACATATAATGTGCCTTTAGCAATATGGCAGCGGACATGTCAATGTGGTTGAAGGAAAAACACAACCTTGTGAATCCATGCTGTATATCTGTGTGTTTTGCATGCACTCCATCTTTGAGAATAACAAAATCTGCTACTATGTGATAGCCTGGGAGGTGGGACAGAGGGTGGAGCAAGTTCTTACTCTAACGTCCGGAGTTTTTGTAAAATATGGAATGTTCTACTATAAACCTAAAGCATCTAAAACAACCATTAGTCAGATTGTAATCATTCCTGTATCAATGTAAATTGCAGGTTTAAATCTATTCCTATGCTGTACCACACAAAGGCCTGCTGAATGGCACCATGTATAATTGCTCAATTGAGAATGTTGACAGAAAAAAATCACATACCAAAGTCCCATGAGATGAATGGTTGTGGCATCTTTTGGGTTCAGCTCAATGGCCCTCTGCAAAGAAGGTTAAAATGTTCAAGATCCAATTCACCAACCTCAATTTCACACTTTTAAATGAGCTAAACAAAAATATGGTGTGCAAAAAAACACAATTCACTATAATAAGTTAAAGCCTGACGTCAGATATTTTATTTTTATACAAAGATGTAACGATTTAAACCAGTGAAAAAATAAACAGGTTATCATTTGAAGTCCAATAATAATTCATGTGGATGTGCCTGCAGACAGTTATTTCAAATGTATGAAATATTATGCACTTTATATACACATTTCAGAGGCACATAGTAAGCGTTTTCTACAGCAAAAACAAAGGAAAATACTGTTGCAGACATATTCACTAGAACTGGGGTAGGGAACCTCGGCTCTCCAGCTGTTTTGAAACATGTAGTTATAGTAGGGCTGCACAATTAATCGTTAAAAAATCATGATCTCGATTCACCCCCTCTGAATCTCTCCTGCAGAGGTTGCCGATTCTTTCATATAAACAAGTGGAGAAACTATCTGCTCACTCAGCTGTCAAAAGAAAACATCTGGGCAGTCTGCCAAGTTTTTTTTTTTAACTTGCAACATTGTAACTAACTCTTCCTTCTTAGATCAAGGGGATAGAATTTCTGTGTAAATAAATAATCCAGGCAGACTGCCAAGTGTAAATGCAGGAAGTTTAACCACTTAAAGTCTAAATCTTTTTCTGACTCTTAAATTAAAATCAATATTTTTTGCTAGAAAATTATTTTAGCAGAGACCCTAGGGAATAAAATGGCAATTGCTGCAATATTTTATGGCACACTATTTGCACAGCGGTCATTCATATGCAATTTTTGGGGGAAAAAAATTCACTTCAAATGGAAAAAAATAAAAAAGTTAGCCCAATTATTTTTTTTGTTTTATTGTGAAAGATGATGTTACGCCTCGTGATCTATCTGATAAAGCAAAAAAATTGAGATTCTCATTTTAGCCAGAATCCTGCAGCTCTAAGCAGAGCACTTTATTCATTGACTCAAATCAGAGCTTTGAAGTCTTTGCTAAATGTTACAGGCAGCCTCAAAATTATCCTGGAGCAAGGCAAAATGTGCTGTGAATTTTTAAAAAGTGTAATGGACAGTTAAAGATTGCTGTAAAGAACGGCATAGATTTTGAAAAGCTTCATTAAAATGAAGCCAACTGTTCTTTACACTCACTTAATGAATCCAACTGCCTTCATCAACTTCATGGTGATCAGTTTATAATGAAAAAAAAAGATCATGTTCCTGTGTGATCATGCAGAATGAATAAAAATATAACTTGCAATGTTGCCAAACCTTAATAAATGTAAACAATTAAAGAAAAATACAGTTAATATATCTTTACTTTGATCTAGAGGTGTCTGATAACAGAGGTTCTCAAGATTCTTTGAGAGAAGGGGGAAAAAAAAAAAAAAAGGGGGATTCCACTCACACACTTTCTTACAATTGATAGTTTAAACCATCTTTTTTTAACCAGATGGCCGAATTTTTTTTTTTTTGCATGTAGAAAGGTTCTTTTAACCACTTCCAGCCCAAGGATGTCATATGACATCCTGGACTTTGAGTGGGGATATCTGAATGATGCCTGCAGCTGCAATTCCCTGCACCGTAAGAACAATCATATCGGCAGTTCAGCCGCTTGATCACAGCTTGAAAAGCCAAGACCGTTTTTTTTCTTTTTTCTTTTTAATGTTTGGGGGTTCTGCGTAATTTTCTAGCAAAAAAAAAAAAAAAAGAATGATGAACCACCTTCATAGTAGACATGCCATGGACCTCCTCTTACTCCTTTCACTTCTTTATACATCATGTTGGACTGTGAAGATGATACTTCAACGTAGGAAGAAGTCACTGACCTAGAAATATTCTGTGCCAGTGGTCCTGGCCAAATCCGCTGTCTAACTTCATTGATAGAAACCTGAGAGAGTACATCTCCTCGTAGGAGGATTCCTAAAACCTCCAAGCTGTGCTATAATTCAATTAAGCAGTACAGAGTGGACCAATCACTGCAATGCTTTTATAGGTCTCTATTTATTGGCTATAGGTTTACTGTACCTGAAAGTGGTCCCTTATAATGTATGAATTTCCAATTTTCACTTTTATGCCTTCATAATCCCCCACATCACTGAGACATATGCCATACCACTGCAACAGAAACAGATAAATATATTAAACCAAAGGAATAGTTAGGAAAGAGGTGGGGGAGAATGTTATAAAAGCTGGCAGCCACCACATTTCTCAACACACTCAGCTGACTAGCTTTATTGCACATAAATACATTGTTAGTACAGACATTCTGCCATAAGAGCAAAGCTGGCTGACAGCCAGGGTGCAACTAGGGGAGTCACAATTGCGACCCGTCTCCATGCTTCAGGGGGCCTACATGGCTACCCTGTACACCTCCCTGCAGCCGCTGAATGTCTGCTTCTCCTCCTCTCCCTCTGGCAGGCATTCAGCAGCTGCAGAATGAAAATGGAGGCATTTGGTACCTTTATTTGCCACCCCTCCTATCCAGCTTCCGCTTCCTTCTGCTGCCCCTAGGCCAGTTTTTTTTTTTTTGGTTTCAGCTTTAAAACATATCCAATAGCAAAGATGTAAAAGATTTCAAATTCCTTCATAAATTTAGGTCAATATGTATTCTGCTACATATTTTTGGTAAAAAAATCTCAATAAGCGTATATTGATTGTAGGCGCTGCACCTTTTGCGGAAACCAAACTATGGTATTCATTATTTTTGAACTAGTGCTGGCGGCGATCATTGACTTATAGTGGGACTGCGATATTGCGGAGGGCAAATCGGACACCTGACACTTTTTTGGGGACCAGTGACACTACTACATAGTAGGTGGAGGTTGAAAAAAATAAAAAGACACAAGTCCATCAAGTCCAACCTACGTGTGTGATTATATCAACATATATTATATATATGCTGCGGTCGCTCAGATGCCTATCTAATCGTTTTTTTTAAACCATCGATGTTCCCTGCTGAGACCACCGCCTGTGGAAGGGATTTCCACATCCTTGCCGCTCTTACAGTAAAGGCTAAGTTCACTTTTTTTTTTCAAAATTTGAGCTCCCCCATGTACCAATATAGCATTCATGTACTTTTTTTGCAAATATATCAGCTTTCCATAAAATCTACAGACAAGTACCTTACTGTCCTCCATCCATATTTCCAAACGTATCTATTGCTTCTGTCTTACTTCCTTACAGACTGTGGGTTATGACACAGGGAGGAGTCGACCAGCTGACCTCATTAGCACACACCCTGTATCATCCACCATCCCAATCCCAGCTGCACGTTTTTTTTAAATGAAATGCAATCAGTGACCACCCTTCTCACTAAATAAACAATCGGATTGCATAGCGTATGGCCTTTATACAAGTACATAGAAGCGAGTCGACAGAAACACTCAGCTGTCAAGCCTTGTTCACATCTCTGCATAGCAGGAACTTGCATTCCCACATGGGTGTTTTTTTTGTTTTGTTTTTTCCCCCCCATTTTTTAGCGAGGTGGGAGGCGTTTTGGAGCATTTTCACTCATCACACATACGGCAGCCTATCCACCTGAATTGGCTTCTGTACACACTGCAATCTCCCCAAAGTAGCGTCAGAACACTTTTTTAGAGCGGAGCTTGGTGCGTTTTTTTACTGTGATTTTTGGTGCAGTGCATTTCTGAAATGCAAGGAACCGCGCAGATGTGAATGGAGCCTCGTTGTTGTGTTATTTCACTTTGAGGCCCCGTTCCCATCTAGCATAGTGGGAATGAATGTGTTGTGGCTCGTTTTTCCTGTGACACGCATAGGACAGCCTGTTGATTTCAATGGGCTGTGCTATATGTGGCTTATGGGACATGTTGGCATTTTGTGGGTCTAGTGTATAGATTGCATTCATATTTTTGCCACCCAAAGGCATGATTTTACATGTTTTCTACATTAAACCTCATTTGCCATGTAGTTGCCCACCTCATTAATTTGTTGAGATCTTCTTGCAAGGTTTCCACATCCTGCGGAGAAGTTATTGCCCTGCGTAGCTTAGTATTGTCCACAAATACAGAGATTGAACTGTTTACCCCATTCCTCCAGGTAATTTATGAATACATTTAATAGGTTTGGTCCCAGCACAGAAAGTCTGCCAACCACCTCCCACTGTGTAAAATAACAGTGGGAGTGAGCCACTGGTGGCTCACGCACGGAACTGCAAAATTATATATGTCATTCTGCGCAGAACGGCCGACCTGTAGCAGTAAATTTGCTATTGGGCGGTCGGGAAAAGGATAAAAGAACCTTAAAAAAGTGATACTAGAGTCAATTTAAAAAAAAAGCATGTTGTACTTACCTGCTCTGTGCAATGGTTTTGCACAGAGCAGCCCAGATCCTCCTCTTCACAAGTCCCTCGCTGATGCTCCTGGCCCCTCCCTTCTTCAGAGTGCCCCCACAGCAAGCAGCTTGCAATGGCAGCACCCGCGCCAAGTAATAAACTGACCTTTAATAACAGTCTTCCATTCAGGTATCGTCTGCTGTTGCTGTCCCCGGCAGAGTGCATTTGGTATCACTCCGCCTGTGGCAAGAGACGGCCCTATACAGGAAGCATTAGCTTATACAGCTCTGCTGCACAGCTGCTTGCTTTGCCAGCTCCATGGAGGGTCTGCACCCCATGATTTTGGCTTGCCAATCTGCCATTCCACAGAAGGAGATCATGAACCACAGCAGAGGGCTCCGCGGGCCATTGGTTGGGCACCCCTGCTCTAAAGCAAGTACACCGATGCATGCTTTCCACTAGTAAAAGCACCTCCCCCACAGTTAGAAAAAAAACACATTTTAGGCACACATTTAACCCTTTGATTGCCCAATGTTAACCCTTACCCTGCCAGTGACATTAGTACAGCAAAAGTGCATATTTTTAGCACTGATCACTAATAATGTCAGTGGTTCCCATAAAAGTGTCAAGTATCAGTTAGGTGTCCGATTTGTCAGCGGCAATATCGCAGTCCCGCTATAAGTCGCTGGTCGCCATCATTACTAGTAAAAAAATAAAAGTTCCATAAATATATCCCATGGCTTGTAGATGCTAAACAAATAATCAATATACGCTTATTTGGATTTTTTTTAAACCAAAAATATGTAGCAGAATATATATTGGCCTGAATTGATGAAGAAATTCTATTTGTGAGAAAACGCAGTGCCGTATCGCAAAAAATGGCCTGGTAAAGGGGAGGGGGGTGAATCTTCTGGAGGTGAAGGGAAAAAAAACCCTTCTGTCTTTAGAACCACTTTAAAATCAATATATACAGTGGCTAGAAACTAGCCATTAAATTAACAGTCTAAGTCCCTGGTGTCACCTACATGAGCAATGGCTAGGGCATGCCCATGTGAGATAGGTTTCAGCTTTTCCTGGGTTAAGGCTTAGTGAAATGGGGAGGGGGTTGCAGTGCAGAAACATCTCTGATTAGAACCAAGAGGTACCACATGTAATGCTTTGAGCTTCTTTTAATGATTCTGTATGAAACTCGACTGGGAATGGTGTCAGGTATGTCCAACTGGGAGCAGATCCATAGCACGCTGGCTTGGTTATATTTCTCAGCTGGTCTAGGAAAACCTTGCAGTCTGTAATGGAGCAAAAGGGTAACTAAAGATAAACCTGCTCAGCCTGTTTTTTTTCCCCCCCCAATAATTCTTACAGCAATAATCTGAAAATGATGACTGGGGCAACTTAGCAGATATGTTTGGCAAGCTTGCCAGCAAAAGTGAACCATTGTTTACAGTATTATAATTCAGCTTTAAAAATGTAATTTAATTCTTGGACCAGATTGCCTATTGTCAGGCTCCTGGCCTTGTTCCTTTTTTCGACCTCACTGTTCCAAATTTTTTTTTTTTTCAAAGTAAAAACAACACAATAAAAACTTATTGAACCTAAAAATGTAATTGACAGCTCTCATTTAACAAAGGAATAAACTGATAACAGAATTACTTATAAATCAGACATTATATAGTTTAGACCAACTTTGTGAGCTGGGGAGCAGGACTCGTTCAGTTCCAATGCTTTCTTAGCCAAGTCTCGGGATTCATACACCAGACGTTTTTTTACATCAGGGGGAGTTTTGCTGATATGAGCCAGATCTCGAGAGGCCCGGGCAAATCTCCATAGAAGTTCAGGATCTTCACTGAAAAAACAGGCGAGTTCATGATGAATATCACAATATTTTGCACACAAAAAGGCCAATATACAATCAAACAATATAAAGGCAAACAAGTACAGCGCTAGAAATGAATACAGTGAATAATGAACATAAAATTTAAAAAAAACTCTCTCAGTTCATGGTTAGACAAAGTGCAAAAGGTGCTTAAAACAACAAAATTGAGCCTCTTAGAACATCTCGTTTCAAGGAAAATGAGGGGTAGCAGACATCAGCTGGAAGCTAGCATCTCATGTAGAGAGAATATTCCACCCAAAGTATAGTCTGTAGAATTTCCATGCTGATATCCCACCACCAGTATATAAATGCACTCACCAGAAGTTGAACAAAGATGAGCCTTGTTTTATAAAACACGCAAACAGATGATGTCAGCCGGGTCCTGCGCAAATGATCGGCATCCAGGAGGGAGTAGAGTAAATAGCGAAAAATCCGTGTACCCCTTCAATGGGGTTATACTGTGTAAAAAAAAAAAAAAACCTGCGATAGCATGTCTGGATGTGGCAGAAGGGTCCATGGGTCCCCCACTGCCATCCTTATGATCTCCACATTCCAAGAACTTCTGGGCCATGCCAGGGCTACAAGAATCGCCGGCTTCCCTTCTTCCCAATGCATCTTACCCGCAAGCGAATGGATCTCTTGTCTTTGTCACAAAGTTGTCCAGCTTCTTGTTGAACCTGGATGCCAATAGCTCTACATCCGGGGTCCCTCATCTTTGGCATATAGCCCAGAAGATCTCAGGATGAAGAGACCACTCCCCCAGGAACAACTGCTGGTGACTTCAGAAGTCCGCCTGCCAATTCTCTATTCCTGGAATGAAGATGGAACATGCTTCTCTGCCCAGGCTAGGATATTATTTACCTCCCTCTGGGCTGCATTACTCCTGGTGATTGATATAAGGCACTGCTGTGGCATTGTCGGAGATTGGATCCTGACAGGACATTTCCGCAACCTCAACATCTAGGCCTCCAGGACCAAGCGTGTTACCCGAATCACTAGAATGTTGATGGGCAAGGTTTTCCCCTTCTGCAGATTCTTGGTAATGCACCAACTGAGGCTCTGACGTACCTTTGGAGTCAGATGCATTGGGAAATCTAGAGCTTGGACCTTTTTGTTCCAAGCAGTTGGTATACAGTTTCGCAACAGTCTCAAATGAAACTGGGCATACGGAACAACTTCAAATGAGGCCACCATCTTCCCCAACAAGCTCATCCAACCATGTTCCGACCACATGAACCAAATGCCTTATAGCGCTGATTTTTGCCTGGGGCAAAAAACACCTTTCTCTGGGCTGTGTCTAAAATCAGACCTAAGTACTCAAGCCTTCTTAATGGCTTTAAGGATGATTTTTCTAGGTTGAGAATCCAACCTAGGTATTCCATGTAGTTGACTGTGCTGACCACACTTTGGTCCAAGCAGGCTACCGACCGGTCTACTAGTAACAAGTCGTCTAGGTATGCTATAACCGTTATGCTCTGGGGTCTTAGTCTGGCCATAGGTGGGACCAGAACCTTTGTAAAAATCCAGGGTGCAGTAGCTAGGCCGAAAGGCAAGGCTACAAACTGAAAATGGTGCCCTTCTACCTCATATCCCAGAAATTTCTGGTGAGCAGGAAAAATAGGCACATGTAGATATGCATCCTTGATATCGATCAACGCCAGATGTTCCCCTCTTTGTAGGATGGAAACTACTGACCTGATCGATTAGATGTGAAATGAGCAGATATTCAGGAACTGATTTAGACCTTCGAGGTCTAAGATGGGTCTGACATCTCCATTTGGTTTTGGCACCTTGAAGAGGTTTGAATAAAACCCCAAACCCTGTTCTTCCACGGTGATCTTCATGATCCCCCTTGAGATAACAGTTGGTCTTATGCCAGGAACACGGATTGCCTTTTCCCTGGATCTTTGGGAATGCTTGATCTCAGAAAACGAGGCGATGGAAACTCAAAAAACTCTAGCTTGAAACCCAGAGTTATTTTGGAGATGACCCAGCTGTCCAGAATCTCTTCCCGACACATCTTTGCAAACTGCAAAATCCCCCCCCACCACCACCCGAGTGAGCGGGGGCACCCCTTCATAAGGAGGCTTTAGAATTCTGCTTTGTAGGTTTCCTCCCCCAGAACTTTTTGTCTCTGGGCATGACCTTGAACTTTACCTCTTGGACCTGACGGCGGAGGCTGTCACAACTACCTGAAGGCAGATGCTCCTGGCCCTGGAGAGGAAGCTCACTTAAAACGAGGGACGTTTATTCTTTAGCTTAACTGGTAACAAGGTACCGTGAAACGGAAATCCAGCCAAAAGTTTTTTGCATGGCGCCTCGGCTGACCAGTTTTTCAGCCACGAGATCCTAAGCATATGCACCAATAGGAGCGTAAAGCGAGAAGCCTGAAGAATAGAATCTTTAATGGGCTTTTCAAGAGACCGTCAAGGGCAACTTGAATGCAGAGCGGACCATTTCAGTAAGGGCTTGCACTAGCAATTGCTCAGATTGCAAGGCTGAGAAAGGTTCTTCTATATTTGACCCTTCTGAAGCAAAATCATTGCCCCTCTTCCCAGTCCCCTAAGGGTAATTCCTCTTCCTCCGGCCATTGCTGCTCTTTTGACAGGGGGTCCGGAGCGGGGAAGGGAGATCTATTGCGTTTCCTCCAACTCTGGGAAGAGGATGCGATTAAAGCTGCTAACCTCTGATCTAACCCAACCAGAGCTGAAGATAAGGTGTCCTCAGTAACAAACAGGGGCTGAGGGATTGGAAACAGCTGCTACACCAGAGAAAACCAACAGCTCATCCTGGCCAGCCACCTCTGGTCTGTCCAGAGAGGAAGGTACTATGGAGGCATGACCAGGGTCCTCAGAGCTAGGGGATATCTTTACCTTCTTTGCAGGGGTTAAAAACACCTTTTTAGGAGGCATAGTGCAAAGCAACAGAGGTACTACAAAGACAAACACATTCACTGCTGATCCTTAGTCCAGCAAATAAAAGTGGCTAATAATGGTCAGCCTGATGCTTGGAGGTTGGGAATGAGTTCCGCTTACCGAGCCACCTGGGATGCTTGTAAAAATGAATATATTTTTACTCAAAGAAGAATCCTAAGCAAACAAAGTTTCCTTAGGGCTTCCACATACCTTATGCCTGCTGCAGGATTCTGTTAGAAGCCAACAGATCCAATTTTCACCCATCATGGTGGGCTAAGTCAAAAACCTTCAGGGACGGGATCCCTTAACCACTTAAGGACCGCCGCATGGAGATATATGTCGGCACAAGTGCACCGACAGGCACAAGCACGTACCGGTACGTGCTTGCCTTCCAGCGGTTGCGGGGTCCGATCGGACCCCCTCCCGCTGGCTGCGGCGGTCCGCTTCACTTCAGGAGCGATCCGGGATGAGGGGATGGCCGTTGGTTTCTGGCCATCCCCTCTCGATCGCTCCTGGCGAATGAGAAGCTTCCCCTGCCTGTGTAGTGTAAACACAGGCAGGGAGGAAGTGATGTCACTCTCCTCGGGGCGGTCTTTTTGACCGGACTGCGAGGAGAGCAGAGATAGTAAGTGCACCAACACTACACTGACATGTAGGTACACAAATCACCCCCCGATCGCCCCCAGCCCCCCCCCCTCCCAGTCAGTGTCACTGATTGCAGTGATCATTTATTTACTGATCACTGCATTTAGTGTCAGTTGTGACAGTAAAAAGTGTCAGGGCAGTTAGTGTTAGGTCCAGGGTAGCCCCCTACCCCCCCCCCCAATAAAGGTTTAACCCCCCGATTGCCCCTAGAGTTAACCCTTTCACCCACTTTTGCCAGTGTCACTAAGCAATCGTTTTTCTGATCGCTGCATTAGTGTCACTGGTGCCGCTAGTTAGCTAGTTATTTTTTTAGGTTCACCGCCAGGTTTTTATAGCGTTAGGTACCCCCATATACTACCCAATAAAGGTTTTAACCCCCTGATTGCCCCTAGAGTTAACCCTTTCACCAGTGATCATCGTATAAATGTCACTGGTGACGCTGGTTAGTTATTTTGCTTTTTATAGCATCAGGGCACTCACCATTTATTACCCAATAAAGGTTTAACCCCCTGATCACCCGGCGGTTGATATCAATTAGGTTTTAGGGTCAGGGTCTGCGTCGCCTCAGGCAGCGCTAGGTTAGTGCCAGTACCGCTAACACCCACGCGCAAAGCATACACCTACCGTAGTGGTATAGTATCTGAACAGATCAATATCTGATCAGATCTATACTAGCGTCCCCAGCAGTTTAGGGTTCCAAAAAAACGCATTGTTAGCGGGATCAGCCCAGATACCTGCTAGCACCTGCGTTTTGCCCCTCCAACCAGCCCACCTAAGTGCAGTATCGATCGATCACTGTCACTTACAAAACACTAAACACATAACTGCAGCGTTCGCAGTGTCATGCCTGATCCCTGTGATCGCTAACAGTTTTTTTTGGTAGCGTTTTATATTTAAATCCTGAAGGCGGTGCTTGGTTTTTGGGGTCTCGTACGCGGCTAGGCTCCCAAAAAGTCCCCCACTTGGGGTGTAATTTCACTTATGCCCATAGCATGTGTGAGCAATATATCATTTAGTGACAACTTTGTGCAAAAAAAAAAAAAAAAAAAAGTGGTAATATTCCCGCAACTTGTGGCAAAATATAAAATATTTCATGGACTCAACATGCCTCTCAGTAAATAGCTTGGGGTGTCTACTTCCCAAAATGGGGTCATTTGGGGGGGGGGGGGGTTTGTGCTATTTTGGCATTTTATGGCCTTGGAAACTGATAGGTAGTGAGGAGTGAAATCAAAAATTTGCACCCTTAGAAATCCTGAAGGCAGTGATTGGATTTCGGGGTCCTGTATGCGGCTAGACTCCCAAAAAGTCCCACATATGTGGTATCCCCGTACTCAGGAGAAGCAGCAGAATATATTTTGGGGTGCAATTCCACATATAACTATGGCATGTGTGAGCAATATATCATTTAGTGACAACTTTTTGTAAACTTTTTTTTTGTGTGTCATTATTCAATCACTTGGGACAAAAAAATAAAAAATAGTCAATGGGCTCAACATGCTACTCCGCAATTTTCTTGGGGTGTCTACTTTCCAAAATGGGGTCATTTGTACTGCCCTGCCATTTTAGCACCTCAAGAAATGAGATAGGGCAGTCAAATTAAAAGCTGTGTAAATTCCAGAAAATGTACTCTAGTTTGTAGACGCTATAACTTTTGCGCAAACCAATAAATACACGCTTATTGACATTTTTTTTTTACTAAAGACATGTGGCTGAATACATTTTGGCCTAAATGTATGACTAAAATTTCGTTTATTCGATTTTTCTTATAACAAAAAGTAGAAAATATATATTTTTTCAAAATTTTCAGTCTTTTTCCTTTTATATCGTAAAACATAAAAAAAAAAAAATAAATAAATAAAAAAAAAAAAAAAAAAAAAAGACCAAGTTAGACTTACCGGTAACTTGTTTTCCAGAAGTCTTTCAGGACAGCACCTGAGAGATAGCGACTCCACCCTCCTCGTTAGGAAACACCTTCTTCCTCCAGACTTTAAAGGGAGGCGCCTCCCTACCACACATCAGTTGTAGAAGAGAACCTCCGGCCCCGGCTGGAACACATAAACACATACGTTAGTCACAGCGTAGCATAATATAATACCATAGGGCGGGATGCTTGCTGTCCTGAAAGACTTCTGGAAAACAAGTTACCGGTAAGTCTAACTTGGTCTTTCCCAAGGCGTCTTTCAGGACAGCACCTGAGAGGATAACAGAGACTTACCCCTTAGGGCGGGACAACAGCTTGCAGGACCTTTCTGCCAAACGCCTGATCGCTGGCAGAAGTGAGATCCAGTCTATAATGTTTCACAAATGTGTGAAAACTCGACCACGTCGCCGCCTTGCAGATCTGCTCAGGGGTGGCACCAGCTCTCTCTGCCCACGTAGACGCCAGAGTTCTGGTTGAGTGTGCACAAATTCCTGCTGGAGGAGATAACCCTGCCTGGGAATATGCCTCTGAGATAGCTAATTTCAGCCATCTAGCTAAAGTAACTTTAGAAGCCTGAAAACCCTTTTTTCTTCCTGAGAAAAGTACAAACAGTGAATCTGAACGCCTGAAGGACTCCGTCCTTTTTAAATAACTCAGCAGAGTCCTTCTAACGTCCAAAGTATGGAAAGAAGTCTCCTTATTTCCTTTGGGGTTAACACAAAACGTTGGCAGTACTATGTCCTGTATACGGTTCTGAACTGAAGCTACCTTCGGTAAGAATTTTGCATCTGTTCTAAGAATAACTCTGTCAGGAAAAATGGAAAGATATGGTTCTTTAATTGACAGAGCATTTAGCTCACTGATCCTGCGTGCAGAGACAATGGCAATCAGAAACACGGTTTTTAATGTGAGAAACCTAAGGGAAGCCTCCACAAGAGGCTCAAAAGGCCCTTTTGTTAGAGACTGTAGGACTACCGACAAATCCCATCTAGGAAAAACCTTAACAGGAGCTGGCCTAGATCTTTTAAGAGCTCTAAAGAACCTGATCACCAGCGGATCTGAGGCCACAGATTTTTCTAAGAACACCGTCAGGGCTGCTACTTGCACCTTCAGGGTACTAACTGCCAGTCCCTTGTCTGCACCATCTTGTAAAAACTCCAAGATGGAGACAAGGCTCCCTGTCACCTGGGCGGCTGACAAACACCAAGTTTCATAACGCTTCCAGACCTTAGAATAAATGGCCCTCGTAACCCTTTTCCTACTTGCTAAAAGGGTCGAGATCAAACGGTTGGAAAACCCCTTGCTCCTAAGGAGCTGCCTTTCAGAAACCAGGCCGTGAGAGCCAGGCTGGCCACTCCTGGATGGTTCACTGGGCCCTGCAACAACAGATCGTGTCTGAGGGGCAGACGCCAACAAGGCTTGATTGCCAGGCCTAGAACTGTCGAAAACCAAGCCCTTTTTGGCCAAAAGGGCGTGATTAGAATAACTGGTACCTTCTCCCTCTGAATTTTTCTTAAAATTAACGGGATTAACTGAAATGGGGGGAAAGCATAGCAAAGACGAAATTCCCATGGATAAGCTAGCGCATCTGTGCCCAGCGAGCCATCGCGACTGTCCAGGGAAAAGAACTGGGGAACCTGGGCGTTCACCCTTGAGGCAAACAGGTCTACTTCTGGTAAACCCCATTTTCCGGCAATCATTGTGAATACCTCCGGATTTAGAGACCATTCTGCTTCCCGAATAGCGTTTCTGCTTAGGAAGTCTGCTACCCTGTTTAGATCCCCTTTTAGGTGGACTGCTGATAGGGATAACAAATGTTTTTCCGCCCACCGAAGAATCTCCATGGCCAGTACCTGAAGCGACCTGCTTCTTGTACCCCCCTGTCTGTTTAAATAAGCCACTGCCGTGGCATTGTCTGTTAGGACCTGGACGTGATGGGACTGCAGTTCCTGAACAAACAACTCCAGAGCTAAGGCAATCGCCTTGAGTTCCCTCCAGTTTGAGGACCTTATTGTCTCCTCTTTGGCCCAGGACCCCTGAGTGAAACGTGTTCCTAGATGGGCTCCCCACCCCCAGGAACTGGCGTCGGTTGTTAGTCTTTTCCCGACTGGAAAAGCCCAGACTAACCCTTCCGATAAGACCTCCTGTCTTTTCCACCACCATAGGGACCTTTTTACCTGGGTTGACATTCTCACCTCTGCCTCTAGGGATGCCACTGTGTGATCCCAAGATTTTAGAAGGAAAGCCTGCAGACACCTGAAATGCATTCTTGCCCACTGGACTGCTGGCATTGCTGAAGTCAGAACTCCCAAAGCTGACATAACCTGTCTTACTGTCAGATTTTGGCTGGTCTGTAATAAAGACACTGCACCGGAAATCCTGTCCTTTTTGTCTAAGGGAAGGAAGATTTTTTGCTCCACCGAATTTATTAGAAACCCTAAAAACCGAATCTCCTGAGATGGGTTTAGGGACGACTTTTGGAGGTTCAAAATCCAACCCAACGCCTCCAGATGGCTGCGAGCTTTGCCTAGATTGGTCTGCAATTCCTCGCTGGATGGGGCGAAAAACAGCAGATCGTCTAAATAAGGAATAACTGCGATTCCCTGAAGACGCAGTGGCGCTAAAGCTTCTGCCATTATTTTGGTAAAAATTCGGGGAGATGATGACAGGCCGAAGGGTAGGGCCCTGAACTGGAGATGATGAACCATACCCCCCAACCTCACCGCCAGCCTGAGAAACTTCTGAGACTGGGGAGAGATCGGAACATGTAGGTATGCGTCTTTTAAATCTACTGACGCCATAAAACATCCTGGCGTCAACAGGTTTCTGACCGAAAAAATTGAGTCCATTTTGAACTTCCTGTACCTTATGGACTCGTTTAAAGGTTTTAGGTTGAGAATCAACCGAAACTTCCCTGTCGGTTTCTTTACTAGGAAAACATGGGAATAAAACCCCTCCTGCTGTTCTTGCAGGGGTACCTGTACTACTACGCCCTGTTGCATCAGTTCCTCTAGAGAGGACTTCATGGCCAGGGCCCTTACTGGATCCCGCGGGGTGTTGGTAATCAGGAACCTTTTTGGGGGGTCGTTGACAAACTCGAGTGAGTAACCCTGCGCGAGAGTGGTCAGGATAAACTGATTTGAAGTTATCCCTGACCACTGCGGAAGAAATTCTTGTAGTCTTCCGCCCACCCGCAGAGACGAGTCATTGCGATTTTTCGGCCTGTGTAGGAGGACGGAAGAGAATTCCGCCTCTACCCTTCGGCTTCGGGGCGGACCAACTTTTCCTTCTCCCTTGCAACTTGCTGTCCTGATCCTGAGTTTTTTGAGGTCGAAAAAGACGCTTTGGTACCTGCTTTTTCTTTTTGACCGGAAAGGATCTCTTTTTATCGGCTGTCCTGTCAAGAATATTATCGAGGTCAGAGCCGAAGAGCAAGTCTCCTGAAAAGGGTAACCCACACAGCTTATTCTTTGAAGCCGAGTCACCCGGCCAGGTTTTAAGCCATAAGGCTCTTCTTGCAGCATTAGTTAGAGCTGCTGACCTGGCCGATATCTTAATTGCCTCAGCTGAGGCATCTGCAACATAGGCCACTGCCGTAATCAGGGTAGGAAAAGAATCTAAGATTTCCTGTTTAGGGGAATCTGCAGCTATATGTGACTTTAACTGGTTAATCCAGTATTCTAAATTTCTGGCTACACACGTTGTGGCCATTGCTGGTTTTAAATTGCTCATAACTGATTGCCATGATCTCTTGAGCAAAAGATCCATGCGTTTGTCCATCGGATCTTTCAAAACTCCCATATCCTCAAAGGACAGATCTGTGGACCTTGAAACCTGGGAAAAGGCGGCATCCAGTCTGGGCACCTTGTTCCATACTGCTGCAGGGTCCTCCTCGAAAGGAAAACGCCTTTTGTGGGCTTTGGAGAAAAAGGGCTTTTTCTCTGGATCCTGCCATTCTTTCCTAATGGCCTCAGAGATGACCGGATGAACTGGGAATGTTCGGCCCTTAGGCTCATCCAACCCAGCATACATGCGGTCATGGAGTGATAATTCCTTTTTCTCCTCACTTAAACCAAGCGTAGCATGAATGGCTTTAAGGAGCCCATCGACCTCTTCAAGGGACAGTTTGAATTTAGAGGGGGCTACCTCAGAATCCTCCAACTCCTCTTCCGAATCTTTAACGGAAAGAGCAGTGTACTGCTTTTCCCTATCTGAAGGGTCTTCAGGCAGAGATTCTAACACCGGGATTGAGAGAGACCCCTGGGAAGACTCTGAAGTGGAAGGCTGACTAGCAGCCGGGTTTGCTAGTGAGTCACGAAAATTCTGGATCGTGGCGTACAGCTCCTTCTTTACAGAGGCCACCAGATCCTCACATACAGAGGCAGATTCCTCTTTAACTAAAGAAGTAATGCAGGGACTGCATAAGGTTTTCTTCCAATTTAGAGAGCGAGACCAAACGCCAGGAAATAGAAAAAGAAAGGCAGACTTTAACTGCTGCCTCTTACCTGGGCCTTGCTGGTGCCTGTGCCTGTCCCCACCGCTGCAGACGCTGAATCTTCCATAATCAGCTGTGCAGAGATCCACTTGTGGCTAAACGCCGCCTCCGGAGTCACGCCGTGCAGCTGCACCGGACCGGAAGCGGAAATAGGCACCAGCACCTGTCCTCCCTCCTCCCCCCTGCGTCCACGCCGGAAACGACGTTTCAGCTGACCCGATGACCCGCTCTGTCACTTCCGGCGCGACCGCCAAAAACAAACATGGCGGCGGCACACGCGCGCCGCCGCGCCTACGAACGTGCGGGCCACCGAGTCTTCGGCTCTCTCCGAGCACAAGAGGGGAAGAGGAGCCCGCTTGCTACCGCTGACGAGGCGTGGGTAGGTCGGGAGGACAGCGGGTCTCTAAAGGAGGAAAAAAAGGGAAAGAAGCCTAGTCCCTCAGGAACACCTAAGAGAAACAGACTCCTTCCCAAAAGGTGTTCCCTCCGGGCCGGAGGAAACACAAAAACTGATGTGTGGTAGGGAGGCGCCTCCCTTTAAAGTCTGGAGGAAGAAGGTGTTTCCTAACGAGGAGGGTGGAGTCGCTATCTCTCAGGTGCTGTCCTGAAAGACGCCTTGGGAAAAAAAAATCGCAGAGGCAATCAAATACAATCAAAAGAAAGCTCTATTTGTGGGAAGAAAAGGACGCAAATTTCGTTTGGGTACAACATTGCATGACCGCGCAATTACCAGTTAAAGCAGTGCGAAATTGTAAAAAGACCTCTGGTTCTTAGGCTGACAATTGGTCCGGGGCTTAAGTGGTTAAAAGGGATTTCCACTCTCCTGGACCTGTATAGCACCCTGCCAGAAAGGCTTTGGCACTTAATAACCAAAAGAACTGGGTCCCAGGGTCCAACCCTCCAAGAGAGGCATTAAAGGCAAAACCTCTTTCTTTGTGACGAGGCCCTGGGTACCATTCATTTTGGCCATTAAATGGCACGTTGAATGAATCTGGTTTGTTAGCTTGCTCATCCAGCAAGGATTGCTCCAGTGGAGCTCGTCATAAAACATCTGTAACCGTGACCAACACCTTAGATCAGGGATCCTCAAACTACGGCCCGCCAGCTGTTGTGAAACTACACATCCCATGAGGCATTGTAAAACTCTGACATTCGCAGACATGACTAGGCATGATGGGAATTGTAGTTCCTGAACAACTGGAGGGCCATAGTTTGAAGACCCATGCCTTAGATACTGGCAAAAAAACTGAGGTGCTCCCAGTGTGGGAGGGGTTATATAGGGAGGCAACTTCCTGTCTTGGACGTGCCAGTGTCCATCACCTAAAAGGTGACTATATATCCATATAGTTATTACTATGGCTTTGTGTCCCGTGATGTACAATAAAGAAAATATTTTTACATCAATGAAACAATATTAACAAACAGAATGGCTGTTCTAGAGGTCATACAAACAATATGGTAGTAAAGTGGTGATATTAAGTCTGCTAATGTACTCCGATTAGAAGATACTTCATTTCTAGATTGTAAGCCCTAACGAGCAGGGCCCTCTGATCCCTCCTGTATTGATTTGTATTGTAAGTGTACTGTCTGCCCTCATATTGTAAAGCGCTGCGCAAACTGTTGGCGCTATATAAATCCTGAATAATAATAATAATAATAATAATAATTTCTCAAGCCTCAATATGCCAAGTCTAGAGCAAAGAATGTGGTCAGAATATGACAGCCTCAAACCTCTCCCTAAGTGCCCAAGATATTGGGATTTCTAATTCTACTTTTGGTATACGGAGATAAGAAGATTGTTTTTTCTTTATTATTAGTTATTCTACAGTTGGCTTAGGACATTTAGGTTTCTTTTGGAGTCCTCTGCTCTATACCTACACTTAAAAGAATAATTCCAGGCATCGACATGTTATACATGGTTACATTGGTCAAGCTTGGACCAATGTAAATACTTATATGACATTGCTGGCCAATGCCACTGAAAGCTGTAAATCAATGAAGTAGACACCAATAATCAGGTGATCGCCACTTGCTTCTATGTCTTTTGCTGAGTGGCCAGCCTGAAGCCTTGTGAATACAGAAGTTCAGCCGCTCAGCATGGGCGAGATTCACAGAATGCATTCATCCAGAGAATGTAAAACATTCTCTGGACGAGGTGAAGAGCGATCCAGTCAGAGAACACGTTGCATTCTCTGAATGGCACCCTTGCCAAGCACCCAACCTCCAGTGTTTACAATACAGGAGAGCAGCCACTTAGCACAGGGCCTGGAAGCAAGTGGAGATCACTGAATTTGGTCTATTTCAAGGGTTTTCAGCTTCAAGCAGCATCAGCCAGGTATGCCATATACATGGTCCAAGCTGGACCAATGTAACTATGCATAACTCACTGATGCCAGGAATTATTCTTTAAAATTGAACCTGAACTCAGAAAGCGAAGATTCGCTTTCTTATAGGGACTATATGCAATTGTGCTTAAGCCGTAGCCTGATCAAGAAAAAAAATATATACTTTTCATCTTGAATTACTTGTTCACTTCCTGGTATGTGAAGGGGCCTAGGCAAAACTGTGCCTACAGCTTCATAAATGTACAGCTGAAGTTTTACACTGCACTGCTGCCTCAGATCACAAAATCAAAAAATAGGGCTTAAATTGGGGTTTAAGCAAAATGGTTTAGTTTTTTTTTCACATAAATTTCAGCAAACACACCAATCTTTGCAACAGGAAAATTGGTTGCATCAATATAGCACTGTAGGGGTGATCATGTGAATGAAACATAAGGAAAGGTATAGGAGAGTAAGGGTCCTTTCACACAGACGATCCACCCGGTGGATTCCTGCTGAGCAGGTGGACGACAGGTCCGTCTCCACTCACTGTTCTGAGATGGACCTGTCAGAGCACTGCTCTCCTCTATGGGGAGATCGGATGAAAATGGACCGCCTGTCTGGTTTCATCCGATCTGCCAGACGGGTGGTAAATATTTCACGGACAGGATCGTATTGGATAGCAGCAGGTGTCAGCGGACATGTCTCTGCCGACATCCACCGCTCCATAGGAGGGAATGGAGCATCTGATCAGGTCCGCCTGAAAAACTGACAGGCGGACCTAATCAAAAAGTCAGTGTGAAAGGGGCCTAACAGAATTGTGTCATTCACAAAGACTTTCTTGCATGCTAGAAAATCTCAACAATTGCTGAAGGAAAGAATGGCAGCCCTGGTACCTCACCCTTTAAAGCGCTTCAGCATAACACATTTCACATTTGCAACCATTTAAGAAATTACTTGCACTAAATATGGAGATGTTCATGCTGAGCTTTCTCAAAAAATGCCTGACATTTGCCTTGCAATACCAAAGAATGACAGTGCAAGCTTGACAATTGGGAAAGTCAAGTCAGAGTGTAGCTAGTGCCATATTCTGCACACAGTTTAGTGGTCAGTTAATCAAAAAGTATTGACACCATTGAACCAGCAGGAAAAAAAAAAATCAAACCTGTATTTTCAGAAGTGGAGGTCAGCAATGAATCTTTTATACTTCAACACAAGTTTAAAGAGTAATTCCACTTTTGTTGAGAATGAAAAAATTCTCACTCGGTGAACTATTTACATTGCAAGGATCTTAAAGTGTTACTAAACCCACAACGATAAAATCAGTCTGTATATGCAGTAAAGCATGCTTGTTTAACTCACTGCGGAACTTAACGGTTTAATCCCCTGAAATGGATAAAAAGGCTGTTGTGTCTTCTCTCATAGTCCCCAATTCATCTCCCGATAGAACAGAGCATTGGGAACAAGCTGCACTTGAGTTTTTTTTTTGCAGAGTGCACATGATCAGCACAGGGCCAATCAGCACTGTCCGGACAGAGGGTAAAGGATCCTGGACAATAAGAAAAATGAAAACTCCTACAAGCTTTAACCCAGCCTTTCTCGACCTTTTCAACACAGAGTAACCCTTGAAATAGTTCTCCAGTCTCGGGGAACCTCTGCTAAAAATTAGAAATCTACAACTCATGATACATTAGTGTGATGGTCAGTGGGAGGAATGGTCCTTACACTTGTGGTCATTGGGAAGAATTACCTTCTTACAGATAGCTAAAAAGATCAATGGTGTCAGTGGGAACTTATCTGAGAAGCAGAAATGGCCCAGTGCTGAAGGAACCCCTAGTAACCTCTGGAGGAACTCTGGGGTTTCACAGAACACTGGTTGAGAATCACTGCTTTAACCAGACACTGATAGAAGTCACAAGACTTCTATATACTGCTAATGAGAAAAGGTATTTAGCAGTCTATATTAACTAAAATAATTACATTTCCATGTACTGTGGGAGACCAAATGTAGTGAATGCAGGCTCCTGGGTTTAGTAACACTTTAAACAGATTCCCACCTTTTGTTATTCTGAAGAAACAGCTGTTTGTCTGTGTCCATGTGCAAAGTGATTGTGTATGAGAGTGACTTTATAATTATCAATCAGCTGCTGTGCACTTGCAGGGTTCTAATGAGGAAAGAGGCTGCATCCCTATTAGATGTGATTTCCATTCAGGAGCATCTCACCAAAAATGATTTTTTTTGTTAGAGGATGCCCAAAATCTGATCTGTATTTTAGTGCAGTTTCTGGGAAAATCCCTGCATTAAGGTAAAAACCCTCTGTTTTTACTTACCTGAGCCTGATCTCAATCCAGCGCTGTACCCAAGAAAAAAAACCAACTGACTCCACTATCCATGCCCTGCTATACAACATAGATGAAGAACTCTCCACTGACAGCTATTTCTTTTAGCAGCACTAGCCTACAGTAGCTGTATTTGAGAGGATGTGGTTACTTTTTGGCTGACAATTCTCCACATGGCTGAGTCAATTTTTAAAGTGGTTGTAAATGCTCAAGGATTTTTACCTTCATTCAAAAAATTTAAATAAAAACCACCATTAATCTCACTTTAAAATCAACTTCTGCCAGATGGCGTTTTCAGGACTCCCAATGTTTGAATTTTGGCCAAATCAGCAGAATTAGCCAATATTTAGCCTGTCTATAGCCGGCCTTACAAAAGGACAACAACAAAGACAATTTTGAAAGATTGAGGTGATCAACTCTGTTAGTACAAGAACAGCATAGGTTATCCAATATGGCATCTTACATTTGATTGGCTACCATGAGCAACACCTCCTCTTCCCTTTCATACAGATTTTAGAAACCTGTTCTGGAATTCACTATTCAACCCCAATATTACCTTTAAACTTCTTTATAACACCATGGCATGCTGCAATAATGTTCACCATTTGAAAAGCACCAGGCATAAATAATTTTTACCCATTTTTGAACTGGCTCAGAAGTTCATGAAGCTTCTCAGTTTCTCCACAATTATATAGATAATCTGCTTGCTCCTTTATGTCTTCAACTTAAAAATAAAAAAATAAAATAAAAAGTAAACAATTAAGCCAGTGCGATCTAAAACGATATATTTATTATTACTGTTTAATAGGTGCCTGATTTCTGTAACGTCACCCCAGTCACAGGCCATCTCATTGGCTAGTTGGTCGTCATGGATCATGGCCAATGGCTCTAGTTTACATTTACCTGCACTCTAGATAATCACCTCCCCTTTAAGCAGCTGGAAAAATGTTTTATCCCTTTAGATCAGGGATATGCAGATAGTGGACCTCCAGCTGTTGCAGAACTACAAGTCCCATGAGGCATAGCAAGACACTCAGAGACAGAAGCATGATGGGACTTGTAGTTTTGCAACAGCTGGAGGTCCGCTAATTGCATATCCCTGCTCTAGATAATACAAAAGTTCTTCTAAATATCCCAGTGCTATCCCTTGTGAGAATACCAAAAAGTAATAAAAGAATGCCATGCTCAAATCAGACCAAAAATAAATAAAATTACATTTGCACAGTGACTGATGAATTGTTTATATTAATGTTTATGAGGAATATACATATTGTTTAGGGTGGAGTTTTGTGCATTTGTCACATCTATAATTTATTTGTGATTATAAACTTCTTTGTATTCATTTCTATGAGCGGAAGGATATTTGAGAGAACATGGTCAATGACTGCCCAAGAAAGGTAATTCTTGCCATTAGCAGGTGAACTATATTGGTTTTGGGGAAGGGGAGAAGGACTCCACATATAGCCAAGCTCTCTTTGCCCGATCACCATAGTTATATAAAAATCTATTTCATAGGAGCAATTTACAATGTGCAGTAACTTACAGGATCCAGTCCAGATTAACCTATCACAGATCATTAACATCCAAATGATTGGCAATAATCACTGCACTGTACATAATCACTGCTCTCTGCGCTGCCTTGTCTGAATCTATTTGTTTCCATAAGAAAAAGAATTAAACGTTTTTAAAAAAGTTAACCGAGAAGAGAAATTATACATTGTTGCCCGTGTCATTGGCTGCCATGTTCTGCTTAGCAAGTGGCTCTAAAGACCAAACTTTTTCAAGTATGGGCAAACACTAGTTTTTCCAGTCAACTTTAGTCTCTTCAGAAAATAAATGCCATATTTGTGTATAGAAACCTGAAAACACGACTTCTGTTCATTGTTCAAATGCCCACAAATAAAACACCTTTAATGCTGGCATGTACAACGGCATGCTTGCACTTCCATCGGTATGATTCAATGGCCAGGAACGAGAGAGACGACACGACAAGACCTTTACCCAACATGGTCATCTTCACCGGGATCTGTTGTGGTGGAAAAAAATGAATCAACTGTGAATTACCAATAACTTATTCCAATTTCCCATAACTCTAAAGAGAGCCGTCACTAATGCATAGCTGTAATAATCGCAATCTATATTCCTGGGTGTTTTTTTTTTTTTTTTTTTAACACAGCCTTCACTTTCAGGGACTACCTGATTTTTTAATATTATTTGTATTGTAAAGGGACAAATCAGCCTCCATGGCAGCCTAAAGCCGGCCATACACTGCTGACATTTTGTCCATTTCTTGCTGGCTCTGACAAAATGCGAGCCGTGTACAACCCTGCTGGCACCATTCATTTCAACAAAACTCAATTAACTTTGGTTGAAGGAGTTGTTAAAAAAGTAGAAATAGGGGGAAAACACTGCGCTATAGTCGAATATACACAAAAAAGCACAGCAGCCAACACCAAAACAAACAAAGTTCAACAAGCAAAAGGTAAAAATAGTGTAGCGCTTCTATAGTGATAAGTGTAATCAACATGTGTTAAGAGGGTAATCATATAACAAAGATCATATGAATAATATAAATGGGTAAAGTAAAGTCCAATAAAAATGGGTATAAGCTTTCGTAATGAAGCTGGTACGAGGATGGTTGAACCGTTTCAAAGTAAGAAGAAGATCCTACTAAACGAATGTGTCCATGTAAATCAGCTTGTCTGTAAACATTACGGAAGGTAGATAGATACTTCTTACCAACTCTGTTGGACTCACATAGTCGTATGACAGTTGAGTCTGTAAAGCTTGAGGTCTCAATCTGGGACCGAGGAGTGGATCGAGGAAGGTCCGTCAAACTGGTGGGGAAACTCCAAACGACTGTATGCCCAATGATGTATTTCACAGGTGGAACATCAGGATAGTTTCTAATCCAGCTCAGACGCGGCCCATTACACACCGATACTCCAATCACCCCAAAATGGAGGGGAAGATGTTTAAGGGTTTAGACCAAAAAGGAAAAAAAGAAAAAGAAAAAAGAGCTCCACATGGTGCGGGTCAGACGGTATAAAATGGTAATTTATTAAAAGTCAAAAAATTATTAATGACTTAGTGATCACAAAGAAATGGAATAAAAATAAGAGTAAAAGCAATGTAGGGTGCCAACAGCTAGGCCGACGCGTTTCGACACATATGTCTTCGACTGCCCCTGTCGAAGACATATGTGTCGAAACGCGTCGGTCTAGCTGTTGGCACCCTACATTGCTTTTACTCTTATTTTTATTCCATTTCTTTGTGATCACTAAGTCATTAATAATTTTTTGACTTTTAATAAATTACCATTTTATACCGTCTGACCCGCACCATGTGGAGCTCTTTTTTCTTTTTCTTTTTTTCCTTTTTGGTCTAAACCCTTAAACATCTTCCCCTCCATTTTGGGGTGATTGGAGTATCGGTGTGTAATGGGTCGCGTCTGAGCTGGATTAGAAACTATCCTGATGTTCCACCTGTGAAATACATCATTGGGCATACAGTCGTTTGGAGTTTCCCCACCAGTTTGATGGACCTTCCTCGATCCACTCCTCGGTCCCAGATTGAGACCTCAAGCTTTACAGACTCAACTGTCATACAACTATGTGAGTCCAACAGAGTTGGTAAGAAGTATCTATCTACCTTCCGTAATGTTTACAGACAAGCTGATTTACATGGACACATTCGTTTAGTAGGATCTTCTTCTTACTTTGAAACGGTTCAACCATCCTCGTACCAGCTTCATTACGGAAGCTTATACCCATTTTTATTGGACTTTACTTTACCCATTTATATTATTCATATGATCTTTGTTATATGATTACCCTCTTAACACATGTTGATTACACTTATCACTATAGAAGCGCTACACTATTTTTACCTTTTGAGTTGTTAAAAAAACCTGTGAGCGAACGGTGCCTGCATCCAATCAGATGCAGGCACTATCCAGGTATTCTGACAGCCGGCACCACCTGTAGCCTAGCAGGTGGGTCCGTCTATCCACAAGATTTGCGCGAATGGTGGATCTGTTCGATTTCAGCTGAAAAAAAAATATATTATGTCCAGTTTAACAGTAACTAGGGCTGCAACTAACGAATATTTTCATAATCGATTAGTTTTCCTCATTCATTACTGACAATGCAGTAAGGAGGCTGTCCCTGAATGGGAGAGGGACCACCTTACTGGAGGGTGGGAGGGATTTAGCTAGTTTGGAGACCAGGCGTTAGAGGGAGTAGGTTGGGAGGGAGTTTGGAAGAGGCATGTGGGAGAGGAACCGGACCAGAGGGGGTTGCAATAGAAAGGGTGTTTGGTTGGACAAAGAATCAGTCCCAAAAGGGGGGAGTGGGCTATGGCAAGGGACCGGACAAAAGTGGGCTGGAAGAACCAGACCAGGATGTGGGAAGGAGAGATGGCAGCTCCAGACCGGAGTGTAGGAAGGAGAGGTCTGTGTATGCCTCAAATTGGGGCACTATTCCCCCCCAACAGCAAAGGTTTGGGGCACCATTTCTCCTAGGAACACCGATGGGGCACTACTACCCCCCCCCCCCGGAACCCCAATGATGGGGCACTATCCCACCCCCCGGAACCCCAATGATGGGGCACTATCCCACCTCCCCCAGGAACCCCAATGATGGGGCACTATCCCACCTCCCCCAGGAACCCCAATGATGGGGCACTATCCCACCTCCCCCAGGAACCCCAATGATGGGGCACTATCCCACCCCCCCCCCAGGAACCCCAATGATGAGGCACTATTCCCTCCCCCGACAAGGCACTATTCCCCCCAGAACACCAATGATGGGGCACCTTATCACAGCTCGGCGATCACGTGACCGGTCGCTTCTCTCCTCTCTTCTCCCGTGGCAGCAAAGCGAGCGGGCCTGAGAATACCACAGTGACGTCAGCATAGAGGAGAGGAGGAGAAAGGTGGATGTACCTGGTTGCATGTTGCCAGCTTTTTAGGGATTGTAACACTTGGACAGAGGCGGTACTGAAATGCAGGGAAGAAGGTGCGTGCCGTTAGCAGACCAACTAATCGATAACGAAAATCGTTGACACCGATTTTCATTATCAATTTTATCGATTAATCGTTTCAGCCCCAACAGTAACCTTTCTGCTAATAGATAATAAGTAAATAAGAAGTGCAGGTTTGGGGTGTAAGCTACAGTATTATAGGATCCTAAAAGCCGAGATTCAGACTCTTACAAATGCCGGTTCCTGACTGCTTTTCTTTAACCACTTGACCACTGGGCACTTAAACACCCTTAATAACCAGACCAATTTTCAGCTTTCGGTGCTCTCACATTTTGAATGACAATTACTCAGTCATGCAACACTGGACCTATATGAAATTTTTGTCCTTTTTTTCACACAAATAGAGCTTTCTTTTGGTGGTATTTAATCACCGCTCGGTTTTTTATGCTATAAAAGAAAAAAGACCGAAAATTCTGTAAAAAAATTATTTTTTCTTTGTTTGTTATAAAATGTAGCAGATTAGTAATTTTTCTTCATAAATTTTGGCCAAAATTTATACTACTACATATCTTTGGTAAAAATAAGTACAGATTGGTGGATATTATTTGGTCTTTGTGAAAGTTATAGAGTCCACAAGCTATGATGCCAATATCTGAAAATTGATCACACCTGAAGGACTGACGGCCTATTTCATTTCTTGAGACCCTAAAATGCCAGAAAAGTACAAATACCCCCCAAATGACCCCTTTTTGGAAAGAAGACATTCCAAGGTATTTAGTAAGAGGCATGATGAGTTTTTTAAAGTTGTCATTTTTTTCCCACAATTCTTAGCAAAATCAAGATTTTTTTACTTTTTTTTTTATTTTTTTTTCACAAAATTGTCATATTATCAGTTTATTTCTCACACACAGCATATGCATACCACAAATTACACCCCAAAACACATTCTGCTATTACTCCCGAGTACGGCGATACCACGTGTGAGACTTTTACACAGTGTGGCCACATACAGAGGCCCAACATGCAGGGAGCACCATCAGGCGTTCTGGAGCACCCAGGCCAATTCTGACATTTCTCTCCTACATGTAAAAATCATCATTTATTTGCTAGAAAACTACATACAATCCCAAAACATTATATATGTTTTTTTAGCAAACACCCTGGAGAATACAATGGTGGTCGTTGCAACTTTTTATCTCGCACAGTATTTGCGCAGCAATTTTTCGAATGCTTTTTTTTTTTTTTTTTTTTTTTTTTTTAATGTTTTGTGCTTAAAAAAAATAAAAAATAAAAAAAAAAACAGTAAAGTTAGCCCAATTTTTGCATAATGTGAAAGATGAAGTTACGCAGAGTAAATAGATACCCAACATGTCACTATTCAAAATTGCACACGGTCGTGGAATGGCGCCAAACGTCGCTACTTAAAAAGCCCCATAGGCGATGCTTTAAAAAATTTTTACTGGTTACATTTTTTGAGATACAGAGGAGGTCTAGGGCTAGAATTATTGCTCTCGCTCTAACGTTCGCAGTGATACCTCACATGTGTGGTTTGAACATAGTATTCTTATATGTGGGCGGGACTTACGTATGCGTTCGCTTCTGCATGCGAGCACATGGGGACAGGGGCGCTTTACATTTTTATTTTTATTTTTTATTGTTCATTTTACTTTATTTTAGTTTGACATTTTTTTTCCCCAAAAATAAATTTTTTGATCACTTTTATTCCTATTACAAGGGATGTAAACATCCCTTGTAATAGGAATATGGCATGACAGGTCCTCTTTACAGTGAGATATGGGGTCAATAAGACCCCACATCTCACCTCTAAGCTGGGAAGCCCGATAAAATAAAAAAAGAAAAGATTCTGGCTTTGATCGTATTGGCGAGTCGGTAGAAGCACCAGAGGGCGGCGAGGGATGTCTATGGCTGGGTATGTTCCGAGTATGGCTGGGTATCTTCCAAGTATGGCAATTTATGGCAGGGTATTGTAGAGTATTGGCAGGAATTGTACTGCAGAGTATTGGCGGGCACTGCAGAGTATTGGCAGGGAATTGAGGGATTAAATTTCGGTGAGCAGCGATGTGGGCACTGCAGATGCAGCCCACATCGCTGCTGACACAGATCTCTTCCCCCTCCGCTGTACTGATCGGTACAGAGAGGGGGAGGGAGGAACCGGCGTCATAACATGTCGGTTTGTTTACAAGTGATCACTCCGTCATTTGACGGAGCGATCACGTGGTAAACGGCCGCAATGAGCAATTACCGTGATCCGTGATGGACGGACCCGGCGGTCACGGATGCTCTCGATTGCGCGCCCCAGGGGGCGTGAGAGAGCGGAATTCTGGGAGGACGTCATATGATGGTCTCCCAGAGTTAAACAACCGCCCTGTAGCCGTCATTCGGCTATGGGCCGGTTTTTAAGTGGTTAAAGAACCTTTAGACCCCTTTCACACTGCGGCACTTTGTAGGCGATACAATGCTAAAAATAGTGCCTGCAAAGCGCCCTGAAATAGCCACTGCTTTGTCTCCAATGTGAAAGCCCCGAGGGCTTTCACACTGGAGCGGTGCACCAGCAGGACGGTAAAAAAAAAAAAAAGTCCTGCTAGCAGCATCTTTGGAGCGCTGAATACACCGCTCCTGCCCATTGAAATCAATGGGGAATCACAACCATACCACCGGCAAAGCGCCTCTGTGGTTTTAACCCTTTCTCGGCCGCTAGCAGGGGGTAAAACCGCTAGCGACCAAATAGTGCTGCAAATCCGATGGTAAAGCGCAGATAAAAATAGCAGCGCTTTACCGCCGACACACCCACCTCCCCAGTGTGAAAGGGGCCTAACATGAAAACAAATGTAAAAATTTACATAACATGATGTGCACATGGTATTTCTTTTATTGATTAGGAGTAAAATGTACGCAAAACGCAACACTACATGTGTATTTTCCAATGTTTTAGCCCTTTATTAAAGCCAGACTCCATGTTTTCTGTCACGTTAACCACCTCAGTACCTCATATGGATACGGTGTTGTATGACAGCGCAATTGTCATTCACAGTGTGACAGCACGGAAAGCCGAAACTTGGCCTTAACAGAAAGGGGGTGAATGTGCCCAGTAACAAAGTGGTTAAACAGTTCATCTGGACCAAGCCGGTCCAAACAAACCATTTTCTTCGCTAAATGCTGCACTGGCTCCAAGCACTGTATGAACTATATGCAACTTCAGCTACATACAGTACACAGAGCTATGTCCCAGCTGTGGGACAGAGCCTTCTCACACCCCAAACAAAATAGTCTGTATTCCGTGAATGAATATAAAATCTTCCTCTGATTGGCTGAGGAGGAGAGATGTCATACCCTCTAGCCAATCGGAGGAAGTTTTGTATTCATTCACAGAGGCTCAGCCTCTCAATGTGCCGCTGACAGCCAGAGCCAGCTGCTCCAACCCCATCCAGTCTGGTGTTTTAGGGAGCACTAGAAGGGCAGAGCAGAGAGCCAGTGACTGACAGTCTGCCCAGTGAAGACTGAGATTGGAGCGATAAGCAGTCATGTAATCACTCAGTTCTCTGCAGCGGGGGAACAGATGCAGCATCCACTTAGGCTGCTTTCACACTGGGGCGGTATTCAGGCTTTACAGCGCTAAAAATAGCGCCTGTGTAGCGCCTGAAAAAAACCGGCCCCTTTCACTCCAGTGTGAAAGCCGGAGGGCTTTCACACTGGGGCGGTGCGCTGGCAGGACAGTGAAAAAAGTCCTGCTAGCCGCATCTTCGGAGCGGTGAAGGAGCGGTGTATTCACCGCTCCTACCCATTGAAATCAATGGGACAGCGCGGCAATACCTTTGCGGGCGGGTTTAACCCTTTTTCGGCCGCTAGCGGGGGTTAAAACCACCCCGCTAGCGCCCGCAGACCGCCGCTAAAACAACGGTAAAGCGCCGCTAAAAATAGCGGCGCTTTACCGCTGACGCCCGCACGGCCCCAGTGTGAAAGCAGTCTTAGGGGAGTATGAATGTTTTTCTCTCTTTTTTTTTCAAATCCCATCCTCCTTTAAATTTTTGCATTGTCTTGCACTTTAGGATCCTGAAATGTAAGGAAACACTTTTTTTTTTTTTTTTCTAAAGGATTCTGTTTTGGCTGGAGCTCTACTTTAATCACTTGTCTACTGGGTCACTTCTTGCCCATTTTCAGCTTTCTGTGCTGTTGCACTTTGGGTACAGCGTTGCATGACTGCACAATTTGTCAAACAAAATGTTTATCTTTTGAGACAGAGCGCTTTAGTTTGGTGGTATTTAATCACTATTGGCCATTTTATTCTTTGCTAAACAAAAAAAGATGACATTAAAGCGAAGGTCCACCCTAAAATGGACCTTCTGCTCATCGGATTCCTCCCCCCCTCCGGCGCCACAATTGGCACCTTTCAGGGGGGAGGGGGGTGCAGTTACCTGGATAATCCAGGTAACTGCACCCACTTCCGGGCTAGCTCTCTGCGGAAAGGGGCGTACATTACGCCCCTTTCCGCAAGTGCCCGCCCCCTTCCGCAAGTGCCCCGCTGCCTGCTGGGAAACACACAGATCCCAGAGGCAGCGGGGACCGTCCTCATTGCGCAGCGCGGCTCGCGCATGCGCAGTAGGGAACCGGGAAATGAAGCCGAAAGGCTCCATTTCCTGATTCCCATACCCAAGATGGCGGCGGCAGCACTCGAGTGTCAATCTAGAGATCGGCTTCGGGTGCCGTCATCGCGGGCACGCTGGACAGGTAAGTGTCACTATTTTAAAAGTCAGCAGCTGCAGTATTTGTAGCTGCTGACTTTAAAAAAAAAAAAAAAAAAAAAGCGGAGTCCCGGGGACTCCCGCTTTAAAAAAAAAAAAAAAGTTTTGCTTATTTTCTGTTATAAAATTTTGTAAATAAGTAAAATTTTTCTCCTTCACTGATGAGGCTGCACCGATGATCAGTGCCCCAAATGTCAGTGTAGATTTGATGGTTATCGGCTCTCCTCATGCGCTGCCAATGTGACGAGAGGAATGCCGATAACTGGTAAATCCTGTTTACACACACAGCTGATCACGTGGTAAAGCGCCGCTGTGATTGGCTCTTTACCATGATTTGTTATCCATGATTTGTTATGGATGCACACTGCAGGGGGCACGCGAGAAGCACGATCATGCGGTGTGCGATCGTACTGTAGTGTGGTCGTGAAGAGGTTAACCATTAATGTTTTCTTAACACTAAGATCTAAGTTCCACACATACCAGACATCCAGCATGGAAGACTGCAGGAAATATCAGAAAGCCTGTACAAGATAAAAAGCTTTATAGAGACAAGCATTCCATTTTATACAGGTTACCCTCATTTATAGCATAGCATTCATTTGGCTGACATCCTCACCAAATGATAAAAGCTCTAATTCCAGACTGTATAACAACCACAGCTGCCTTTAATAGAGAGAGTTGAGTGTAGCCACAAAGGGACAGGAGGATGTTACTGGCAGAATCATCAAGAAAACATAATGGGTAAGCCCAGGGAAAAAAAAAAAAATATATAATAAAAATAAAAATAAAAACACACCTCCGCATCTAGGAACTAGAAAGCTGCAATAGAATACATTTTTGGTGTTGTGTTTAGATAAACTTTAAGAATAGTTAGCCAATCAGGCACTCAGCAAATATGCGAGTCATGCCTGGACAATCAGTGACACGTGATCCGATTGGTTACTATGTGATAATGCTGGGGAATCCATCTCTCTGTTATCACTACTGATATATTGCTAACAAATAATTTGTATAAAACCTATTACATCAGTAAATCATTATGCTTGATGTCAGATCATCCATTATAAAAAAAAAAAAAAAAAAAAAAAAAAAAAAAAAGGTACAGCTTAGTAATTCCCCTTACCTTTCCAAAATAAAGTCACCAAAACTAAAGCCAGGTGCACACAGGCCGAATGTCAGGAGAAGTTTCCAAAAAAAGCCGACAATCGGCTGTGTGTTTCAGTCTGTCGACAGAAGCCGGCCGTTTGGTCAGCTTCTGCCGGAGGAGCATGCTGGAAAACCTGCATCGACCGACTCCCAATCCCTCTCAACCAATGGTGGAGATCGCTGATCGGAGAGTTCTGGCCAGTCCCCCTGTCAGAACACAACAGCTTAGCGGGGGAGATTGCTGAACCTCACATGGTTAGTACATCGGCTCCGACCAGAGCTGACACTGAAAAAAAAATAAAAATAAAATAAAAAACACACTAATAGTATGTAGCAGGCTTTAGAGTGTTTGCATAAGAAGTTTAAAAGCAGAAGGTCATGTAAAGGGTCCACATGTTCTGTGTAATATATATCAGTTATACATTAGTAGACCGCTCTTCTATGCTGATCTTTTGTTATCAGGGGACCTTTAAACTTCAAAGATGCTCCAAAGATAACAGAGGTTACAGCCTGCAACTTGACACAATACTGACTTTTTAAGCATTTAAAGGCATATCCACACTCCAAAATAAATGTACCATATTGCAGCTTACCAGTCCCTAAGAATACTTTCACACTGGGGCGGCGAGAGCGTTGGAGGTAAAGCGGCACCTTACTGTCATTTTAGCACCACTAGCGGGGAGCGCTTTTAACCTCCATTAGCGGCCGAAGGGGTTAATACCGCCCATGTATTGCCACTGCCTAAACGTTTTGGCAGCGCTGCCCATTCGATTCAATAGGCAGGGTGGTTTAGTAACGATGTACACACCGCTCCTCCACTGCCCCAAGTATGCTGCTTGCAGGACTTTTTCTAGCATCCTGCAATCGCACCGCTCCAGTGTGAAAGCCCTCGGCCCTCACACTGGAGAGGCACTTCACAGACGCTATTTTTAGCGCTAAAACACCTCAGTGTGGAAGTGGCCTTATTGTAGTGGCTGTATTCGTTTTCTTTTTTTCAGGATTTTCTCTTTATTTTCACCTGGCACTCCTGTGAATAACACTTCCTGTCCCTGGGTGGCTACATTAAAATGGTTGTAAACTCTGTCACACCACTTTTATCTACAGGTAAGCTTATAATAAAGCTTACTTGTAGGTACCATGAATATCTCCCAAATGTGCACAGTTTGGGAGATAGTCACTGTATCCACATGTGCCGACCTCATTGACACATGTGCCTGAAAAAATGTCCTGCTGGTCCCATGCCATGACCAGAGGCTCGTGCACAGGGCCGCTGATAGGCCAGTACAACTGGCCCTGCTGTACCGGGCCTGACCAGCAGGGGGGCCCGGGCAACCTGAACTGCAAAGTAAATTTTTAATGAAAAAAAAATAAGATTCTCCTCCACCGATCATCGTCCGCACCCCCAGCCGCTCGGTAACGTTTTTTTTTTTTTTTACAGATGTGCTTAATCTGTTCTGTATGCGGCTGCAGGGAGGGGAGGGACTATTTGTTGTATTTCGGGCGTGGAAGAATACGTCTTCTGCGCCCGCTCCTCATGCTCCGCACACCGCACAAGTCCCGGCCAGCATATCCTATGGTGTTGCGGAGTGATATTCCTCTCTCTCTCTCTCCCCGCGTGAGAAGAAGTAGCAGAGTGAGAGGAGCAGAGAGAGCAGGGGCCCGGCGATCGAGCTATTGTGGACACTCAGGAAGAGGGAGAAAGTGATCTCTGCTGGGGCCAAGGCAGCTGAGCTAACAATTACACAGGTGAGGTGTATGCTTGCTTGGGGGGGGGGGGGGGGGCTTGAAGTTCAACATCTACTACTACTCTGCAATACATACCCTGACAATACTCTGCAATAAATACCCTGACAATACTCTGCAATAAATACCCTGACAATACTCTGCAATAAATACCCTGACAATACTCTGCAATACATACCCTGACAATACTCTGCAATACATACCCTGACAATACTCTGCAATACATACCCTGACAATACTCTGCAATACATACCCTGACAATACTCTGCAATACTTACCCTGACAATACTCTGCAATACTTACCCTGACAATACTCTGCAATACTTACCCTGACAATACTCTGCAATACTTACCCTGACAATACTCTGCAATACTTACCCTGACAATACTCTGCAATAAATACCCCGACAATACTCTGCAATAAATACCCCGACAATACTCTGCAATAAATACCCCGACAATACTCTGCAATAAATACCCCGACAATACTCTGCAATAAATACCCCGACAATACTCTGCAATAAATACCCCGACAATACTCTGCAATAAATACCCCGACAATACTCTGCAATAAATACCCCGACAATACTCTGCAATACATACCCCGACAATACTCTGCAATACATACCCCGACAATACTCTGCAATACATACCCCGACAATACTCTGCAATACATACCCCGACAATACTCTGCAATACATACCCCGACAATACTCTGCAATACATACCCCGACAATACTCTGCAATACATACCCCGACAATACTCTGCAATACATACCCCGACAATACTCTGCAATACATACCCCGACAATACTCTGCAATACATACCCCGACAATACTCTGCAATACATACCCCGACAATACTCTGCAATACATACCCCGACAATACTCTGCAATACATACCCTGACAATACTCTGCAATACATACCCTGACAATACTCTGCAATACATACCCTGACAATACTCTGCAATAATACCAAAAATACCATTTTATTTATTAATTAATGGTTTGTATTACATATAAATATTAAAGAGGTATGTTCTCATCTGAAAACAGTATTTCTATTGGATAATCAAACCTATAACTGGCTGGAGAAAAACAAATATCACTTGTAGACAAACCTACACTTTGTTTCAAGGCGGGGTCTGGGAGGGGCAATGGGTGGGGTCAGGGGTGGGGCTGAAGGAGGGGCCCCCGTCAGGAAGGCTGTACGGGGCCCCATGATTTCTATCAGCGGCCCTGCTCGTGCATGCAAGCCAATCACAAAGCCGGAGCCCGCAAATAACTCTGGGAGGCATTTCCGGGGTCACAGCCATGTGCGGGGACCGCTGCAACACCTTTGATCTAAGGTAAGTATTTCATAATAAACTAGTATTTGATACATACTAGCTCATTATCCCTTTGTCTTGCAGGGTTTTTTTTTTTCTTTATTGTTTAACCACTTCCCGACCAGCGCACGCCGATGTATGTCGACAGAATGGCACGGGCAGGCATATTGGCATACAGGTACGTCCAATCGTAAATGCCGCCCTGCCATCACACCACCGGCGGCGCGCTTGCGTGCTGGTTGGGACCCCCTGTGAGTCCGGTCGCGGGTCCCGCGGACTCGATCACCGCGGGCATACCCACGATCAACCTCAGGGCGGCTGAACTGGGAGATGCCGTTGTAAACATCATCTCCCCGTTCTGCCTAGCAACAAGTGATGCTGATCTCTGCGCCATGTGATTGGAGCAGAGATCAGTGTTCACTAACACAAAGCCCAGCCCCCAACAGTTAGTAACACACCCCTAGGAACACTTAACCCCTACACTGCCACCCACTGGTTAACCCCTCCACTGCCAGTGTCATTTACACAGGAATCACTGCATTTATATAGCACTGATTGCTGTATAAATGACAATGGTCCCAAAAATGTGTCAAAAATGTCCGATGTGTCCGCCATAATGTCGCAATCACAATAAAATAAAATAAAATCACTGATCGCCACCATTACTAGTAAAAAAAAAAAAAAAAAAAAAAAATTTTATAAAAATGCCATAAAACTATCCCCTATTTTGTAAACGTTATAACTTTTGCGCAAATCAATCAATAATCGCTTATTGCAATTTTTTTTACCAAAAATATGTAGAAGAACACGTATTGGCCTGAGGGAAAAAAATGTTTTTTTATATATTTTTGGGGGGTATTAGTAAAAAAGAATGCGTTTGTTTCAAAATTGTCACTCTATTTTTGTTTATAGCGCAAAAAATAAAAACCGCAGGGGTGATGAAATACCACCAAAAGAAATCTCTATTTGTGGGGGAAAAAAAACTACATCAATTTTGTTTGGGAGCCACCTCGCACGACTGCGCAATTGTCAGTTAAAGCGACAGTGCCGAATCGCAAAAAGTGGTCTGGTCTTTGGCCAGCAAAATGGTCCGGGGCTAAAGCGGTTAAAACCACTTTAAGGCCCCTTTCACACCGATACATTTTTTCCTGTATTTATACCTTTCAAGAAAGAAAAAAAAAAAACCCACAGGTAATTTTTTATTCTTTAAATCCTATAGGATGTGTTTTTACACCACTGAGCTGTGGGTGTAGTGAGTTTTGAAAAGTCCTGCAGGCTGCATCTCAGGTGGGGTTTGAAAAAGGCACCAAAAACACAGCTTCCAATTGAAATGGATGGAAATCGCACCCGCAATTTGTGTTTGAGTCATATGTCCGATTTTTCACCGGCAGGGGGTCCAAAAATGCATATGAAACACAGAAAAAGATTTTGCTACAGAGCAGTGTGAAAGGGGCCTTAGGCTGGGTTCACACTGCTGCGGTGATGAGATCGGATGTGATTCGCACCGCACTGCAAATCACATGCGATGCGAGATCAGCCATACAGATAGTATGGCTGAATTCGCATTGCATCCGGCCCAAACTCACACAGGACCCTTTTTTTGGTCCGCAGCAGAAGTGGATCGCATGGGTGTTCACAACATGCGATCCGATTCCTGTCCGAGTTTGCAGATCGCACTGCGATATGCGAACTGATCTGGGGGTCTCATTAACGTTTCACTGACACTCCCAGCAGTTCGCATAGGGCAGTGTGAACTGCCGCCGGTAGGCATGCGATGCGGGGAACCCGCAGCGGATTCGCAGCGTTCCCGCATTGCTGCAGTGTGAACCCAGCCTTACTCTTGCACTGCGTTCATGGTTATGCCCTGTACACATGATCAGAAAATCGTATGGAAAATACTGCTTTCTAATTGATCGTACGATAATCGGATTGTTCATACAGAGCTTTCAAGAGCCGATCAGGACAGTTCATCCGATATTATTCTATCGGACATGCACAGAATTTTTTTTTTTTACGATGTCAGATTGTACGATTTTCGTTTAATCTGAACAGCTATCATTCGAAAATGCAATACAAATGCATTACAACACATGACATGACTTCCGAATTTTTTTTTTTTTCTGTTGTGCGGGAATTTGTGACTTTAGTAAACTCAGATTTGATCTGAGATTAGAATGCAATAAAAAACAGACGATCATTCCTCTGATAATCTCATCATGTGTATAGGGCATTAGAGTCATAGTTGTTAACAAGGATGGACTTCAAACAAGTCTACCTTCCTTCATCACTATTATAAGGAGGATTGATGGAATCAACAGATACTTTCTGTACCTGCTGAAAATGGAAGTTTAGTTCGTGTGGCACTTTCCTGTAGCACCCATATATAATCACCAAGGATTTCTACACCTCTGCATGGGAGGAGGACATTGACAAGCAACCTTTGCCTACCCACCCAAGCAGCTCACAGACATTAGCTGAAAATCTCACAAGCGCTCAGTTTTCAGCCAGATACAATGTAATAAATTATGAAGCACTATTGACCGAGGTTAATCATGAGGAAAGTCGCACAACATCTTGTCCTATTAGTTTTGGTTTTTGCCTCCCCCATCCATCCATCCATGGGGTAAAATGATTGCTCTCACTGTGCTGGAGACTGCTGTCATTATTCCTTAAGCCCCATACACACTATCAGATTATCTGCTGAGTTTTTCCTTCAGATTTACCAAAACCATATAATATGAGGACAAACCTTAGGAGTTTCAATGTGTATGCAATCAGGCAGACCCTTCTACTACATGGTTTTGGTAAATCTGAAGGAAAAACTCAGCAGATAATCTGATAGTGTGTATGGGGCTTTATGGGTAGTTGACTAGTGCCACCTAGTGTCTCTGGCATAATCTCATATATAAAATAGAAAGGGACAGGGGAATCTCTGTCCCCAGTCCCTTTCTGTGTCTCAAAAGGGATTCACCAAAGCCCCCCCCCCCCCCCCCCCACAGGGCTGATAATAAATAAAGAATTGTAATAAATATGCAAGAGGTAAAATTGTAACAATAAAATAAAAAAAAAAATAAAAAAAAAAAAGGGGGGGGGGGGCAGCATCAGCAAGTATCAGTACTTGTGCTCAGTCTTAAAAAAAAAAAAGTGGCATCGGTGCAACCCTAAAATATACACACACACAGTTGTGCTCAAAAGTTTTTATACTCTGGCAGAAATTGTGAAAATATTGAAAAAAAAATGACTGCTCATGCCAACAAAAACTGCCTTATTTAAAAGGGGTGTTTCAGCTGAATTTTTTTTTTTTTTTTTAAGTCAGCAGGTACAAACACTGTAGCTCCCGACTTTTAATAAGGACACTTGCCTGTCCCAGGGTCCAGCGATGCGGGGGGATTGAAGCCTATCCAGGGCGCCCATGATGTCGTGCCTCATATTGTGTCCTGGTGCTGCTATCATCACTAAGGGAAACAGGCAGTGGAGACTTGTGGCTTCACTGCCCGTTACCTACTGTGCATGCGCGCAGCTCTTTGTGAATGGGGTGCGCTGTGTTCTGGGACACACACAGTTCCCAGAACACAGCGTGCCCCATTCCCCAGAAGACAACGCGAGGAGGAGAAAAGACTGAAGATCACCGCAGAGTAGGAAGACTGCCTTGCAACAAGAGTTTCTGGCAAGTTAAAAAAATATTTATTTTTTTACAGAATATTAATGCCATTTTTTTTTTTTTTTTTTTTTTTTTTTTTAGGGTGGTCCTCCACTTTAAGGATAGCAATCACAAAGTAATTGTCACACTGAAAAAATAAAACTAAAAATAAAAAAGGGAAGACAAAAAAAAAAACCCACTCTGTTAGTGAGCCTGATCACTGCCACACCAGTTATATGACAAAGCTGTACAGCACTGGATAAAATATGTAGAAAAAATATATAAAAAATAAAAGTGAAAACACATTCCCGCCCCCCCCCATTTCTTCATTTTCCACAAAAATAAATTACAATTTCAAAACACTCGCCATGCCTCTTACTAAATACCCTGGACTGTCTACTGTCCAAAAAGGGGTCACTACTGTCCTGACATTTTCTGGCCCCAAGAAGTGAGATAAGCCATCAGTATTGATCATTTTTCAGATATATACACATCATAATTAGTTGGATATGTATAAACACACACACACACACACACACACACACACACACACACACACACACACACACACACACCATTTGGTTTTCACCATTCATTTCACACAAACCAATATACACTTATTAGGGTTTTCTTTATTTTTTTTCAACCAAAGACATATAACAGGATACATTTTGGCCCAAATTTACTACAAGATTGTTAAATTCCACACACACACAATTTTATTTTTTTTTGGGGGGGGGGGTGTTTTATTCGTATTGCAAAGAAATAAAAATGCAGGAGGTGATTAAATACCACCATAATAAAGCTCCATTTGTGTGAAAAAAATACAAATGTAATGTGTGTACGGTGTAGCATGACCGCTCAATTGTCATATAAAGTAGTGCAGTGCTGAACAGCAATAAATGCCATGAATGGGGGTAAACCTTGTGGAGGTGAAGGGGTTAATCCCTATACATATCAGCCAGTCCTCTCAGTAGTATAATGAGGGGGATCCGGTGATGATAGGATGTAGTGTTTGGAGCTCCCTCACATCTCCAGTACACTCTCTACAACCCATGACAAGGACACCCACACCGAGCCCGCTCACCTCGCCCTGTGCAGCCCTGGAGTAGCTCCTGCCGGTGGACCGGGTGAGCGGGGTGTGAAGGCGCTGTACCCAGCTCCGCAGAAAGCTTCGAGCCCTATTCGCCATCGTCCTGTCAGTCTGCTATCTCTGCACTATACTCACTTCAAATTCTTCCTCCCCTACACTGTAACTCATATCCCCGCCCTCTTCCCCGCAACTCATTCCCCACTTCCGTCCAGGCTGACAGCCGTGTCTGTCTTCATTTCCGCCACACGTCCCCACTTCCGCCGGAGTTTAGTCTGATTAGGCGACTGGTCAGAATGTGTAACCCCGCACTCCTCTACAGTAATTCCTTACTAAGCATACACTGAGAAGGGGGAAAGCGGACATCTTGTTACACCCACAGGAGTTTTGCATTTTACACGTATTTTTTACCAGTAAAGTGAGTTTATATAGTGAAATACAATACTTAGAATTCTGTCTGAATGTTTAGATGTTTTATTTTAAAAGCAGCGATCTTCTGTCAGATTAGCAAACCTGTGAGATAGGCAGGCTTGCCGCTGCTTTTAAAATTCAACATCTGATCAGTCAGATGGAGTTCTAAGTACTGTATTTCACTATATAAACTCACTGTACTGTTAAAAATAAGTGTAACATGCAAAACTCCGGTGGGTGTAAAAAGATGTCCGCTTTCCCCCTTCTCACTGTAAACATAACTACTATCTCGGATTTGGAACAATGTCCCCCTTTCCACTTATTTGTCCCTCATTTTGCTCTGATCTATATAGTTGTATATAAAATGCACTGTTTATCTATCAAAAAGTGTTTTCCAGCGCTAAACCTTTTATCTGATTTCTAAATTGCTGCATTTGTACATTCCAAAGCCCAATATAAAGGAATATTCATAGTTGCCAACTGTCCCATATTTCCCAGGACACTCCCGGATTAGGACCCTTGTCCCGATTTAATTTTGTCCCGGGAAATTTGGTTATTCGGGATTTTTCACCGCCGGCTGCCATGCCAGTCTGGATGTCGGGGGCAGTCTAGATGTCGGGGGGCCAGTCTGGGTGTCAGGGGCAGTCTGGATGTCAAAGGGGGGACCAGTCTGGATGTCAGAGGGGGGCCAGTCTGGATGTCAGGGGCAGTCTAGATGTCGGGGGGCCAGTCTGGATGTCAGAGGGGGGGCCAGTCTGGATGTCAGAGAGGGGCCAGTCTGGATGTCAGAGAGGGGCCAGTCTGGATGTCAGAGAGGGGCCAGTCTGGATGTCAGAGAGGGGCCAGTCTGGATGTCAGAGAGGGGCCAGTCTGGATGTCAGAGAGGGGCCAGTCTGGATGTCAGAGAGGGGCCAGTCTGGATGTCAGAGAGGGGCCAGTCTGGATGTCAGAGAGGGGCCAGTCTGGATGTCAGAGAGGGGCCAGTCTGGATGTCAGAGGGGGGCCAGTCTGGATGTCAGAGGGGGGCCAGTCTGGATGTCAGAGGGGGGCCAGTCTGGATGTCAGAGGGGGGCCAGTCTGGATGTCAGAGGGGGGCCAGTCTGGATGTCAGAGGGGGGCCAGTCTGGATGTCAGAGGGGGGCCAGTCTGGATGTCAGAGGGGGGCCAGTCTGGATGTCAGAGAGGGGGCAGTCTGGATGTCAGAGAGGGGGCAGTCTGGATGTCAGAGGGGCACCAGATGTACGGAGGACTGATGGGGACACCAGATGTTAGGAGGACTGATGGTAACACCAGATGTAAGGAGGACTGATGGGGACACCAGATGTAAGGAGGACTGATGGGGACACCAGATGTAAGGAGGGGCTCCGCTGATAGAGACACAGATGTGAGGAAGGCTGCTCTGATGGGGCACCTGATGTAAGGAGGGACTCTGCTGGGGGCAGCTGATGGCATCTGGTGGCAGGCAACGTGGCTAGTGACACGCTCATGGCTCCCACTGATTCTGCATTATGGTGAGTGTAATGATGTAATAATAGAAATAATGCGCTTCAATCATCCTGACACCATAACAATCATAGTGCCAGGATGATTGAAGCGCTAACACCAGGTATTTGGAGTATCTTTATCTGCCGATTGTCAAACTCTGGAAAACACATATTGCTATTGTGGTGTAGGATCTGGGGCTGCCATCCCTCCACCCCCCTCCCTTTCCCTCTCCACCCCACATTCATCTCAGACTCTAACCATACCCCTTTGAGCCACGACCATGTAAGCCACACCCCCTATTTTACGTAAACCACGCCCATATTTCGCACCACATTTTCCCCTTTTCCCATGCCACACCTATAACCACATGCCCCACCCCTAATTATAATACAACTCCGCCTACAGCCAAAAAAGTGTCCCAGAATTTTTTTTTACAATGTTGGCAACTATGGTACAACGCTCCTTCACTGCTCCAAAGATGCTGCTAGCAGGACTTTTTTTTTTACTGTCCTGCCAGGGCACCGCTCCAGTGTGAAAGCCCCAGGCTTTCACATTGGAGACACAGCAGCAACTCTTTCAGGGCACTTTGCAGGTGCTATTTTTAGCACTGTAGCGCCTGCAAAGTGCCCCAGTGTGAAAGGGGTCTTAGGCATGTGCGTCCACAGAACTTTTTCCAAGGGGGGGCATCATTTCAAGGCTACTCATGCTCCGCCCCTTTTCGACAATCTCATGAAAATCTTTCCACTGGTAATACATATGTGTTATATAACAGATAATTCATCTTCACTTTGTATTGGAAGTTACTCTGGCGGCTGTGTTCCATGCCCATATAGCCTAGAGAATGTACATCTTTTTACATTGCAATACATCTGTTGTGGCCATATTTTGATCTCATGATGTTACTGTATAGGCTGTTTTCATCAAGATAAAAAGAAAGGGGGGCAGGAGAGTGTGGTGGTGGAGGAGAGCACGGGGGGGGGGGGGCAGGAGAGTGTGGTGGTGGAGGAGAGCACTGGGGGGGGGCAGGAGAGTGTGGTGGTGGAGGAGAGCACTGGGGAGGGGGGGCAGGATAGTGCGGTGGTGGAGGAGAGCACTGGGGGGGCAGGAGAGTGTGGTGGTGGAGGAGAGCACTGGGGGGGCAGGAGAGTGTGGTGGTGGAGGAGAGCACTGGGGAGGGGGGGCAGGAGAGTGCGGTGGTGGAGGAGAGCATTGGGGGGGCAGGAGAGTGTGGTGGTGGAGGAGAGAACTGGGGAGGGGGGGGCAGGAGAGTGCGGTGGTGGAGAGCACTGCAGCCCCCCCCCCCGATCCTCCTATCCAGGCACTGTGGCACGGATAGGCATCTACTCCTCTGGATCACAGCGCTGGATGGCTGGGTTCGGCGGCCGCTCTGTAACACAGTCCCACGCCCCCAGACCGGCTCATGTGATAGGCAGAATGTGATTCTCTCTACTATCACACAAGCTGGTCTGGAGGGGGCAGGACTGTGTTAAAGAGCGGCCATCGAACACAGTCATCCAGCGCTGTGATCCAGAGGAGAGAGCGGAGGATGCAGCATGGCGGCGGCGGCAACACCTTGGGGATTCCAGGGGGGGGCACTTGACCCCCCTTGCCCCCTGCTGCGGACGCCCATGTTGTACTCCCTTATATATGGACTCCTCAGGCCACCAATTTTGCCTTAAAAGAGTTGATGTGTGCCCTGGGGGCCAAAGGCTTCGCCAATTTCAGCAGTTTCTCCAGCATTGCCTTCCTCTTTATTTGGTTATGATCCCTAATAAAGGGTTTTTTTGTGAAAAAGAAATACTTGCCTATGTGTTTTACTTCAAAAAGGACAGTTTATTTGTGAGTAGGCAGGTACATTTCAAAAATACAAAGTCAAATTAACAAAGGACACCAACACCAAACAACCTCCTCGAGATTAAAAAATAAAATAAAAAGATAATAATGGTGTTGTGGTAACTTGACACACAAAACACACACAAAAAAAAATAGGGAGATCACCAAAAAAAAAAAAAAATACAACAGGAGATCTTGATAAAAAAACAAACAAATTAAAAATATTAAAACATAAAAAAAAAATTGGGAGATCTGACGAATAAAAATATTATATTCATGAAATCACGAGAAATAATAAAGAAAAAAGTTTGAGAAGTCTGTGTGAATATGAGCAGCAAAACTTCATTCTTCTAACATTATAAAGAAAAAGAGAATGCGCTGCATTAAACAATTTCTAACATTGCAGCGTGACGAATGTGCTATATCCATTATGAACGCTAGTTTTACCAGACCGAGCGCTTCCGTCTCGTAATTTATTCTGAGCATTCTTTGTGCATCGTTATTGTCTACACATGATTGGAATTTAGGCAATCGAATTTTGTTGTGGGAAAATTTTAGATCCAGCTCCCAAACTTTGTGTGTCGGAGATTTCGATGGAAAAAGTCAGATGGAGCCCACACATGGTCGGAATTTCCGACAATAAGCTCTGATCGCACATTTTCCATCGTAAAGTCTCACCGTGTGTACGGGGCATAAGGCTTGATTTCTTTTTTTTTTTTTTCTCTGTGATCCACATGCTTTATTTGCAAACATATTTAATCAAGGTGACTTAAATGGATGGAAAAGCACTGGAAATTAGTCCTTGACAGATGTGCTGATTTCAGAATAAGAAGTGGAATAAATTAATAGTGGAATGACTTGGATATTGGGATTTCTTTGGGTTTGTTTGAAGAAAACAGACTACAAACAACCAAAAATGTAAAATTAAACAACTTTTGAAAAACCAAGCCTTTGGAGAGGGGGGAGAGAACCTTGCATTTGAACCTAGTTTTGAACTCACCAAAAAGTCACTTTCACAGCCACGGAACTGAAACTGTGCAATGGATCTATTATTACAGTATACGGTTTTCATGTAAAAAAATCTTTATACATCATTAAAAAAAAAAAAAAAAAAAAACAAGGAAGGCAAGATGCATAAATCAAATCAGCTGGTTGGTCAGATTCATCTTGAGAAGCCAATTTGCTGTTGGAAAGGCCATCATGCCACTTTATTCTGTGCCTCTCCGGCAGCAAAGAAGGCAGTTCTGTATATAAAAAGTATTCTATTTGACTCTGCGTCATGCATCCTATGACTTTGCTCAAAGAATTGTTCTGTCCAAGTGGTGTGGAGGACAGCTGCTGGTCCCAATCTTTGCCACTTATGCTGGAAAACCCAGCTTCTTCCCCTTTAGTAATTTCGTCAGTAAAAGAAGTCACAATACAGGATGACAGGATGGTCTGTACCATGCCTGTAACAATGGCAATCGGGTCAAAGAAGTCTTTAAAAGCGTAATGACAAATCCAGATGGAGATACAAGGCACGGTACAAGCCCAAGAAGAATAAATAATGAGTAGTGATTGTCTCCGCTTCACCTGTTTTACTAGTCATGAAGAGTTGAGGCAAGATGGCCACAGACTCCAGCTAAATAAAAAAAGGTCCATATGATCTCAAGGGGAGAGAAGTCATGATTGACAAAGACAGACAATCCACCAACAGGAACGATGAGAAATTTACTTTGAATGTGTCATGATTTCCATCATAGGCAGCCTTGAACTTCATGTATATGAGATAAACTGTTGCATATACCCAACCAAGTAGATCAACTCCATAAAAGTGTTGTAGAGTGAAAGGAATGAATTGAAGAGATCAAAGGTACCGAGTGGTAAACACCAGGGCAAACAGAAGCTGACTTTCCATAAATATCGACACAGGATCGGCTCTTCCAGATCTTCAGCAATAGGATGATGATGGCTGGCAGATAGGACAAGTCCCCGTTGAATCTGAAGATGTTCATGGTGTGCCAAGAGGTGGGTGATCAGGGGGTTAAGACCGGGCACAGGTGACCCAGGGCCGCGGAGACTGCCTCTGACGCTGCAATCCGTAAACCTCAATATCAACGTGCAGTCGGAGGGCTGCAAAAATGTGCATCTCTGCCATCTGCCACCCCGCCCCCAAATTGCAATATGCAGCGGATAGGGGTTACATGCTGTCGTTGCAATACTTCGCACCCACAGCAAAGTTTACACCAAACACTAGCAAATGGAAAACCCTCTTCAATCGTGTGCAATGTACACGGCTGTGGCACGTTTGTTAAAATAGGCAGTGAGGAGACATTGCATGGCTTCCTCCCCACCTACAGTAGCTTCTGAAGTGTGATCCAAATGCAGATCAGGCTTCAGAGGAAACTGATATTTAGACACAGATATACAGTGCCTTGCGAAAGTATTCGGCCCCCTTGAACTTTTCAACCTTTTGCCACATTTCAGGCTTCAAACATAAAGATATAGAATTTTTATTTTTTGTGAAGAATCACCAACAAGTGGGACACAATTGTGAAGTGGAACGAAATCTATTGGATTTTTGAAACTTTTTTTAACTAATAAAAAAATGAAAAGTGGGGCGTGCAAAATTATTGGGCCCCCTTGCGTTAATACTTTGTAGAGCCACCTTTTGCTGCGATTACAGCTGCAAGTCGCTTGGGGTATGTCTCTATCAGTTTTGCACATCGAGAGACTGAAATTCTTGCCCATTCTTCCTTGCAAAACAGCTCGAGCTCAGCGAGTTTGGATGGAGAGCGTTTGTGAACAGCAGTTTTCAGCTCTTTCCACAGATTCTCGATTGGATTCAGGTCTGGACTTTGACTTGGCCATTCTAACACCTGGATACGTTTATTTGTGAACTATTCCTTTGTAGATTTTGCTGTATGTTTGGGATCATTGTCTTGTTGGAAGATAAATCTCCGTCCCAGTTTCAGGTCTTTTGCAGACTCCAACAGGTTTTCATCCAGAATGGTCCTGTATTTGGCTGCATCCATCTTCCCCTCAATTTTAACCATCTTCCCTGTCCCTGCTGAAGAAAAGCAGGCCCAAACCATGATGCTGCCACCACCATGTTTGACAGTGGGAATGGTGTGTTGAGGGTGATGAGCTGTGTTGCTTTTACGCCAAACATATCGTTTTGCATTGTGGGCAAAAAGTTCGATTTTGGTTTCATCTGACCAGAGCACCTTCTTCCACATGTTTGGTGTGTCTCCCAGGTGGCTTTTGGCAAACTTTAGACGAGAATTTTTATGGATATCTTTGAGAAATGGCTTTCTTCTTGCCCCTCTTCCATAAAGGCCAGATTTGTGCAGTGTACGACTAATTGTTGTCCTATGGACAGACTCTCCCACCTCAGCTGTAGTTCTCTGCAGTTCATCCGGAGTGATCATGGGCCTCTTGGCTGCATCTCGGATCAGTCTTCTCCTTGTCTGAGCTGAAAGTTTAGAGGGACGGCCAGGTCTTGGTAGATTTGCAGTGGTCTGATACTCCTTCCATTTCAAAATGATCGCTTGCACAGTGCTCCTTGGGATGTTTAAAGCTTAGGAAATCTTTTTGTATCCAAATCCGGCTTTAAACTTCTCCACAACAGTATTACGGACCTGCCTGGTGTGTTCCTTGGTCTTCATGATGCTCTCTGCGCTTTCAACAGAACCCTGAGACTATCACAGACCAGGTGCATTTATACAGAGACTTGATTACACACAGGTGGATTCTATTTATCACCATCAGTCATTTAGGACAACATTGGATCATTCAGAGAGCCTCGCTGAACTTCTGGAGTGAGTTTGCTGCACTGAAAGTAAAGGGGCCGAATAATTTTGCACACACCACTTTTCAGTTTTTTATTTGCTAAAAAAGTTTAAAATATCCAATAGATTTCGTTCCACTTCACAATTGTGTCCCACTTGTTGGTGATTCTTCACAAAAAATTAAAATTTTATATCTTTATGTTTGAAGCCTGAAATGTGGCAAAAGGTTGAAAAGTTCAAGGGGGCCGAATACTTTCGCAAGGCACTGTAAATCTACCCCAACACAACTACTCCTTTTGTGTCAGTGACATGAAAATGGAAAATTTGTTCAAATACTTACAGTAAAATTCCTTCCCTGGAGCTAATTCTTGGCAGCACACATGTGGAAGTATGCTGCCACGTTGGTGCCAGGAAAGAAGTGGTCATGCTCCACTGTATTCTGGGATTGCTACATTATGCCTATCCCAGGAGGCAGTGTGTCCCCAAAGGTATTCACATGCAGCAAGATGCAGTGCATGAGCAGAACAGATGCACACTTGCAGCACATGTGCAGATGAGTTTCCAACTTTTTGAGATGGGAACGAAGGACAATTATCAGCAAAAGTATGTAGGCATAGGACACACCACCTTAAAAGGAGAATTATATTATTATTAGTTGAACCCACAAGTGCTTCTTTTTACAACTATTCCTTTATACTAGCTTTTGAAATTTACAAAATGTAGCAATTTAGAAAGTGAATAAAAGGTTTAGCACTGTGAAACACTTTTTGAAATATAAAAAGTGCATTTTATATACAATATAGATCAGACCAAAGTGAGGGACACGTGAGGAGGAAAGAGCGATGGAGGGACATTGTTCCAAATCAGGGAGAGTCCCTCGAAATCAGGGACAGTTGGGAGCTATGCACATGTGCACAAACACTGTGAACCACTTACTATAGTGCAGGATTTTGAAAGCTGGTGACGTGGACAAGGGGGAAATATACCTTCCAAGGCATCTCCTATAAAATACGAATCCCCTCCACTCATGTGTAGCGGATGAAATTTTGGACAAAATGTCATACGCATGTAAATTTAGTTTTTGCTTCAGAACAGTAGGGGTTCTGAGGGTTAATTACGTAGGTTGGCCTTGACATCAGTCTGGCCGGGCTGTGTTGGAAGTTCTGCCTGGTCATGTGAGCAGTGAGGTGCACATGACAGGCCAGAACCAGGCCTGGTTGGACGTTTTGAGTATCAACCTTCTCGGAACCAATCAGTGGGAGTACCGGGCCCCGCTGAGGAGTCTGGGAGGGGGTACTTAAGATGTGTGGGTCACGTGTTTCGGGGAGAGGAGTTCGTGAGGCCGTGTGGTCTGTTTTGGTTCCAGGACTGGGGTAGCCCCGTGAGGGGTCCCGGTCACGGGGTGTTCGACATCCCGCAACATGATCCTGTTGGATGCCCCCAGTAGACCCGCCTGATCTGAGGTGGGGATCCGTCTGTTCCCGAGTCTTGGAACCTGCTGGTCCGAGGCACAGTAACTGAGGATTCAAGGTATCCGGGTGTGCTCTCGGCTTGGAGAGGTGCCACAGCTCATGGAAGTGACCGGGGGAGGACTCTTCGGAGGAGGGCCGACAAGTGGCATCCTGAGAAGTGCCTGGTTACCGAGTTGGGAAGGACATTGACGAATTCACGTTTTTTTCCAGTACCATTGAAGAGACAGAGAACGTTCCAGGTACTGAGAAATTTTTTTCCTGTTCACCCTTAGCTACAACTTGTACACGTTCATAGGATTGTTTCAAGTTTTGAGTCAACGTGCTGACTGCCATGATCTCTGGCTAGAGATCTGTTCAGCCTTGAAGTACCCAGCTGCGAGTGGCTACTCTCTGGGTGGAATTAGAGACTTTGCTAGACTTGCAGTTCAAGGTGCCTGAGTTCTTCACCCGTGCCCTCTGTTCACATGAGAGACTGTGTTATTGGATGTTACTACCGCAAAATAAAACCTTTAAAAAAAAAAAAAGGACTTTATCCGTGTCAGCGTTCAAGCCCTTGGGTATCAATCCTGGGAACCCCTAGACATGGAAGGGCAGGCCAAGAGGAGGTAACTGGTAAGCCCAATATGTCAAGGCCGGCCTGCAAGGGTTATGGCCGCTACACATGTAATGGAGCTAAAGAGAAAAGAATGTGTTTTTAGTTCTGTGAATAACCCATAAAGTGGGTAATTCACAGTATCGCCAATAAAAATAAAGGAAAGAAAGCCTAAAAAGAAAGAAAGAAAACAAATGTAGTCACTGCTTCTAAGGACTGCTAAGCTGCAATTAAATAACATTTTTGTTTTTGAGTTTATTTAAAGTGCATACTGTACTTGTTTGCAGTAATTAGAGACAATTTCTAAACTACTGCTTCCAACCTCAAGAGGGCAGCAGACCCCAACGATTTTCCTATAGTTACTGCCCATCTAATACTAGACAAAGTAACAGGTTCTTTATACAGAAGGCAGTATAAACAGTCAGTGCTTACATTCTCTCGCTTCCCTACCACCCTGATGCTATATTAAAGCCCCATGAAGACTTGTATAAGGCTGGCTACACACTAGTAGATTGTCACACAAAATGTAGGTAGCAATCTCATTCGTTACTATGTGGCTGGTTCACATCTATGTGCATTTTTATAAAAAGGACTAGTAAGATATTTGTACTTTTACTCTGCTTAAAGGGGACCTTCAGTCATTTTTTTCAACTTTCCATTCTTCAGCCCTTGTAGTTTTAACTTTGGATAGTCTGCAAAGGAGAAATAAAAATAGAGTAATATACGAAGTGTGGATGGGAGGCAGGTCACTACTCACACCACCCATTCACACTTCATATATTATTCTATTTTTATTTCTCCTTTGCAGACTACTATCAACAGATCATATCACTGTTATATGAGTACCATTCGCTTTACATTTGGAAACGTCCATTGGAGTACCACTCCCACACCCCATAGCTGCCAGCAACACGGGCTACTTTACTGGCCTTAACACACTGGTCAAGTTGCCTTCCCACGGGGTCCTACATTGTTTTTATACCCATTCGGTAGGTCATACAGTAACTACACCTCCCTATGCACCCTCACTTTTTTCATCTATTTCATCACTTACACCCGGTAACACATCACATCTTGCACTTTTACCTGCATCTTGCCCTTCCTTGCACCACATATTCTCTTACTTGATTTTGCAGTTACAGTTTGCTGTGTCACTGGTGTTCCCGGTCATGATAATCGTGGACACTACTTGCACTAATTTTGTTGGTCATGTACCTCGGAATCACCGTCACCCCTCTTCTCCGCACTCGGTTTCATTTTATTTAATTGCAGCCCTGGCTGCTTAGCTCTTCACATTATTCCATATTGCCTCTTTGGTTGTCCAACTTCATTATCTCTCTCTTCTTTCTCTGCTGGTCTTTCTTTTTCCCCTTCCCTCACCTCCTTCGCCCCCACTTTTCTCAGCATCTTGATTTCCCCTTTTTTGCCCTCCCTCTTTTTCCTTTCCTCCCCCCCCTCTCCCTTCTTTTCGTTTTCTCCTCCTCCTCCCCCCTCTTTTCCTCACTTCCCTCTTCCCCTTGCCTACCCCCCTCCTCTCTTCCTTCCCCCAATTTCTCCCCTCATCCATTTCCCATTCCCTAATCCCCTTTGTCCCTCCCTCTTCCCCCACATATCCCCTGCCCTCCCCTATTGTCTTCCTCTGTCCCCCTTTCCGTTTGTTCCTGATTTGGTCCTTTTCCCCTGTCTGTGCACCGCCATTCAGCCCATATCCTCGGTTGTTCCCCTTTGTTTTCCCCTTCCCTCTTTTTCTCCCTTCCTTGGTTCTCTTTCCCACTACTCTTTTTCTCCCTGGCTTTCTTGGGTCCATTTTCGATATCTCGATATCTTTATATCACTGAGTATTAGTACTCCACCCACACATACCACTTCACTCGGGTGCACATATGCCCAGGATAACTCCGGGGACATATCGACTGGTTGACCCCACCCCCTGTTCCATCAGACTACGTCAGGACCAGGTTGTTCTAATTTACAATTATTATATCTTCTCACCCAGATGCCGCTCTGTCTGATCTCAATACCTCCCCCAGTCGCCGGTGGAGACCTTTTCGGGGGCCTTTAAGCATTGCGTCAGTGCACTGCTGGGGGTAAGAACCATCTCTTATGTATATATTGTCTCCTTCCCATTACACCTTGCTATATGTTTCCAAATGAATTCTCATTTGTTGTATTGCAATTATGTTTTTTCACAGACGTATGTATTTCTTGAAGAAGCTCATTTTGGAGCGAAACTAGTTGAATTACGTCACCATGTGTACCAACTTAATTGCTGTAAATTGATTTTACTGTCTAAATAAACTTTGTTTGCATTTTATCTGTGCTATATTACTTTGTTGTCTGTATTCCTCACATGTACCGTAATAGTCCGTTAGCTCAATCCCCTCCTTAATGCATAGGATGCAATAAGGTGAAAAAACACAAGCCTTTACAACCCCTTTAATTGAACAAACTGAGGTTAGAAGCTGGTTGGCTACCATGCACAGCTGTAACGGATTCTGAGTGAACCAGCTACCCCATTACATTGTACATTACTTAGTCATGACCAAGGTGTTCATTGTCTCAACAGTTTCAGGGTTTAAAGAAGAAGTTTTTTAAAAGAGAAGTATGGGATTTAAAAAAACTAACAAACACATGGTCCAATGCTACATCTGTCCCCTGCAGCCTCTAGTCTGAGAACTGAGTGATCAAAGACTGCTGATCCCTCAGTGAACAGAGAGCTAGTGACTATCAGTCACCGGTTCTCTGCTTTGCACCTCCAGCACTCAGTGGAGCGCTGGCCTGTGCTGTGGATGGGGCAGAAGCTGGCTCTTGATGAATACCAATATTAAATTCAGGATCCCTCCAGAGCCTGGACTGGCTGAGTGATGTCAGCTGACAGTGGACTTTAGCCTGCTGTCGGCTGAATATGGGTCACAGGAGTGCAAAAGAAAAAGTAACACCAAAGGTGCTTATCCTCTCCCTGTTAACAATGAGGCGGATTCTATGCGGATTTGGTCCAATCTGAAAGGCATAGATTTGCATGTCATCTGAAAAAAACATTGTTTTCAATAAAGGATGTTCACATTTATGTGGTCCAGTCCTGATCCGATCAAAAAAAAGAAAAAGGGTCCTGTGCGGGTTTACAGCAGTGTGAATTTAATCTTCATAGACTTTAGAAGGATCGGATTGAGGTCGCAATACTATGTTCTAATCAATGCAAATCCAACGGTCTTTTTTCTAGATTTTACATATTTCCCTCCTCCAGTTCCTCCCCTCCTCTCCTGTGAATAGTGGGTTGTTAAGGAGTGGAATGCCGCAACGTCCTTAACTTTTTTGCACTCGCATTATAGTCGAAAGATGGCTACAGCGTGGGCCTTAATTTCCAGGAGGGCGTCCATGTATGTCCTCCCATGCATGAGCTGCCTGGGTGCCCCCTGCGGGCATGTGTGGCGCACTCTGTGATCAGTGAGTCAATGAGACTCGACTGATCATAGATCAGAGTAAGGGGCCGATCCTGACCCCTTAGACCCTTTTCACACTGTGCCGCCACAGGCGTCAGTGGTAAAGCGGCGCTATTTTTAGTGCTGTTTTACCGTCGTTTTAGTGGCGTTATTCGGCTGTTGGCGGGGCGGTTTTAACCCCCACTAGTGGCCGAAAAGGGGTTAAATCCACCTGCAAAATGCCGTTGCAGCTGCGTTTTGCTGGCAGTATGACAGCACTGCCCCACTGATTTCAATAGGAAGGAGCGGTGGCGGAGCGGTGAGTTCACCGCTCCTTTACCACTCCAAAGAAGCTGCGGGCAGGACTTTTTTTTGATGTCCTGCCAGCACACAGCTCCAGTGTGAAAGCCCTCAGGCTTTTACACTGGAGTGAATGGAGCAGCTGTTTTAGGGTGGTTTGCAGGCGCTATTTGTAACGCCATAGCGCCTGCAGAACACCCCAGTGTGAAAGGGGTCTTACCACGTGATCAGCTGTCAGCCAAAGACAGCTGCTCACATGATGTAAACAGAGCTCGTAATCGGCTATTTTTTTCCTCACGCTAACAGCACACAACATTGGTCCCAAACACGGAGAGCCGCCGTTAACTCATCTGTGCCAACTAGTGACACCTACCAGTGATAATCAGTGCTGCCTATCAGTGCCCACCAGTGACACCTATTAGTGCCAATCAGTGCCCATCGGTGCCTCATCATCAGTGCGGTCTATCAATGTCACCTACCAGTGTCTATCAGTGCCCATCAGTGCTACCTATCAGTGCCACCTATTAGTGCCTCCCATCAGTGTCACTTATTAGTTTTTTTATTTGTTTCTCAATATTTTTGGTCTTTTTATTTTGTTTAGCAAAAAATAAAAAATCCCAGTGGTGATTAAATACCACCAAAAGAAAGTTCTATTTGTGTGAAAAAAAATTATAAAAATGTTATTTGGGTACAGTGTAGTATGACCGCGCAATTGGCATTCAAAGTATGACAGCGCTGAAAGCTGACCATTGGCCTGGGCAGGAAGGGGGTTTAAGTGCCCAGTGCGCAAGTGGTTAACAATTGATGACTCTGATGACAATTGATGACAACTGTCAGCAGTATTTCCCACTAACAGTTGAATGTAAACAAAAGAATGCTGGCATTCTGCCCCCCCCCCCCCCCAAATCCATACCAGGCCCTTCGGATTGTGTGTGGATTTTGAGGGCAAATAAAGAAAAAAATGACATGGGTGCCAACACCCCCCCCCCCCCCCCCCCAACATCCATGCTGGACGCTTATCTGAGCATACAGCCCAGTAGGCCAGGAAAGGGGCTGGGGGAACAAGCGAGCGGCCCCCTCCCTTGAACCAATACCAGGCCATATGCACAGGAAAAGTAAATTTTTTCTTAGAAATGATAATTTCTGATCAGCTGCAGCACAAAAATTCGGAGTATTTTGTGGATACAAGAACTATGGTATACATGTACAGTGTATGTAGTGACTAGGCACAGATTTTATTATTCACCCCCCCTTTAAGTCCCTTTATGTCAAATCTGGCCATGCATACTGTTCATTGCAGCGTTACACACGCCACAAAACTTGTTATCGTTTTATCCCAGGGTGTCCCCGGTAATCCTAGTAATGCTCACGTTCTGTCACTCTGTTTTGAGTTTTCAATTGGAAAGCCAGCAGATTGTATGAGTATTGCTAATGTTTAAATATTTATTTTTCTGCCATATTTTAGGATGTCAGAAGAAAAAATGTGCTCCATCAGCAATTTTATGTCAGCCATGTTTTGTCAGTAAACAAAGTTATGGGGGGTTGGCAACCCGGAATGAGGGATTCCTTGCAGACGGGGACAGCTTCCTTAAATTGGGGACTGTCCTCCAGAATCCGGGGATACCTAGGTCACCCTCCCGGATACTAATCAACAATTCCTTCTTGGGTGTGTTTCTGTTGAGAAATAGGAAGGAGGGAGCACCCACAGTGCCACATCCGTAATGTATCAAGGGAAAACAAAGAAGATACCAAATGGATATCAACAGGTCAGACTTTTAAGGCAAGGAAGCAAAGCAGAAAATTTTTTTCTTTTATTGAAAAATACAATATCATAACAGTGTTAAAAAAAATATAAAAATCATATGAAATTTTTAATTTGTACATTTTTCCTATGTGCGTTGAGTAATTTTGACACGACGCACAAGTTCTCAATGTACAAATTATATCATTTCATATGATTTTTATATTGTTTTGAACACTGTTATGATATTGTATTTTTCAATAAAAGAAATATTTTTTTTCTACTTTGTTATTTGCTTCCGTGCCTTAAAAGTCCGACCCGTTAATATCTATTTGGTATCTTTGTTTTTCCGCTGTGTTTCTGTTCTCACTATGATACATTTTCCTGTATATACACGGGGGGGCTGATTTACTAAAACTGGTGCATACAGAATCTGATGCAGCTGTGCATAGTAACCAATCAGCTTCTAACATCAGCTTGTTCTATTAAAGCATAACTAAAAGGCAAAACTTTTTTATTAATTTTTTTGGATAGAGTGAAGAGGGATTAGAACCCCTGGCAGTTTTAATTGCTGTCTGTGGGGCCCTGTTAAGGAAATCCCCCCTCTCTATTTGTCCTGTTTAGGCTGCAGTCACACCTGAGCGTAAACGTCTTTAAACTTTTTTCCGGCGTTGTTTTGACATGTTTTTATGCACAGTTTTGGCGCATTTATTCAGCCTTTTTGAGCTTTGCCATTTTTTTATTAGCCAATAGAGAAAACTATCATCCGTTGCATCATTTGTTGCTAGGTTTTTTAGGCTTTACAGTTTTTCCATCAGCTCGCATGAACGTGAGAAGTACCTACGGGAGGAAGCAGAGACAGCCACCGAGGGACCCCAGAAGAGCAGGTTCGGGGCTACTCTGTGCAAAACAAGCTGCACACTGGAGGTAAGTATAACATGTTTGTAATTTTTTTTTTTTTTACTTTACAATCCCTTTAAAGTTAGGTTAAGATTAGGATTAGGGGCTGGAGTTTGGGTTATGGGTTAATATTTTATTTAACCACTTGCTTACTGGGCACTTAAACCCCCCTCCTGCCCAGACCAATTTTCAGCTTTCAGAGCTGATGCACTTTGAATGACAATTGCGCGGCCATACAACACTGTACCCAAATGACATTTTTATATATTTTTTCCCACAAATAGAGCTTTCTTTTGGTGGTATTTAATTACAGCTGGGAGTTTTATTTTTTGCTAAACAAACAAAAAAAGATGCAAAATAAAAAAAATAAAAAAAATCATGTTTCATAGTTTGTTATATGCATAGTTTGTTATAAAATTTTTGTTTGTTTGTTATACATTTTTGTTATAAATTTTTGTTTGTTTGTTATAAAATTTTGCAAACGAGTCATTTTTCTCCTTCATTGAAATGCGCTGATGAGGCGGCACTGGTGGGCACTGAAAGGCACAGTTAAGGCGGCACTAACAGGCACAGATAAGGTGGCACCGATAGGCACAGATAAGGCAGTACTGATGGGCACAGATGGACACAGATAAGGCAGCACTGATGGGCACAGATAAGGTGGCATTGATGGGTGGCACAGATGGGTGGCACAGATATATGGGACTGATGGGCACTGATAGGTGGCACTGATAGGTGGCTCTGATAGGTGGCACTGCTGGGCGGCACTGCTGGACACTGGTAGATGACACTGATGGGCACAGATATGTGGCACTGGGGTGCAGCACTGTTGTTGAGGCAGATTGTGGGCACTGATAGGTGGCACTGATGGGTGGCACTATGGGCACTGATGGGTGGCACTGGCAGGGGGCAGGTGGGCACTGATAAGCTGGCCGGGATCGGGACTGATATCCCAATCACGGCCGCTGGTGATCAGCTTTTTTTTTCTCCTGTCAGCGCGAGGAGGAAAAATAGCCGATTACTGGCTCTGTTGTGTCACATGATCAGCTGTCATTGGCTTACAGCTGATCACGTGGTAAGGGGTCAGGATCCACCCCTTGCTCCGATCCGTGATCAGGCGAGTCTCATAGACTCGCTGATCACAGAGTGCGCCGCGCACGCCCCTCAGGGGGCACGCAGGCCGCTCGTGCACGGGACGATGTCAATAGACGTAGTCCCAGCAAAGCAGGTCCGCGCTGTAGCCGTCATTCGGCTATAGCGCGGATCTCTAGTGGTTAATGTCTTTTTTGTTAGGGTTAGTATGTTAATACTACTACTAGGACCACTACAAATGACGCCCAAAAATATATTCTGCTACTCCTCCTGAGTATTACATTACCAAATCTGTGGGACTTTTTCACAGCCGGGCCACATAGAGAGGACCAACATGCAGGGAGCACCTTCACGTGTTCTAGGAGCATAAATTACACATCTAACTTGTTGATTACCTATTACACTTTTGGAGGCCCTGGAGCACCAGGACGACGACACATGACACTGACGTGGCACTGATGACACTGCTATGGCTCTGATGACACTAATACATGGCATGTATGACATGTGACACTAATATGTGGCACGTATGACATGTGGCACTGATGACAGATGGCACTAATAGGTGGGATTGATGACACGTGGCACTGATACATGGCACTGATGACAGATGGCACTAATACGTCTTTCGGCTATAGCACAGATGCCTAGTGGTTAATAGTATTATTTTATTTTTTTTGTTCAGGTTTGAGTGTTTATTATTTTATTGTTATTTATTAACCACTACAATACAGGGCCCTTTCACCCCCTTCCTTCCCAGCCCAATTTTCAGCTTTCAGCGCTCTAGCGCTTTCAGTGACAATTGCGCGGTCATGCTACACTGTACCCAAATGAAATTGTTATCATTTTGTTCGCACAAATAGAGCTTTATTTTGGTGTTATTTATTCACGACTCCGTTTTTTTTTTTTTGCGATATAAGCGCAAAAAAAGCGGCAATTTGGAAAAAAAACAATATTTTCTTTTTTCTATTTGAAAAGAAATCCAATAAAATCAAATTTTGTCATAAATTTAAGCCAAAATGTATTCTGCTACATGTTTTTGGTAAAAAAAATTCCGTTAAGTGTATAATAATTGGGTTGTGTGATCACGGACATATGTACGCAAATGATCATGTACATATGTGTGCAGGTGATCACGTACATATGTGTGCAGATAATCATTGGGACATGTGATTTTAGTGGGACATATGTGGGGGACATGTTTTTATTATTAGGGACATGTGTTTTTATTATTTGGGGACATGTATGTTTTGGGGACATGTGTGTTTTGGGGACATATGTGGGGACTGTGTTTGTACTGTGTGGTGTGTTGTGTGTTTACACTACACTGATGATCAGTGAGTAAAAAGCTGTAAAAAGCACCCCATACTCACTGATCATCAGCCGGCTGCAGCGTTCTGCTCTCCTCTCCTCAGCGGTGACTTCCGTGTGAGGAGAGCCGATTGCCTAGCAACCGGCTGTTTGTTTACATCACATGACGGCCGTGATTGGACACGGCCGTCATGTGATCAGGAGGGCCAATCACAGAGCCCTCCTGCCGATCTGAGATGTGCCGTGTCCGGGTGACACGAGCACATCGGGATCGCGCCGCTGCGCGGGCACGCGCGCGCGCGATCCCGCTACTCCTGAATGACGTTCCCGAACGTCCTATCAGGAGTAGACGGCTCCCACCCGGCCGTATATATGCATTGGCCGGGTGGGAAGTGGTTAATAATAATAAAAAAATATTTTTTTCTTTAAAAATAACATATACTTACCTCTGCTTTGCAGCCCCGATCCTCATCTGTGCTCCTGGCCCTTCCCTCCTGTTAAGTGCCCCCACAGCAAGTTGCATGCTATGGGGGCACCCGAACCAAGCCACAGCTCCCTGTGTCCTCTCTCTCCTGATTGGCTTACTGACTTTGCTTGACAACAGTGGGAGCCAATGGTGACAATGCCGTGTCTCAGCCAATCAGGAGGGAGACTCCTGGATGGCTGAGGCACTTGTGCGCATCGCTGGATAGAGATGGGGCACAGGCAAGTATTAGGGGGCCTAGGGAGGCTGCTGCGCACAGAAGGCTTATCTTAATGGATAGTGTGACGGAACCGATCCCACACTCCGATTGAGTGCTTCCATCAGTATACCGCTTCCTAAGTCTGAATATAGATATCAGATATTCCAACCACTCACAAGCACAAAACAAGATGACACTTACTTAGCTGCTCAACATGGACTGATTTATCAGAACCAAAAAGACAAGTATTTATAATACAGTAGAAGAATAAAACCTAACCTAATTAGCATGAGCTAATTATCTAATCATTGACCCAGACTAGTTGTCTGCGAGATAAGACTTTTCAGGGTAAGACTTTGTCTCCTAGCTCACTGATTGACTATTCAATAGATATTACCATAAACATAAACACAGGGTTAATTAGCACAACCAACAATCTGTGGAAAATTCTTACAAGCCAGACTAGACTCATTTACACAACCGACAGGTGGCTGGAGTTGATGACATTAGCATCTAACAGTTTGTGTCCCAACTAGGGATGAGCCGAACACCCCCCGGTTCGATTCGCACCAGAACTTTCGAACGGACCCCAAATTCGTACGAACTTTAGAACCCCATTGAAGTCTATGGGACTCGAACGTTCGAAATTAAAAGTGCTAAGTTTAACGGCTAATATGCAAGATACTGTCCTAAAAAGGGTTTGGGGACCTGGCTCCTGCCCCAGGGGACATGGGTCAATGCCTAAAATGTTTTTAAAAATGGCCGTTTTGGCGGGAGCACTGATTTTAATGACGATTAAAGTGAAAAAAAAAGTGAAATATTCCTTTAAATATGGTGCCTGGGGGGTGTCTGTAGTATGCCTGTGAAGTGCCACGTGTTTCCCGTGTTTAGAACAGTCCCTGCACAAAATGACATTAAACGGAAATAACATCATTGAAAACTGCTTGCGGTTTTAATGTTATATCTGGTTCCTGCAATATGGTTGAAAATCATTGAGAAAAATGGCATGGATAGCCCTCCCTGACCATTACCAGCCCCTTTGGGTCTTGTACGCATATTAAGGGGAACCCCGTACCCATATTAAAAAAAGGAAATGCGTGTGGCCTCCAGGCCCTATATACTCAGAACAGCAGTATACAGGTGGTGCAAACAAGACAGGGACTGTGTAGGTTTGTTGTGTTAAGTTGAATCTGTTTGTAATTATCAACTCGTACATTTTTAAAGTGTAGCTCCAGTCAATAAAACTATTTTTAAGCTTTTTGGAAAACATAGGGAAGGGTTATCACCCCTGTATAATTTGTTTTGTCGTCCATCTTTTTTCATCTCACTTGCTGTTGTCCCCTTCCGTTTGCAAGTAGGAGATGTTTGTAAGTTGGATGTTTGAAAGTAGGGGCCTGCCCTATATGCTCTGCAGAAATGGCGTAACAAGGTGTTGGTTTTGCCACAACATTGTAAGCCCTCAAAGTGACTCTGGGTGGGCGCTGGAGCGCCCTGCTGTGAACGATTATATCAAGAATTGTAATTACATGCCATTGTTGAACAGTGGTAGAAAAATTGACCTTTGGTGGTTGTGGTGCTGGTGCCACAACACTATAAGTCCTCACAGTTACTCTGGGTGGGCACAGGAATGGGCCCTCCTGTGAAATATTATATCAAGAATTGTAATTACATGTCCCTGTTAAACAGGGGCAGAAAAATTGGGCCTTAGGCACTGGTGCTGGTGCCACGACACTGCAACCTCTCCTATATACTGTAGTTTTATTGCAGGAATTAGCCCTGCTGCAAAGCATTGCATCAAAAATTGTAATTAAACGCCCCTGTTAAACAGGGGCAGAAAAATTGGGCTTTAGGCACTGGTGCTGGTGCCACCACACTGCAACCTCTCCCATATACTCTAGTTTTATTGCAGGAATTAGCCCTACTGCAAAGCATTGCATCAAAAATTGTAATTAAACGCCCCTGTTAAACAGGGGCAGAAAAATTGGGCTGGTGGCATCAACCAGAACCAGAAATGTTCTTCCAACATATCAGCGGAGGAGGAAGAGGATAGACAATCAACATAACAGGACAGTCACTCAGCATCAGCATAGGCAGTCTTGAAGGGATGTGATATTTCAAAAAAAATTATTCGGTTACATCAGCTTCAGGTGCTTGGTAGCTGTGGGTGATCCAAGACTGATTCATCTTGATGAAGGTCAGTCGATCAACTGATTCGGTGGACAGGCGCACCCTGTGATCGGTAACAAAGCCATCAGCAGCACTGAAGGTGCGTTCCGAAAGAACGCTGGATGCAGGACAGGCCAGTAGCTCAATTGCATACTGTGCAAGCTCTGGCCAGTGATCCATCCTCAAGACCCAGTAAGCCAGAGGATTTTCGGTGGGAAAGGTGTCCAAGTCTGACCTTGCCCCTAGGTATTCCTGCACCATGTAAATCAGACGCTGGCGATGGTTGCTGGAACCGATCATACCTTGGGGCTGCGGACTAAAAAATTGTCTGAAAGCATCAGACGGCCACCTTCTCCACCGCTCCTTCTGACCGATGCCTCAGCAACACGTTGTCCAGGACCAGGAGTTTGTAACCTACCAGTCTCTGGGAACGCGCTGCACAGACCTTTCTGCAAGGCCTCCCGGAGATGTCTCATCCTCTGCTCCCTCTGCGATGGCGAGATAAGGTCGGCAACCTTACCCTTGTACCGTGGATCAAGGAGAGTGGCCAGCCAGTAATGGTCCCTCTCCTTGATCCGAAGAATACGAGGATCCTTCCGCAGGCTTTGCAGGATCAGGGAGGCCATGCAGCGTAGGTTAGCTGAGGCATTCGGTCCGGAGTCCTCTGGGTCACTAAGGGCAACATGATCCGCAGCTACCTCCTCCCAGCCACGTAGAAGTCCACGTGTTTCTTGGGACTGTAAATCATCCCTACAAGACTGCTGCTGCTGAGTGCCAGCCTCCACCTCCATGCTGACACAATCATCCTCCTCATCCTCTTCCTCCTCCTCATCCTCTTCCTGTGTGATGGGTGGCACAGCAGGAACACTGTCTGGATAAAGGGGGCCTTGAGAGGCAAGGAAGTCCTCCTCTTCCTGCCTCTGTTTTCCCTTAAGTGCCCTGTCCATTATTCCACGCAGCGTATGCTCCAAGAGGTGGACAAGAGGTACAGTGTCACTGATGCATGCACTGTCACTGCTCACCATCCTTGTGGCCTCCTCAAACGGTGACAGGACAGTGCATGCATCCCTGATCATGCCCCACTGGCGTGGTGAGAAAAAAACCGAGCTCCCCTGACCCTGTCCTGGTGCCGTAGTCGCACAGGTACTCATTGATGGCCCTCTGCTGCGTGTGCAGCCGCTGCAGCATGGCCAACGTTGAGTTCCACCTGGTGGGCATGTCACATATAAGGCGGTTCTTGGGCAGGTTCAACTCCTTTTGGAGCTCTGCCAGCAGAGCACAGGCATTAAATGATCAGCGGAAATGCACACAGACTTTCCTGGCCTGCTTCAGGACATCCTGTAAGCCGGGGTACCTGCCCAAGAACCGCTGCACCACCAGGTTAAGGACGTGAGCTACACTGGGCACATGGGTCAGTTGTCCCTGTCGGAGGGCGGAGAGGAGGTTGGTGCCATTGTCACAAACCACCATTCCTGGCTTAAGCTGGCGTGGCATCAACCACCTCTCGGCCTGCCCCTGCAGAGCTGACAAAACATCCGCCCCAGTGTGGCTCCTGTCCCCCAAACAAACCAGCGCAAGCACGGCATGGCATCGTTTTGCCTGCGTACTTGCGTAGCCCTTGGAACACCTACGGAGCACCGCTGGTTCTGAGGACAGAGCACTGGAAGAGGCCATGGAGGAAGAAAAAGAGGAGGGGGTGGAGGAGAGAGGTGTGTCACAACCAATAGTAGCATTTTGGAGGCGTGGTGGCGGAACAACCTCCAACACTACTGCACCTTGTCCTGCATCCTTCCCAGCTGCCAGAAGAGTGACCCAATGGGCCGTGAAAGACAGGTAACGTCCCTGTCCATGCCTGCTGGACCATGAGTCAGCGGTAATATGCACCTTACCGCTGACCGCCCTGTCCAGTGAGGCAAGGACATTGCCTTCCACATGCCGGTAGAGAGCCGGAATCGCCTTCTGTGAGAAAAAGTGGCGTTTGGGGACCTGCCACTGAGGAACCGCACATTGTACAAACTCACGGAAGAGGGCCGAGTCTACCAACTGAAAAGGCAGCAGTTGAAGTGCTAGCAATTTAGCCAAGCTAGCATTCAACCGCTGGGCATGTGGATGGCTGGGAGTGAACTTCTTTCGCCGGTCCAGCAGCTGGGGCAGGGACATTTGCCTGCTATAATCGGACGTGGGTGTACTGCTAGCAGAGTGCCCGGAAGCACTTGGCTGTGACACACCTAATTCTACACCTTCATTCCTCTCAGAGCAGGTTTCAGAGAGGACTGAAGGTCTAGTGGGGTTGGAGATGCCAGCTGATGAGGAGCAAGGAGAGGTCCGCATTGTTCTTTGGTGTGGGTCTTTGAGGTACGCTTGCCAAAGAGCTGCATGGCAGGTCAACATATGTCTGGTCAAGCATGTGGTGCCCAAGCGGCTGATGTTTTGGCCACGCGAGATACGCTTGAGACATATGTTGCAAATAGCAGCGGTGCGATCTGATGCACTCGTCTCAAAAAAGGCCCACACCAAATAACTTTTAGAATAACGTGCAGAGGCAACGCCCTGCACAGGCGGAGCTCTGCGGTGTGATTCAGTCGGTGTGCTGCCCCTAAGCTGGCCCCCGGAGGGCATCCTGCCTCGTTGGACATGTGCCTCCTCCTCTCTCCTACCAGGCACCCACATGGAGTCAGTGCCCTCATCATCCCCTCCCTCTTCATCGCTGTAGCAAACCTGGCAGTATGCTGCAGCTTGTGGAACATGACTGCCAGATTGCTGTCCTTCTTGAGCATCCCCTCTCTCTGCGCTCACGCTACTGCCTTCCTCTAGCTGAGTGTCATCATCAGAGCCTACAAAACACTGGGCATCCTCCTGGAGCATGTACCCAACACTGGGCTCAAAGAGTTCAGGAGACTCCTCAGGAGGACGTGGTGGGTCTAGGGAAGGAGTCACTGATGATGACATTGAGAGGAGGGAAGACGATGCGTTGGCAGCTGCTTTGCTAGTACCCTGAGACTGGGTGAGAGAGGATGAGGAGGATAAAGAGGGCTTGGTCATCCACTCTACCAAGTCGTTGGCATGTTGCGGTTCAACATGTCCAGCTGCCGAAAAGAAGGACAAGCGTGTCCCATGGCCACGTGCTGATGACAATGCACCGCGTCCACGACCAGCACTGTTGTCTCTAGACACAGAGCCTGCTTGCCCTCTTTATCGGCTCGCGCCTGTCTGCCTCTCCTTGCTGGCCTTCCAGACATGGTAATGGCCTGAAGGGAGTTGGGTAAAACAGCAGTTGGGTAGTGTATATTGTGCTGGAGGCACACAACACCCACTAACTCCTGCAGATGCCTTTATTATAGAACACCAGAGATAAAGGGGTATACTGTAATTGAGTCACACAACACCCACTAAGCCCTGCAGATGGCTCTATTAGAGAACAGCAATAAAGGGTAGATACAGGTGTATATTGTGCTGGAGGCACAAAAAACCCACTAACTCCTGCAGATGCCTTTATTATAGAACACCAGAGATAAAGGGGTATATACAGATGTATACTGTGCTGTGCTGGAGGCACACACAACTTCCAATAACTCCTGCAGATGGCAAGTGGGCTCAAATAGAGAAGAGCTATGTAGGTGGATATAGCGGTGTGTACTGGGTACAGAGCACGTAGACAGCACGCACAAGCTCCTTACACTACTGACTGCATGCTCTATTATAAAATATAGATCACTAGCTATATAGGTGAGGTGAATTTAGCGGTTTAAAAATATAAACGTCAATTACAAATGTGAAAATTAATAATCGTGGAACGCCTCAAGTAATAGACAACCTATCACCATGAATTGAAAAACAAATAATTGCAAAGAAATGAATAATATAGATAATACGATTATTAATTTTCACATTTGTAATTGACGTTTATATTTGCGGCACCCACCATTGCCAAGAATGCGGCACCCACCATTGCCAAGAATGCGGCACCCACCATTGCCAAGAATGCGTAATTGACGTTTATATTTTTAATTTTTTTAGCGCCCCTACTATTACTTTATTTTCAGCACGACAAGTTTTTTTCTCTTGTTTCTAGGGAGCAGCTATTAGTGTTTCACTTAGTTTATTTGATGCACTGATTATTAGTTTATTCCTCTTTTCAAATTTTTTTGGCGTGGAGTTTATTAGCTGCGGTTTTTCAGCTATATTTTTCACATTTACTATAATAGGGCTTATCTGTAGGTACCATGAATATCTCCTTAACTTGTACCATTTAGGAGATATTCACTGTATGCGCATGTGCCGTGGTGGGTGCTGCATTCCTGGGAATAATAAGGAATGTTGTCCCACCATTGTCAGGAATGCAGCAGCCACCATTGCCAGGAATGCAGCCCCACCATTTCCATGAATGCAGCACCCACCATTGCCAGGAATGCAGCACCCACCATTGCCAGGAATGCAGCACCCACCATTGCCAGGAATGCGGCACCCACCATTGCCAGGAATGCGGCACCCACCATTTTCAGAAATGCGGCACCCACCATTTTCAGAAATGCGGCACCCACCATTTTCAGAAATGCGGCACCCACCATTTTCAGAAACGCGGCACCCACCATTGCCAAGAATGTGGCACCCACCATTGCCAAGAATGCGGCACCCACCATTGCCAAGAATGCGGCACCCACCATTGCCAAGAATGCGGCACCCACCATTGCCAAGAATGCGGCACCCACCATTGCCAAGAAAGCGGCACCCACCATTGCCAGGAATGCAGCACCCACCATTGCCAGGAATGCAGCACCCACCATTGCCGGGAATGCAGCCCCACCATTGCCGGGAATGCAGCCCCACCATTGCCGGGAATGCAGCCCCACCATTGCCGGGAATGCAGCCCCACCATTGCCGGGAATGCAGCCCCACCATTGCCATGAATGCAGCACCCACCATTTCCATGAATGCAGAACCCACCATTTTCGGGAATGCAGCCCCACCATTTCCATGAATGCAGCACCCACCATTGCCATCAGTGCAGCCTGATTGACGCCCATCTGCAGCCTTGGAGGGGGCAGGGAGGGGGGGAGGGATGAGGGCCAAAAGATTACATACAGCAAAAACTCCTGTTTTCTTGGCAGCCTCTTTAATAGAAAGGCCCGCCTCCTTTGATGGACAGAACAGTTGTCAAATGGCAGAGCTGAAAATGGGACTTCCTATTACAGAGGCTGCCGTGCAAACAGGAAATACTCCTGTGTGTATGGCCCTTGTCCTGCCTCCTCCCCGTCCCTGGCAGCCAGCATATATATCTTTTGTGGCCCCGGCACTGGGAGATTGTTCGGGGCCACAAAAGATATAGATGTCCAAATAACCAGGTGGGCCATTCAAAAATGGTCTAAGGTGAGTATTTCATAATGAGCTGGTATGCAATGCTTACTAGCTCATTATGCCTTTGTCTTGCAGTGTGCGATGCATACTAGCTCATGCCTTTGTCTTGCTGGATGCGATGCATACTAGCTCATTATGCCTTTGTCTTGCAGTGTGCGATGCATACTCGCTCATTATGCTTTTGTCTTGCAGTGTGCGCTGCATACTCGCTCATTATGCCTTTGTCTTGCACCCATCATTGTCAGGAAAGCAGCACCCACCATTGTCAGGAATGCAGCCCCACCATTTCCATTAATGCAGCACCCACCATTGCCGGGAATGCAGCACCCACCATTGCCGGGAATGCAGCACCCACCATTGCCGGGAATGCAGCACCCACCATTGTCGGGAATGCAGCACCCACCATTGTCGGGAATGCAGCACCCACCATTTCCGGGAATGCAGCACCCACTATTTCCATCAGTGCAGCCTGATTGACGCCCATCTGCAGCCTTGGAGGGGGCAGGGACGAGCGCCAAGAGATTACATACAGCAAAAACTCCTCTTTTCTCGGCAGCCTCTTTAATAGAAAGTCCCGCCTCCTTTGATGAATAGAACAGTTGTCCAATGGCAGCGCTGGAGATGGGACTTTCTATTACAGAGGCTGCCGTGTAAACTCCTGCAGCAGCCACCATTGCCAGGAATGCAGCACCCACCATTTTCATAAATGCAGAACCCACCATTGTAAGGAATGTAGTCCCACCATTGCCGGGAATGCAGCACCCACCATTGCCGGGAATGCAGCACCCACCATTGCCGGGAATGCAGCACCCACCATTGTCGGGAATGCAGCACCCACCATTTACATCAGTGCAGCCTAATTGACGCCCATCTGCAGCCTTGGAGGGGGCAGGGACGAGCACCAAAAGTTTACATACAGCAAAAACTCCTGTTTTCTTGGCAGCCTCTTTAATAGAAAGGCCCGCCTTCTTTGATGGACAGAACAGTTGTCCAATGGTAGCGCTGGAGATGGGACTTCCTATTACAGAGGCTGCCGTGTAAACTCCTGCAGCAGCCACCATCGCCGGGAATGCAGCAGCCACCATCGTCCGGAATGCAGCACCCACCATCGCCAGGAATGCAGCAGAACTCACCGTTGTCAAGAATGCAGCCCCACCATTGCCATGAATGCAGCACCCACCATTTCCATCAGTGCAGCCTGATTGACGCCCATCTGCAGCCTGGGAGGGGGGAGGGACGAGCGCCAAAAGATTACATACAGCAAAAACTCCTGTTTTCTCGGCAGCCTCTTTAATAGAATGTCCCGCCTCCTCTGATGGACAGAACAGTTGTCCAATGGCAGCGCTGGAGATGGGACTTCCTATTACAGAGGCTGCTGTGCAAACAGGAAATACTCCTGTGTGTATGGCCCTTGTCCTGCCTCCTCCCTGTCCCCGGCAGCCAGCATATATATCTTTTGTGGCCCCAGCACTGGGAGATCGTTCGGGGCCACAAAAGATATATATGTTCAAATAACCAGGTGGGCCATTCAAAAATGTTCTAAGGCGAGTATTTCATAATGAGCTGGTATGCAATGCTTACTAGCTCATTATGCCTTTGTCTTGCAGTGTGCGATGCATACTAGCTCATTATGCCTTTGTCTTACAGGTTCTTGTTTTTTTGTGTTTTTCCATTAATTTCTATGGGAATAAAAATGTGCAAATATGCCAATGCGAGCTACAAAAAAGCACCAGAACTTTTTTGAGCTTCAGGCGTTTGGCTTCAGGGGACTTGTAGTGGAGATGTGAACCATCTCCATAGAGAATAATTGATTTCTTTTTTTTTTTTTCTCCTCCAGTGCTTTGGAATTTCCAGCTGCAAATCACTGAGGTGTGAATGAGGCCTTACTGTTATCATTGAAAGTAAAAGAAAATCCCAAATATTGGGTTGTCCCCAGAAAATTAATAGAGGGGAAATCCTCCAATAGGGACACATGTTCTGGTGACCCCAAGGAATCCCCTTAATTTGCTGCGATTTCTAATCACTTCCTGTTTGGCTATGGGACAGGAAGTTAAGGGAAATCTCCGTAAAAATCTGACAGGGGTTATAACCCTCCTTTACTCTATCCATTATAAAAAAAAAAATTCCCTATAGTAATTTTTCTTTAAAGGATCTGCTACTGACAGTTCAGAGCCATGCACCAGAGCATACCATCAGAGGTCTAGGGGTGTCCATGACTGGACAGGTCAGGGCTGTTTTGGTGGCTACTCATATATCTGGTGGGTGGTCATAACGTTCTGGCTGATCGGTATTTATCTGTGCATGGCATGCTCTGCTCATGAGGACTGTAGAATTCTGCAGACAGATGCCTGATGACAGTATGCTGCTTGCAACTTCTACAACAAGATGGATGAAAGCTGGAAGCCCTGTTCTTGGGGATTAGAACCTCTACTACAGAACGAATCTCACACTGCAATGTGAAAGAGAAAGATCGGCTTCTACTAGCAGCTCCCCACCCCCCCATCAGATCCACACACTCAGCACACCCCATTCCGGGGATCACAGGAGGAAATGCTGTCACCAGTGTGTGGAATGTGGGCGGGGCCGGGGCGGGGCGCCTGACTGCACACCACTCTCACTGTACGGAGCAATCACATCGGAAGAGGATCTGGAGGAGTCCGGATAGAGGTGAGTGTCACCGGGGCTGTGATTGGTGACAGGAGGGTCTGTCCTGTCCTGTCCGCGGTGTGCTGCCTGCTCAGTGCTGGGGGATTTCTAGCTGGAGCTCCTTCTTCTGGACTGTCTGATCACTACCAGAAACTTTCCTTATGGTAGGAGGGACCCCCTATACATAGGAGGGAGGTGGAGGGACCCCCTATACATAGGAGGGAGGTGGAGGGACCCCCTATACATAGGAGGGAGGTGGAGGGACCCCCTATACATAGGAGGGAGGTGGAGGGACCCCCTATACATAGGGGGGAGGTGGAGGGACCCCCTATACATAGGGGGGAGGTGGAGGGACCCCTTATACATAGGAGGGAGGTGGAGGGACCCCCTATACATAGGAGGGAGGTGGAGGGACCCCCTATACATAGGAGGGAGGTGGAGGGACCCCCTATACATAGGGGGGAGGTGGAGGGACCCCCTATACATAGGGGGGAGGTGGAGGGACCCCTTATACATAGGAGGGAGGTGGAGGGACCCCTTATACATAGGAGGGAGGTGGAGGGACCCCCTATACATAGGGGGGAGGTGGAGGGACCCCCTATACATAGGGGGGAGGTGGAGGGACCCCTTATACATAGGAGGGAGGTGGAGGGACCCCCTATACATAGGGGGGAGGTGGAGGGACCCCCTATACATAGGGGGGAGGTGGAGGGACCCCTTATACATAGGAGGGAGGTGGAGGGACCCCTTATACATAGGAGGGAGGTGGAGGGACCCCCTATACATAGGAGGGAGGTGGAGGGACCCCCTATACATAGGAGGGAGGTGGAGGGGGCCCCCTTTAGATAGGAGGGGGGGGGTCCCTTAAGCCTAGTACACACTATGAGATTATCAGACCATTGATCATCCGTTTTTTTTTTTTTTTGCATGCTAATCTCCATATTGATAACAAATTGTTTACTAAAGTATGACAATTCTCATAGGACAGAGTCAAATATCGGAAGTGATGTCATGTATTTTTGGAGGAAGATTGTACTCATTAAATGAAAAATTGTACGATCTGGCATCATATAAGAAACATTTTAATGTTTTTTTTTTTTTCCTTCTAAAAATTTTGGATAGGAGCTGTGTATTAATGATCAGATTATCGTACGATCGATTTGAAAGCGGTATTTACATAGGAGGGAAGTGGAGGAAGGTGGAGGGGGTCCCCTTTACATAGGAGGAAGGTGGAGGAGATCCCCTTAGGAGTAAGGATGAGCTCAGGCGCGTTCGCATACGCCACGTGTAGAGCCCGCCAGGAAGTCGGCGCAGCGCTGCGCTAATCACAGACAGTGAGACATTGCCCGATCTCTGTAGCTGCACATCGGGGCATTGTCTCACTGCCTGTGATTAGCACAGCACTGACTTCCTGGTGGGCTCTGCACGTGGCCTATTCGAACATGCCTGTGCTCATCCTTACTTAGGAGTAATGATGAGCTCCGGCATGTTCACACACTCCATATGCTGAGCCCGCCAGGAAGGGTGCCTTTTCACACTCGGGCGGTGCACTTGCGGGACAGGAAAAAAATGTCCTGCAGGCAGCATTTTTGGGACTGGTTGCTGAAACGCCCCTGCCCATTGGAATGAATGGGTAGTGTTTTCAGGGCGCCTTAAAAGCACTTTGAAAGAGCTGCAAAACTGGAGTTTTCAACTCCTTTTTTTGGGTTAAAAGCGGCCCTCTAGTGGGCGAAAAGCGATGCAAAAGTGCTGCTTAACCAGTTGCCGACCGCCGCACGCCGATGTACGTCGGTACAATGGCACGGGCAGGCATAAGGACATACATGTACGTCCCTTGCCTCCCGCGGGTCGGGGGCCCGATCGGGCCCCCGCCCGGTGCCTGCGGCGGTCGGTATTCGTTCGGGAGCGATCCCGGACGAGGGGACGGCCATTCATTCATGGCCACCCCCTCCCGACGAATAGAAATCCCCGGTGACATCACTTCCTCTCCTGTAATGTAAACACAGGAGAGGAAGTGATGTATTCTCTCCTCCGTGTCGGTATTTTTCGTTCCGACACGGAGGAGAGCGGATCAGTAAGTTGCACCAACACTCTACACACACAGTAGAACATGCCAGGCACACTCACACCCCCCCTTTACCCCCCGATCACCCCCCCAATTACCCCTGCCCCCCAGTCACAGTGACACCAATGTCATTTTTTTTTTTTTTTTTTGCATTGGTGTCATTTGTGACTGTAATAACTGTTAGGGCAGTTAGAGTTAGCCCCCTTTAGTTCTAATGTACCCCCCTAACCCCCCCAATAAAGGTTTAACCCCGTGATCACCCCCCGTCGCCAGTGTCACTAAGGCTGGGTTCACATTGCAGCGGTTTATGAGAACGAATGTGATTCGCACCGCACTGCAGTGCAAATCACATCCGATCTCTGTGCGATTCGAGTTCAGCCATTCGCCGCACCCGCCGCAAATTCGCACGGGACCCTTTTTTTGGCCCGCAGCAGAATCGGATCGCATGGGTGTTCACACCATGCGATCCGAGTTTGCAGATCGCACTGCGATATGCGAACTGATCTGGGGGTGTCAGTAACATTTCACTGACACTCCCAGCAGTTCGCATAGGGCAGTGTGAACTGCCGCCGGGAGGCATGCGATGCGGGAACCCGCCGCGGATTCGCGGCGTTTCCGCATCGCTCCAGTGTGAACCCAGCCTAATAAGCGATCATTTTTCTGATCGCCGTATTAGTGTCACAGGTGACGCTAGTTAGGCAGGTAGGTATTTAGGTTCGCCGCAGCTTTTTATAGCGCCAGGGACCCCCATATACTACCGCATAAAGCCCCCTGATTGCCCCCTAGTTAACCCTTTCACCAGTGATCACCATATAACTGTTACAGGTGACGCTGGTTGGTTAGTTATTTTTTTATAGTTTCAGGGCACCCGCCATTTATTACCTAATAAAGGTTTAACCCCCTGATCACCCGGCGGGTGTCATTTGTGACTAATAACTGTTAGGGCAGTTAGGGTTAGCCCCCTTTAGTTCTAAGGTACCCCCCTAACCCCCCCAATAAAGGTTTAACCCCGTGATCACCCCCCGTCGCCAGTGTCACTAAGGCTGGGTTCACATTGCAGCGGTTTATGAGAACGGATGTGATTCGCACCGCACTGCAGTGCAAATCACATCCGATCTCTGTGCGATTCGAGTTCAGCCATTCGCCGCACCCGCCGCAAATTCGCACGGGACCCTTTTTTTGGCCCGCAGCAGAATCGGATCGCATGGGTGTTCACACCATGCGATCCGAGTTTGCAGATCGCACTGCGATATGCGAACTGATCTGGGGGTGTCAGTAACATTTCACTGACACTCCCAGCAGTTCGCATAGGGCAGTGTGAACTGCCGCCGGGAGGCATGCGATGCGGGAACCCGCCGCGCATTCGTGGCGTTCCCGCATCGCTCCAGTGTGAACCCAGCCTAATAAGCGATCGTTTTTCTGATCGCTGTATTAGTGTCACAGGTGACGCTAGTTAGGCAGGTAGGTATTTAGGTTCGCTGCAGCTTTTTATAGCGCCAGGGACCCCCATATACTACCGCATAAAGCCCCCTAATTGCCCCCTAGTTAACCCTTTCACCAGTGATCACCATATAACTGTTACAGGTGACGCTGGTTGGTTAGTTATTTTTTTATAGTTTCAGGGCACCCGCCATTTATTACCTAGTCTCACTAGTGTACCCCTAAATTTAGGGGTGTCTACTTTCCAAAATGGGGTCATTTGGGGGGGGTTTGTGCCATCTTGGCATTTTATGGCCTTCAAAACTGTAACGCCCTTAGAAAGCCTGAAGGCGGTGCTTGGTTTTCGGGGCCCCGTACGCGGCTAGGCTCCCAAAAAGTCCCACATATGTGGTATCCCCGTACTCAGGAGAAGCAGCAGAATTTATTTTGGGGTGTCATTTCACATATGCCCATGGCATGCGTGAGCAATATATCATTTAGTGACAACTTTGTGAAAAAAAAAAAAAAAAAGTTTGTAATTTTCCCGCAACTTGTGGAAAAATATAAAATATTCCATGGACTCAACATGCCTCTCAGCAAATAGCTTGGGGTGTCTACTTTCTAAAATGGGGTCATTTGTGGGGGTTTTGTGCCATCTTGGCATTTTATGGCCTTCAAAACTGTAATAGGTAGTGAGAAGTGAACTCAAAAATTTACGCCCTTAGAAAGCCTGAAGGCGGTGCTTGGTTTTCGGGGCCCCGTACGCGGCTAGGCTCCCAAAAAGTCCCACATATGTTGTATCCCCGTACTCAGGAGAAGCAGCAGAATTTATTTTGGGGTGTCATTTCACATATGCCCATGGCATGCGTGAGCAATATATCATTTAGTGACAACTTTGTGAAAAAAAAAAAAAAAAAGTTTGTAATTTTCCCGCAACTTGTGGAAAAATATAAAATATTCCATGGACTCAACATGCCTCTCAGCAAATAGCTTGGGGTGTCTACTTTCTAAAATGGGGTCATTTGTGGGGGTTTTGTGCCATCTTGGCATTTTATGGCCTTCAAAACTGTAATAGGTAGTGAGAAGTGAACTCAAAAATTTACGCCCTTAGAAAGCCTGAAGGCGGTGCTTGGTTTTCGGGGCCCCGTACGCGGCTAGGCTCCCAAAAAGTCCCACATATGTTGTATCCCCGTACTCAGGAGAAGCAGCAGAATTTATTTTGGGGTGTCATTTCACATATGCCCATGGCATGCATGAGCAATATATCATTTAGTGACAACTTTGTGTAAAAAAAAAAAAAAAATTTTTTTTTTTGTCATTATTCAATCGCTTGAGGCAAAAAAATAAAATATTCAATGGGCTCAACATGCCTCTTATCAATTTCCTTAGGGGGTCTACTTTCCAAAATGGGGTCATTTGGGGGGGTTTTGTACTGCCCTGCCATTTTAGCACCTCAAGAAATGAGATAGGCAGTCGTAAACTAAAAGCTGCGTAAATTCCAGAAAACGTACCTTAGTTTGTAGATGTGACAACTTTTGCGCAAACCAATAAATATACAATTATTGACTTTTTTTTTACCAAAGACATGTGGCTGAATACATTTTGGCCTAAATGTATGACTAAAATTGAGTTTATTGGATTTTTCTAATAACAAAAAGTAGAAAATATCATTTTTTTTCAAAATTTGCGGTCTTTTTACGTTTATATCGCAAAAAATAAAAATCGCAGAGGCAATCAAATACCATCAAAAGAAAGCTCTATTTGTGGGAAGAAAAGGACGCAAATTTTGTTTGGGTACAACATTGCATGACCGCGCAATTACCAGTTAAAGCAGCGCAGTGCCAAAGTGTAAAAAGACCTCTGGTCATTTACCAGCAAAATGGTCCGGTCTGAAAGTGGTTAAACAGTGGTAAAGTGCTGCTGTTTAAGGGGTCTTAAAGTGGTATTAAGCTATGAGTAAGTGCTCATTTTAGTGTGAAACGCGTCAGTTTTTGTTCTGTATTTTTCCCTTTGCTGCTGTGATTTGTGTGATGTGAGGTTTTTCATTTGAGAAAATAAAGGCACAGTTTACTTTATTCGTTCCGGAGTGCGGCTGTCCAGAGTTCTTCCGTTTTTTTTTTTTTTTTTTTTTTAATCCATTAAGCTTAAAGGTTAGTTCACCTTTACAAAAAATAACTGCCTATGTATGTAAGGGGTGTCTGTAGATAAAAAAAACAGCTGTGCAGCTCTGGCTAAAGTTGAATAAAGCCCTTGCTGTAGGTGTAGGCCATTTACATACCACCTGAAGCCTGACAGCAATACCCCCAGGATGTTGCTAAGAGAGGCCTAGCCATTACTATTCACCTTCAGCATCATGGGAGTGTGCTCCTTCTCCAGTTCAAACCCCCCATACATGCTCTTTCTTTCTCTCTCCTGTTATGGAGGAGATGAGCAGTAACGACTAGGCCTCACTTAGCAACATCCTTGGATTATTGCAGCCAGGATTCAGGAGGTATGTAAATGGCCTACACCTATAGTAAGGGCATTATTCAGCTTAGGTGGTTTTTAAGTAAAGGTGAACTAACTCGTTAAAAAAAAACTAAAAAAAAACTGACAGGCAGGGGTTTTATGGCAGAGAAGATCCTATCGGCCTCTTCTGCCATACATTCTTCTTCCTGCTTGCCAGCGGTACTGTACACTGAGCTGCGTATCCAATATTATGACACCCACTTTGTGCCATGGAAATGTGATTTCCCCCGTGCACGTGCAGGAGGGACATAATCGCAGCCCTGCCATTCAATCGTCCAAAAGGAGCAAACATGGAAAGAAGATGAAAGCACTTCCTGCACTGACCGCGCAGCGCTGGAGGGCTTCCTCTTTGACAGGTGAGTCTGCCATAATGTGCTAGTATGTGGTGCATACTAGCATATTATGGCATGAAGCTGCTCAGGGCCCAGATTTAAAAACAATACAAACAAAAAAAAACAACAACATTAACAAGCTTACTATTGCTTTAATTAGTGAAAGCTCACAGCAGCACAGCTGTATGCATTATGTGCTGCCGAGCCATGCACTTCTATTACCAAACATAGCATTTTGTATAACGATCGCATTACAGACATGATTGTGTGTTTCACCGCACAAGTGTCAACCCAGCCTTAAAGCGCGGGTCCACTCCAAAAAAAAAATAAATATATTAAAAGGCAGCAGCTACAAATATTGCAGCTACTGACTTTTAATAAATGGACACTTACCTGGCCAGGGTGCCCGCGATGTCGGCAGCCGAAGCCGATCAGTCGTTCGGCTTTTGGCTGCGTCCGCCACCATCCTCAGTGAGGGAATCAGGAAGTGAAGCGTTGCGGCTCCACTTCCCAGTTCCCTACTGGTCCTAACTGGTCCCCGCTGTGTTCTGGGATCTGGGGGGAGGTGAAGGGGCATGACTCCCGTGGGAGTTTATGCCCGGAAGTGGGTGCAGATATCTGTATTATACAGGTATCTGCACCCCCTCCCCCCTGAAAGATGCCAAATGTGACACCGGAGGTTCCATTTTTGTGTGAACCTCCGCTTTAAACTGGCAATAAACCAATAGAATTTTGTTTGACATTTTTTTTTTAATTTAAGAACATTTGTTTGATTTTCTAATCTTTAGTCGGGTCAAAACACAAATCTTCGATTTTGAGTGCAGCGAGGAAAAATTTGCAGAAACATTGGATGTTAAATATTTTCTCAAAAAATGTTATTTCAACAATGTATGTGGTTTTCATTCTGTAAAAATCTATGCACTCCAAAATCGAATGTTAAAAGCAAATTGAATTTTGAAGTTTTGTCAAACCATCAGTTTATTCGAAAATCCACTAGTGTATGGCCAGCTCTAGACAGATGTCCCAGAAACAAGTCTATAACAGCAATAAAAACTCGACAGAGGGCCAATCCTTCCTTACTCCATCCAAAACGAAAGAAAATAACTTTTGCCTAGAGATAAATTAACCACTTGCCGACCAACCACCGTCATTGTACTGCAGCGGTTCTGCTCGTTCCCGTGAATCGCCGTCATTGTACTGCAGCGGGTCTGCATGTTCCCGTGAATCACTGTCATTGTACGTAGGCTCGGGAACTGTAGTTTATGGGCACGCCCACTGGTCAGCAGGGGGAGCCAATCAGCGGGTGGGGTGTCCGCTGGCCACCCCTGATCGTTTCCTCGCAGTGACAGAACATGGCAAATCTTCATTCTGACAGGGGAGATCACACAGTTCCCGTCTTTCTGCTATGCAGGGAGACGGATCTCTGTGTTTCCCCAGGCAGCCCCCCCCCCCCCATTCAGTTAGAAAACATCTGCAGGGAACACATTTAACCCCTTGATCGCCCCTGATCAAGGGTTTTCCTGCCAGTGTCATTAGCACTGATTATTTTATGTACTGTAATGTCACCTTGTTCCCAAAAAGTGTCAAAAATGTCAGGTAGGTGTCCAATCTGTCCGCCGCAATGTCGCAGTCCCACTAAAAATCGCAGATCACCACCATTACTAATAAAAATAAAGAATAAAAATGCCATTAATCTATTTTGTAGACACTATAACTTTTTTGTGCAAACCAATTAAAGATTAATTCCTCGATTTAATCGATTCAAATTCTTTTGATTGGTAATCACCACTCCGCCGGCTTCCGAGTCTTCAGGGAGTTCCATCGGAGATCCGGTGACGTCACGGACATCAATGTCACTGGACTTCTCCCCCCTTCCCCAAGTGCCTCGGTCTGCTAACAAAGGGAAGGGGGGAGGAGTCCGGTGACGTTGAAGTTCTGATTGAACGTAACGCGTATGAGGAAGGAGCTACGCATGACGTCACCCGCTGCTCCCCTACGGAACTAACACAATTATCGGCTATATATGCTGTGTTTTTATCCTGTTTATGTGAGTAGTTTGTGTTTGAACACAAAAATGTAAATCTTATACTTAAGCGGTGAGCACTTGGATCTTTTCTTTCTACCCATGACCTGGTGTTCTTGCTGAGATCTAAGGAGACGTGAGAGAAGTTTATGGTCTGTGTTAACCCTTTTGATACCCATCCATGCCATAAGATAAGAGTGATTAGTTAGACCAAAGGTGGAGGGATTGTCACGCTACTGTGGAAAACAAAATTACTTACGTCAGTGCTACAGTTTAAATTTAAAATGTATTTGTGTGAACTGTGAAGTCAAGTCATGGATTGTGGAAACTAACTAGTGTCGGGTGATTGTATATAGTATTTACCGCTGACTAATGCAGAGTTACAATGCAAGGTGATCAGCTAAATGTAGTTGGATCTGTATGTGCATTTTATAATTTAATATATAAAATTATTTTCCCAAGGCGTCTTTCAGGACAGCACCTGAGAGATAGCGACTCCTCCCTCCTCGTTAGGAAACACCTTCTTCCTCCAGACTTTAAAGGGAGGCGCCTCCCTACCACACCTGTTATTGTGTTTCCTCCGGCCCGGAGGGAACATCTTCTGGGAGGGAGTCAGTTTCTCTCAGGTGTTCCTGAGGGACTAGGCTTCCTTCCCTTTTTTTTCCTCCTTTAGAGACCCGCTGTCCTCCCGACCTACCCAGGCCTCGGCAGCGGTAGCAAGCGGGCTCCTCTTCCCCTCTTGTGCTCGGAGAGAGCCGAAGACTCGGTGGCCCGCACGTTCGTAGGCGCGGCGGCGCGCGTGTGCCGCCGCCATATTTGTTTCGGCGGTCGCGCCGGAAGTGACAAAGCGGGTCATCGGGTCGGCTGAAACGTCGTTTCCGGCGTGGACGCAGGGGGGAGGAGGGAGGACAGGAGCTGGTGCCTTTTTTCCGCTTCTGGTCCGGTGCAGCTGCATTATTGGAGTCCGGAGGCGGCGTGTAGCCACAAGTGGATTTCTGCACACCTGTAATGGAAGATTCAGCGTCTGCAGCGGTGGGGACAGGCACCAGCAAAGCCCAGGTAAGAGGCAGCGGTTAAAGTCTGCCTTCTTTTATTTCCTGGCGTTTGGTCTCGCTCTCTTTTTTCTTTCCCCCCTGGTGGCAAGGGGCCTGTCTGGGCACTAGAAGCTGACTGGTTTCTTCTCAGTGCACCTGTGTGGTGATCCCTATCAAGGCTGAGACTGGGTCTCACTAAGGGTTCCCTGTTTTTTTCCCCTTTTTTTTTGTCTTTTTTTGTTTTTTTCTTCATAGGCTAAGAGCTCTGACCCAAAGGAAAGATGTCCTCCTTGCAGGGCCAAGCTGGGAGAAAATTGGAAGAAAACCCTATGCAGTCCCTGCATTACTTCTTTAGTTAAGGAGGAATCAGCCTCTGTATGTGAGGATCTGGTGGCCTCTGTAAAGAAGGAGCTATACGCCACGATTCAGAATTTTCGTGACTCACTAGCAAACCCGGCTGCTAATCTGCCTTCCACTTCAGAGTCTTCCCAAGGGTCCCTCTCAATCCCGGTATTGGAATCTCTGCCTGAAGACCCTTCAGATAGGGAAAAGCAGTCCACTGCTCTTTCCGTTAAAGATTCGGAAGAGGAGTTGGAGGATTCTGAGGTAGCCCCCTCTAAATTCAAACTGTCCCTTGAAGAGGTTGATGGGCTCCTTAAAGCCATTTATGCTACACTTGGTTTAAGTGAGGAGAGAAAGGAATTATCACTCCATGACCGCATGTATGCTGGGTTGGATGAGCCTAAGGGCTGAACGTTCCCAGTTCATCCGGTCATCTCTGAGGCCATTAGGAAAGAATGGCAGGGTCCAGAGAAAAAGCCCTTTTTTTTTCCAAAGCACACAAAAGGGCGTTTTCCTTTTGAGGAGGACCCTGCAGCAGTGTGGAACAAGGTGCCCAGACTGGATGCCGCCTTCTCCCAGGTTTCAAGGTCCACGGATCTGTCCTTTGAGGACATGGGAGTTTTGAAAAGATCCGATGGACAAACGCATGGATCTTTTGCTATCAGTTATGAGCAATTTAAATCCAGCAATGGCCACAACGTGTGTAGCCAGAAATTTAGAATACTGGATTAACCAGTTAAAGTCACATATAGCTGCAGATTCCCCCAAACAGGAAATCTTAGATTCTTTTCCTACCCTGATTACGGCAGTAGCTTATGTTGCAGATGCCTCAGCTGAGGCAATTAAGATATCAGCCAGGTCAGCAGCTCTAGCTAATGCTGCAAGAAGAGCCTTATGGCTTAAAACCTGGCCTGGTGACTCGGCTTCAAAGAATAAGCTGTGTGGGTTACCCTTTTCAGGGGACCTTCTCTTCGGCCCTGACCTCGATAATATTCTTGACAGGACAGCCGATAAAAAGAGATCCTTTCCGGTCAAAAAGAAAAAGCAGGTACCAAAACGTCTTTTTCGACCTCAAAAAACTCAGGATCAGGACAGCAAGTTGCAGGGGAGAAGGAAAAGTTGGTCAGCCCCGAAGCCGAAAGGTAGAGGCGGAATTCTCTTCCGTCCTCCTACACAGGCCGAAAAATCGCAATGACTTGTCTCTGCGGGTGGGCGGAAGACTACAAGAATTTCTTCCGCAGTGGTCAGGGATAACTTCAGATTAGTTTATCCTGACCACTCTCGCGCAGGGTTACTCACTGGAGTTTGTCAACAACCCCCCAAAAAGGTTCCTGATTACCAACACCCCGCGGGACCCGGTAAGGGCCCTGGCCATGAAGTCCTCTCTAGAGGAACTGATGCAACAGGGTGTAGTAGTACAGGTATCCCTGCAAGAACAGCAGGAGGGGTTTTGATCCCATGTTTTCCTAGTAAAGAAACCGACAGGAAAATTTCGGTTGATTCTCAAACCTGAAACCGTTAAATGAGTCCATAAGGTACAGGAAGTTCAAAATGGACTCAATTTTTTTCAGTCAGAAATCTGTTGACGCCAGGATGTCTTATGGCGTCGGTAGATTTAAAAGATGCATACCTACATGTTCCGATCTCTCCCCAGTCTCAGAAGTTCCTCAGGCTGGCGGTGAGGTTGGGGGGTGTGGTTCATCATCTCCAGTTCAGGGCCCTACCCTTCGGCCTGTCATCATCTCCCCGAATTTCTACCAAAGTAATGGCAGAAGCTTTAGCGCCGCTGCGACTTCAGGGAATCGCAGTTATTCCTTATTTAGACGATCTGCTGTTTTTCGCCCCATCCAGCGAGGAATTGCAGATCAATCTAGGCAAGGCTCGCAGCCATCTGGAGGCGTTGGGGTGGATTTTGAACCTCCAAAAAGTCGTCCCTAAACCCATCTCAGGAGATTCGGTTTTTAGGGTATCTAATAAATTCGTTGGATCAAAAAATCTTCCTTCCCTTAGACAAAAAGGACAGGATTTCCGGTGCAGTGTCTTTATTGCAGACCAGCCAAAATCTGACAGTAAAACAGGTTATGTCAGCTTTGGGGGTTCTAACTTCAATAATGCCAGCAGTCCAGTGGGCAAGAATGCATTTCAGGTGTCTGCAGGCTTTCCTTCTCAAATCTTGGGATCACACAGTGGCATCCCTAGAGGCAGAGGTAAGAGTGTCAACCCAGGTAAAAAGGTCCCTATGGTGGTGGAAAAGACAGGATGTCTTATCGGAAGGGTTAGTCTGGGCTTTTCCAGTCGAGAAAAGACTAACAACCGACGCCAGTTCCTGGGGGTGGGGAGCCCATCTAGGAACACGTTTCACTCAGGGGTCCTGGGCCAAAGAGGAGGCAATAAGGTCCTCAAACTGGAGGGAGCTCAAGACGATTGCCTTGGCTCTGGAGTTGTTTGTTCAGGAACTTCAGTCCCATCACGTCCAGGTCCTAACAGACAATGCCACGGCGGTGGCTTATTTAAACAGACGGGGGTACAAGAAGCAGGTCGCTTCAGGTACTGGCCATGGAGATTCTTCGGTGGACGGAAAAACGTTTGTTATCCCTATCAGCAGTCCACCTAAAAGGGGATCTAAACAGGTTAGCGGACTTCCTAAGCAGAAACGCTATTCAGGAAGCGGAATGGTCTCTAAACCCGGTCGCAACGATTGCTGGGAAATGGGGTTTACCAGAGGTGGACCTGTTCGCCTCAAGGGTGAACGCCCAGGCTCCCCAGTTCTTTTCCCTGGACAGTCGCGATGGCTCGCTGGGCACAGCGCTAGCTTATCCATGGGAATTTCGTCTTTGCTACGCTTTCCCCCCATTTCAGTTAATCCCGTTAATTTTAAGGAAAATTCGGAAGGAGAAGGTGCCAGTTATTCTAATCACGCCCTTTTGGCAAAAAAGGGCCTGGTTTTCGACACTTCCAGGTCTGGCAATCAAGCCTTGTTGACATCTGCCCCTCAGGCACGATCTGTTGTCGCAGGGCCCAGTAAACCATCCAGGAGTGGCCAGCCTGGCCCTCACGGCCTGTTTTCTGAAAGGCAGCTCCTTAGGAGCAAGGGGTTTTTCAACCGTTTGATCTCTACCCTTTTGGCAAGTAGGAAAAGGGTTACAGGGGCCTTTTATTCTAAGGTTTGGAAGCGTTATAAAACTTGGTGTTTTTCAGCCGCCCAGGTGCCGGGGAGCCTTGTCTCCATCTTGGAGTTTTTACAAGATGGAGCAGACAAGGGACTAGCAGTTAGTACCCTGAAGGTGCAGGTAGCAGCTCTGACAGTGTTTTTAGAAAGATCTGTGGCCTCAGATCCGCTGGTGATCAGATTCTTTAGAGCCCTTAAAAGATCTAGGCCAGCTCCTATTAAGGTTTTCCCTACATGGGATTTGTCGGTAGTCCTACAGTCTCTAACAAAGGGTCCTTTTGAGCCTCTTGTGGAGGCTTCCCTTAGGTTTCTCACATTAAAGACCATTTTTCTGATTGCCATTATCTCTGCACGCGGGATCAGTGAGCTAAATGCTTTGTCAGTTAAAGAACCATAGCTTTCCATTTTTCCTGACAGAGTTATTCTTAGAACAGATGCAAAATTCTTACCGAAGGTAGCTTCAGTTCAGAACCATATACAGGACATAGTACTTCCAACCTTTTGTGTTAATCCCAAAGGAAATAAGGAGACTCTTTTCCATACATTGGACGTCAGGAGGACTCTGCTGAGTTATCTAGAAAGGACGGAGTCTTTCAGAGGTTCAGTTTCTGTTTGTACTTTTCTCAGGAAGAAAAAAGGGTTTCCAAGCTTTTAAAGTTACTTTAGCTAGATGGCTGAAATTAGCTATCTCGGAGGCATATTCCCAGGCAGGATTATCCCCTCCAGCAGGAATTTGTGCACACTCAACCAGGGCTCTGGCGTCTACGTGGGCAGAGAGAGCTGGTGCCACCCCTGAGCAGATCTGCAAGGCGGCGACATGGTCGAGTTTTCACACATTTGTGAAACATTATAGACTGGACCTCACTTCGGCCAGCGATCAGGCATTTGGCAGAAAGGTCCTGCAAGCTGTTCTCCCGCCCTAAGGGGTAAGTCTCTGTTATCCTCTCAGGTGCTGTCCTGAAAGACGCCTTGGGAAAGACCAAGTTAGACTTACCGGTAACTTGTTTTCCAGAAGTCTTTCAGGACAGCAAGCATCCCGCCCTATGGTATTGTATTATGCTACGCTGTGACTAACGTATGTGTTTATGTGTTCCAGCCGGGGCCGGAGGTTCTCTTCTACAACTGAGGTGTGGTAGGGAGGCGCCTCCCTTAAAGTCTGGAGGAAGAAGGTGTTTCCTAACGAGGAGGGAGGAGTCGCTATCTCTCAGGTGCTGTCCTGAAAGACTTCTGGAAAACAAGTTACCGGTAAGTCTAACTTGGTCTTTTTTATTATTTATATTTTTTTTCCAAAAAATATGTAGAAGAATATATATCGGCCTAGACTGAGGAAGAATTTTTTTTTTTTTTTTATATATATTTTTTTTGTTTATAGTGCAAAAAATAAAAAACGCACAGTTGATCAAATAACACCAAAAGGCCTCTTTCACACTGATGTCCCGTTCAGGCCCGCCTGTCAGTTTTTCAGGCGGACCTGAACGGGTGCTCCATAGAGGTCTATGGAGCGTCGGATGTCAGCGGTGACATGTCCGCTGACATCCGACCCGCTCCGATCCGAAAAAGTGTAACGGAGGAAAAAGCTATTTTTCCATCCGTCATCGGATCGGATGACGACGGGCACTGCGGTCCGTCATCATCCGATCTCCCATAGGGGAGAGCGGCGCTGTGACAGGTCCGTCCCTGCGCAGTGTGCAGAGACGGAGCTGTCATCTCCCTGCTCAGCGGGGATCGGCGGAGTGATCCCCGCTGAGCAAACGGATATCCACGGGGCGGATCAGAACTGATCCGCCCCGTGTGAAAGGACCCAAAGAAAGCTCTATTTAGGGGATAAAAAAGGACATACATTTTATTTGGGTACAGTGTCGCACAGCCACACAATTGTCAGTTAAAGCGGCACAGTGCCGTATCGCCTAAAAATGGCCTGGTCATTAAGGGGAAAATCTTCTGGTCCTTAAGTAGTTAAGTGAAATCTCCTGGAAAATGATTTCAAAATATTTCTAACTACCTGTTTGACGACTTTGGATACTGTACTGTATTTGTCCTCCTGCGATATTCTCTTTTGTATGCCACTAATAATAGCACACTGTGACCACATGTGTGTTGACATAAGGACGGGGCTGGGTATGCCCGCTGTTGGCTTTTTTTTTACGTTTATAGACTTTTTCAGTGAGTGTTCGAATAAAGTGAGATCTCATTATGTTTATATACTGATTGTATAACAAGCAGAATACAATGTTATCAAACATGCTTTGTGTACATAATAGACCTTTATTGTGTTTATAAATAAATGAAGTTTTACAATGGCTTTGATGTGGTATGGCAGAATGGACCCAGATCAGGTCTCCATATACAAGGCAAGGTCGGGGTTATCTGCCTGTTGTAGGAATAGTATTGATTGTATGGAAAGTGTGTAGGAATATAAGTTTGTATGGAAAGTGGCAGCATATCATCTAGTACAGTCAGACGGAGCCCAACGATAAGTCACTGTTTACATTTACACAATATTTCTGATTGTAGAAATAATTGCATAACTGTTCCTGACATGAGATTGTGACATAAACAGAACCTCTTGTCTGTTATCCTGCCTGGAAAGGAATACTTTATGTCACGGAAATATCGCATACGAGTCATTTCTGGAGTTCAAAAGTCGCAGAAGTGTGACCTTCATGATTCATCCCTTGCTGTAATCATCTGGAAAATGGAAAAGCATGACACGTGTGTCATAAGGGCCCATTCATGCCAGAGGACATGTGTTATGGTCTGGTTAATGAGCACCCGTCGGTGTGCGCTGTGGAGGGTGGTGCTATGGCATATTACAGTGCATCACACTGTTAACCTTTTTAAAAAAAAAATGTTTTACTTTGTTTTGTTGAAATTTTCATAAAATTACATTTCATTCTTGGTGTTGCCATGTGTAACATAAAAATGCAGCACATCCTTCTCTTTTTAAGTGCACACCAACCCAACGCATGGTGTGAATAGACTGGCAATGGTTAATTGCCTTGTCTGGGCATTGGGACTGTTATGGGCTACCAAGTCCTTGCTAGTTTTTTTTCTTTGGGTGGGGTCTCAAAGAGTTCTGACTGTATCCTACAATTATGTTAAGAATTAACATACAGAACAACAGAATTTGCCATCTGATTTGATTGTACACACTGTAATATCTCTTTTAAGCTTGCCATACACTGTACCAGCTGATTGTACAATCATCTTTGGAGTTGGCAAAACTATGTAATATAATATAAATACATTTTAAAGCGGGAGTCCGCCGTTTTTTTTTTTTCAAAAGCCAGCAGCTACAAATACTGCAGCTGCTGACTTTTAAAATAATTACACTTACCCGCCCAGCGCACCCGCGATGTCGGCACTCGAAGCCGATCTCTCGATCGTCTCTCGGGTGCTGCCGCCGCCATCTTGGGTATGGGAATCGGGAAGTGGAGCCTTTCGGGTTCATTTCCCGGTTCCCTACTGCGCATGCGCGAGTCGCGCTGCGCAATAAGGATGGGCCCCGCTGTCTCTGGGATCCGTGTGTATCCCAGCAGGCAGCGGGGGACTTTTGGAAAGGGGCGTAGATTCTGCGGAAAGGGGCGTACCTTCTGCAGAATCTATGCCAGAAGTGGGTGCAGGAACCTGTACTGTACAGGTACCTGCACCCCCCTCCCCCCTGAAAGGTGCCAATTGTGGCGCCGGGTTCCAATGAGCGGAAGGTCCACTTTAGGGTGGACCTCCGCTTTAATAAACAAGCCATTAATTTGTATGAAATCGGGAAGGCCCTACCACTACGTAGTCAATGTTAGATCTAATGGAGATTGTACAGTCAGATTCTATAGTCCATGGTCCGCTTTAGGGCTCTTTCACACACTGATGTCCTTTTTCACGGACTCCGCTGGCTCCGTTGATCCCATGCTGAGCTTGCAGATTTATTTATTTCAGGTACTTATATAGCGCTGTCAATTTATGCAGCGCTTTACATATACATTGTACATTCACGTCAGTCCCTACCCTCAAGGAGCTTACACTCTAAGTTCCCTAACTCACATTCATACATACTAGGGACAATTTAGACAGGATCCAATTAACCTACCAGCATGTCTTTGGAGTGTGGGAGGAAACCAGAGTACTCAGAGGAAACACACAAAGGCACAGGGAGAACATGCAAACTCCAGGCAAATGTCTGTTGGATTTTCCAAGCGTGTGTACACAAGTCCGTCGGACAAAAGTCCAAAGTACAAACACGCATGCTTGGAAGCAAGGACGTGCCAGAAGCGGTCGGTCTTGTAAACTAGCGCTCGTAATGGAGAATTAACATACGTGGCAAATTATGAAATCTCGAAATGCACTGCACATTCTTTTCTTTAATGGTATAATAATGAAGCTGCTTTGCTGTGATATTGATGGAGTTACTGCAAACAAATTTTCAAAGGCTTTTTTTTTTCTATTGATAAAGAATAATATTATTATGTCGTTTTTAAGATCAAGGATACAACATGTTGGTGTCCCTTGTCAATTTTACATTGTATTTTTTTAAATGTAACTGCCTACTCCTAAACTGTTATGTGAAGTAAAACACATATCCAAGAATTATTCTACACAACTTTTTTTATTGTGCATTAAAAAAAGAAAACAAATAAAATTGGGCATGCTATCTGCCAATAGAACTTGAAGAGGAGTTGCCTCTACCAAAAAAAAAAAAAAGTTAAAAGTCAGCAGCTACAAATACTGCAGCTGCTGACTTTTAATAATCGGACACTTACCTGTCCCAGGGTCCAGCGATGCGGAGGGGATTGAAGCCCCGCTCGTCCCCCACCCCCCCCTTCCGCTTGCCGGGATTGCAACCGTGGGCACCCGGCTTTGGCTTCACAGTCGGGCACCCACTGCACATGCGCGAGCGAAGCCGCGCGCCGTGATTGGCCGCGCAGACATCTGGGACCTGTCACGTTTCCCAGATGACTGACAGGAGGGAGGGGGCAGAGCTGAGCCCTTCCTGCGCCGAGGGGAAGTGATGTCACCAGCCCAGGCACTGAATGAGGCAGACTATGAGGGACCCCCTAGCAACAAGCATTTAGAGGTGAGTTGGAAAAAAAAATTTCCAATTTTTTTTTTTTCTCCTCCTCCTCCTGTTCCTGGACTGGAAATGGGTCAAAGCAATAACTCCAAGGCCAATAATAAATAACACATTAGCTCCTCCGATTCCGCAACATGTCATACTGAAAAGTGTGAATCAACACTCACCAAACCTCTAACATGAAATTAGCAGAAGAAGCCCTAAGGGTGGCGCTAAAGAGCTGAAAAACCACGTAGTACGTCGCTACGTTTGTGTTTGTTGGCCGACAATTCCTTGCCATTTGTATGCAAGACAAAATCCAGGCACATTCCTTCGGACAAAAGTCAGAGGTTTTGTCTGCAGAAAATCCGATCGTATGGCTTTACGAGGCTTTAGTCTTTTGATACCATTAACCACCCACTCCTCCTCAAAAAGCCTCCACCCTGTTGGCCCCCCAAGACTCTAATCTTTCCTGGTTCTCCTCTTACTTAACCTTCAGTGTTACCTACAAATATTTTCTTCTTGCCTCTTCTTTCCATAGTGGTTCTTGAAGGCTCTGTCCTTGGACCCCCCCCCCCCCCCATTCTCTATGAACACCTACTCCATTTTCACTTGATTATCTCCTATGGCTTCCAATTCTATCTGTATGCTGATGAAACCCAAATCCCCCTGCATCATTAATTTTACTAACTGACATTAGTATGGATATTACAACACTTCCTAAAACTATAGTTCTAAAACGAATATTCCATTCTGCTTGGCTGTGACCACTTTAGTGGACTAATTGGCTAAAATAAGGCAGCCATGTTTTACCAGAGCTGAGCAATGACATTAGATAGTGATCAGACATGCATGCACAATTTGGCTCATGTGTTACATGCATATATATATATATATATATATATATCTATATCTATCCTTGACTATTCCTGGACACAGCAGGTGTGCATGAAGGGCTGGCATTTCTGTTTAGTTTTGACTGCAGTGAATTGGCCAGTTTGTATGCAGCCATAGCACAGAGCGTTGGTGCGGCTAGAGGTGACATTTGGTCTTCTTTTGAATGCAGCAAACTATCCGCAGCTAAACTACGGTGTAAATGTAGCCTTAAGCCTCATACACACGATCGGATTGTTGGCCAACAGAGCGTCAGACTTTTGTCAAAAGGGCGTGTGCTTGAATCTTGTCTTGCATGCTAACGGCACACAATTGTTGGCCACCAAACACAAGCGTAGAGACGCACTACGTGGAATTTCAACTCTTGAGCACCACCATTTTGGGCACCTTCTGCCAATGTCGTTTTTGGTGAGCGTTGATTTCGAGCATTCATGTTTGTACTTTGGACTTTTTTGTGTGACGGACTTGTGTACAGACAATATGAAAATTTAACAACAGACCGTTGTCCGTTGAAAATTTACTAGCCTATCCAACATTTGTTGGCCGAAAGTTGAACAACAATTGTGTGAAGGAGCGTACTAACGGTCGGGTTTTAGGCAAACAGTCTATTATCACACAATGCCGATCGTGTGTACGAGGCTTAAGACTTGAAGTACTCGTATTTTGGGTTTGCCAGCCGTGTGAAAATGGAGCTCCTCACATCCACCTGACAAGTTTTCCTCACACCAAGCAGTACATGAAGTATAATGTAATTATAGTGTAGGAGTGTATTGTGTGACTCCTGAGGCTAGGGTTGTGTGTCGGGAATTTGGCCCACGTGATGGTAAGGTGAGAGAGTGGTTTTAACTGATGTGTTGCATCAGTGCATGCATTACATAATTATTGTACAGTTCTATTACACACGTCTGACTCTCATTTATATATTCACTGAGTAGAATGGAAATGAGGAAGTTCCAACAATAATTCTTAATTTTTGCTCGTTCACACCATATAGGGCAAGCTACCTTGTATTCCATGCACACAGAAAACAATTGTATTTTATGTGCCCTGTTCACACCATAATGTTATGTTTAGGTGCATTGTGTAAAAATGACACAGGTCTGAATTGTTACACAGTAGAATGCATACACTGCAATTCACCGCAGTGAATCGGAACGCGCTGCAGTGCATAAAGTTGAATGAAGCGTCATTTTATGACATGTCAATAAAGTAAAAAAAAAAAAAAGGGAAGAGCAAACTGTGCAATGTGTTGTAAGAAGGCATTACACCGCCTATCCATGCCTCTACACAACGCACACCAGTGTGCGTGTGTATTATCGTACAGGCTGGTATGAATGAGGCTTAAGGCTTAGTGACTATGCAGACGTGAGAGTATATACACATCCTAATGGCTCAGTATGGAAACGTGTACTAAATGAAATGTTGAGGTTGTCGTTGTAACTCTAAAAATACTAGTTGCCTGGCTTTTTCTAAAAGTATATAGAGCAAAAAGAAAGCGCACGCCTACCCTAGTGTATTATTGTTTATTTGAGGAATAAAATCGTAACATATGAAATTTGCCCTCACTGACATCTGATGTTTGTTAGCATGTTCAGTTCCACAGCTACCTCCTCCTCTCCTGCTCCGTACCGAATGGTTGGCTCACTTGGGCTTGCGCCGTGAGAAAACATACAGCCCGTCTAAGCCTCCTATTAGCCTCCACCACTCTCCGTCCTACACACTCACACAGACCCGCCGGCGCTTGTGTGACGTCACACAAAGTCTTATTAAAGCGGTAGTAAACCCGCACATTTTTTTTTTTTTTTTAAACCTGCAAAGCAAAAGGCATAATGAGCTAGTATTCACTGCATACTAGCTCATTATGAAATACTTACCTTAGAACGAGGCCCCGACATCTGGCCCGATCCACGCAGAGGGAGCTCACATGCTCCCTCTGCGTTTCTTCCGGGTATCGCGGCTCCGGCGCTGTGAGTAGTTAGAGCCGTGATATCGTCACTCCCGCGCGCATGGAGATTTAATTCCGGCCGGCCGGCCACTGCCGGATTTTCAGGCCGAGAATCCCCTTGTGCGCATGCGCCGCTGCAGTCAGCGGCGCATACCGAGGGGAATATCTCCCTAAACCGTACAGGTTTAGGAGATATTTTTTTTTACCTACAGGTAAGCCTTATTATAGGCTTTCCTGTAGGTAAAAGTTAAAAAATCGAGTATACAACCACTTTAAGGCCGCGTACACACGAGCGGACTGTTCGCCCAACTTTGTCCGCTGAACACTGTTTCAGCGGACAGTCCGCTCGTGTGTGGGCTTCAGCGGACAGTTTCAGCGGACAGTCTGACGAACAAAGTTTTTCGGAATTCCCGTAAGACAGTCTGCTGAAACTTGGTTTGAGCGGACAGTCCGCTCGTGTGTAGGCTTGTTCGACAAACTAAGTTTCGCGCATGCTCAGAAAGGATTTACACGGCGAAGGTTGCATTGCAGTGTATTGGACGTCGAATTTCTCGTCCCGTCGTACGTGCCGTTCACGTCATCGCGCACGCTTTCAGCGGACTGTTCGTTCATCGTGTGTGGTCAAGTCCGCTCATGCAAATTTTGAGCGGACTGTTTGTCGGATTGTTTGACAAACTAAGTTGGGCGAACAGTCCGCCCGTGTGTACGCGGCCTAAGAGGAAGCGCTGAAACGTGACTGACACTTCAAGCTACCAATGCCATAAACGACAACATGTTTCGGAGGCGTGGCCTACTTCCTCAGCTAGAGAAGGGCTTCCTTCCACCCATTCCCCACTATTTCTCATATTGGTCCATTCCAGCTCTCCATGTTGATGCTGCCGGATGGTCAGTTTAAGCTACCTTTCTGGCAAGCGCTTCAGCTTCACCACTTCTTCCGAACCCTGGGTCCCCCGACTAATTTCCTTAGCCAGCGGACTCTGAATCTTACTGTAAAGACAAAGACCCCCTGCCTCACACCCTTTTTGAAGATGTATGCATTGCTCATCTCTCCTCCAGATGATTTTATCATGCCAAGCCTGAGCTAATGGTAAAGGGACCTCGATAGGACCTTCACAGCCACCCAATGCCAAATCATCATCCACCTTTCCCTAAATTCATCCATCTGCACGCGTACACAGGAATCCAACTATAAAATACTGAAACGCTGCTATCTTACCCCATCGGCTTTCAGTAAATATTTTCCAGAGGCTTTGGAGCGTTGTTGGTGATATGGAGACGAGAAGAAAACCTTTTGGTCAAATCTTCTGGTCCTGTTTTGAAGCTCCAACTGTATTGGTCAGCGGTACTGAGGATTTTCCAACAATTTACAGACTTCCCTATTCCACAGGATCCTGCCTTCTTGCTGCTCCACTGCTCACAAATACCAATTCGGACATACAAAAAAATCAATCCTCCATCACTTGACAAAGGCTACCAAAGCTTGTGTTGGAAAGACCCCAATCATCCTTCCATTGCCTTGTGGCTCAATAGGGTTAGAAGTGCCAATACCCTGGAAGATCTGGTACTTATTGCTCAAAATAAAAGAGAATGATATTCGAAGACATGGACATACTGGGCATTTTCGTGTATTCGGTAGGGTTGCACTGATACCACTTTATTAAGACAGAGTACAAGTACCGATACTTTTATTCAAGTACTCGCCGATATGAAACTTTTTTTTTTTCTTATGTCATGTGACAGTTTTCAAAGCACAATACAGATTAATGATATCTTATCTTTCTAGCACTGATAGGTGGCACTGACTGATGGGCACTGATATGCTGGCTCGGATAGGGGGCACTTATGGGCACTAATGGGTGGCACTTACGGGCAGTGACAGGTGCAACTGATGGGCAGGCAGTGGCAGTGAAATGCAGCACTGATTGCATTGCCAATTGCTGGCAGCCTGGCATGATAAATGAATGAGAGACAATCAATGATGCAACGCCCATCTTGGTACACCCTGCACTCTGCCTCAGTAAGCAGCAGTCACAAGGCAGCAGCAGACATCTTGTTATACCCAGCCCATCTAGGTGGGTGTAGCAAGATGTCGCCTGCCACCTTGTGACTGTTGCTTACCAAGGCCGAGTGCAGGGTGCACCAAGATGTGCTTTGCGCTGTTCAATCTCCGGCAGAGACCGGGGCTGTCGATTCAATTAACGAATGTGAAGGCCTGGGTCACTGATGCTGTGACCCACCCACACGCCTGCCCCCCCCAGCCAGCTTACCTTCTGCTGCTGCCAGCATACACTTAGTATCTATACTGATACTAGTGCTATTGGTGCAAGCCTAGTATTTGGATAAGGGAATTCCCTCCTGAAGAGTGCTCTGAGGAAGTCCTCCTCCTATCATTCGTACTGTTGCATCCAAAATGTCCCATCTCTCTCTCTCTCTCTCTCTCTCTCTCTCTCTCTCTCTCTCTCTCTCTCTCTCTCTCTCTCTCTCTCTCTCTCTCTCTCTCTCTCTCTCTCTCTCTCCCTCTCTCTCTCTCTCCCTCTCTCTCCCTCTCCCTCTCCCTCTCCCTCTCTCTCTCTCTCTCTCTCTCTCTCTCTCTCTCTCTCTCTCTCTCTCTCTCTCTCTCTCTCTCTCTCTCTCTCTCTCTCTCTCTCTCTCTCTCTCTCTCTCTCTCTCTCTCTCTCTCTCTCTCTCTCTCTCTCTCTCTCTCTCTCTCTCTCTCTCTCCCCCTCTCTCTCTCCCTCTCTCTCTCCCTCTCTCTCTCCCTCTCTCTCTCCCTCTCTCTCTCCCTCTCTCTCTCTCTCCCTCTCTCTCCCTCTCCCTCTCTCTCTCTCTCCCTCTCTCTCTCCTCTCTCTCTCCCTCTCTCTCTCCTCTCTCTCTCCCTCTCTCTCTCCCTCTCTCTCTCTCTCTCTCTCTCTCCCTCTCTCTCTCTCTCTCTCTCTCTCCCTCTCTCTCTCCCTCTCCTCCCAATCTTCATAACTTCCTGCCTTGACACCCTCATGGGTGGCCCTATGCCTCTAAAATCTATCCAAAACTGAAGCGTCCACTCGCATACTGCGGGCGAAATGTACACGGTTATCACCTGGCCTGTTGAGCTGAGAAACTTACCTGAATGTCAGTACTGTCACACTAACTTTTGAGCAACTCTGAGACTGTAACCTTAGACTGTGTCAAATTTCACTAGCAGTGAGAGGATCCTAAAAGTGCATTACATACAGAGTGCAGTGTTCAGGGGTGCACTACACACTGAGTGTATTCTAGTGCGTTTTTGGTGTGTGTGTTTGTTTTTGTTTTTAATGCAGTACAGTGCTTTTTTTATTTTTTTCCCTCCTTTTTTCTTCTTAACCTTAAATAAGGACATGTGTGTTCCAGTGCATTTAGGTGTGTTCCTGTGCCTTTTTATAGCGTCCCAGTGCAGGAAAAATGCAGCATGTTCTACTTCTTAGTTCACTGATGTGAACTATGCCATCAGTAATCATATGTTTTTTTGATGCAGAAAAAAAATGTACTGAACTGCATGTGGTATGGACTGGCCCCAAAAATGTTATACTTACCTTCTCTGTGCAGTGGTTTTACACAGAGCAGCCCCGATCTTCCTCTTCTTGGGTCACTTGCCAGAGCTTCTGGCCCTTCCCTCCTGCCCAAGTGCCCCCATAGCAAGCAGCTTGCTATGGGGGCACCCAAGCCGAGCCTCTTGGGTGCCCCCATTCAGACATTGAGCCGCGGTTCAGCCCCGCCCCTTCTATCTTCTCATTGCCTCACTGACTTTGACAGCAGCGGGAGCCTATGGCGCCACGCTGCTGTTAAAGCCAATGAGGAGGGAGAGTCCCAGGCACCCGAGACACTCCTGCAACATTGCTGGATCGAGATGGGGCTCAGGTAAGTATTAGGGGGCTGAGGGGGGCTTCAGCACACAGAATAGAGACCTAGAATTCATTAAGGCTACTTTCACACTGAGGCGGGTGGGTGCTGGCGGTAAAGCAGCGCTTTATTTCGTGGTGCTTTACCGTCATTTTAGCAGCGCTATTTGGCCTTTGGCAGGGAGGTTTTGTCCACTGCTAGTAGCCGAAAAAGGGTTGAAACCGCCCGCAAAGCACCGCTGCACTTTGCAGGTGGGTTTGCAGCGCTGCCCCATTGTTTTCAACTGCAAGGGTGCTTTAGGAGCACTCCAAAGATGCGGCTTGCAGGACTTTTTTTGACTCCCTGCAAGCGCACCGCTCCAGTGTGAAAGCCCTCAGGACTTTCACATTGGAGTGAATTGAGTGGCTGTTTCCATTGTTATTACTTCCACGTGATTGGATGATGGAAGTCAGCAGAGCTTCCCGTCATTTACTAAGCTCTGGAGCAACTGCAAAATGCACAGTCTACTTGCCCTTAGTAAATCCACCCCAGTATTTCATTCAAGGGTGTTTTTTTTTTTTTTTTTTTTTGTTTTGTTTTTTTGTGGATGCAGATTTTGTTTGCTATTGCACTGATTTATTTGAGTTGAGTGTTGTTTGTCCACCAGTTCTATGGTGACACTTGTTTTATGTATACACAATATCTTTTATAAAACATAAAAACATAAGGAAACCGTTATATACATTTTTCTTGTATTTTGAATATCTAAGGCTGCCATCTCTCGGTTCACCAAAAAAATACAGGGCTGGCCTTCCTTTTCTGTGAGCCCTTACCACTGCTTCTAAATACAGTAACCCAGCTTCCTGCCTGGTCATCTAACTTACCCCTCCACATCAACCACATTAACCACTCGCTCAGCGAGCAGAAGACTCCTTTCAAGGTTGTCCTGATCTCTTCTTAATTCAATTTGCTGCTCCAGATCTCTAATGTGAGCGGCAAAGCTGTGCTGTGTGTCTATAGATGCACACAACCTGGCTTAGTGCCTGCAACAACAGGGCTGATTTGCTGGTTCCGTTGTAGCTGGCTTCCCACTGGCTTCCATTTCCCCAACGCTGTCGGTGCTCCCTTCTCTCCCCTGCAGCAGCCATTCACTGACACAGAGGAGAGGAGCTTCATGTGACCAGATTGAAGCAGCGGACACAGCCACATGTCAAAATTTGCTATGCATGCAGGATCAGAACACAGGCAGGGTAGACTTGGTTCTGTGCATTGGCTCCTTCACATCTACTCAATTTTTACATGTGGCCGTGTGTCTGTACAGCTGATGCATCTGCATCCTAGTCTGCGTGCTTGCGGCTCGGTACGAATGTAGGCAAGGTAACAATCGCAGCCTGTGCTCAGAATGGGTGTCATTCCCACTTAGTTCACAATCCTAAATGCTGCTACTAGTTGTAGGAATTATTAGCTCTTTTACACAAATCTCTTATGCTAAATTTCCTAGGAAATTTAATAATCTGACAGCAGTAAGGTTTCATTTTACATGATGTCTGATTTTGCTTTTACTATAATTACATTACAACTTCATGTTGTTTCTGGTCTATTTGCTTAAAGTGGTTTACAAAAGACAGGCCTGCGCCCTGGTGTGACCTTCCTGGATCTGGAGGCAGATTGGGGCCTTGTCTGGTATTGCTGCTCCTGTTGGATTGTGAACTGTTACAAAAAGATATTTTGGCTGTACACTTCCATTTTGTTATCTTTTATGCCATTGGTGCTTATTTATTTGAGTATATTTTGCTACTTAAAGCTAGAGAAATAGAAAATAGATAGACTTGGGTTTGAACTAGACAGGTTATTGTACGGTAGGGCTTAATTTTTTATTTTTAAGGTACTTGTATAGCGCCATCAATTTACGCAGCGCTTTGCATATACGTTGTACATTCACATCAGTCCCTACCTGCAAGGAGCTTACAATCTAAGGTCACTAACTCACATTCATATACTAGGGCCAATTTGGACAGAAACCAATTAACCTACCAGAACATAGGGAGACTTGCACTAAACCAGTGCAAAGCATGGTACTGAAAATTTTTTTTTTAGCGTAACAAATATGACTGTAATCAAAAGGAAGTCCAATAGAGTTCATGTAAGCATGTACTCAATAAATTCCAACCATGTACTGTCCATAAGAAAAAGACACAATGAGGGCTGGAGGATCATTAAGGATTTCATCACACACACAGACTGCAGCACCTTCATTGGGATCTCAGGGGAATCCAGCTGAAAGGCGTGTAATGCTGCGTACACACAGTCGGAATTTCAGCCAGCAAAAGATTGAGGAGAGCTTTTCGTTGCAAAATTCGACCATGTGTTTGCTCCATCTGAATTTTGCTGGCCGAATTTCCACCAGCAAAAGATTGAGAGCAGGTTCTCAATTTTTCCGATGGAAAAAGTTTCTATCGGAGATGTGTGTATGCAAAAATAAAACTCATGCATGCTCAGATTCAAATACGAGACAGAAGCTATTGGCTACTGGTTATTGAACTTCCTTTTTCTAGTTCCTTCATACTTGTTGTACGTCACCGCGTTCTTGACGGTCGGAATTTGGTGTGACTGTGTGTACCGTGTGTAGGCAAGACAGCTTGAGCAGCCAGCGAGGGTTATATAGCTGCTGGAATGAAGAGATAAGTATTTCTGTGAGTGTTTAGTTTCACTTTGTGTCCTTTTTCATTGTGACCTTTACATTTTTACATTCTTTCCCTTTTCAAATATTTATTGCTCTGTTAAATTAGGATTAGTCTACAGTAGAGCTGCATGATTAATCATTAAAAAAATCACAATCTCCATTCAGTCCATCCTAGTAAGTAATTTCCGCGATCCTATGTAAACCGCGCAGTCTAGCTGTCAAAAAATAAAAAATAGGACAAATGTTTATCAACATTCCTCAGCACTGAGAGATAGAAGAGATACATGTATCTTTTAGTCTTTTAGAGATCAAAGGGATGGACTTCAGTCTGTAAATGAGGTCAGTTTAACCACTTAAAGACTAAACCTTTTTTGACACTTACAAGTTAAAAATCAGTATTTTTTGCTAGAGAATTACTTGGAACCTCCAAAACATTATATATATATATATATATATATATATATATATATATATATATATATATATAAAAATATAAATTATTTTTATACATACTTTAGCAGAGACCCTAGAGAAAAAAATGATGGTCGTTGCAATATTTTATGTTACACTGTATTTGCGCAGTGGTCTTTCAAACGCAATTTTTTGGGAAAGAATACACTCAATTAATTTTTAAAAAAAAGCAGTAAAGTTAGCCCAATTTTTTTGTATAATGTGAAAGATGATGTTACGCCCCAAGAATTGTAAGAGAATTGTGATCTTTATTCTAAGCAAAAAAAATGTGTTTCTTATTTAATCCAGAATCGTGCAGCTCTAGCCTACATATAAAGTAAACTAATTACTACAATGAGTGTGCCTGAAGCTTACTCATTACTAGATTATTTAACACAATGTAGCACATTTATTTATTTAGACAATCATTACATTCAAGTTTCCTTCAGAGGCCAGCTAGCAGTTTTTTTTTTTTTTTGGATGAACTTTACTAGTTTGTGGGAAAACAATAGCCAAGGGGCAAGTAAATCCATACCGACCAAACACCCCAAAGTAGGCTTGGCCAGGGAGCATTAGGCCGTTTTGTGAGATGGCCTGTAAACAGATCTATGCATCTTGAATCAACCATAAATGGCTGTATCACGTCAGTGTTCTGGCATATGTGTAGATACCTGAAAGCAGTAATAACGTCAGGGAAAAAATGCCACCAACCCCCTGCGGGTTTAGGTTATAATGCACATGTATAAAGCTTGGTACTCTGAAGCTAGACAACTTAATGAAGGTTCTGTTAAAAAAATAAATAAAAAAAAATAAAAGCTTTTGGGAAATGTCTTCATGTAACCTGTCAAGGTCACATGATGAGCTTTCTTCCATTCATCGAGTTCTAAAGTGGATGTTGACCCCCCCACAATTTTCAATATTTCACTCCTACCTCTTTTTTTAGATATTTTATTTTTTAGAAAACTTTTCCCATTTCCAGGATTCTGGCTTAGGCAACAATGATGTCCTCTGTTGCGTTAAGCCTCCCGGTATATGCATGTCACTCATCCCAGGAGGCTTCGGGGTACTCTACGGTGCATGCACCATGACCCATCATCAGGGTCCTGCTGTCACTTATTGCAGCTGGCTTGTGCACATCATCAGAGGGCTGACCGTCTCTTCGCGTTTCCTGTAGGCGGCACATGAGCATCATAAACGGGCTGGCCATCCCTTCTTGTTTCTTGCAAGCTGCTGCATGCACATCATAAGGGGGCCGATTGTCTCTGCCTGGTTCTTGCACCCGGAGTGTGCCCATCATCGGGGGGTGGTTGCAAGATGATTTGAAAAGATGATTTTGTGGGACCCGGCGTGGAGCAGCGTAGAGGTAGATCACTGCAAAACACCACTGGCTTTTTTACCAACCCAGCGAAAAGAGGGGAGGGGGGGATAAAGTTACCCTTTAGACAGAGAGAACTCTGTGGTCTAATTTTTATAAATGAGATATTCATTCTCCATTGTAAATGAGCCCATTAGTGTTTGTTGACACCTAGGAGGAGCAATGACATCACTCCATCTGTCATGAGACAGTACTCAGGCCTAGCGATTGGTAGTCAGGCCTGAGGACTACAGCATGGGAGGTGCTCTCTGGAAGAATCGGGTCTTTCAAGCCTGCTGAAGTAGAGGAAGGAACAGTAGGGATCTGTGGCAGTATCAATGGGTTGAGGGGGAGCTTTACACAGACAATGTTACTTTGGTCTGAATTAGCAAAATGGCAGTGTCTCTTTAAGATATCAGCATGGGCGGACTGACCATTGGGGCACTGCCTGAGGGCCCCATGCCACTGGGGGGCCCCATCAGGGTTGCCAGCCTCAATAAAACCAGGGACAGTATGTAAAAATCTGTGTTTTTAAAAAATGTATAGCTGCTCCGCCTCTCCAGTACCTTTTTAGTGTGCGTATGTGTATTCTGTGTGTATACTGTGTCTGTGTGTGTATACTATATGTGTGTGTGTATACTGAGTGGCCCCATAATCTCCTATTGCCTGGGGGCCCCATAATATCCTATTGCCCGGGGGTCCCATGAGTTTTCAGTCCACTCCTGGATATCAGTTGCGTTTTTTTAATACCCAACTCTAGGATAGAATTATCTGCCCCCCCATCTGATTTCTGGGTAAACAAAAAACCCCTCTAAATCCCTATTTTTCACTTCCCTTTCTTTGCAGTCACATGATCAGTGCTCTCTGTTTACTTCCTGAAGGGATTCTTTTAGGATCCAGAAGTGAACTGAAGGAAAGTGGCCAGCAAGGGTTAAGGTGCGGCACTGGTTTAGCAGCCCCCCCCCCACAGTTGGAAACAGTGCCAGCAAGGGACCCAAAACCAAGAATTTTATATGGTGGCTGCATCAGTTTTCTTAGGCGCTTTCCCTGTTTTCACCTGATGATCTGGCCAGTAACACACCTCCCTGTATTAATGAGACACATCTCTGGAGGAATGAGAAGAGGAGGCACAGCAGGCAGCCGCATTCAGTCTGGGGGGGGGGGGAGGGATGTTAGTATATTTAAATCTGCTAGTATATCTAAGAAATGTATGGCAAACTCTAGCTAACCTTTATAAGCAGTTACAGCAACAGTATTTTTTTTTCCAATCTGGATAAAGGTTTTACATTAATAAATAAAGCTGATAATTGTGAGCACCCATGTCAGTGGTAAATGGGTGGTCCATCACTGTAACTGATACATCTGCAAGAGAGCTTGTTCTTTTGAAAAACAGACTTGCTGGCAGGATCACCAGGATCTTTCACATAAAGGCACAGTGGTATAGTGGATGGCACTCTCGCATAGCAGTGAAAAGGGTCACTGATTTGAATCCCAACCACCTGCCTGGAGTTTGCATGTTCTTCCTGTGCCTGCGTGGGTTTCCTCCGGGTACTGCGCTTTCCTCCCACACTCCAAAGACATGCTGGTAGGTTAATTGGCTTCTGTTTAAATTGGGTCTAGTATGTATGAATGTGAGTTAGGGACCTTAGATCGTAAGCTCCTTGAGGGTAGGGACCGACGTGAATGTACAATGTATATGTAAAGAGCCATGTAAATTGATGACGCTATATAAGTACCTTTAATAATAATAAAGGGAAAGAAAGCCTAAAAAAGAAAGTGAATGCAGCCATCACATCAAAGAATTGGTAAGCTCCAGTATAATAAATGCTTGCTGTTGGGTTTAATACCGCTTTAATGCCTACTACACGCAGATATATGGGTCTTTACACGCATGTAAAAGGTTGTCTTCACTTACATGGGATGCTTAGAAGTTCTGTGCAAAGATCTTCAAGAGCATCCCGGAGTGTACATCCATGCAGGACCAATGCATAGATCAGTCTGGAACACCCATGAATCCTGCGCAGGTGAACGCAGCCCTTTGTTTATGGATTGTATCCCTGTGTGAATCTGGCCTAATTGCTGCCCTTTCATATCTCTTCTTGCTGGACAATGAATCTGCTTTGTAGAGATTTATGGAGATAAAAGTGACGTCAAGAATTCTCAGATTGCAGAACGGTTTTGTTCATTAGTGGCAATTAGCGGGAGGAGGAAGTGATAATGTGTGCTGCAATGACTGTTCCATTTTATTTATTCATGTAGAAGAGAAAACACTCTGCCAGTCGCCATAATCCGCTGCTAATTCACGGCATCATTCAGTGTTTTGAGCGTGGTGCAAATTCATAACTGTAATAATAGTGAACTTTATTTTATGTAGCTCCTTAAAAGGTAGCTTCTCAAAGTGCTTTACAAGGAAAACACAAGAAATACACAGGAAAAAGAACACTAAAGTGAAAGCTTGTCTAACCACTTAAAGTGGTGTTGCCACCAAAAAAAAAAAAATAGTTTAAAATTCTTTAAAAAAAAAAAAATAATAATTAGAAAAAAAATTTTTTTTTTTACTCACTTCTAAATGCCTGTTGCTTGGGGGTCCTTCGTAGTCTGCCTTCTTCGTTGCCCGGGCTGGTGACATCACTTCCCCTTGCGCCTTGACCTGTCACGTGTCCCAGATGACTGTGCGGCGTATCACGGCGCCCTGCGCCGCTCGCGCATGCTCAGTGGGTGCCCGGCTGTGAAGCCACAGCCGGGTGCCCACAGTAAGGATGACGGCGCCGCGAGCGGAGCGAGGAAGGGGGGGGGAGTGCTTCATTCCCCCGCATCGCTGGACCCTGGGACAGGTAAGTGTCCGTTTATTAAAATTCAGCAGCTGCAGTATTTGTAGCTGCTGACTTTTCATTTTTTTTTTTTTTTTTTAGGGGGGCACCCCACTTTAAGGACCAGCCTTGTTTTGAGATTTTGGTGTTTACATATTTAAAACAGGTTTTTTTGCTAGAAACTTACTTAGAACCTCCAAACATTATATATTATTTTTTTTTTTTCTAACACCCTACAGAATAAAATGGCGGTCAATGCAATACTTTTTTTTTCACATCATATTTGCGTAGTGGTCTTACAAGCGCACTTTTTTTTGGAAAAAAAAGTCACTTTTTTGTATAAAAAAAAAAATAAGACAACAGTAAAGTTAGCCCAATTTTTTTTATATCGTGAAAGATAATGTTACGCAGAGTAAATTAATACCCAACATGTCACGCTTCAATATTGGGACCGCTCATGGAATAGCGTCAAACTTTTACCCTCACAAATCTCCATAGGCGCCGTTTAAAAAATTCTACAGGTTGGATGTTTTGAGTTACAGAGGAGTTTTAGGGCTAGAATTATTTCTCTCGCTCTAACGATTGCGGCGATACCTCACATGTGTGGTTTGACCACCGTTTTTTTATGCAGGCGCTACTCGCGTATGCGTTCACTTCTGTGCACGAGCTCATCAGGACAGGGCGTAAAATAAGAATTTTTTTTTTATTGCATTTAAGTCCAAATATGAGATCTGAGGACTTTTTGACCCCAGATATCATATTTAAGAGGAACTGCCAAGCTTTTTTTCTATTACAAGGTACCAATAAAAGTGATCTTATCTTCAGACTTATCACAAATACAGTTAAATAAGAGGGAAGCAGCCAAAGAAGACTGGACCAACTTCAGACTGGAATCCACCAAGAGAAACAAAGTGACAGCGATCAGTGAGCTATGACTTAAAGTGGACTTCCACCCAAAAATGGAACTTCCACTTTTTGGAATCCTCCCTCCCTCCGGTGTCACATTTGGCACCTTTCAGAGGGAAGGAGGGAGCAGATATCTGTCTAATACAGATATTTGCTCCCACTTCCTGGCATAGATCACCACGTCGAACATCGAACGCGGTGACCTATGCCACTTCCGGCGCCTACTATGTCCTCCCTCACTGTATTCTGGGAGACACACAGGTCCCAGAACACAGCAGGAACCAGTGAGGAGGCGCAGCGCGACTCACACGTGCGCAGTAGGGAACCAGGCAGTGAAGCCGCATGGTCTGATTCCCTTACCGAGGATGGTGGCGGCAGCAGCCGAGAGCCGATGGACAGACCAGCTTCGGCTGCTGACATCGCGTTGTGACCATGAAAATCTTTCCATTATCCTCTTGAACTGGACCAAGCCAAGTGTCAGAGATCAAAGTATACAGATCCAATCCAACCTGCAGAGAATTCACAAGAATGCCCACTGTCACAGCGCAACCCCATTTCCATTTAAACCTTTCCCCCTAGAAAAATAACACTTTTCATTGGCGTTAAACAAGTATTCTTGATGCTTTTTCAACCCTCCAAAAGCACTACAAAATTGTATCAAAAATGTGTCATACATGTTTTAGGCTAATTAATAAGCATTGCTTCGTTTTTCATAATCGACACGCATTTGAATGAGCCCCAAGAATACGAACTTGAATGAATCTTTCTTTTGTTTTTTTTTAACCAGCGTTTAGTGTCATTTTAAAGACGAAGTAAACCCTGATGGGTTTTACTTCCTTTTTTTTTTGTTCCCTGTAAAGTAAAAGCATAATGTGCTGATATACATCGCATACTAGCGCATTATGTGACACCTGCAAACAAAGCCCGCGCTGTCACCGCTGGAGGCTGCATACATCCTCGCCCCTAATACTTCCGGGGCCGCGGACTGTGACTGGCCCGAGTCGCGTGACGTCACTCCTGTGCATATTTGTGGGAGCCGCCAGTCAAGGCACTCGTTAGTGAAGAAACGGCACAGAGGGCCGTTTCTTCACAGCGCATGCACCAACGACATTATCGGCGCAGTACAAAGTAAATATCGCCTAGACGGTGCACGTTTAGGAGATATTTAAGGTACCTCTAGGTAAACCTTGATATAGGCTTACCTATAGGTACAACTTGAAGATGGAGGTTTAAAACCTCTTTAACCTGTTCAGATCCACGCCATAGCTGAATGATGGCTACAGCGTGGACCTGCTTTGCCGGGAGCATGTCTATTGACGTCCTCCCGTGCCCGAACAGCCTGCACGCCTCTTGCAGGGCATGCGCTATGATAAGCGAGTCTATGACCCCTTAACCACGTGATCAGCTATCAGCCAATGACAGCTGACCATGTGATGTAAACAGAGCCGGTAATTGGCTATTTTTTTTTTTCCTCACACTGATAGCGCGAGGAGAAAAAAAGCCTATCACCGGCGGCTGTACGAGGGACATTGGTTCCGATCACGGAGAGCTGCCGCCAGCTCCTCAGTACCCACCTGTACCACCTGCCAGTGCCACCAACAGTATACAACAGTGCCCACCAGCGCCACCCAATAGTGCCCACAATCAGTGCCTCATCAACAGTGCTGCCCATCAGTGCCCATCAGTGCCGCCTTATCTGTCCCCATCACAGTCACCTTATCTTTCCCCATCAGTGCTGCATTAACTGTGCCTATCAGTGCCCATCAATGCAGCCTATCGGTGCACACCAGTGACGCCTCATCAATGAAGGAGGAAAATTACCTGTTTGCGAAAATGTTATAACAGACTATGAAACATGATTTATTTTTTTAATTTTCCATAATTTTTTGTTTGTTTAGCAAAAAATAAAAATCCCAGCTGTAATTAAATACCATCAAAAGAAAGCTCTATTTGTGTGGGAAAAAAATGATAAAAATTTAATTTGGGTACAGTGTTGTATATAAATTGGTGTGGGCAGGAGGGGGGTTTAAGTGGCCAGTAAGCAAGTGGTTAAGGCTTATGTGAAATTTCAGTGACTGGGTTTACGAATACTTTAACCTAGAACTTCATTCAAAAGTGAAAGTGTTGCTTATCCTCCTCCCCATCCCTGCCCCTACCAATTTGTTCAGGTACCTGTCCTATTTCTTAATTTCTCACCTAGGTGAGAATTACATCACTTGTCCTGGTAGCCTGTAGGACCAGTCTCCCTGTGCCCTGCGATCTTCTGTATGTAGAGTGGGCAGCTGGCTTAGATTCATCAGGAAGTCACAACCGGCTCCCAAATCCAAGATGGTTGGCTGCAGGTAGACTGGGACTCGAGGCACTGGTAAGTACATCATTTTTTAAAGTAAGCAGCTACAGTATTTGTAGCTGCTGAATTTTATTTATTTATTTTTTTAAAGTGTGAAATTCCCCATAGACATGCGAGTCAAGATATTTCGGGGGAAGTTGTAGTTGGACAAATTGTAATCCTGCAGTTTTTCTCCCAGAGGTTTCTGTTTTCACTCACCCGTTCTTCCTAGTTTCTTCCTCCATATCCACTTCTGCATTTTAGGTGGTTAAACTGGGATGATGCCTGCAGCTGCAGATATCACCCCAGTATTGTTTTTTTTTTTTTCTAGAGCTGGTGGTCAGCTTTCTTTTAAAAAGTAATCTTAGCGGGTAACTAGCAACAGGACTGCTTTTACAAGCACCTGGAGGGGATGTCCCCCACCTCCTGCCACCTTATGTGGCTTGCTCGGACTCTCAAGCCCCATTGGAAGACCCAAGCGTCCTCCAGCTGGTCGGAAAGCCAAACAAAGCTGGGACTTGATATCCCTTCTGGTTTACCCGGTTGTCAACTGCGCCATTTAAAAAAAAAATCTAAAGCATTCTAAAACACCAATCTTGCCAGTTTAAATGTTTTTTTTTTGGGCAGAGGAGGGATTTGGGTTCTTATAGACCCCAGATCTCTCCATAAAGAGTACCTGTCACAAGGATATTTACATTCCTTGTGACAGCAATAAAAGTGATTAAAAAAAATGTAAAGCAACAGTGTAAAATGGTACAAAAAATTAATACATTTTAAAAAAATGCCCCCGTCCTGCTGTGTTCATGAACAAAGGTGAACTTGCGCCTTGGTTCCGCACGCATGCAAACAGCGATGGTCTCCCACATGTGAGGTATCACTGCGAACATCAAATCGTGGGTAGTAGACCTCCTCTGTAAATCCAAAGTGGTAACTTGTAAAGGCTTTTAAAGCATCACCTATGGATAGTAAAATTTATAACGCTTGTTGACGTTGCACAGGCGTGCACAATTTTAAAGCGTGACATGTTTGGTATCTATCTGCACTGCGTAATATCATCTTTTGCCATCCTACCAAAAAATTGGGTTATGTACTGTTTTTTCCTTTGCATTAAATTCAGAAAAGTTGATTTATTTCCCCAAAAATTGCGTTTGAAAAACTGCTGCGCAAATACTGTGTGACATAAAAAAAATTGCACAAGCCTCCATTTTTTTTCTAGGGTCTCTGTTTTAAAAATATATATAGTGTTTTCTAATAAATTTTCTAGCAAAAACTACTGTTTGTTACATGTAAACAAAAAGTGCCAGAAATGGCCGGACTGGAATTTGATATACTGTACAGTACATCAACATGAGCTCTGTTGTTGGTACTGTAGCAGTGCTGAACATATTCTGACCTGGTCATACAATGGGCCTAAACATGCGAGTGAGTCAAAATAACATGAAGTTTGTGCAGTTTAGTAACCAGAATAGAGCAGGACCAGAGGCTATAAGCGTAATGCTTTTTTATTAAAAATTAACCTTCTACTAAAACACATTATCTCATCTCGTGATATCCTCAAGATAATCATTCCTCTAGTTAATTATTTTCAGGGAAAGCACATTCCTTCCTTTTAATTACAAAACCCCTCTCTGCTAAATGTTATGTGCATATGGATATGGAAACAGAGGTTGGGGCGAGGATTGTGTTCAATTGTTAAAGACAGAACTATCGTCTATATTTGAATTGAAGACGTGCCTAGAACCCAACTAGTCTCTACCCTCCCTTGTTTAGTGTAAATATATATCATGTCTGCTGTCCACGGTGAATTCTAGGTTGTAGCTTAAAGCAGTATTATCAAAATCAAAAATGTAATGGATTGCAGCTTACCAATGCTTAGATGTGGTGGCTCCATTAATTCTTCTTTTTTCGAGGACTCAGAGGAGGAGAGCGAGCACAGTGTGTCACTTCTTTTTGTTTTTAATTTCATTTTTAATGTTAAGATAAAGAGTAACTTCACCCCTATCTAGTTATTTTTTTTAATTCCCTGATAACTGTTGCTATATGTAAATAAAAAATATATACGTACTAGTCCGTGGCATCCAGCGTTGTCCTCCTTCCAGCCCCATCTTCTTCTTTGTCGCTGTGCTCCCACGCCCGCATCTTGTCCAGACATTTTGAGCATGCAATGACACTCCATGGGTCTGTCACTCCATTCTGACTGTCTAGTGCAGTGGTTCTCAGCCTGGGGGTTGAATGACGATTTGCCAGGGGGCACCGAATCCTGGGCTGTTCCTGAAGCCCTCACCACTCTCCCAGCGTTCTCACGGCTGCCCAGCAGGGCTGTCCCTGAAGCCTGTGGAAGCCCAGCTGGGCTATTCCTGGAGTCCGCGGCCACCCACACAGCCTCTTCTCAGCTGCCATTTCAGTTCATGTCATAGGTGGGGGGCAGAGACTAGAGGTCAGCTGACTGGTAAGGCTTGTGAAGTGAGAGGGGCTGGAGGAAACACTACCTCCTGATTTCGGCAAAGAGGGGGAGGAATAAAGAAAAAGGGAAAGGACAAGAAAAATAGCTAGAGAGAGGGATGAAATTAGGATAAAGAGATAAAGGAGAACAAAGAGGAAGAGTGGTACATCCTAAAATGTACAATAAGGGGTTTTAACACTGTACAAGTGGAAGGGACTCAGGGAGCGCAAAATGTCCATGGGTTAGGGACGCAAATTACTTGTCACGCCTTGGGTGCTGACAACCCACGCTACAAATTATTTTTTACTGTTAGGGGTCCCCACATCTTGAGGAAATTTATATCAAGCGGTCATGGCACTAGAAAGATTGAGAAACACTGGTCTAGTGGCTAGATCCTCTAAGAATCCAGTAGAGGAGTGATATCACTGGAAGGAACTGTAGAGGACCGGCATTATTGGGGACATCCTAAAGAGCTGTATTATCGGTCCCACACATCATTGGCAGTGACCTGGACAGGAGACCTAGGTGAGTATAACCTTCTTCAGTAGTAATATAGGAAGTAGATCTTGCAGCAAAGAACAGCCTTTCTCATCATGTTTTTAACCCAGAGGAACCCTTGAAATAGTTTTCAGGCCTCAGGGAAACCCTGCTAATTTAATTTAAAGAGATATTAAAGTAGAAGTCCAGTCTGAGCTTTTTAGGCTGGGCTTCTCCTCTGGGTCACAGGAGTGCAATTCGTTTTGCACTCCTGTGATCTGTTTTTAACAGGGAGCGGTTTAAAACCTGCTCACCGCTGACGTTGCTGCCATCAGTCGAGGCAGAGCGTCATCCCAACTTCCCAAGTCTGGATCCACCAGCTGCCTTAATTGATGGTAATCTCAGTGAGCCGCTGAGACTGCCGCTCCCCTCCCCTCCAGCAGCTCAGCCCTCCAGTGAGTGTAGAGAAGCAAAGGAGAGCCACTGACTGACAGCAGCTCTCCTTTCGGGGATCTGAGAAAACTGAGGCATCAGCGATGTTCGGTGGCTCAGTTCTCAGTGCAGGGGACAGATGCAGCATCGGTCTGATGCTGCATCAACATAGGTAAGTATGAATAAAAAAACATACACTCTTAAAGGCAATTTTATTTATTTATTTTAAAATAAACATGTCATACTTACCTGCTCTGTGCAGTGGTTTTCCACAGAGCAGCCCCGATCCTCCTCTTCTCTGGTCCCCTGCCACCACTGCTGGCTCCTCCCTCCTGCCGAGTGCCCCAGGAGCAAGCAGTTTGCAATGGGGGCATCCAAGCCGCTGCTTAGCATGTCCATTTTCACACACACAGCTGCCGCTTGGCCCCATCCCCCTTCTCCTTATTGGCTGTGATTGACAGCAGCAAGAGCCAATGGCTCCTCCTGCTGCTGCCTCAGCTAATGAGGATGGAGAGTCCCTGGAAAGCTGAGGCTCTCCTGCACATTGCTGGATCGCGATGGGGCTCAGGTAATTATTAGAAGGAGCTGGCAGGCTGCTGCACAGAGGTGGTTTATTACCTTCATGAAAATAAGGTAAAAAACCGTGAGCCTTTAGAACCAGTTTAATATGGGTCAGCGGAAGAATGCTCTTTACATTGGTGATGTGTGAAGGATGTTCTTCTTGAAGTTGTGGTCAGAATGCAACACTGACAGACAACTAAAAACATTGTTGTTGTCATTCTGCTGGCTCTGCCATGTGGCATTGACCATGGAACTTTGCAATCCCCATCAAATGGAAGGTCAACCAGCCAAAGTGCAAGGAACCCTTAGCAACCTTTGGAGGAGCCCTGGTTGAGGATGGCTGGTTTAGGGGGTAGGAGGGGAGTGGATGGTGGAGGGTAATATTTTGCTTTAGAGCTGGCCTGCTTTCCTAACTCAAAATTCATATTGAGTGAACATCCTAAATAAAATATGTTTTTTATGCATATCACTCATATTTTACTTTCAGTTTTATTTTATCTAAAAGTAGCAAAAATTACACCTGACGAAACCTGTAAGGGCCTGTGATAAGGAATTCTGTACCGTCGTAGCTACCGTATTGGCACTGCTCTCATCTCTGTGCGTCTGTTCAGTGCATTTGTCTAATTTTACTTATTTTCCTCCCACCAAGAAAGGCATACATATACCTAAGAAACAGGGGGATATAAATCAATGTTTTTAAAAAAATCTGATTTTTTTTTTAAATTTGAATCTGATTGTTTTTATTTTAAATCAATTTTTTTTTGTGGGAGGAAGGATTTTAATCAAATTTATTTTAATAAAATGCTTTTGCAGTAAAAATCTAAAGATTGATCTATTTAGGATACATTAATAATTTAGTTTATTTAGCGTGAAATGGAGCTTAGTTTGTGTAGCATGAGGCTGTATATTCTGCAATATTTAAATTTTTGGTAAACTCATTCAATGAATCCAAATTCTGCAAGCTGAGATAACATGCACAGCATTAATGCTTTCACACAATTTCACGGTATCCATGAGATAAAACAAAGTACAGGAATATTCATTTATCCCATTGTTTTGCAAATATATGTACACTACAATCTGTATGATTGAATCAGTTCTGATATCGCTGTTTTACTAACCTGACCGCTTATTATTGTAAATGGGAAACATTAATTTTGTTTGCAAAAATTAAAGATTCTAACTACCAGCATGAATAAGTCCTTACATTTAAAGAGCACCTGTCATTTCAGATCCAGGCATGACAGCACCTGTTGCACTCACCTGCTGCTGCCATGTCCCTTATCTTGTTGTGTCACTGCCGCATCACCAGCCGTCCCATTGAAAAGAATGGGAGTGACGGGACTATCGATAAGTAAACAGTGGGTCAGAGGAGGCTCTATCTGCTGCGGGACAGAGATGACAGTTGCTCTTTAGAAATTATGATTTAAATTGAGTTTATTTAAATCAAGCCTTTTTACTAGTGACCTGTCTGCAATCTGCTCTGCAGCCACCACGGAGATGTGTGAGCCGGTCACAATCTCCTGTCATGCGAATTGGATGCAGGAAAACCCACATCCAACTCGCATAGGTGTGAACTCAGCCTGAAACGGAACCATAAAAAAACAAATTTTTCTGCTCTGAATAATTCTTCTGAATGTAAAATCCCTTTTTTTATAATTTTTTTTTTAGAGCTTCAAATGGCGGCGCAATGTGTGACCAAAGTGGAGCTGAGCATTTCCTGCGACAACCTTCTAGATAAGGATATTAGTTCCAAATCTGATCCTTTGTGCGTTCTCCTAATGAACACCAGTGGCCAGCAATGGTTTGAGGTATATAACTTTATTGATATAATTTATTGTTTGATTCAATAAATTGTTCTTTCTAATGCACAAGTTTAACTGCATACACACTGAAATGTTTGCTAGTAAGTGTGAAAAGTTCTGTAATGTGCCTGAGGTTGTATAGTATGAGAGATTGTATAAACATGCACTAAATTGGGCTGTGCTTCGTCCCATTCCTACAGATTGCTCCCCAGACATCAGTGCAGAGCGAACATAATAGGCCTGATTTACTAAAGGACTAGAGACCATTCACTTAACATGACATTTAACGTGACACAACAGTGACATTTCTAGATCAGTGGTTCCCAACCTTAGTCCTCAAGAAATCCTAACGGATCATGTTTTCAATATTTCCTTAACAAAGATGCTTTAAATTCATACCAATGGCTTGGTATTTATGACAATTTTTTTGTTTAAATTAGATCTATACCCATATCTACTTCAATGCTGTGGTGAAGCTCCTTCACTGGCCTCTGACCTCATTTATCATGTCTTCTTTCGGGTTCTGATTTTTGCCTATTTTGATTGGCCAGGCTGAGATCACTATCACCAGACTAATCTTTATAGCTTTTAGCTCAAAAATAGATATTCCCCACCCTGCCTACTATTCATCTATGGAAACAACATAGGGGTGTCCGGAAAAAATGTATGAAATGTTAGGAGAAATTACTGAATACTTCAGGCCTAGGTCCTCCACAGTTGACACTACACAGGCTTGTGAATTAGATAATCACGATGTTACCCAGCCCACCTCTAGGACAAAAAGAATTGAAAAAAAACATGCAGATAGACACAGGAACGTATATAGAGTAAAGATACTTTAGTCTAGTAACCACAACAGTTGTTATACATTATACAAGCCTTTCTCAACCATTGAAATTTGGAGGAACCCTTAAAATTTTCAGATCTCAGCGAACCCAACTATTACTATATCTATAGGTCATGGTAAACTAGTGTGAGCGTGTTTGACAGCTGGGGCTGCTCTATATGACACAGACAACCTATTGCTCCCGCTGTTATCAATCTGTCCTGTAAGGAGGAAGGGAGCGGAGAGAGCTGCTGCTGTCATGCACATTGCTGGATCGAGATAGGGCTTAGGTACAGTGCCTTGAAAAAGTATTCATACCCCTTGAAAGTTTCCACATTTTGTCATGTTGCAACCAAAAACGTAAATGTATTTTGTTGCAATTTTTTGTGATAGACACAAAGTGGCACATAATTGTGAAATTTAAGGAAAATGATAAATGGTTTTCCAAATTTTTTACAAATAAATATGTGAAAAGTGTGGCGTGCATTTGTATTCAGCCCCCCTAAGTCAATGCTTTGTAGAACCACCTTTCGCAATTACAGCTGCAAGTCTTTTTGAAGATGTCTCTACCACATTTAGAGAGTGAAAATGTTGCCCATTCTTTGCAGAATAGCTCAGGCTCTGTCAGACCGGATGGAGAGCGTCTGTGAACAGCAATTTTCTTGCCACAGATTCTCAATTGGATTCAGGTCTGGTCTTTGACTGGGCCTTTCTAACACATGAATTTGCTTTGATCTAAATCATTCCACTGTAGCTCTGTCCGTATATTTAGGGTCGTTGTCCTGCTGGAAGGTGAGCCTCTGGACCAGTCTCAAGTTTTGCAGACTCTAATGCCGCGTACACACGACCGGACTTAGGTCCAACAGACTTTCGACGGAGTTCTGACAGAGTTCTGACGGACTTTCCGAATGAACGGACTTGGCCACACACAATCACACCAAAGTCCGATGGATTTGAACGTGATGACGTACGACTGGACTAGAATAAGGAAGTTCATAGCCAGTATCCAATAGCTGCCCTCGCGTCGGTTTTTGCCCGTCGGACTAGCATACACACGAGCGGATTTCTCGGTAGGAACTGGGTCCGGCGGAGTTCCATTTCTAAAGTCTGTCAGACTTTTGCAAATCAAAAGTCCGCTGCAGCCCACACACGATCGAATGGTCTGCCGGAATTGTTCCGTCGGACTTTTGATGTTGAAAAGTCTGGTCGTGTATACGTGGCATAAGAGGTTTTCTTCTAAGATTTCCCTGTATTTGGATACATTCGTCTTGCCATCAACACTGATTAGCTTCCCTTTCCCTGCTGAGGAAAAGCATCCCAACAACATGATGTTGCCACCACCATATTTCATGGTGGGGGTGGTGTTTTTTAGGTGATGTGCAGTGGTAGTTTTCTGCCACACATAGCGTTTTGGTTTTAGGCCAAAAAGTTCAATTTTGGTCTCATCTGACCAGAGCACCTTCTTACACATGTTTGCTGTGTCCCCACATGGCTTATCGCAAACTGCAAACGGGACTTCTTATGGCTTTCTTTCAACAATGGCTTTCTTGCCACTCTTCCATGAAGGCCAGATTTGTGGAGTGCGCGACTAATAGTTGTCCTGTGGACAGATTCTCCCACTTGAGCTATGAATCTCTGCAGCTCCTCCAGAGTTACCATGGGGCTCTTGGCTGCTTCTCTGATTAATGCTCTCCTTGTCCGGCCTGTCAGTTTAGGTAGACGGCCATGTCTTGGTAGGTTTGCAGTTGTACCATACTCTTTCCATTTTTCGTATGATATATTGAACAGTGCTTTGTGAGATGTTTAAAGCTTGCAATATTTATTTATGACCTAACCCTGCTTTAAACTTCTCCACAACTTTATCCCTGACCTGTCTGGTGTGTTCCTTGGCCTTCATGATGCTGTTTGTTCACTAAGGCTTTCTAACAAACCTGTGGGCTTCACAGAACAGCTTTATTTATACTGGGATTAAATTACACACTGGGGAATATTTACTAATTGGGTAACTTCTGAAGGCAATTGGTTCCACTAAATTTTTGTTGGGGGTATCGTAGTAAAGGGGGCTGAATACAAATGCACGCCACACTTTTCAGATATTTATTTGTAAAAAAATTTGAAAACCATTTATCATTTTCCTTCCACTTCACAATTATGTGCCACTTTGTGTTGATCTATCACATAAAATCCCAATAAAATACATTTACGTTTTTGGTTGTAGCATGACAAAATGTGGAAAATTTCAAGGGGTATGAATACTTTTTTAAGGAACTGTAAATATAAAGGTGGCTGCGGATTATCCTGGACGCAGGTTTTTTTACCAAAAAAACAAAACAAAAAACCTTAAGACTTTTACTATAATCAGAACATGCTCTTTGAATATGTTCTTGGACTGAAGTCTTCAACAATGCCAAGTAGAAAAGCTACAAGTGAAATGGGGACCTTAATGTCTAGTTTGTCAGTGAGAAAGACCTGAGAAGTTTAGCTTATTTACTAAGCTGCTTGTTAAACAAGTGAACATTTATTTAATATGTGAATAGTCTCTACTCCTTTAGAAAATCAACTTTATAATGTTCAAAGGTTTAGAACTCATGAGTTTTCTATTTAGAACAGACTTAAATGAATGTTTGGTGGCATTGATATTGCATCATCAGTTTATCTTTATGGTGCACATGTGTGCCCACCCCAAACTCAGGAGTCTTAAATAACTAATAATTAAAGAAAAATATACATTATAACTGCAGATCTGTATCTTCACGCTCAGAGAATGGAATGCATTAATAATGTTTGCGATCTTGTTGTGTTCAGGTTGACCGCACGGAAAGGATTTCAAATTGCCTAAACCCAAAGTTTGTGAAGAAGTTTGTGATTGACTACTACTTTGAAATAGTTCAGAAAGTAAAGTTTGCCATCTATGACATTGACAATAAAACCTATGACCTGGCAGATGATGATTTCTTGGGAGAGTGTGAATGCACCTTGGGGCAAGTAAGTGTATTTTCCAGTTTTATGCTGGACTAGAAACATTTGCTACAAAATAAGTGTGGACAACAAGGAGACACCAATGTCACCGTACTTATTTATCCGGTGGGGATTTTAGAACTTCATCCTGCAATGAAGAAGAACTCCAGTCTAAAGAAAAACCGAAATATAGTTTGAAAACAAGTAGATGTTGGGGAAAAAAGCCCGGCATACTTTAGCCAGTATTTTTTAAAGAATGGGAGATGGTTATCTGCAGTCCGGTTATTCAACTCAAATCCCAACTCCAGCCAGAATTTGTTTAGTGGTAAAGGGGAAGGGTTAGAACCTCCTATTTTATTTCTGCTTGTTTCTTTATTAGTGATTTTTTTTTCTGTTTCTCAGTGACCACCCTGTGACAACAGGACAAGAAAAGTTACAGGAAGGCACAGACAGCTATACCCAGATGGAGGTTCTAACCCTATCCCATTCTATCGAAACGAAACCGCAATTACTTAAGTTTGGCTTTAAGTTTCTGCCCAATTACAGAATACTGACTGACATGGAGCAGAAGAGACTACTGAATTGTGGGAGAATACATTTTTTGCCCTGGTTCAGATTTGCTAAGTTATGACAAGACAGGAGTGACTTGATCATACCCTATGATTTTTAGATATTTTTTTAAATTGTGTAAACCATTGTGCGTACAAAGATGGTTGTTTTGTTAAGAAATTGCATTCAGGTTTAAAGAAGCCTGTATAGCATATTATGGTGATGTGATTCTCTTCTTACTGTATGGAAAAACAAAGAGTGCTGTGCTAATCCTAGTCACAGAAAGCATACATCTTTCCCTGCTGACATGCAATCACTGTGCACAGGAATATTGGGAATAGGTTATTTGGTGGTGGTAAGGCACATGCGATATCAGAAATAATAAGTTAAACATTGGCCCATGGCTACAGTTAGGCTTTAATATTTACGAAGTGGTAGCATCCCTTTTAATTATTATTAACACTTTCATTGTTGTTTTGTTTTTAAGATTGTGTCTAGCAAGAGACTGACCAAACCACTTGTAATGAAAAATGGCAGACCAGCAGCCAAAGGAACAATAACGGTATAGTCATCCATCGTGGTTTTCTTTTTTTGCTTTTATTTTGATTGTGTGGATTTTATTTTGTGGATTGACCTCTTACACCCCATTGAATGAGACTTAAAGGAGAATAGAGGTAAACTTTTTTTATTTTTTTGTAATATCCAAGCACTATGTAATTGTAAGATGCATGAATGCATACCTTGAAAACTGTGTTTGCTGTGGCTGTTTCCCACCTGGGCCCATTTTTTTCACAGCTAACAGCGTAGATGGCATAATCACCATTGTATTAAGAACCCATGGCTTCCTTGAATACAGTTGTTCTGACAAACCGACTGCATCTGACTGGGTGAAGTCACTCTTCAACCAATAGTTTTTCTATAAGCTCAGTTTATTTTTAAACCGATTTTGTCAAGTTGTATGGTGCTTGAAGACCACTCATGGTTCCAACGTTGGCTAGTTCAGCATCCGCAGAGATTCAAGCCGTTTATGCCCAAAATGAAGTCAGCTAGGAGTAGGTAAAATACTGACTTGTTTTAAAATTGCATTTCCCTAAAACACATAGGAGTCAATTTACTAAAACACAAGCACTCAGAATCTGGTGCAGCTGTTCATGGTAGCCAATCAGCTTCCAACTTCAGCTTGTTCAATTAAGCTTTAGCAATAAAACTTGGAGGCTGATTGTTTTCTATGCAGAGCTACACAAGATTTTGCACACACCAGTTTTAGTAAATAACCCCCCATAGGTCCTAATGAAACCTAATAAATATTTTTGTTGTTCAAAGGGAGCATATCTATTATATAGTGCAAATGATGTTTCAGTATTGGTTTTTACTTTGTTTCAGATGTTTGCAGAAGAGATTAAAGATAACAGAGTAGTACAGTTTGAAGCGGAAGCAAGAAAATTGGACAATAAGGTAAAATGCTGTTCTTAACTGATTTATATTTCAGATTCTTGTAGCTTTTATTAATTGATTAGGTATTTGACCGTATTGGTCCACGTACAGTGGTCTTGTACAGTCTAGTATTTTTCAGTAATGAATGTGTTCAGAGAGTGGTGAGGAATGTAATATATAACATTTACATGGTCATTTTTGCAGGATTTCTTTGGAAAGTCGGACCCTTACTTGGAGTTTTACAGACAGGGGGAAGATGGAAGATGGCAGATGGTTCACAGGACAGAAGTAAGTGCAATCATAGGTAAAGGAAGGTGCAACGTAATCATGTCCTTAATGCTGTTGTATGCTAAGGAGTTATCCAGCAAGATAGATGAACCAGCCATAAAGTGGTACTAAACACACAACAGTAAAATCAGTCAGTATATGCAGCATAGCATGCTTGTTATACTTACTGTGGAACTTAAAGGGTTAATCATCTGCCTTGTGTAAAAAGGCTGTTTTTATCCTGTATGCACAGATCCTCCCCCTCCTGCACTGTCTATCTGGGGAAGGCCGCTAACAATGGCAGAGTAGCTGAACTGCACATGCTCAGTTATGTCTTTTATGCTGCAGAGAACAGTTTCTTGTTCTCAGAGCTAGCCAGGTCACATGATATTGACATCACACATGTGGGCGTGTATACAGGCTGAAGTAAAAATCTCCTCCTACCTGAACTCTCAGCACTGGAGAAACTGTGCAGTTTATCATGTAACCGTGGTATGCAGATCATTGAAAAAGGTATTTAGTGGCAGTATTTTAATGTAAAAAAAATTTAGAAGCTGTGGGCACTGTGGGGTGGGGTGGGTGAACTATTTTCATAATACTGGGTTTAGTAACAGCAGAGACCAGCCATTTATAGTATAGTTACTTTCTGATCTAAATGATAGATCTTCCATCACAAAGTGAAAATTCATGTAAAAGCTCAAACTTTCAGCATCTGTTTCTGAATGATCCTGTCCTATCATGTTTGGCCACTTGCAAAGCTAAATGTAGTTCTGCAGCCTGATAACCAACACCACTAAATCATTTCTGTAGTAGCAATGTTTTTTTTTTTTTGTCAGGGAAAAAAAAAGTTTCCTTTTAAATTGAACTTGACCTGATCCTTATTTTTATTAGTTGGTAATAATAAAGTGCCAGTACCCCTCTCTTCAGATCAATATCTGTATCCCTGCGGAGTTCCCCTGGATTCAAGGTCCAGACTGTGTACCTTTTTGCCAAGTTGCAAATAAGTGCTGCCCCCTCCTGGCACTAAGCTACGCACTCTGTCCTTTAACATTTAAATGTGACAGAGGTTGTAGTTTGGTGGCTGGATGAATTGGGGCTGCACGGGGACACATGGACCATATTGAAGACCAATACAGATACAATAAGGGACCTACTTTTTTTTACAACACAGTAATTGGAATAGAAGTACTTTGTGGCAGGTCAGGTTCACTTCAAACTACATGGTGGTTTCTAGATATTTGTGTGATTGACTCCTAAATTATATATTAACCCCCCTCCCCCTCAACCCGTAGAACAATTACATTTTTATATTGTTAAATAGTTTTCTCTGTTAAATAATTTATAGTGGGTTCTAACCAATATATGAATCATAGGCTACACTGCATTTACTGTACTGTGTTCTGTGTGGACATTTTTATTGTGTACAATTCCTTCTCAGGTGGTCAAAAATAATCTGAATCCTGTCTGGAGACCCTTCAAAATACCACTGCGGTCCCTATGCAATGGAGATATGGAGAAGCCAATTCGGGTAAGGGATATTTACTAATCATATACTCCTGAAAATTGTGCATGTGTCTCTGTTATTATAGAACCACCGGCACTTCAGAAGTACCTATTAAAACATAGAGGAAGCTGTTACTCTTTAAGCTAATTTATCCTGTTCTTTTGATAGCAAAAGCAAAATGCTAGTTCCCTGACTGCCTTTGGCTTCAGTACTTTAGTGCATTTATCTACAATAAGCATGCAGATCAGAAAGATTAGAATGAAGGCAGAACTCCTAAACTGTGTACTTATCAGCATAAAAGAGAATATATATAGTATTTTTAGAATGGAAAATCAGCAATGTTCCTTCCATGCGCTATTTAACCCTTTAGCGTTTTTTTAGCTTCACACATTAAGCACAAAAATAGGCATTCCCCAGTAAACTGTTTGTTAAAATTCTTACCCCAATACCTGCAGTTTACAACTTCCTATGCTGCTGGCTCCTGCCCTCTCAGTGTTGCCTCCCTGAACTTCCGTTCTGCACAGGAAAGAGTTAACAGTGGACATTGTGGCCTACCGGCAGTCTGTTCGTTTTTGGAGAAGGGAAGGGGGAGGGAGGAGCAGGGGCGCGTCCTTGCCATCCTAGGCTATGGGGCTGTGTGTTTCTATTGATGTTTGCAGTGTAGGGAGAGACAGTTCTAGTCTATGCATGCAAGGGTGGCCCCATAGGATGCTGCAAGAGAAAGGAGCCTCCTTTGACACAAGAAACCTGGGGCAGCAGTCATGGTACCAGCCTAAACAGGAATACAGTCAAGGATTAAAAGATAAAGAAGCTGCATAGTAAGTAAATGATTAAATCATCTGCTGAACATGCTTAAAAAACGTAGGATTTAATATCATTTTCATTATACAGTGCCTTGAAAAATTATTCTTACCCATTGAAATTTTCCACATTTTCTCATGTTACAACCAAAAACATAAATGTATTTTATTGAGATTTGATATGATAGACCATCGCAAAGTGGCACATAATTGTGAAGTGGAAGGAAAATAATAAATGGTTTTCAAAATGTTTTACAAATTTGTGAAAAGTGTGGCGTACATTTGTATTCAACTCCCCTATTTTGTAGAACCACCTTTCACTAAAATGCAGCTGCAAGTCTTTTTGGGGATGTCTCTACCAGCTTTGCACATCTAGAGAGTGACATTTTTGCCCATTCTTCTTTGCACAATTACTCAGGCTCTGTCAGATTGGATGGAGAGCGTCTGTGAAGAGCAATTTTCAAGTCTTGCCACAGATTCTCAGATGGATTTAGGTCTGGACTTTGACTGGACCATTCTAACACATGAATATGCTTTGATATAAACCATTCCATTTTAGATCTGGATGTATGTTTAGGGTTGTTGTCCTGCTGGAAGGTGAATCTTCACCCCAGTCTCAAGTCTTTTGCAGACTCTAAAGCCCCGTACACACGAGCGGACTTTTCAACATCCAAAGTCCGTCAGACCGAGTCCGTCAGACTATCCGATCGTGTGTGGGCTGCAACGGACTTTAGCTCCGCAAAAGTCTGACGGACTTTAGAAATGAAGCATGCTTCAAATTTTCCCGACGGAACTCCGCCGGACCCGGTCCCCTTCGAAAAATCCGCTCGTGTGTATGCTACTCCGACGGACTAAAACCGACGCTAGGGCAGCTATTGGCTACTGGCTATGAACTTCCTTATTCGAGTCGGGTCGTACGTCATCACGTTCGAATCCGTCGGAGTTTAGTGTGATCGTGTGTGGCCAAGTCCGTTCGGCCGAAAAGTCTGTCAGAACTCCGTCGGAATTCCAGCAGAACTCCGACGGAACTCCTTTGGAAGTCTGTTGGACATAAGTCCTCTCGTGTGTACGGGGCTTAACAGGTTTTTTTCCAAGATTTCCCTGTATTTGGCTCCATCCATCTTCCCATCAACTCTGACTAGCTTTCCTGTCCCTGCTGAAGAAAAGAATCCCCACCAGTGGTGGTTGGTCCACTAGGGGTGCTGTCCCTCCAGCCCATTGCATCGCCCCCCAGTTCGCACCATTTGTATGGCCATACAATAGGTTTCTACCAGGTCTGTCACCCCCTTACAGGCATGTGACCACATCCAGAGGCCCCAATTGGCAAGCTTTATATTGTTCTCAGGGCACAGAGCACTGTGCCCCCAAGCCCTGCCATCCTGCGATGTCAGAAGGGTGCAGATAGAAACTGCGGCGTCGGGCAGTGCAGGGGAACTCCACCGTGGGGTGAGTGCGGACCTGGAGGGGGCTGCCCGCACCCCCCAAAATCCTCCAGCACCAGCTGCCACTGATCCCCACAGCATGATGTTGCCACCACCGTGTTTTACAGTGGGGGTGGCATTTTCAGGGTGATGTACAGTGTTAGTTTTCTGCCACACATAGCGTTTTGCTTTTAGGCTAAAAAGTTCAATTTTAGTCTCCTCTGACCAGAGCACCTTCTTCCACATGTTTGTGCCACATTGCTCATCGTAAACTGAAAATGGGACTTTTTAAGGCTTTGTTTCAACAATGGCTTTCTTCTTGCCACTCTTCCATAAAGGCCAGATTTGTGGAGTACACAAGTAATAGTTGTCCTGTGGACAGATTCTCCCACCTGAGCTGTGGATCTCTGCAGCTCCTCAGAGTTACCATGGGCCTCTTGGCTGCTTCTCTGATGCTCTCCGTGGACGGCCATGTCTTGGTAGGTTTGCAGTTGTGCCATACTCTTTTCATTTTCGGATGATGGATTGAACAGTGCTACGTGAGATGTTCAAAGCTTGGGATTTAACTTAACCCTGCTTTAAACTTCTCCACTATTTTATCCCTGACATGTTGGGTGTGTTCCTTGGCCTTCATGATGCTGTTTGTTCATTAAGGGTCTCTAAAAATGTCTGAGGGCTTCACAGAACAGCTGTATTTATACTGAGAATAAATTACACACAGGTGGACTCTATTTACTAATTAGGTGACTTCTGAAAGCAATTAGTTCCATTAGATTCTAGTTAGGGGTGTCAGAGTAAAGGGGGCTGAACACAAATACATGACACACTTTTAGATATTTATTTGTAAAAAAAAATTTGAAAACCATTTATAATTTTCCTTCCACTTCACAATTATGTGCCCCTTTGTGTTGGTCCATCACATAAACTCCCAATAAAATACATTTACGTTTTTGGCTGTAACATGACAAAATGTGGAAACTTTCAAGGGGTATGAATACTTTTTCAAGGCACTGCATATGCCTAGGGTTGTAAAATTGGTTGAATTGCTCCAATAACAGTCACGTTCTTTGGATCTTGGTGTGACATTCAAAAGCTGTTGGGGTGTTGCAGAGTGGGACTTGATCAACATGAGATCTCTTCACTGCATTTACTAAAGTATGGATGGTGATTACACATCCTGGCATGCAGATAGATATCTTCAGATTTGAATATAAAATATGGACATTAAAGTATGAGACAACAAGTACGTAAGGTATGCAAATCCATTCAAAACCACCAAATGAAACACAGAAACTGGTTTATAGTTTCATTTTTTTCTTTGTGGAGTTTATATTATAAACATCATGTTTATACCACACACAATTCACTGACCTGCACAAAACAACTCTATTCATTGTGTCACGCGTGACTACTTGTCTGATGTTACATTGAGCTGTAGCAGTGTTTAGTATTTCTGGTCTAGTGACTGTAGAGACCAAGTATTATTTACTTCAAATTTATATATAAATATACAGTATAAAATGTCCCGCGCTGTTCTTAAACAAACTGTCCCCTTATCAGATGCTTGCCCTTCATGTGAATCACTTACAAATATTCATATCATATAAAAAAAAAAAAAATGTGCATCGCTCTACATACTTAAAGTGATTGTAAAGTCTTTTTTAATAATAAACATGTTATACTTGCCTGTTTTGTACAATAGAATTGCACAGAGCAGCCCTGACCCTCCTCTTCTGGAGTTCTCTGCCAGCGTTCCTGGCCCCTCCTCTTCTTCAAGTGCCCCCCTAGCAAACCGTTTGCTTTGGGGACACTCATGCTGGCTCTATTCTGAGCCGCACTGCCTGCATCCATAGACACAATCAGTGAGACTCGGCTCCCCAGCTCCCTGGTCACAGGATTTGACTGACAGGAGTAAATGGCTCTCAGCCAAGCCTATGAGCGAGAGAGAGAAGCCACTACAAACAGGCACAGCACTGGATCTAGAGAGTGAGGGAGCAATACTGCTACCTAAACGTTTTTTACCTTAATGCAAGGAATGCGTTAGTGAAGTGATAATAAACCTTCCTTTTATTTTATTTGTTTAAATAATAAAAATGTCATACTTGCCTGCTCTGTGTAATGGATTTGCACAGAGTAGTCCTGCTCTTCTGGGGTCCCCGGTCAGCGCTCCTGGCTCATCGTTTTTGGCACGTGCCCCCATAGAAAGCTATTTTCTTTGGGCGCTCTTATGCAGGCTTGCTCCTGAGTCTATTGACACAGACAGGGTGGCTCAGCCCCATCCCCAGCTACCTTGTCACAGAGTTTGATTGACAGCAGTGAGAGCCAATGGCTCCAGCTGTTATCATTATACCCAGTAAGGAGAGCTGCTGCTCTCATGCACATTGCTGGATCGACATCGGGCTCAGGTAAGTATAAGGGGGGGGGGGGCTGGGGGATCCTGCAGCATAGAATCCATGCTTATGTTACAATGTGACACACATATAATAATCAACACAAAATTGGCTCTTAAACAAATTAAAAATTTTCATCAAGTGTCCAGATCCTAAAGAGAAGATCCACAATACAAGTCCAGTTTATTAATCAACTGCAGCAATATTCTATATTGGACTTTATGCCACCCAAGTGCCTATTCTCAATATAACATCATGGTTCTGTTTGAACACTGTAGAGATGATTTTAAAAGTTCTGAAAACATCTGGATAATGTGTTTTAAACCTGTATTTTTAATAACGTAAAAACGGAGAGCACTATGGTTTTCTGATCTTTTTATTGAGGATAAGGCTGTACGGCTTCTGGCCCTGGAAACGAGTGACTGGGGATGAGTAGTTGTTGGCTACCGCTACTTTTGTGAGAAACACTAGAGCTGTGTATGACCTCCTATGATTTGGAGGTCCAACCATAAGGGCGATCGTACATCTTCACTAGATTGGTGAAGGAGTAGAACACTTTTGTTGGAGGAATTGTGTAGTTCACATTTAGGCTTCATGCACACGAGACGCAGATGCAAACTCTGCTGGACACATGTTTTTAAAAGCTGAAACCGGCGTTTAGAAACGCGCGATTTTTACCGCGATTTAGCGGCGTTTTACTGCGTTTTACCGCGTTTGCGTCTAGAAGCGTTTAGTTAAGCTAACATCATAGACCCTCCCCAGCTCAAAAAACAGTATTAACTATTTCAGCAATTTTGTGAGACCAGAGTGAGTAGCAGCAGCTGTGAGAGCTGCAGTGTACTTGTATTTAGCGTGTCACTTGCCACAGCACCTGCCACAAGTTGTGGATTGTCCACGTGTCATGTGACTTGCCACGTCACTTGCCACGTCATCTGCCACAAGTTGTGGATTGTCCAACTGCCACGTCACCTGTCACAAGTTGTGGATTGTCCACTTGCCACGTGACTTGCCACATCACCTGCCACGTCACTTGCCACGTCACCTGCCACAAGTTTTGGATTGTCCACTTGCCACGTCACTTGCCATGTCACCTGCCACGTCACCTGCCACAAGTTGTGGATTGTCCACTTGCCACATCACTTGCCACATCACCTGCCACGTCACTTGCCACGAGATGTGGATTATCCACTTTCCACGTCACTTGCCACGTCACCTGCCACAAGTTTTGGATTGTCCACTTGCCACGTCAGCTGCCACGTCACTTGCCACAGGATGTGGATTGTCCACTTGTCACATCACCTGCCACGTCACTTGCCACATCACCTGCCACAAGTTGTGGATTGTCCACTTGCCACGTCACTTGCCACGTCACCTGCCACGTCACATGCCACAAGATGTGGATTGTCCACTTGCCACGTCACCAGCCACTTCACCTGCCACAAGTTGTGGATTGTCCACTCGCCACGTGACTTGCCACATCACCTGCCACGTCACCTGCCACGTCACCTGCCACAAGTTGTGGATTGTCTACTTGCCACATCACCTGCCACGTCACTTGCCACGTCACCTGCCACAAGTTGTGGATTGTCCACTTGCCACGTCACCTGCCACGTCACTTGCCACAAGTTGTGGATTGTCCAGTTGCCACGTCACCTGCCACGTCACTTGCCACGTCACCTGCCACAAGTTTTGGATTGTCCACTTGCCACGTCACCTGCCACAAGTTGTGAACTGTCCACTTGCCACGTCACTTGCCACATCACCTGCCATGTCACTTGCCACAAGATGTGGATTGTCCACTTTCCATGTCACCTGCCATGCCACCTGCCACAAGTTGTGGATTGTCCACTTGCCACGTCACCAGCCACATCACCTGCCACAAGTTGTGGATTGTTCACTCGCCACGTGACTTGCCACATCAACTGCCACGTCACTTGCCACAAGTTGTGGATTGTCTACTTGCCACGTCACTTGCCACATCACCTGCCACGTCACCTGCCACAAGTTTTGGATTGTCCACTTGCCACGTCACCTGCCAGGTCACTTGCCACGTCACCTGCCACAAGTTTTGGATTGTCCACTTGCCACGTCACTTGCCACGTCACCTGCCACAAGTTGGGGATTGTCCACTTGCCACATCACCTGCCACGTCACTTGCCACATCACCTGCCACAAGTTGTGAATTGTCCACTTGCCACGTCACTTGCCACATCACCTGCCATGTCACTTGCCACAAGATGTGGATTGTCCACTTTCCATGTCACCTGCCATGCCACCTGCCACAAGTTGTGGATTGTCCACTTGCCACGTCACCAGCCACATCACCTGCCACAAGTTGTGGATTTCCACTTGCCACGTGACTTGCCACATCACCTGCCACGTCACTTGCCACGTCACCTGCCACAAGTTGTGGATTGTCCACTTGCCACGTCACCTGACACAAGTTGTGGATTGTCCACTTGCCACGTCACTTGCCACGTCACCTGACACAAGTTGTGGATTGTCCACTTGCCACGTCACTTGCCACATCACCTGCCACGTCACTTGCCACAAGATGTGGATTGTCCACTTTCCATGTCACCTGCCATGCCACCTGCCACAAGTTGTGGATTGTCCACTTGCCACGTCACTTGCCACATCACCTGCCACGTCACTTGCCACGTCACTTGCCACAAGATGTGGATTGTCCACTTGTCACATCACCTGCCACGTCACTTGCCACATCACCTGCCATGTCACCTGCCACAAGTTGTGGATTGTCCACTTGCCACGTCACTTGCCACATCACCTGCCACGTCACTTGCCACAAGATGTGGATTGTCCACTTTCCACGTCACCTGCCATGCCACCTGCCACAAGTTGTGGATTGTCCACTTGCCACGTCACCAGCCACATCACCTGCCACAAGTTGTGGATTGTCCACTTGCCACACCACTTTCCACGTCACCTGCCACATCACCTGCCACAAGTTGTGGATTGTTCACTTGCCACGTCACTAGCCACATCACCTGCCACAAGTTGGGGATTGTCCACTTGCCACATCACTTTCCACGTCCCCTGCCACGTCACCTGCCACAAGTGGATTGTCCACTTGCCACGTCACTTGCCACGTCACCTGCCACAAGTTGTGGATTGTCCACTTGCCACATCACTTTCCACGTCCCCTGCCACGTCACCTGCCACAAGTTGTGGATTTTCCACTTGCCGCGTCACCTGCCAGGTCACTTGCCGCGTCACCTGCCAGGTCACTTGCCGCGTCACCTGCCAGGTCACTTGCCACGTCACTTGCCACAAGTTGTGGATTGTCCACTTGCCACATCACTTGCCACCTGCCATGTCACTTGCCACAAGTTGTGGATTGTCCACTTGCCACGTCACTTGCCACCTGCCATGTCACTTGCCACAAGTTGTGGTTTGTCCACTTGCAATTGCAATTGTTTAAAATATTTTTCTAATGGTTTTTCATCATTTGCAATCATTTTTGAGATTTTTAATGTAAAAAAAAGGTCACCTTTTAAAAACGCTAATAAACGAAAACGCGGCAAAACGCGGTAGCGGCGTTTTGCCGCGCTTTGCGTCTGAAACGTGGAAACTTTTGCGTCTGAACCCATTTTTTTGCTTCTGGAAAAACGAGGTTAAACGCAACTGCATAAAAACGACAAAAAACGAGACTGTGTGCATGTATACATAGGATAACATTGAATGAGTTCAGGAGCAGTTGAAAAAAGTGTCCAACTGCCTCTGAACACGCGTTTAACTGCGTCTCGTGTGCATGAGGCCTAAGCATGTGGGTGGCACAAAGTCCGATGCTGAAGATTGCTGCAGGAGTTTTATAAGCTGGACTTGTATCGAATTATTCGATCACCTGTACAGAAATGGGGATTTTCTCTTTAGGATTTGGACATTTGATGAACCTCATTTTATATTTGTTTCAGCAACAGTTTTTTGTTTTTCATTTTATGTCAATTTGTAATATGAGCATGGATTTGCTATAGGAATTCTTATATCAGATGTATGTTTTCTATTTAAGGTCACATAGAACGCTGCACTATTTTTGTTTTATATACTTCAAATGTAAAAGAGATATAACTAACAGTGTTCCTTGAGCCGGTACATGATCTGTAAATGAAAGTTTAATCCCAATTGGATTGTGCAGTAAAATTCCATGCTTTTCACTATGAACCACAAGGGGTGAATTTGCAAACATATGTAGGTAGAAATCTTACGTATGATAAAGAAATAGCTAGATTGCTGTTATACAGCTAGAGCCTACAGTGCTAGTACAGTTTGCCTTTTTAAGACGAATGTAAAGTCATTTTAAGTGTATATTGATGGAGTGAATTTTTATTCATGTTGGTGGTTTCTGTTTCCCTTCTCTGCATGTATCTTCATGGGTCCTTTCTGGGTTCCAGGTTGAATGTTATGACTATGACAATGATGGATCACATGACCTAATTGGAATCTTCCAGACCACCATGTCTAAGCTAAAGGAAGCAAGTCGTTCGATGCCAGTAAGTATTCCACAGGCAGAAATTATTGCAAGTCTAAGGTAGATGTGAATGGCCTCACCTACATTGGGCTGTGCTTGTTAAATGCAGTGCAGAGGCGGCTGCCTTGATGGCAGTGGTGAGGCGGCTGCCTTGATGGCAGTGGTGAGGCGGCTGCCTTGATGGCAGTGGTCAGGCTGCTGCCTTGATGTGGACTGATGAGGCTGCATTGATGGTAATGGTGAGGCTGCAGATGGGCACTGACCCTTATTTTGCTTCTAAGTTCCTTATTTATAAAAACAATTTTTCCTGAAACTTCCCTCTTAAAATGAATGTGCGTGTTGTAAGCCGGTAAATACAGTATTTTAAAGCCCATTCGAACTATCAGCTAAATACATTTTAGGTGTATTAAAACACAAGGCACGCAAAGTCTTACAGCTGGTTTTCTTTAGAAAACTCAGCACAGCCACTCGTGGATGCACACGTGCTGCATGTGGGCATTAAAGCTCACCCTCTTTGCCACTACAAATATGTATTACAGCAAGAGGTTGAGTAAATCTAAAATAATGTACATTACAAATCTAGTGCAGGTTATCCGTAAATGCTAAGCACTACTTTTTCTTTTAAGGAATCTTACATGGTGTTATTTGTGTCCCATTAGAAGAGTTGGGGTCATAGCTTATACTGCCAATGTATAGCTTGTTGCCCTCCTAAGCTGTATACTATTCTTTGTGTCTGCAAAGATGCCCTCTGGTGTCCAGTTACAGTCACAGCCATATAAAAGCAGTGACAGATGTTCTTGCAGTTCTTTGCTTGCTTAGGAAGTCATAAATGACTCCAGTTACTTCAGTATCTATAAAGCAGGCTGGAAACACCTGTAAGTCTTTGCATGTGAATAGCGTATCAACTCTGTGTAATTGCAGGTGGAATTTGATTGCATAAACGAAAAGAAGAGACAGAAGAAGAAAAGTTACAGGAATTCTGGGGTCATCAGTGTGAAACATTGCCAGGTTGGTAGATTGTCTCAAAAGGTATCTAAACTGCTAACATTTGTATTATACAAAGAGTCCTACATGGAAGTGGCTTTGGATAACATAAAAATGAATGCCAGGGTATAGCAAGAATTTGTTTATCTGACCCTGGAACAATTGACTCAAAGCGGATGTCCGCCGAAATGTTTTCTTTTTAAAAGTCAACAGCTACAAATACTTTTTTTAAATATGGACACTTACCTGTCCAGGGCGCCCGCGATGTCGGCACCCAAAGCCGATTAGATGATTGGCTCTCGGGTGCTGCCGCTGCCATCTTCGGTAAGGGAATCAGGAATTGAAGCCTTGCAGCTTCACTTCCCGGATCCCTACTGCACATGCGCAAGTCGTGCTGTGCAATCCGGATGGTCCCTGCTATCTCTGGGACCCGTGTGTTTCCCAATTGCCAAATGTGACAACGGAGGGGAGGGTTCCGGAAAGCAGAGGTTCAATTTTTGTGTCCGCTTTAAAGTGATCCTGTGTCCAGCCTATGTAGATTAAAATGTTTACATATTCTGAACAATCGGCCAAAGCTCTGTTGACACTCCTTCTCCTGGGGATCACAGGAATGCACTTCGTTTTGCACTCCTATGACCTGTATTCAGTAGGGGTGCGCAGCTTCACTGGTCTCACGATTCGATTAAATTACAACTATCTGGTCAAAGATTCAATTCGATTCCGCGATGCATCACGATTACTGACGAGCTCCCACTTCCACTTGGCCTGCCTAGACGGCCCTTCCTCCCTGTAATCTTCAGGGACAAATCACAGGTCCCAGAAGATTGCACAGCTGTGCAGGACAGCGCAGTGAGACATGCGCACCCAGCTGTGAAGCTGCAAGCTGTCACAGCCAGATGCCCTCAGTAGTATTGCCAGCGCCGTGGACAGACAGGGAAGAGAATGCCCATTGCTGGCTGAAAATTTTCGTACCTGATCATGGTTGCGGCTAGCTGGTATAGCCACTTTGTCCTGAGGATGTACCTATATGTCATAAAGGCATGAAGTTGTTAAAGCAAGCCTTCATTCATCTCTATAGCTATAGGAATTGTGGAGAAAACTCATAACAGAGACAGTGAAATATTATTTTGTTTCCCTATTACTTTATATATCACAGGAATCGTGGCATTCCCTCTCTTTTGGATTGTAAGCAAACTGTTGGCGCTAAATAAATCCTGTATAATAATAATAATAATCTTGTCCGCTTTCTATTGTAAACACATGAGGTGTTTCTAAGCTGTTAGCCATTAAACAGACTTTAGTCTTTTTTGTGATCTTTGAGGATCTTTAAAGCCCAGCCCCAACTAGGATGACTCATTTTAAAGCCACTTGATTGCTGAATAAGTATATTTAAATACTTTAATGTCCACATTCTGCACACAGATGGGAAAATTTTTAATAATATGCAATTATGACACTGCCCAGCAGATGGCAGATTCTGCAAGCTAGAGGTGGATATTTTTTTTTATACAGAATAGACACTATTCACATTATTTTATTTTATTCTTTTAATATATCTTTGATTTTTATGTATTATTATTATTTTTTTTTTATTTATTTATTCAAGATCACAGTGGAATACACTTTCCTGGATTATATAATGGGTGGATGTCAGATGAATTTTGTTGTAAGTATTAAATTTTTCTTCTTATTAATTTTCTTTGATGCATAACATAGTCTTTTTTTTTTTTAAAAGCAGATACATTCTGACAGGAAGACTCAATGAACTACCACAGAGCTCACAGTGTTATGGCAGTTCATTGAAAACTACAAACTGACAGCCACAAAGGCTGCCGGACCTTGTAGTTTTCCATTCACAGAGAACTGTGAATGAGTGACAGGGGCAGGTGGGCGGAGCCCCACGCGGATGCGTTTAAAAAAAAAAAATCTTGACATCTGGGTGGTGGGGGAGAAGATCCCTACTAGCCGTCACAGTGGGTGGGGATGCCGGTCCGTTCATAACATGTTACACCCTGAATGTAAAAGTTTTGAAAGGTGAACTTATCCTTTAACTTACTTAAAGCAACAGGATCTTCCAAGTATAGTTAGTGAGCCTTTTGGATTAGTGATGTCTGTGGGTTAACAAGGGGACTTTTGCCCAGCGTAAGGATGGACCACAAGTGGTCACCTAAGAATTTTGTTTTCTATGACAACACCCTTAAAAGGAACCTGGCAAAAAAGAAAGGTGCCATTTTTGAAGCTGCACACTTTAAGGCTGTCATCCTCATCCTTTCTTTACTACACAATGAGTTACTAACCTGGGAGAGTCTTCTGCTTGCCATGTGTTTCAACAAGTTACTAGTTAGTTGCTTTTTTTGAGTGAGGTAATTAATCAGTAAAGCATGGACAGCAATAACCGCTACAGCTGTGGTCAAAAGTTTTGAGAAAGACACAAATATTAATTTTCACAAAGTCTGCTGCCTCAGTGTTTCTAGATCTTTTTGTCAGATGTTACTATGGTATACTGAAGTATAATAACAAGCATTTAATAAGTGTCAAAAGCTTTTATTGACAATTGCATTAAGTTTACGCAAAGAGTCAATATTTGCAACGTCGACTCTTCTTTTTCACGACCTCTGAATTTGCTGTGGCATGCTGTCAATCAACTTCTGGGTCACATCCTGACTGATGGCAGCCCATTCTTGTATAATCAATGCTTAGAGTTTGACAGAATTTGTGGGGTTTTTCGTTCAACCGCTTCTTAAGGATTGACCACAAGTTCTCAATGGGATTAAGGTCTGTGAAGTTTCCTGGTTATGGATCCAAAATTTCTATGTTTTGTTCCCCAAGCCACTTAGTTATCAGTTTTACCTTACGGCAAGGTGCTCCATCATGCTGAAAAGGGCATTGCTCATCAACAAACTTTTCTTGGATGGTTGAGAGAAGTTGCTTTTGGAGAGCGATTTTTGTTCCATTCTTTATTCATGGTTGTGTTCTTAAGCAAAATTGTGAGTTAGCCTACTCCCTTGGCTGAGAACCCCACACATAAATAGTCTCAGGGTGCTTTACTGTTGGCATAACACAGGACTGATGTAGCGCTTACCTTTTCTTCTTCGGACAAGGTTTTTTTCCGGATGCCCCAAACAATCAAAAAGGGGATTCAATCCATGTACCTTTTTTGCAGCATATCAGTCTGTCCCGGATGTTTTTCCTGGAGAAAAGTGGCTTCTTTGTTGCCCTTCTTGACACCAGTCCATCCTTCAAAAGTCTTCTCCTCACTGTGCGTGCAGATGTACTCACAACTACCTGCTGCCATTCCTGAGCAAGCTCTGCACTGGTGGTGCCCTGATCCTGCAGCTGAATCAACTGTAGGAAACGGTCCTTTCTTGGGCGCCCTGAAGCCTTCTTCACAACAATTGAACCTCCCTTCTTGAAGTTCTTGATGATCCTTAGGTGCAATCTTAGAAGCAGCAATATAATTTCCTGTGAATCCACTTTTTATGCAAATCAATGATGACTGCACATGTTTCCTTGCAGGTATCCATGGTTAAAGAATAACTCCACTTTAGAGGTCGACCGATATATATCGGCCGGCCGATATATCGGCCGATATTTGCCGTTTTTTAATTAATCGGCATCGGCCGATTGTGCTGGTAAAAAGCCGATATAGAACTGCAGCGGGACTTTGAAATTACTTCTGTAATAGAAGTCAGTGTAAGTTGCTGAGTCACCATAGAAACCCTTTCCTCCTCTCTGGGCAGTCTGCCAAGAAAAGAACAGAAAGATACAATGTTTACACTTCAATGAATGAAGTCATCTCTGTGTGTAGATTGTAGAAGTTCTCAGTTAAACCATTTAAAGACTAAATCTTTTCTGACACTTGTTGCTTACAAGTAAAAATCCTGTATTTTCTGCCAGAAAATCACTTAGACCCCCAAAAATTATTTATATATTTTTAGCAGAGATCCTAGGGAATAAAATAGCGATTGTTGCAATATTTTATGTCACACGGCATTTGCACAGAGGTCTTTCAAATGCATTTTTTGGTGAAAAAAATGCACTATTTAAAAAATAAAAATAAAAACAGTAAAGTTAGCCCATTTCTTTTTTTCGTCCAAAAGTTTTGACTACCTGTTTTTATTTAATATATAGTTTTTTTTTTTTTGTTTTTTTTTTTATCTAAATCATACATACAAGTAAACTGATTGGAGGTTTGTTTTGTTTAATAAATGTTTAAATGTAAAAAAAAATTCTGTATCACTTATGAAGACTGCTTTCACACCGGCAGGCGTTGATGATAAAACGCAAGTTTTAGCGTCTCTTTACCATCATTTTAGCGGTGCTATTTGGCTGCTAGTGGGGCACATCTAACCCAGCTAGCGGCCAAGGAAGAGGTTAAATGCGCCCATGAAGCACTGCTGCCAAATTGCATTGCATGCGCTTCGGCAGTGGTGCCCATTCATATCAATGGGCAGGAGTGGTGGAGGAGCGGTATACACCACTCCAAACGTGCTGCTTGCAGGACTTTTTTTTTTTAAGATCCTGCCAGCGCATCGCCTCAGTGTGAAAGCACTCTGTCTTTCACACAGACTGCAGGGGAGCCATTTTGCAGGCACTTTACAGGCGCTATTTTTAGCCCAAAAGCGCCTGAAAAACACCCCAGTGGGAAAGGTGTGTTAGATCAAGGGGGATTAAAAAAAAAATAATAAATAAAAAAGGAAAAAAATAAATAAATAAAATAAAATCGGCCTAACATATCGGCCCAAAAAAATCGGCATCATATATCGGCTATCGGCCACCATGATTTCTAAATATCGGCATCGGCCAGAGAAAAACCCATATCGGTCGACCTCTACTCCACTTTTGTTGAGAAGAAGACATTCCCCTCTGGGTGATCTATGTAAATTACAAGGATTCTGTTGCAGAGTCCTTCCTTTTGTTGTTCTGAAGAAATCCCCGTGTGTTTGTCTGTGCTCATGTGCCACACCTGCAAAGCTCTGAGGAAAATTGCAGGGCCTGCATCCCATTAGATATGATTTCTTATTGGGATTATCTTACAAAAAATTACATTTTTGTTGTAGGAAATGCCTGAAATCTGACTTGTATCTTAGTGCAGACTTCTGGGAAAATCAGTGAGCCAATTGCACAAACAGGAAATTGTTTCTGGGGGCAATCTGTACACATTCTCTGTACAGAACACCTCCGAGTAGCCATATTGCATTGTATTTCATAGAAAATTACAGCGCTGCAGATTATGGAAATTGCCATCGTAAAAACTGAAGCAGCAGACTTTCTGAAAATTAATATTTGTGTCATTCTCAAAACTTTTGGCCATGGCAGTACATGCTAAGGATGAGTTTGTGTGGATTTGAACATGAGTCCAAATCTGCTTGAGCTATCCCTCCGGGAAGCTGTCAAAGCGGACAGCCAGTAATAGGTGGTGGAGGCAACACACATGCATGTGGCTATGAGGTGGGAAATGCCTCTGCCGCCTATGACTGACTGTCTACGTTGACAGCTTCCTGGCAGGATAGCTTAGGTGGATTTGGTCAGACTTATGTCTGAACATGCCTAAGATCATCCCTGATCCAGATCATGTGTATTCAAAAACAAGTCAACCATTGAAGCTTTCATATGCCAATTTCTTTAAACTTCAACAAAATTTAACTTGACTTTAAATTGTATCAAACATCCACACAATTTAAGTGTGACCCTCCACTATCCATGCCCACAGAAGCCACAGCTCATGGATTTCAGAAACTGATGACCCAATTTCCTAAGAAAAGACATACTCCACACAGTCTGTATTTCAGGATATGATCTGTCTAAGCCCTTGTACACACGGTCGGACAATCTGTCGGACTGAGTCTTATCGGACCGTGTCGTCAGATAATCCGACTGTGTGTGGTATGCATCAGACTGATTCCGTCCGAATCTCCATCCGACCCAATTTTCCAACATGTTGGAAATATTTCCCGACCAACTGGGCCGGACGGACCTAATCCGATCATGTGTAGAGCATTTTGATCGGACCAAGTGCCACGCATGCTCAGATCAAATTCCTACATCAAAGCTATTGGCTACTAGCCTGAATGTAGTCCCATCGTAACGAAATTGCGTCATCACGTTCTGAAAGATCAGATTTTTCGCCAACTTGGCCCAACCGTGTGTATGCAACAGTTTCGGACACAATCCGTCGGACTAAATCCGACGGGCAAAATCCGACGGATTTGGTTGGCAAAATCTCCGACCGTGTGTACGTGGACTAAGCCCTTGTACACATGGTCGGACATTCCGACAACAAAATCCGTCGGCTTTTGTCCGAAACTTGTGTTGCATACACACGGTCGGACAAAGTTGTCGGAAAATCCAATTGTACGTAACGTGATTACGTTATTTTGTTACGACGGGACTACGTTCAGGCTAGTAGCCAATAGCTTTGGTCTAGGAATTTGATCTGAGCATGCGTGGCACTTTGTCCGATCGGAATTCTCTACACACAATCGGACAAAGTCTGATCGGATCATGTTGTCGGAAAGTTTTATAGCCCAACTCTAAAACTTTGTCCGTCGGATATTCCGATGGAAACAGTCCGATGGAGCCCACACACAGTCTGATTATCCAACAACACGGTCCGATCGGAATGTCCGACCGTGTGCACAAGGGCTTAGACAATTAAAAGTATAACTAAAGGCAAGTTTAGTTTTGGCTAGAGTGGAGATGGATTTGAACACCTGTCATTTATTGCTGTCTGTGCCCCATTGTTGAGATTCACTCTCTCTATTTGCCCTGTTTATTTGCATCACTGAGCGTGAAAGTCAACAAAACAAGATTAGATGGAAAATGCTCAAATGGAGCCTCTAGTTCCAGGGATTCCCTCACTTTTAGTTATTTCCCTTCACTTCCTGTTTTAGCTATGGGATTGGAAGTTAAGGGAAATCTCCCCAATGGCACACATGTGGCATAAAGAAAACACAGAGAGGTTATAATTTCCACCTATTCTATTCTTCGCAAAAAAAATCCCTTTATTACTATTTTAAGTAGTTGTGTAAGTCTCCGTATTGTAGTTTGCCTTCAAACACGCAACAGCTTTCACATTGTTGTATCATACTATTTCTTTATTTTAATAAACTGTTCACTTTGCTGTGTTTTTATATAGGTTGGCATTGACTTTACTGGATCCAATGGTGACCCTCGCTCTCCCAACTCTCTGCACTTCATTAGTCCTAATGGTGTCAATGAATATCTGCATGCCATCTGGTCTGTGGGTTCGGTCATTCAGGATTATGACGCGTAAGCTCTTTACACTCTGAGTTTATTCATTAAGACCGTGCAAAGATTTCAGGTTCCATTGTTTGGTTCCTAATGTGCTGCAGGAAGCCGTATTCTGGGAGAGGGGGAGAGATTTATTATTCTGCCGCACAGCAAGGCACTGCAAAACAGAAGCAGTGAGACAAAGTATGAGACAGAATTACTATAGGAACTCGGCTTGATTCATAAATCTGCTGATCAAAAATTGACATTCTAAAACATAGCCCTGGCTACTTCCTAATTGTGCTTTACCATGAAAAAGAATTGCAAATGAAGTGATAAATCTTTTGCAGGTGTTTGTAAAAACTAGAACACTTGTCTGCCCAAGATTGTAGAATCATAAAACTGCCAGACAAATGGAAACCTGATTTGCACACATTATTATTCTGATTCTGTTGGTAGCTGCAGCATAAATCTCTGTTTCAAGTGGTTATGCTTTGGTAATCAAACTTGTGTATATGACATATGCATTACTTAAAGCGGAGTTCCACCCAAAAATGAGAAGATGACCCCCTGACATGCCACATTTGGCATGTCATTTTGTGGGGGGGGGGATACCTCCAGCTCCCACTTCCTTCTGGTGCACCCTCGGCGCTGGAAGGAAGATCACCTCTCCCCCCTCCCTCTAGGCAATAATCTGGGACACGTCACAGGTCCCAGATGATTGCGCGGCGTGCGCATGCTCAGTAGGTACTTGGCTTTGAAGCCACAGCCGGGCGCCCACAGTTACAATGCCCGTGCCGCAGAGCAGAGGGGGAGGCAAGCGGGGTTTTGTTCCCCTACATTGCTGGACCCCTGGACAGTTAAGTGTCTGATTATTAAAAGTCAACAGCTGCAGTATTTGTAGCTGCTAACTTTTAATTTTTTTTTTTAAGCAGAACTCCGTTTTAATACACTTGGAATATGAAGTTGCAGGTAAGACTGAGCTCTAAAATTGAAATATATATATATATATGAGAAATGTTTTACCTGTGAAGAGATCTGTTGTCGTGTTCGGCCACTTTTGTCATCCAGGTAAGCTTGCCACGCAGTGCAGACAGCTCCTTGATTTTCCTATGCATGTAAGGCCTTAGGTAAACTGCTGCTGCTAAACGGATGTTTAGGAGCAGTTTGACGTTTTTTTTCAACTGCCGCTGAATTCTCCTCTGTTATCTTATCAGTACATGTACGCAGGGTCGTTTATAGTAATTTCTAGGCAGTTGAGTTTTTAGAGGCATTTTTTGGAAAGCAAAAAAAAAATGCGTTCAGAAGCTGAGTTTAGAGGCATTTCAAGCACCAAACGTGGTAACTTGCGTTTAGCCACGTTTGGTTTACAGGCGTTTTTCATTTTTGGCTTTTAAATTATATATATATATATATATATATATATATATATATATATATATATATATATATATATATATATATATATATATATATATATATATATATATATATATATATATATATATATATATATATATATATATATATATATATATTTATTTAATGTGTGTGTATATATATATAAAAAAAATTATAAAAAAAAAACACTGCTAAATCTGCTCATAATTCCCTCTACCTTGACTAAGACCCCTGTTCCAGCTGAAGAAAAAACGCCCCAAAGTATGACTCCATGCTTCACTGTGGGTATGGTGTTCTTTTGGTGATGTACAATGTTGTTTTTGCACCAAATATATCTTTTGGAATTATGGCAAAAAAGTTTAACCTTGGTTTCATCAGATCATAACACATTTTCCCACATGCTTTTGGGAGACTTCAAATGCGTTTTTGCAAAATTTAGGCAGGCTTGGATGGTTTTCTTTGTAAGAAAAGGCTTCTGCCTTGACACTCTACCCCATAGCCCAGACATATGAAGAATATATGAGATTGTTGTCACATGTACCACACAGCCAGTACTTGCCAAATATTCCTGCAGTTCCTTTAATGTTGCTGTAGGCCTCTTGGCAGCCTCCCTAAAACAGTTTTTTATTCTCATCTTTTTATCAATTTCGGAGGGACGTCCAGTTCTTGGTAATGTCACTATTGTGCCATATTTTCTCCACTTGATGATGACTGTCTTTACTGTGTTCCATGGTATATCTAATATCTAATGCCACCCCTTCTCCTGATTGATACCTTTTAACAATGAGATCCCTCTGATGCTTTTGAATCTCCCTGCGGACCATGGCTTTTGCTGTAGAATGTGACTAAGAAAATGTCAGGAAAGACCTACTAGAAGACCTATTAGAACAGCTGAACTTTATTTGGGGTTAATCAGAGGCACTTTAAATTTAGTTTGAGTTAGTTTGAATGAGGGCCTTGAAAGGGAAAGCAATGTTCCATATATACATTATATATATATATATATATATATATATATATATATATATATATATATATATATATATATATATATATATATATATATATATATATATACCGTATTTATCAGCGTATAACATGCACTTTTTCCCCCTTAAAATCAGGGGAAAATCGCAGGTGCGTGTTATACGCTAATCCTCCGCGATTTCTGTGCGATTATTTTTTTGGGCTCTGGGTGGCTTTCAGCCGCCTTCGGCCCTTCTCGCAGCTTTCGGATGCCTTCGGCCCTTCTCGGCCGCCTTCGGCCTTTCCTCTGTGGCTTTCGGTCGCCTTCGGCCCTTTTTGGCGGCCAAAAGGCGCCGAGTACAGGCCGAAGGCGGCCGAAAGCCTCCCAGTACAGGCCGAAGGTGGCCGAAAGCCGCCCAGTATGGCCGAAGGCGGCCGAGAACTACCGGGCGCCGCCGAGATACACAGGACATCTCGGCAGCGCCATTTTTAAAAATAAAAGCGGACAACGATGCACAAGGCTGCAATGATAGACAGGCTGCAATGACGGACAGGCTGCATGACAAGGCTGCAATGACGGACAGGCTGCATGACAAGGCTGCAAATGACACTGACGAGGCTTCAGATGGACACTGATAAGGCTGCATTGACGGGCATTTAAATGTAAGTTTTTTTTTTCCTTAAAATTCCCTCCTAAACTTGGGGTGCGTGTTATACTCCGGCGCGTGTTATACGCTGATAAATACGGTAAATAAAACAGTCATTATTATAGTTTATTACTACATAGAATATTTATAAAAGAAAGCAAAAGAGAGGGCATATAGAGCCCAGATACATGTAAATAACATCACACATATATCAAATGCGATATCACATAAATTGTGCAGGATCTGCCAACAACTTCGGGGCTCAGTCCTCCATATGTGCATCACAAAATTATCTAGTACATATATAAACAAGACATGATTAGTAATTTCCTATTAACATATAATTAAGCCTATATATACAGTCAACTGTCCCCAGAGAAAAAAAAAAAGGGAAACGACAACCATAGTTGACATAAAAAACCCAATATCACAAGAGACATACATAAAACATTGAATGTGCTCAAGCTAAGGGGAGACCAGAAAGGAAAGACGACACTCCACCTCACTTATATAGCGCATATATGAAGCTTGGTCACAGTATATGGTGCAAGTTAGAGTAGAGAACGCCTAATGGAAGTAAATCAAAGATAAACATAAGTGATGAGTTCCCACTTCACTAATCTTATAGCTATGCTTGCAACAAAAACATGGGATGGCCAGGATATGTGAATACTTCTGCATTAACCTGCATAGAGGGTTGACAGCAGCACGTTAATTCAAACTCAAGTAGATGAGATTCAGGCAATAAGCTGCCATCCAGGCGCAACGTCAAACAAGGTTGATGCACCTACACTACACATCGCCTCAGAGAAACCTACAGATAAGTATATCCTTGCCAAATAAACCATACATCCAATCGGCATTGAGCAAAATGAACAAAATATATCTCACCCCAAAGTACAGAGTATTCAGTTAATGATGACATCAAAGGAGCTCACCAGGAGATGTGTGTCTGGGTCCCCCGAGAGCCCACTGATCCAGCAAGGTAACCGCCACAAAGACCTGCCCTTAAGGGATCCAAAAGGGGAGTGGTCACTGGGGAGCTGAGTGGGCCCTCTCTCAATTGGCCAGAAAGAAACAAACATATAATAAAGATGCCAAAGTGACGTCCAAACACAGCTGCATAAGTGCTCAGCTTAAACGCATCCATGCGGTCAGACCCAGCGCCATCTCTGCCTTCACTTCCGCCCGAAAAAGCAGAAGTGACGTCCAGGTATGTCACCCAGAAGCAATATCAGCTCTCGACGGGTGTAAGAAGTCACATTGGATTAGTAAAGCGCCAGGCATATCTAACCTCGTATGTGGGTGTAATGGTGCACGCTCCCTCCAGTGGTCAGTGAGTTAATGGCACACCGAGAAAGGCTGTGATATAACACAGTGACATAACCTTCAGTGTGTCATTAAATGATCTCATCCAAAACAAATCCACCGCCACAAACCATGGCATGTTGTAAACCAACATGTCACACACACGGACAGGCAATGCAGAGTGTGGTAAAATGGCCTAAACCGATCGCCCATTACAATCTTCAATATGGGTCCTTCTCTAAACAGATGATAAATAGACAAACTCCACATGGCCAAGGTAGACCTAGCAAGAACATATCCAAGGGTTAGGTACATAGGAACACAGAACAAAACAGAACAAAGCAAAAACAAGACAAAAATCAAACAAGACAAAAGAGAGGGGGATGGAAAAGGGGGAAGGTAGGGAGGGGAAAAGAGGGGGGAGGGAAAGGAAAGAACAAAATACTGGGATTAACCCATAGGCACCAAAGGGTGCACAATCTCTTGCTAATATATAGTTAAACCACAGGTATCCATACAAGAAACAGGGAATAGAGAAGAGCATAGGAATCTGTCAAGTATGAAGAAAAAGATAATACCTGACAATTCCATTCAGCTCTAAGAGTAAAAATTCATTGAGATTCAGAGCATAAAATGGCAATATCAAAATCACCCCAAACCCCCCAAGGTTTGGGTTGCATGGTATCAATGGGCAGGACCCCTAAATTGTCCAGATTGCACAGCTGAGAGTTATCGAAGTGTCTTGAAATAGGACTTTCAGGGATTCCTTCACTGATATCATTCACATGTTCTTTAACACGTCGCCAAAACATACATTTGCTTTTGCCAAAATAAAAGGCATTGCATCCCCCCGTCTGGAGGTATACAATGCCCTTAGTTGCATAGTTCGTAAAATGTTTGGGTCTAATAGTGGTGGGGCCAAATGCTATGGGGTCCTTGACCACATGTATATAATTGCAAAAACCACGTTGACTGCACCTGTAGGTCCCTACAGGTCGTGTCCCACAGGTGTCAGATCCCCAGTTCTCCATAAGCAAATGTCAGTGTTCCCCTAGGACACTCATCTCATTATGCTGTTTATTATATTTGAGAATTGGTCTAATCTTCACTTCCTCTAGCCGATGATCCCCCTGGAAAAGTAACAATTCCCGTGGGCTCTCTAGTGCCCTTTTAATAGTTTTGTTTTAGGGCCCTATGACTATAAATCTCTCCTTTAACGCAGCGTTTTACAACATGAGGGCAGACAGTACACTTACAAAACAAATCAATACAGGAGGGATCAGAAGGCCCTGCTCGTTAGAGCTTACAGTATAGAATTGGGTGTTTTTCATATATGCCTGAAGTTCACTTCCCAACCACCTCAACTTCTTGCTGCCCCTGAAATGCTTATGTGCGTCACCAAAGAGAGTGTTTTTTTTTTTTTTTGCCCACATGCCGCAAATATGCGGCAAGGTTTCTGTGCTGAGATCCTGCTCGCTTCCAGCACAGTGACTGAGCTGCCATGGACAGCTCCCAATCTCTAGTAATGATTGAAGGAGCCAGTGGCAACTTCTCACAACCATGTGACCACTGTGAGAGCCAATCACAGAGGTCAGGTGATTGGGCAACCCTTCCTTGCCCTTGGGCAAAAAGCTCATGTTAAAGGAACACCTGAGCAGGACAGGAAAGGGTTAATACATTTTTGTAATGTGCCTTTATTTCCTAGTCCTTGGGTTTCTAATTTGCACCCCTTTATTATTTAATATACATTTGTCTGTAATTTTTGGAGCTTTACAAATAAAGTATGATAGTCATGAAATGGTTTTCAGCCAGTATATTCCAGTGTTTTAATGAATTTCTCTTCTAAAAGTTGGCATTCGTATCATAAAGCTGCTTTGTGTAACATTCTTTGTACAAACACTTCTTTGTTCTAATCTGATGTGAAGAATGCAATCCTCCTGTGGTGAGGAGACACAGAGGGTATTGGGTTTTTTAGCAAATGAGGTCATTTTTAAAGTGCCCCTTTTTGGTGTCTCTATAAATGTGCCCTTATCTAACTATATTCTCTATATTATGACGTTTTTTTTATCTAATTTTGAAGCAGAGAGGGGTTAGCACCTACTTCAAATTTCTATTCCTCTGTGTCCTTATTGGAGAAGTTTCTTGGTGACTCTCCTTCCCATTATTTCTTGTCCTGAGGTGACAGGGACAGGAAGTGTGGTGAATCTTCCCAATAGGGACTCAGCCAGCAATACCTGGTATCTATTAACCAAGACTTGGGTATTGGCTGGAGTGTGGATTTAAATCATATCTATATAACAAACTTGTTTCTAGTTTTGAATAGAATAGGGAGAGGTTATAACCCTTGTCAGAGCTCTGAAATAAAGCCTTGTTTGACAGATTTCCTTTCACTTCCTGTTTTGAGGACGTTTCGCAAACCGTGAGAGTAAATCTGTAACAGTGAAAAAGACAACAATAAAAAGCTGACAGGGTTTTGGGGTATCCTCCTACTTTTTCCTTCTGTCCTTGTTGCTGTTCATTCAGGCTTCATTCACACAGCCGTAAAAAACAAAACAAAAAAAAAAAACTGTGTGTACAATTTTTTTTTTTAACCGCTTGCCAACCAGCCCCTGCAGTTTTACTGGCTCGGCTGCGCAAATCGCAGTCATTGTACGTTGGGCGCATACATGCCTCCGACGGGGGCGTGTACACGATAACGGTGGAGCCAATCAACGGGTCTGGCCACCCGCAATTGCTCCACAGAGAGGCAAAACGGGGATCTGCCAGTGTAAACAAACAGACCCGTTCTGTCAGGGGAGTGGAGTGAGATTGTCTGTCTGTTCCAAGTGATTAGGAACAACGATCTCTCTCTACTCCCTGTCAGTCCCCTCTCCCCCACAGATAGAAACGCCTCCCTAGGTAACATTTAAACCTTTGACTGCCACTGGTGTTAACCCCTTCCCTGCTAGTGTAATTTATACAATAATCTGTGCATTTTTATAGCACTGATTGCTGTATAAATGTCAATGGTGTCAAAAGTGTCCGATCTGTCCGCCACAATGTCCCAGTCCTGTTAAAAATCGCAGATCATCGTAGTAGTAGTAAAAAAATAAAATAATAATAAAAATGCCAAATCTATCCCCTATTTTGTAGACATGATAACTTTTGTGCAAACCAATTAATAAATGCTAATCAGGATTTTTTTTTTACCAAAAATCTGTAGAAGCATACATATTAGCCTAAATTTTTTTTTGATATTTATTATAGCAAAAAGTAAAAAATTATGTTTAATTTTTTTTCAAAATTGTCACTCGTTTTTTGTTTATAGCGCAAAAAATAAAAACCGCAGAGGGGATCAAATACCACCAAAAGAAAGCTCTATTTGTGGGAAAAAAATGCCATCAATTTTGTTTGGGTAGAGTGTCGCACGACTGCGCAATTGTCAGTTAAATTGACGCAGTGCTGTATCTCAAAAAATGGCCTGGTCAGGAAGTGGGTAAATCCTTCCAGGGCTGAAGTGGTTAATTACAGATCTGAACACGGCTGCATTGTTTTCAATGGAGCCATTCACACAGGTGTGTAAACATGCACTGCATTCAGATCCGTAACATAGTATCCAAAAATCTGTATCTAAGAACATGCAAGTTACGCGCTTACACATTTGTAAACATGTAAAGTCAGTCTAAACAAAGGGGGGAAAAAAATTCTCATTATGTACACATACGCGGCTACATATTTAAACACATCCGTACACAAATATTTTACTGGTCATTAGGCAGAAACTATTTTTCTAGAAAAACACGCGCAACAACATCAATAACATTTTTATGGCTATGTGAATGAAGTCTTATGCCACGTACGCAGGATCGGAAATTCTGCCAGCAAAAGATCGATGGGATCTTTTGGCCAGAAAATGCAATCGTGTGTATGCTCCATTGGACTTTTGCAGGCCGAATTTCGAGCATGTTCTAAATTTTTTCGGTCTGAAAAAGTTCCTATCTGAAAATGTGTGTATACACTTCTGACGCGCAAAAACTCACACATGCTCAGATTCATCTACGAGACGGAAGCTATTGGATACTGCCTATTGAACTTCCTTTTTCTAGTCCCGTCGTATGTATTGTACGTTACCGCGTTCTTGGCGGTCGAAATTTGGTGTGACCGTGTGTATGCAAGACCGCTTGAGCGGAATTCTGACGGGAAAACCATCAGAGCTTTTTTTGACCAAAATTCCGATCGTGTGTACGGGGAATTAGAGAGATTTTCTCTCACTTCCTGACCTAGGGGCAACCATTTTGCCGAAGAGGAAGTGAAGGAATCTCTCTTAATGGCAGTAAAACCTGTTCGTTCTAATCCTTCCTCATTCATCTAAAAGGGGAAAAGAAGAAAAATGCATTTTTTCTAAATACAATTCATGACTCATTCAAATGGGGCTGTATCAATGTGTACCTTCATGTGAGGGCGTGGGTGCGTATGCATGTGCCCAAATGCACACTACATTATGCGAGTTCAGGGAAACGTACCTGCACCCACACAATTGTCCAGTTGGTGGCAGTGTTTGTGTCCCGATTGACATCAATAGGACTGTCTGCAGGGGGATGCATGGGAGTGCCTGCAATGAATACCTGTGTGGGTAAACACGACCTCACACGGGGGTATGCATTGATATGTGGCCTTAGGGTGTTTAATTGATAAAGTCCAGAAATAGCAGGGAAATTCATGAGTATTCTGTTTTTGCAGCTTTGCTCAGAATTCATATAAGTGGGTTTAGAAAGAAGATTTGAAAATGTATAATTACAGAGCAAATTTAGTACTTTAATTAAAAGTCAAAATCTCCCTACATTTTTACAGCTCACATACTTGAGGATATTTTAAAACCTTATATTTATTTTGTTGTTTTCAGAGACAAGATGTTTCCAGCTTTTGGTTTTGGGGCCCAAATACCACCATCGGGACAGGTAACATACACATATGTACACACTATATATGCACACATTTTCTATCTGCTTGTCTCTTTTGTATTTTTTTAACACTCTGTCTCTCTCTCTCTCTCTCTCTCTCTCTCTCTCTCTCTTTCTCTCTCTCATATTATTTACACAAACGCCATTTTATTGCTACATTTATTTCCATGTATTAAAGCCTACGCCTAGAAAACATCAGCACAATGGATATTCCTTGCCTTCAATATTATGTGTCCCTTGTGCTGATGTGTCCAGGTTTAGGTGAGATCCCCCCCCCCCCCATCCATGCTGCCATAATATATTCGTCGGGCGTTAATAGAGCTTAATGAAATTGGATCTATAGAGGATAGGCGGATGATTTAAAGGTCTGTCCCCTTCATCCATAACTTGTGTTTTATTCATAGAGGCTGTAGTACTGGCTTCTATGAATGAAGTAGCTGGACGGGCATTGGCAGGCACTCTAAGGCTGGGTCCACATATATGCGGTGCAGGACACCACATGTGATTCAGATAGGGGTTGCACTGCATTCCTATTAAAATCACATGCAATGTCTGTGCAGTTCAAATTGAGCCATTTATTTGTATGTATCACACCTCATCTCCACAAAAAAATGTGCAGGATCCTTTCCCCTTCTCACTGGAATTGGATCGTATGGGTGTTCACACCTATGCGATCTGATTCTGTCAATCGCACTGTGTTTTGCAAACCAATTTGGGGTTTGGTTAACTTTATAATTGAACCCGTTGCAGTTTGTATGAATGCCGTGCGATTTCAATGCAGTGTGGGAAATGCACAGGATTCACTGCACTTCCCGCACTGCATATATGTGAACCAAGCCTTAATGAATGCCTGTTACAACTCCCTCCATTCTATTAACCCCTGCTGCACTGGCAGATAACATTGGGGGATTAAGGGTAATTCTTAAGGAAGACGATTTCTGCTAAACCAGAACACACCAGCGCAAGCGACACATTACATTGAAGGTAGGTAATATCCCTTGGGCTGATTTGTTATGTATTTAAGTAAACTTGGGTTTTAAGACGATCGTAACAGATCTCTGTTTAATGCTGGAATGCTAAAGATCCTTTAATTTATCATTGATTAAAGTGGACCTAAAAAAAAAAGCAAAAAAATTGCTAGAAGTGGTAATTGTGCCTGACCACAAGTAGTTTCCTGGTATATGAGATCGCCTAGGCCACCCTGTGCCTCCAACCTTAAATATCTGTAATATGGGATCATTTAAATCATGGCTGCCTCTAATTGCTAACCTCGTAAGATGTGGTCATGTCACTCACTGTCGCTCACCGTTTCCCTTGCTGGAGAGAAAGTTGCATTGCAGTGATCTCCCTGCTTCTGCTTCATTCATTCTGTGGATCTGTGCCTCCTCTACTTCTCCTGCTGCTTCTTAAAGTGATTGTAAACCTTTATTTAAAAAAAAAAAGAATGTAAATAAAAAAGTGCAAGGGTATTGCACATAGCAGCCTCTTACCGCCTCTTCTGTGGCCCTCTGCTGGTGCTCTCCAATTCTCCTCCCTTTCTGCGTATACCCCCATTGCAAGCCATTTTCTGTGGTGTAATACATGCAGACATGCTCCAGAGACATACACAGCATGGTTTGGCCCCCGCCTCCACCCTTCATATAATTTGAAAGACAGCAGCAGGAGCCAATGGCTACTGTGAGGAGAGGTAGGGCAGAGAGAGGGAGGGCGGAGAGAAGACCAGCAGTCAGGGACAGTTCTGGATCAATGTAGGACTCAGGTAGATGGGGGGGGGGGGGGGTGTGGGGATAGGTTTTTTACCCTAATGCAGACGATGCATTAAGTTAAAAAAAAAAAAATCTTTAGAGTTTAGAACCACTTTAAATATTCCACCCACTAGTCATCAGGTCACCAGTCATGTAGGGAGGGTAGCACTGACACAAGGTAGAAAAGCCATGCCCTTATCCAAGATGGCTACCTCTACACAGGCACACAGGACGGAACAAGGCATGGTAATTCCGTTATGGAGAAAAGAGTAGCTGCAGGGAGACAGCAGCAATACTGGTGACTAGTCCTTTGTCATCTGCTTGCCACTGTTCAGGGACTTTTTAGGCAGAAATAAGCAGGCATTGCATGTCAAAGGCATTAAAGGGCCAGATTGAGGTAATTGCAAAGGATTGGCCTTTAGTTATGATAAGGTTCAGACATTTCCTCTTCACATACCATGACCAGCTCCCCATTCTCCTAAAAACTGGCGTTCTTTATGCTGGTCATCATGCTCTTCATAAAACAATATGATAACCAGGGTAATTGGCGCTACCTACAAGTAAAACTCCTTATATGTATGTATATCAATATATAATTCCGAATATATCATGTATTCATCTAGAAGAATATATATATAATAGAAGGAGGCATAACCCCAAAAGACTCCCAATCTGCGATTTAAAATTTACACGCTACTCAGAAGTCCCAAAAAACAACAAAGTTCCTACTAAAGATTAGTACCTGGGATTAACAAATAATTCCAATAAGCAAAAGAAAAGGAAAAAACGAAAACCAAACAACAAACTAGAAACCAAAAGAGTTTTTTGTATCTGTATCGCTAAGAGGCAGTATTCCCTAAAATCGCATTAATGCCAAAGTGTGGTTTGAGTAGGCAAATTCCCAGTAAGAGGCGTATGTAAATGTGCTAGTGAACTTATAATCCCAAATATGCAAACTATAAGTGTAAAACGCTAATATGGATACATATGAAAGAATATTTTGCCTAAAGTCGCATTATCGCCAAGATGTGCAAAGAACCAAGTAGAAGGTGTATATAAATGTGCTTAATGAGATTAAAATTCACAATACAAAATTCAAATTATACAACCTATACATGCAATATGCTAATATAAGCATATATATATGAAAACACAAAAATATTAATAATTTATATCAAAAATATATATCAAAAAAGTGCAGGTGAAAAAACAAAGGACAAAAAAAAAAAAAAAAAAGTGTACAAAAAAGAAGAAAGAATATATATATATAAAAAATATATATATATAAAAAAGCAAAGGGTCTCTTAAATAAACAATAAATGCAAAAATAGTGTCCAAATTTCCAAAAAATCTCTTCAACAGTGCAATTACAGAAAGTTCAAAAGATGTGACTAAAGTGCTTCTCGTGCAATCTCCAACGTGACTTCTGTGTTCCCCCACAAGGTCCCCCACTCACCAGAAGAATACACCCCTGCAGGGGTAATTCGCCTTGGAATCAAAGTCTACCGATAACCAGCTCTTCATTCGCATCCAGAGAGAGTTTTTTCAGTCCCTGCTGATGTCCAGCTCCTCAATCGCAACCAAGGGGGAGATTTCCTCATAGGAAAAAAATTGTAGTCTCCATAGTGTGATTTGTATAAAAAATCAATTTATTGCCACAAAAATATAAACAAATAAAAACATAAAAAATGATAAAACGGAAAAAACAATTCTCATATGTTGAGACAAGATGTGGAACCACAGTCCATTAAAAAAACCTTTCAGCCTCCATATATAAATGATAACGTTCCAGGAAAAAAGATAAAAAATCCTAGAACAGGGCTGAGAGAAAGGTAATAACCATACGCTAATGGCACTTTATCCCAGATAACACAAAGGACTAGACACCAAAAAAATAATAGTAATGTCCCAGGATATAACCTGTTGTCTAGAGTCACTCCAGTGTTTGTAAGTCCCCCAGGGATAGAGCCCTTCTAGCGCGAAAAAATTATCCGAACGTGGAAGCCGCCCGGTGGACACGCAGCTACGGCTTGCACTCCAACTGCGCTCCAACGAACGGAACTGACGTAATAGGCGTAACTCCGTCGAACGCGTTTCGTCATTGACGTCTTCAGCGGCGGTGTCACGCTAAAACGTCTTGCAACTCAAATAGGAAAAAGGACCCGATCGAGCAGAATCTGATTGGCCAATGTTCGTAATTGACACCCAAACAGCTATACAACTATAAATTGAGTTTCTTTTTTTGGATATCCTCCCCTCGCCTTCTGGCTGGGAACTGGGTGATAACAACATGCGGATTGGATACGGTGGTTGTCACTCCTTCAGACACAGGGTATAGCCCATTGGTGGCTGTTTGGGTGTCAATTACGAACGTTGGCCAATCAGATTCTGCTCGATCGGGTCCTTTTTGTAATTGCACTGTTGAAGAGATTTTTTGGAAATTTGGACACTATTTTTGCATTTATTGTTTATTTAAGAGACCCTTTGCTTTTTTATATATATATATTTTTTATATATATATTCTTTCTTCTTTTTTGTACACTTTTTTTTTTTTTTTTTTGTCCTTTGTTTTTTCACCTGCACTTTTTTGATATATATTTTTGATATAAATTATTAATATTTTTGTGTTTTCATATATATATGCTTATATTAGCATATTGCATGTATAGGTTGTATAATTTGAATTTTGTATTGTGAATTTTAATCTCATTAAGCACATTTATATACACCTTCTACTTGGTTCTTTGCACATCTTGGCGATAATGCGACTTTAGGCAAAATATTCTTTCATATGTATCCATATTAGCGTTTTACACTTATAGTTTGCATATTTGGGATTATAAGTTCACTAGCACATTTACATACGCCTCTTACTGGGAATTTGCCTACTCAAACCACACTTTGGCATTAATGCGATTTTAGGGAATACTGCCTCTTAGCGATACAGATACAAAAAACTCTTTTGGTTTCTAGTTTGTTGTTTGGTTTTCGTTTTTTCCTTTTCTTTTGCTTATTGGAATTATTTGTTAATCCCAGGTACTAATCTTTAGTAGGAACTTTGTTGTTTTTTGGGACTTCTGAGTAGCGTGTAAATTTTAAATCGCAGATTGGGAGTCTTTTGGGGTTATGCCTCCTTCTATTATATATATATTCTTCTAGATGAATACATGATATATTCGGAATTATATATTGATATACATACATATAAGGAGTTTTACTTGTAGGTAGCGCCAATTACCCTGGTTATCATATTGTTTTATTTCTTGGAGGAAACACCTTTTGGAGTTTCTTTCTTTTGTGGGTGGCAGCAACCTAATGATATAACTAGTATTTAGTCGTAGCTACTGTTATTACTATCCTCTCTTACTTCCCACCGTTGTCGAGCGCGGTTTTTTCCTTTATTTTTATCATGCTCTTCATGTTAGTCACCATTGTCGTTACCTTCCACAAGCCCATATTACAATAATCATGTATGCGTTATGGTTCCTGCAAATATTCTTATTAAGATAAAATTTTTCCTTTTTTATTTCAGGTTTCACATGAGTTTCCAATAAACTTCAACCCATCAAACCCTTACTGTGCTGGTAAGAACTAATAAATTATATAAACAAAAAAAAAAAAAACATATAGGATGCCTAGCTCTAAAAAGTTATGATACAAAGAGCGTAGTTGCATCAGAAAGTCCACATAAATTAGGTAAATTCAATAAATTACAAGTCCTGATAAACATAATTTATTTTAATAATAATAAACTTTATTTTATATAGTGCCTTTAACCACATCTTCCCCAGATGCAGGAGTTTTGGTGCACTTTTAGAAAGTGCACCACACCCTCAAAATGTAATAGAAATCTATGGCTCAGTGCAGCAAAGCTGCAGGTGCACTGTGGTGTGGGTAAACTGCAGTGCATTAGTATAAAAGCAGCCTTATAGGGGGCTCAGGACAGTAAGGGCTCGTGTACATTTGTGGTTTGGGGGTGGTAAAACCCCATAGTTTATTGTGGCCTGCAACCAGTTACCAAATCACTTAAGTGGCACTCGCTCTTCAAAAGGTTAAGCACCTCTGCTGAAGTTATTGTGTACAATTTTTTTTCTAGTTTTAGCTTGACATGCGCTTTAACCACTTGCTACAAAATCACATACCTGTACGTTATTCTGTTTCAAGTGGTTGTACCGGGGGGTTGCAGGCATCACCCTGCTACCATTTTTTTAGAGCCGATGGTCGGCTTTCTTGTTCTAACAACCGATGTGACTAAGCAGCCGCTTGATTGTTATCACAAGCAGTGGGAGGGGACGTCCCAACCCTCCTTCCCTCCCGCTGCTTTCCACTACTCCCACCAAGAGGCCTGAGCAATCAGCCAGCACAGCTTTGACCGGGTCTCGGATCTAGTAACCCAGCAACATTATCCCAATGTCACTTCCGGTTTATTGGAGCCTTAAAGGCATACTCCCCCCCCAATGATCCAACAAGAGGTGAGGGGAATTTCCTAGAGGGAGACACAAATTGCTAAAAAAATTGTCAGAAGTTCTAACCTTTCCCATTCTTCAAAAAATCGAAGTCAGTGATTTGGATGGCCTTAGTCTGCTAACTTCCTGTCCCATTGACCACACAGGAAGTGATAAGATATCACTCCAGTGGGAGCAGATGCAGCCATATAAACCTGGCAAAGCTTTCAGCCCTTCTGCATGCCGTTCAAAACTGAAATGTTGGCTGAAGCGTTTCAGTATCATGGTGCATAGATCATTTTTGAAGCAGCACAGAACCAAACAAAACTATGAGCAGCTAAAAGACCAGTGCTGATTGGTTGTTACAGGTAACAGCACTTCACTGGCCTTTGCAATTAATCAATTTATTTTTTTCCACTGTAATGTGTATGAATCTGTGTTGGCAGCCACAGCAGGCTCCAATTCTCAGGAATCAATGCTTCCATACAGAACTACCTTAACCAGAACTTCCAGAGAGCAAACCCATAGACAATCTCAACTGGAAATATATTTTATTATCTATAGTATCTATAACCAAGATCTCTTATTCTTGTAGGAATTGAGGGGGTAATAGATGCGTACCGCAGTTGTCTTCCTCAGGTTAAACTGTATGGCCCCACCAACTTTTCTCCAATTATTAACCATGTCGCTGCATTTGCTGCAGCTGTAACTCAGCAAAAGACTGCTTCAGTAAGTATGCTTTTTTGGATGCTTAATTGATAAAGGTGGATCAATGAATGCTTGTTTTAAATTGTAATATTATGTTTTTTTTTTTTTTTACTTTGCTTACCCCATATGTGCTGTTGTAAAAGTTGTCTTTTACGTTGACACGCAGAATAAAGCTTCCAAGAGCCTTTTAAAGTATATGTGAACTCTCACCTTCTAAAACAACCCATTCAGTTTAAAACAGAAATGAAAGGCAAAACATTTGCATATATAAAACATTATAAATGCTTTTTTCTTATAAGTGATCACATTTTCCCTGTTCTCAGCTGCTTAAGAGCTGGGAGAGTAGAAACAACAGCAAACTGAGCTTCCTACAAGTCTGATCATTGGAGGAGAGCAGGCTGAGTTCCCAGCACAGCTAGAGAACTGACAATGGTGTGTTCTCCTGCTAATGCCGCGTACACACGATCAAACTTTTCGATGGACTAGGTCCGACGGTTTTCCAGATGGACTTTCGGCAAAGTTCCGGCGGACTTTCCGAATGAACGGACTTGGACACACACAATCATACCAAAGTCCGACGGATTCGAACGTGATGACGTACGACCGGACTATAATAAGGAAGTTCACAGCCAGTAGCCGATAGCTGCCCTAGCGTTGGTTTTTGTCCGTCGGACTAGCATACACACGAACATATTTCTCAATAGGAACTGGGTCCAGTGGAGTTCCGGCCAAAATATTTGAAACATGTTCTATTTGTAAAGTCCATCAGATTTTTGGACAGCAAAGGTCCGATGGAGCCCACACACGATCGTATTGTTCGAAGGATTCGTTTGTGTGTACGTGGCATTAGTGTGATCAGTTTTTAATAGGATTACACTGATAGGAACACCAGGGATTTCGCACAAAGGAGCAATATAAAGAGAACAGGATACTTTTTTATACAAGTACATTATACAGCACATATCAGGAATATGAAATTTTAGGTTTGTATATTCTTTAACTATCTAGAACATCCTTTCTAAAACTTTTTATCATAGAGCAAGCCTCAAAATTTTTTTCATGCCTCAGGAAACCCTGCTATAATGAATTGGGGGTCAGTGGGGAGAAGGCACCTCTTACAGTGGTGACCAGGATACCACCCTTACAGACATCTAAAAACTAGATAATTGGTGTTGAGCTGCTGGCTCTGCCAAGTGGTTTTAGACCCAGAACCCAGGCATTATCAAATGTGCAACCTCTGGAGGAACCTCAGGGTTCCACGGAATCCTAGTTGAGAGTGGCTGGCTGATCTAGAAAACGTATACCAATTTGTATACGGAAGAGAGGTTAGTGATGGGACAAAAATCTAAGAAAGTAGAAAATTTTAAGTCAAAGGTAAAGGAAAACACAACTTAACGGGTCAGTCCATTCAAATGTAGTATTTAAACTAATAATGGAACCTACTGGGCTGAGTCAGTCCCTGAGTTTTATATCTTGAATATTCCACCAGCGAAATCTCCCGACTATAATTCCCAGCTCTGTTCCTGTCCACCTTTTGGTTGTACCTAACCAGCACTCTCTGTATTATAATATAGAATAAACAATCCAGTAGGGAGAGCTGTACCTTTTTTAATGGCCACAGCAGGTGTGCAGACCTAGGAGCTCCTGCAACCAGATCTCACCAATAAAGTCCCTGAGGGGTATAAGAAATTGTCATGTGGTTTAACTCTCCAGAATCTATGAAAAGCAGACATGACAGATTTTGGATGGGCTCTTTAAAATCAAGAGATTGCAAGCTATTATTTCAGGGGACACCTGAAAGCGCAGTTCTGCTAAAAAAAAAAAAAAAAAAAAAAAATGAAAAGTCAGCAACTTCAGTTACTGCAGCTGCTGACTTTTAATAATCGGACACTTACCTGTCCCAGGGTCCAGCGATGCGGGGGAGCGAAGCCCTGCTCATCTTCCCCTCCTCTCAGCGGCGCCAGCATTGTAAGTGTGGACATCCGGCTGGGGCTTCACGGCTGGGCACCCACTGCACATGCGCGAGCCATGACTGGCTTGGCAATCATCTGGGACACGACAGGTTCCAGATGATTGCCGAGAGGGAGGGGGAGAGGTGATCTCCCTTCCTGTGCAGCGTCTGGAGGAAGTGGGACCTGGAAGAGGGTACCAGTCCCCCCCCCCCCCCCCCCAAAAAAAAAAACGACATGCCAAATGTGGCATGTCAGGGGGTCACCTCCCTTAAAGTGGAAGTTCCATTTTTGGGTGGAACTCCGCTTTAACAAGCTGTAGATGGGTGTAGACTAAAATCATATCATTGAAGCACAATGACTACCATGAGGAAACCTTTTTTTTGACTGTGCCACTATACCAGGCATTATGATCAGCCACTACAGATGAGAGTTTTTATTATAGTGTTATTTTATGTCTATTCTTTACATATAATTTTAACCTATATTTGAGAAAATACAACATCACAGTCTTTTAGTTTTCATAGTTGTTGACATTTAATCTCCTTTTCTCTTGTAGCAATACTTTGTCCTGCTGATTATCACTGATGGGGTGATAACAGATCTTGATCAGACACGACATGCCATTGTTAATGCTGCCAAGCTTCCAATGTCAATCATCATAATTGGCGTGGGAGGGGCTGACTTCAGTGCCATGGAGTTTCTGGACGGTGACAATGGAGGTCTTCGATCACCCACTGGAGAGATGGCTATAAGAGACATTGTGCAGTTTGTGCCATTCAGGAAGTTTGCACAGGTCAGAGAATTGTTTTCTTGTAAATACTTTCTTAAATTTAATGATAGACTCCGAATACCATCATTTAATTATTCTTAGACATGTTATAATCCACTTACCTTTGCCCAACACCGGTGCTACAGCTATAAATGACTCTAGCTCTAGTGTTGTGTGTATGCTTAGCCCCTAACAAAACACTGAACCGGTATCACGGGCTGCTTTTGTGATTGGACAAAGCGTGAGGAGGTAGCTAGATCGTAGGACATCTGAACATGGAGTTCAGCTATAAAGTAGAAGGAAAGGCAATACAGTCACCCACCTTTTACATGTTGCCTTCCCATTGCTCGAATTTAGTAGTTTTTTTAGTTTCCAATAAATCTCAAAGTAATTTAAATTTTTTTTTTTACTTTTTCCAAGCTTGTAGCCTCAAAGCTTCGGTGAGTGTGTCTGTCTATAGAAGGCACTGACAACGCCACTGAATCCTTAGAGCAGTGACGTCATCCCACTGGCGTCCATGGCTTTCCTTCTTTTAAAAATGTTAGTTCCCTAACTATCTTTAGCTTCAGAACCTACTGCTGTGAAATAGGCATGATACAAGGGAAGTCATTGAAACTGGAACACCTGATCATCATATATCTTATAAAGGCAACATGTGATTTCCTTCCATATACACCACAAATTGCAGTGACATCTTATAATACATACTTCACTATCACTTTTTCTATCCCATAAAAGCTGTTAAAAAAAAACTAAAACTGATACTATCATTAAAGTGATTGAAAAGCCAGAAGTTTTTTTTTTTTCTTTTTTTTATCCTAATGCATTCTATGCATTAAGATAAAAAGCCTTCTGTGTGCAGTAGCCCCCCTCAGCCCTCCTAACACTTACCTGAGGTTCCTCTACATCCAGCGATATGCAGGAGTATTTCGGCTGTCCGGGGCCCCCCTCCTCATTGGCTGAGACAGCAACACAGCGCCATTGGCTCCCGCTGTTGTCAGTCAAAGTCAGTCAGCCAATGAGGAGAGAAAGGGAGTTGGGTCAGGCCGCGGCTCCGTGTCTGAATGGACGCAGGGAGCTGTGACTCCGCTCAGGTGCCCCCATAGCAAGCTGCTTGCTGTGGGGGCACTCAACTGGAGGGAGGGGCCAGAAGCACTGAAGAGGGACCCACGAAGAGGAGGATCTGGGCTTTTTTGTGCAAAACCACTACACAGAGCAGGTAAGAATGGCATGTTTGTTATTTTTACCTAAAAAGAAAAACAAAAAAAACAGGAGACTTTAGTATCACTTTAAGTCTATGAATCATGACTCTTCTGCATAATTCATGCTAAGGGGATGACATGTTATGAGTTTTAGATTGTCAGGGAGATTGGTGGAACGGGATTTGGTGCCTTGACTAACATAAATTGTTATATTGTCCTTTCTGCCTCTCAATTATTCTTCTATTCTGATTTTAGGCTCCCAAGGAAGCCCTCGCTCAAAGTGTTTTGGCTGAAGTTCCCCAGCAAGTTGTCTCTTACTTCCACATGTACAAACTAAAGCCACCCAAAGATCCAGCAGCTAGTTAAAAATAAATAAAAGAAAGAATCAGTTTGCCAAAAAACAATATTTCAATACTAAATGTATGTCTTATTACATTTGTTAGACCAGGACTGGACAAGTTCCAAAGTGCTAAAGAATTACAGCAGGCTCCTAAAATCTGCAACATAACAGATAAGCTGTGCTGTTGGCACCGCGAGGTGTCTTCACTTACTTTTACTGCGCTACTGCTGGTGCCTCAATCTGCTGTCAAAGATCCCCACAATTCCCATGCATGTGTTTTGCCAGTATATATTCCCCTGTCCGACAACGCTCAAGTCCCATTTAGAAGAATTAGGACTTTCTTAGGGCTCTGTCAACAGATTGGACACCAAAAGCACACTTTAACACACTAAGTCTGCCCATATATTATACAACTTTCTTGTACAATTTTCCTCTAGATTTACCAAAATTATATAATATGAGATCAAATTTAAACACTTTCAATATGTATGCAATCAGGTAAGCCCTTGCACTACATAGCTCAAGGTAAATCTAAAGGAAGTTGAATAGGAAAATTGTATAATGTATGGCCAGCCTTTGCGTTACAGCACAGCCTGACTGCTAGGGTTCATTTTGATGGGCGTTCTTTTCAAACACTGCATTTGCTACGTGAATGCATTCAGCTACATTTGAATAAAAAATTGATCATTTGACAAGAAAAGGAAATGCTACTACCAAACAAGTGTAAATGCAGCCTTTGAATTGTTATGTGAACTGCTTAATAAAAATCAATAGGATTTTACTGTCCTGTGTTTGCAAAGAACACCCGTCAGCATGAGCCTTTACTCTGCCTACTAACAAACATGTATAGACTCTGTTTACACCTTTAGCAATGCTGCTGTTTTTTAATGTATATACCATTGTTTTATTGTAATATAGCTAAATATATTCAAGTCATGTCTATCTTTTTTAAAGTTTTATGTGCCAGCTGTAACAGTTTTCCAAATGTGTTCTTGAATACTTATACCACAGCTAATACAATGCCTGTAACTCTCAGATCCCCCTCATTGACATGCTGATCATAGGGAAGACCCACAGATGGATGTGTCCTTTATCACAGAAATGTTGTGTACAGTGCAGGAGTGTAATTGGAAGACTCCTGATTCATCTCCCATGGTTGGTCATTTCAACATATATTGAACTCGACAGTTTAACATTGAGCTAAAGACTCAGGAGATTGCTCTTAATTCCACCTCAAATATCATCTGTCTGTTGCTGTCTGCTGGGCAGATTTTACTGCGTATCAGTTATCTCTTCATCCGTCCTTGTGAAACGAAACTTACCAGGATACAAATGTCTAGCTCAGGTCCAGCTGCTAAAGCTGAACAACTACAAGTTCCAGCATGCCCCTCCGACTCCAAATTTCATTTAAAGGGCTAGTATAAGTAAACTGACACTTAAAGTGCACGTGCCCAGACTATGGACATTAACTCCTATGCATAATTTTTACCTATAGGTAAGCCTATAATAAGGCTTTACCTCTAGGTACTGTAAATAACTCCTAAATGTGCACCGTTTAGCATATATTTACTGTACATGCTGCCGGTTACGTCACAGGTGCATGCGCTCTAAAGGAACGGCCACCCGGGCCTATGCTGTAAATGCCGGCTTTCGCTTGCATGGCCGGAGTTCGCTAACCGTGGATTTTTGTTCAAAGGATGTTGGCTCCAACTTGTCTTGCATACACAGGGTCACACAAATGTTGGGCAACAATTACAAACGTAGTGACGTACAAGACATACGTGATATCTCCATTACGAATGGTAGTTTTACAAGACCGAGCGCTTCCGGCTCGTACTTGATTCCGAGCATGTGTGGACTTTGGTCCGACGGACTTGTGTGCGCATGAACGGAAAGTCCGCCAACAATTTTTTGGCAGAAAATTTGAGAACCTGCTAGCCAACATTTGTTGACGGAAAGTCCGACAACAAATGTTTGACGGAGCATACATGCGGTTGGACTTTCCGTCAACAAGCTCATATCCAACATTTTTTGTAAGAAAATCTGATCGTGTGGACGGGGCATAAGGCTCCATGCACACTGACGTTTTTTTAAGCTCCTAGAAGCTGTTATTAGCATGTTTTTCTGCTCCTAGAAGCTAAATAGCATCATCCTATGTGTCCATGCACACTACCTTAGGCCATTCACATTTTTTTAGCATCAGCATCTAGGAGCAGAAGTTTTTTTATTTATTTTTTTCTGTAGAGTTTCTTGGAGCGTTTTTCCAGCAGAAATGCTCTTAAACGCTACTAATAGCATTTAACTTTTTTTAGCTTTTTTCTTTTTTTTTCTTTTTTTGTAAAGGAACTGAAAAAATGCTACAAAGGCAGAAAAAGTCATTTCATCAGACTTTTTATTTTTTTGAAAATTCTGACTGAGCTAGAAATAGAATATTAAATCTTTCCGATGGAATCAATTTCTATTGGGAAAACCGTTCGTCTGTATGCTGTTCCGACGCACCAAAAACGATGCAAGGGTGGCTATTGGCTACTGGCTATTGAACTTCCTTTTTCTAGTCCCGTTGTACATGCTGTACGTCACTGCGTTCTAAACGATCAAACTTTGGTGTGATCGTGTGTAGGCAAGTCCGTTTCAGTGGAGCTCCGTCGGAAAAACCGTCCAGAGTTTGTACGTGGCATAACAGATTACAGACACATGCTGTGTTTTTACTATTTGAGGGCTGACAGATTCTGCTCTTGTAGAAAAAAAGGTACGATTTCAGTGCCTCTTTTGGGAACTTTGAAAATTAATTTCTCCACGATGCCTAAAGATACTGAGGTGAATAAGGGCTTTGATTTTACTGGTTAGAAGATGTTTTGTAAGATATATGTCTAAAGCCAAGCCTTTTTATGTTTTAAATACAATGGAAAATGTTGATTGTTGCGTCCCTTGTAAGGAGAACTGCTCTATTTGTCCTGTGACCATTGTCACTGCAACAGAAAGTGATGGTGAATTCAAAAAGTTACAGTTGTCATTAGAACAGAGAAAGGAAAACTCCCATTAGGTACAACTTTTCCGGTCAGGGCTATCTAAGAGGAGATTTTCATTCACTTTGGATAGATTTTCTCTCACTTCCTGTTGTGTCTCTATGGCAGGAAGGGAATTCTCCCCAACAGGACACAAACAAGGACAGATTTTCTAATGCCCCGTACACACGAGAGGGATTAAGTCTGACAGACTTCCGACGGAGTTCTAGCGGAGTTCCGCCGGAGTTCTGGCGGACTTTTCGACCGAACGGACTTGACCACACACCATCACACCAAACTCCGACGGAGTCGAACGTGATGACGTACGACTGGATTCGACGTAGGAAGTTCCTAGACAGTAGCCAATAGCTGCCCTAGCGTCGGTTTTAGTCCGTCGGAGTAGCACACACACGAGCGGATTTTTCGAAGGGGACCGGGTCCGGCGGAGTTCCGTCGGGAAAATTTAAAGCATGCTTCATTTCTAAAGTCCGTCAGACTTTAGCTTCGCTAAAGTCCGTTGCAGCCCACACACGATCGGATAGTCCGCCGGACTCAGTCCGTCGGAGTTTGGATGTCGAAAAGTCCGCTCGTGTGTACGGGGCATTACTATTATCTATGGAGGATCCTTATGAAATGATACATAGCACATATTATTAATGAGTTACTTACAGCAATCTTGCTGTATGTTGTCCGCATGAGAATGCCATGTGAATGAGTCCAAAGAACGTCAGCTATGTGACATGAATAGTGGGTTAGGTATGCTCACTGATTTGGATCAGGTCGAACAATAATAAGTGTGAATAATAGAGGGAATCAGTCGTTAGTGTGTATATTACACATGCCCGGTCTACGTTTATGTCTTTTTAAATTGCCAATCTGAATGTATATTTCCATATTTAGTCTCTAGATAAGTGGGCAGGCCAAGTTGTGCAGTGAATGCTGGTAATGTCACTTGTCAGTGGAATAGTGTCACCTGTTTTATTGTAGTGTATAGGGTCATGTACCCTGTAGGTATTACATTATTCAAATCTTAGTAAAACAGCAGTACTCATACAATAGCCTCCGTGGTCTATAGACACCTGTACTTGCCTTCACAGTTAATGTACATACAGTGCCAGATATCTCAAAAGAAAATGATAGGGATATAGAAACATTTAAAGGTATATTTGTAAGCTGCTTTAGCATTTTTTTGTATATAAAGATTGGATGCATTTTATTTGCATTTGCCTGCAGAGTACACCTGGAATACATAGCAAGTAAACTGTACTTTAAAGACAACAGCAGCCAAACTTTTTTTTTTTTTTCTTCAGTTTTCGCTAGACGTAGAAAGAATAAATATTTTTGTCAAAGTTTTATTTTTGTGAGTGTCCCATTGAGGAGTAAATGCTTGTCAAATGTTTATTTTGTGCATGTCTTCATGCATGTTCATGCATGTGCATGTCTTCTTCTGTCATCTAAACCTCACTTCCTGTCCCTGAAAAGAAAAATAAGAGTTGCTTTACCATGTTGTGCTTTCTTACAGCAGAATTCAAGCTAAAAAGCTTGAAAATAAAAATAAAACATTGCAATTGCTGCATCTATAGTTGTTGTCCCCTGCAGTAATTTATTTCTTCCACTAGATGTCACCAGTCTTCTGGGTTGAATGACAGCCACTATCATTCAGTCCAGTCCACATCCTCCAAACCCAGGCTGTCATGGTCATGCCCTCTGAGGGTGGTGTCATCACAGTAGCCTGGACTCACTATACCACTACACTAAACTGAGTTCACACAGCACTATGGGGCACTTTTTTTTCTTAGTTATTAAAGTGTGTGTGTGTAGGAGGGGATTTTTGTTTTTTAATGCAGATTCATTTTTATAGAAAAATGCAGTACACTCTTCCCTCCTAAGCTGAAGTAGCATCTGCTTTAATGAAGATTGCTCCTGTCACATGGAGACAACTCACCCCCAAAAATGCCATGTGTATAATTCATACAACCGTATCTAGCAGGGAAAACACTGGAGGTTATTTACCAAAACTGGAGAGTGCAAAATCTGGTGCAGCTCTGCATAGAAACCAATCAGCTTCCAGGTTTTATTGCCAAAGCTTATTTGATAAAGCTGAAGTTATAAGCTGATTGGCTACCATGCACAGCTGCATCAAATTGAGTGCTCCAGTTTTAGTAAATCAACCCCACTGTGTCAATGCTTCATAGGGTAGAGAATAAGTTCATCTCCAAGTCATTCTTATGACTTACCTGTGTATTGCTGACAATCAATCAAAGTGTGTTTTTCTGTACAATGTCTAGGTGCTTTTTATGGATGTTTTATATTAATGTTTTTTCTAATTCTTTTTTTCAACCAAGTGAGACAATGTTGCCTTTTCTACTTGAGTTTTCACTATTCTGATATATAATTTAAAGAAGCCTATAAGTTCAAGTCTCTTTTATAGACTTAAATTATAAAATGTTGTTTCTGGGAAATTGTGAGGCAGAGATAAGTTTGCGACTTGTGCCTCTCCCTTGTGTCACGCCGTCTGTTCTTCTTCCCACTCACTTCTGTTGCAAGTGGATTTACTTTAGAAAAAGGAATTTGATTTTAGGCAGAAATCTTGACTTGTTAAATATTTTCTTTTTCTGTGCAGCTTAGTGTACATCTGTTTTACTCCGAAGACCAAGACTACCTTTTCTGGATTTACATTTTATTACAATACTGTACAGTCACCCCTCTTCACCTTGACCACTAACCATAGGATTCTTATTGCCTTTATATTTATAAAGTCTTACCCACCGAAGCCTTCCAAAACTCAACCGTAGTAGTAAACAACCTACTACCCAGAGTTTTTTTTTTTAGATTTCTTCTTGCATTTGTTAGCCAGATAGCTTCTTTTGTGCCCATCTCTGCCCCAGAGATTTTGGTATTGCTTTATTGCTAAAGGCCATGTCCCACTTGAAATTCTATTTCTGCTGATAACTAACCAGTGAAAAGATCCTGAACAGGTGCTGAGACAGTACTCGCCTACCTTTTATGGTGTCATTTGCTCATCGACCAGATGAGCAAAGTTTTGTTTCCTTGCTGATGTAAACACTGCAAAATGTAATTTACGAGCCAATGAAGCATTACTTCAGTTACAGAACCTGTGAGTTAGACCAGCCATACGTGGTGCGAATTTTCTTCCTGCAACCTGTGGTACATTTGCACGATTCCCCCATAAACACAAGCAGTGCTGACGGGGAAATCCCTCTTTCTGAGACATTGTCTGCTCCTGGCGGGTGGGGGTCAGGCAGGGGAAGCCGTCACCATCGGGAGAAGACAGTGATTATTATAATCGCAAGAGAATCCTTCAGGTTGGTTGTACCCAAGGTAATCGATCAATCAACTTGGTACATTCAGCCAACCCATTGATGTTTCGACCTATGTGTGGCCAGCCTTACACAATAGAAGTATGTAAGTATTTCTCTTTTTCCCTGTAAAGTGATCCAGTCAATGGAAAGATGGCCACAGGATCACAGGTGGGACATGAGCCCCCAATGCATTCGGAGCTAAGCCCCCTTCACCCACTGTCACCCATACCTGTAAGTATACCTCATTTCCCAATAAAGACACTGTTATTGAACAAAGGGAGCCTTGTTTATAGGTGGGTGTGTATGCCTTAAAGTGGAAGTAAACCCTTCTATCGTTTTCAGTCAAGGAAGCTGCCTTGACCTCTGATTCTTCAACTGCCATAATGCTGCACATGTGATCAGTTATGAAACCAGCCATTGGATGGTTTGAAAGTTTGGTTGAGAGCACAACCAATGTGAAAGTTAGCATTTCCGGGATGCCAGGAATGTAAGTGTTTTTTGAAACTGGGTTTACTCCCGCTTTAATGGCTAAATACACCTTCCTGACCATGTTTCATGTTATACCCATAATTGGAGACCCCTACCCTAAAACTGCCCCCCTCTTACAATTTAAAGTCTCAGTGCCCAGTTTGCCAGAACTGACATTTTGAACATCCAGGTAACATTAAAGAGCATTCTCAGCTAAGCAGGAACTGAATGATCATAGACCGGGACACATGGTGGACATTGGTTCACATTGACTTTCGAGGAGAGCACAAAAAATACTATTTTGCTAACAAAGCTAATTGTAGGCTCATTGTGTTACCTATTGGAGAGAATTTTATTTATAGTCTAGCTGACGGGTATTCTTTAATATTTTAATTACACATTTCTCCAAGGCTTATCAGTTTTTTAAAGCCAACACTGTAAAATGTCAGATATTTTTCTCTTTCTAAAAGTTAGGCAAATTTTACATATTTGTAGGATGTTTGTATTAAAATGATAAAGGCCAGCATGACTGTTACAACGCTGCATCTATTAGATTCTTTTTTCACTATTTTGCTCCATATGATCTTGCAGGATATCAGTAGAGAAAGTTACAAAATGTATACTAAGCAAATACTAAACCATGGAATTCATTAAATATACAACTTGTATGTGGCTAGGTTTGTTGTCATTTACAGTAAGGTATTGTATATAGATATATTGTATATTATGTACAATAAACTCTGGCTTATATCACATTCTTTGTGTTTTTAATTTTACACCATACAATGTGCCTATTAGTATTATTATCCTTGGTGTTCCTGTCGGTCTCTCTGCTTTCCTATTAAAAACTGACCAAACTAAGCAGGAGAACACACCATGTTCAGTTCTCTAGCTATGCTGGAAACGCAGTGTCATCTCCTCCAATAATCAGACTTGTCCTGACACGCCCCCACTGTACAGCCATTGACTGGTAAGCTCAGTGTGCTGTTGCTTTTCCTCCCCCCCAACAGCAGAGAACAGAGGGAATATTATAATTTTATAAAAAAGATATTTTATAATGTATTTTTTTAAATCTATACAAAAATGTTTTGCCTTTCATTTCTATTTTAAACTGAATGAGTTGTTTTACAAGGTGATCGTTTAAAATCACTTTAAGTTCTACAATATAACATTTAGAATTAGAAGTGCACTGCATGTGAAATTAAAAAGAAGAGCCTGAGATGCACGCAAGAAGTGCAGACTACTTCAGTTTTCTATCCAGTCCTCTGAACTCCCTTCTGATAGTACACAGAAGATCTGAGAAGCTATTCCCAAAAACACCCACTGCAAGTTTCTTGCTGCCTCTCAGAAGAAATCTGTTGTAGAGGAATCTCAATACTAAGGGACATTTCACACATAGTGCTGTGACCGGCGTTTTTTCCGCACTGGATGACTGCCAGTCACCACTTAGACACAGGAAATAATTGTTCTCTATATGTCCTATTCACGCTCAAATGCAGCCTGGATCTGCGCTGCAGTGATCATCGATAAAATGTAGACATGCTGCATTTTATTGCAGCACACTGGACAGGATCGCATGTCACTGTTTTGGGCACCTCAAATACAGTTGAGTGGAAATACAAGAAACTGTGTAATGCGCTGAAATGGGCATCACACCACCCCCTACCACGTGCTTTTTGTAGCCGGAATGGACAGCTGCCTCACAGTAAACTATTGTGGTTCACTGTGTGGCACCTGTCCCTTTTTGTGTGAATGGGCCCTAAAAAGTGTCTCATAGCCACCAACCAGATTAATCCCTGCCTTGATGATACAAGAAACAGAAAGCGTCACAGCATAGGCTTCAGTCAGTACACTCCTTACTTTACTAGTACTACTGCCCTTGTTAGGAGCGCTCTGAATTATTTTTGCAATTTATAGAGAACTGCGATTACAGTAAACAGAGTGAACATTCTGACTTTAGCATAGTTGCTGTTAGTAGCTCATTGATTGGTTTGACTAATGTGCTGAGAAAATATGGAACCACTCCATTTGAAAATGCTATCTTCATGGCTGTTATGCAGATCCATTTTCTTTCCTATTGCTAGCCAAGGACCTGAAACGAGCATTCAATGAGCAAGTACCGCCTTTATGCTGACTACACTTGTTCCATGCCGATTTCTGAGTTTGTAACTTAGAAAACATAGAGGAGAGATACAGCTAGATAACTAGCTTTTTATTATTTTTTTTTTTTTTTAACTTGATAGCAATGTAATCTTTCTCACAGTACTTTCCTAGGCAAGAAAACAGCACTTGGACATGCAGCAGTTTACCAATTAGGCGAAATTAACTTTAGGTGTACGCATTTATGATACCAAAGCAAACAAAGGCCAGCATACCTTAAATCCAATTCAGTCCTTAATTCAGCTTAGAGGAGCGTATTGTAATTAAATGTTTAGAAGACACTCAGAGGTCCTCTTTTTCACCAAAATCTTATTTGTTTTATAAAATGCTCACTGTGCTCTGCCTCTGCTGTGGGTTTTGGTGGGTTGGTTCCTGGGACATATTTAAGACTTTGGAGCTTGCTTCCAATCTATGTGCGGCCATCCTTGGCACATCCCAATAGCCTGGTAACTAAGAGAAGTGCTGAGGGCAAGAATGAAAAACAGATACTAAAGAAAGTTATGCAGGTGCTCTTTCAGCCCTCAGTAGAATGACTTGGGTGTAGGACTGGAAAGTGCAGTGCACCATCCAAAGCTGGCAGGATGTGCTGAAGATAGCACTTCTCAGAACTGGGTTCTTTGAGTCTCACTCGCTACTTTTATTGGCTCCCCGTACTTCATAGGACATTTTAAAGCCAGAGTATGTAAAATGAAGAGTGCATTTTACAGACCAAATTTTGTTTAATGATTTCTAATGTGAATCTGTTTGGGATGGAAATTTGGCTTCTATTGCTAACTTGTTGAGGATGTTTAGGTGTGTGTCAGCTCTGAACCAGAATCTAGATTTGTTTTGAGGTAGAGAAACAGATGTACAACTTGTAGACTCTCTGATGGGTTGTTGGTGAGAACTTGTGAACGTCCTGGGCATTTCTACTCCTGAAGATACCAAACAGGTTACTGGTTCCTCACACTTAAAGCTTTTGTGTGTGTGCGTTGAGGGGAGCCTCATGGAAAAACCTTCAAGTCAAAGGCAAGCCACCCAAGCAGTTCCATGGCACATACCATATATAATATTCAGAGCCCTGTAGAAAGGAAACTAGAAATCCCAAGAAATTTGGCATGGTCAATTTCTATTAATTATCAATAAAGTCTGGAACCAAAGGTTTCTAGTTGTATGAGTCTTGACTTGAGTCACTCCTTACTATTGAGATTGACCACAACCAGACATACAATTAGTGAACTGATAGGACACCTGATATCCCTGTTAGTAATAAACAACAAATGCAGTGCTGTTTTTCCATCTTACTTTATACTATACTAGATGGCAGGACCACTGTAAAAACTGAACAATTAAGATAAGGAATATAGTTCAGATACCACTGATGTATTCATTACTATAGGTTTGATTGTGTGGAAAACATAATCCATATTGCATTTCTATGTCATTTAGTTACACTTATGGTCTGTTCTTGTTTGTAACTTAAACAGCTATCTGATTAGAAAATGCAAGTCCAGCTGAGCTACAACTATCTGGGAGTGTTAATGATGAAGAGAAATACAGGGCTGTTTCTAGGATTAAGAGCTGGTAAACCCTAAAGAGTGTAATAACAAGGCAATCATGGTGTGTTGTGGAGAATGCTGAATGTAGTCAAATTGGGCTAAAAGTGGGAGGTGCCTTAAGGGGTATTCATAATAAAAAATCTGAACTTACTGACTGTATACATGGTGCACATATAGCAGTCCTTGTACCCACAATATATGCTTTTATAACTGACACAAACTAGTGTCTTACAGACACATACAAACCTCAGCACAATCATTTCTAAAAATGTAAACCTATGCATTACGTATGCTTTCATGCATGTAGAATATAGGCAGAGTGCAAACAGTTTGTCTGAACCTAACATAAAATGGTTTTAAACCCTCACGTTTTTTCACCTTAATGCATTCAATGCATTAAGGTAAAAAACCTTTTGTGCTGCAGCACCCCTTCAGACCTCCCCCCCACCTTTTTTCTTACCTGAGCCTGATCGTTCCAGCAATGGGGACAGGCACAGCAGCCCCATCCGCTGCCTTGGGTCTTCATTGGATAATCAAATCCAGTGATACGGGGGGGGGGCGGGGCAGAGTCCTGCTGTCTGTGTCAATGGATCCAGCAGCAGGACTTGGGAGAGAGCGCCCACATGAGTGCCCCCATGGAAAGCGGCTCTCCGTGGGGGCACTCAAAAAAGGGAGGAGACAGGAGCACCGTGGGAAAAAACCCAGAAAAGGAGGATCAGGGCCACTCTGTGAAAAACCCTTGCACAAAGGAGGCAAGTATGACATGTTTGTTATTAAAAAAAACAAAAACAAAGCTTTACAATCACTTTAATAAATAGGCACAGAAGAATAACATTTTGCTATTGGATAAGGTATCTATTTGCATTTGGAATAGCACTGAGCTGTTGCCCTCAGCATAAAGCTGCATGCTATAATCTTTCCATCAAGGATCTTGTTTAGGCCCTTTCTACTATAATGTGACAATGCTGGCTTCTGGTGGCTCTCTTCTGGGCACTCCACTGGCCCCCTCAGCCATGCAACCTTCATCGTTTTTATCCATAGAGGATTTTTTTCTGCCACAATGTTTGATTTCTTTTGGACATTTTCAGGTCTTATAGAGGCCATAGATAACGGGTGCCACAAGCAAGACCCTGCAGTTTGCCCTGCTGAGGATTTCACTCAAGAGGGGAGACTGCATGGTCTTGAAGCAGACATACCTGAGGGAGGAGGTAGCTGAGGAATATTCATTTTCCGAGGAATCGGATCAAGATGAAATGTCTTCTCCTGAAATTTCATCCAAGCTTCAGGATACTGCTGTTACCTTTGACTCTGTACAATACTATTGAGCATTAGAGCAATTGGAGTATTTACACCCAAGGTTTCCAACATCTCTCTCTCAATTACTCAAACCTTTCTAAGTCCTTTCCAGTCCACTCACTCTTAGAGCCTGTACCTTATAGCGATTGATTGGCCTCTCCCAGAAAATAGGATTTTTAATACCGCTTACCTGTAAAATGCTTTTCTTGGAGTACATCAAGGGAGGCAGAGCAGCCATAGTAATTTCTATGTGGGTTATACTCCGCCTATAGGTGAATGGACACTGGCACACCCAAAGATAGAAAGTCCCCCTCTATATAACCCCCCCCCCCCCCCATACAGTTTCGTAGCAAAGCAATGAATATTCCAGCAAGAGGGGAGGGACCTCTGTGTCCCGTGATGTACTCCAAGAAAAGGATTTTACAGGTAAGCTGTATTAAAAATCCTATTTTCTTTATCATACATCATGGGACACAGCAGACATAGTAATTGCTATGTGGGATGTCCCAAAGCCATGCCCTTGAGGGGAGGGAGATGCATATCAAAGCAGGCCGCCATCAGATGTGAGGACCTATACTGCTGCCTGCCGTACACTGTGGCCAAAAGCGGCATCCTCCTGCCGCCTTACATCCATCTGGTAAAATTGAGTAAATGTATGTACTGATGACCAAGTCATGGCCTTGCAAACCTGAGACACAGAGGCCTGGTGATGCACTGCCCATGAAGCACTTACTCCCCTGGTAGAGTGTGCTCTAATTTGAAAAGTGTGTCCAAAGTGTAATTTCCAAACTGGAATTTCAGACTGCATTCTACCACTCTGTGCTCCCCAATTTGTCTCACCCCTCAAATAGGTAGATCTTCTAGATCTTCTTACTGCTGTTCAAAAGCTCCATTCAAAGGGGGGTCATTGCACCTGTCCTGAGACAGAAACAATTTTAAGATTTCTACTTAAAGCTTTTCACAGTTTACAAGCCTAATAGAGGATTTCGGTCTGTTCCACATTTGAAAACTCTCAATTTGTTTGTACAAGTCCAAAAGATCTACATGAAAGTAGTAAAGTAATAATGTCCTTTATTGTATTGCTGCCCTCCTTCCAAGGCCTTCCAAGGGTTTCAGTAGACATCTGAGATGCTTACTTGCACATTTCCATATCTCCTCTTCAGTGCAGTGGGCGATCATCATTGTTAATATGTTCCACTTTACACGTGACCCCCCCCCCCCCCCATTTCCAATAAGCTGCTTGTCCTGGTCTTAGTTCTGCTTCATTCCCAAGGCATACACATTGTTACCTGGACAATCTCCTGCTAAAGGATTAGTCCTTCCTATACCTTTAAGCCAATATCAAGTCAGCAGTTCAGTTGTCCCTTCATGAATGGACCCCTCAGCTGTAAGATCACCTAACAGGAATCCAGTTGAACAAAGTCATAGCTGTAGCTTGCATCAACCATCAAGGAGTCACTAGACGTTTCACCCTCAAAGAAAAGTGGACTCGAGCCTCTCCTGGGCAGAAATTCACATTCTGGCCCTGTCTGCTGTCCACATCCCAGGCATGGAAAATGTCAGGCAGACTTAATCGTCAGTACCTAATCCGGGGGAATGGGTTCTCTATTCAGAGGTGTTTTAAGCTCTTCCCCACAGGTGGGAAATGAGAAATGTGAATCTTCTGACATCCAGATTCAAAAATTAACTGCACAGGTTGGTTGCCATACCTAGAGAACATCTGGTCTTCTCTCTGGTGACTACATGGGGTCAGTTTCACCTGATCCATACCTTTCAACTCCTCCAGCTTTTTCTTCATCTGTTCCACATGATCGTAATGGAGAGTATGCTTTTGATTCTAATCGCACCATACTAACACAGAAGTGATGTGATATTTAGACAGACTCTCAGTGAGCACTATCTGATAATCGAGACCTCAAGGACTGGTCTACCTTCTTTCTGGGAAGGTCCGGCTGCATCCTAGGCTTTAACGACTTGGCAGTTGAAGCCTAGGTCGTGGAGGACAGAGGTTTATTGAATTCTTGAAGCAAGGAAGTTGACTTCTTGGAAAGTATACCATCACACCTGGAAAGCCTATTTTGCGTGGTATGAGACTGAAAAGTTCTATACTAGGAAATACTTCATGGGATGCATCCTGTCCTTTCTACAGTCTGGTTTAGATCAGTGCCATCAAGGGATGATCTCTATCTCAACCCTATCTATCTCTTTTAGAGACCACTGGCCTCTCATTCCTTAGTTAAGGCTTTTGGATAGGGTGTTAGACACATCTTTCCACCTGTAAATTGTCAGGTTTCTTCCAGAGGACCTTCATCTGGTCCTTTCAGAACTTCAGAAGCTGCCTTTGAACCTATTAGGGATATTATTTTACCTGATCTAACAAGGTAAACTTCTTCATTGCTATCACCTCTGCACGAAAGATCTCTGATTTAGCAGCCCTATCCTATAACGTGCCTTTCCCAGTGTTACACAAAGGCAAGAGCCTAATTTCTTAATAAGGTGTTTTTCCTCCTTCCATTTCTTTTTTCACCAATAAAAATAACAAACAGTACAATAAATTAGAGATTAGACAAAAGGTTTTGATAGTTAAAGCAGTTGTATGCCGTGAAAAAAACAAACAAATAAAAACTCTGCAAGACAAAGGCATATTGAGCTAGTATGTACTGCATACTAGCTCATTATGAAATACTTACCTTAGAACGAAGCGTCCACACCGCCTCCCGGTCACCGCTGAGGGAGCTGAGATGTTCCCTTGGTGTTTCTTCTGGGTTCGCGGCTCTGGTGCTGTGAGTGGCCGAAGCCGCAATGACATCACTCCCACACATGCATTTGGGAGTCTTCTTTCTGGGAAGGTTCGGCTGCATCCGCTGGACCTTTAGAGCACATGTGCCGCTGACATCAGCATCTGCATGCAAGGTAAATATCTCTTAAACCAGGGATATGCAATTAGCGGACCTCCAGCTGTTGCAGAACTACAAATCCCATGAGGCATAGCAAGACTCTGACAGCCACAAGCGTGACACCCAGAGGCAGAGGCATGATGGGACTTGTAGTTTTGCAACAGCTGGAGGTCTGCTAATTGCATATCCTTGTCCTAAACCATACAGGTTTAGGCGATATTCATTTTACCTACAGGTAAGCCTTATTGAGATTAGGAGCACTCTCTTAACCACTTCAGCCCTGGAAGAATTTACCCCCTTAATGACCAGGCCATTTTTTGTGATACTGCACTGCGTCGTTTTAACTGACAATTACATGGTCGTGCGATGTTGTACCTAAACAATATTGATATCCTTTTCCCCCACAAATAGAGCTTTCTTTTGGTGGTATTTGATTACCTTTTTTTGCGTTATAAACAAAAAAAGAGCGTCAATTTTGGAAAAATTATAAAAACAATATTTTTTACTTTCTGCTATAACACATATCCCCCAAAAAATATAAAAAACAAATGTATTCATCAGTTAAGCACAATATGTATTCTACTCCTTATTTTTGGTAAAGAAAATCACAATAAGGGTATATTGATTGGTTTGTGCAAAAGTTATAGCGTCTACAAAATAGGAGATAGATTTATGGACTTTTATATGTGTGGTAGGCGGCTTTAAAGTGGTTAAGGCTGGGTTCACGCTATTGCGAATAGGATGCGGGATACCCGCATCCAATTTGCAATAGCAGGAGATTGTGACGGCTCTCTATGTAGTCAGTTCACGCATTACATATTTTGTGAAGGGGTTAAATACTTACTTCACTCATTAAAATGCAAATCAAGTTAGACATTTTTTGAAATGCGTTTTTCTGGATTTTTTTGTTGTTATTCTGTCTCTCACTGTTCATAAACCTACCTTTAAAATGATAGACTGATCATTTCCTTGTCAGTGGGTAAACGTACAAAATCAGCAGGGGATCACATACTTTTTTTCCCCCTCACTGTGTGTATAAATATATATACAGTATACCAGAGCTCAAAATTTCAAGTCCTGAGCTACTAGCCAGGCCTCAAGCGTTACTCGCTACCAGTTGCCCCACCCAACCCCGCACCTAATTTCGCCCCTAATTTCACCCCTAAACACTCCCTCATTAAATGACACCTAAATGTTTTATGCAGAATTAAGTTATACAAATAAATATTAACAACAACTTTATCTGTGCCCACAAATGCAGCCTCTGTCCACTAATGCAATCTACAGTTCATTGAGGAAACCATGAATGCCAACATGTACTGTGACATACTGAAGTAGAGCATGATCTCCTCCCTTTGGAGACTGGGCTGCAGAGCAGTATTCCAACATAACGACCCCAAACACACCTCCAAAAGACCACTGCCTTGCTAAAGAAGCTGAGGGTAAAGGTGATGGACTGGCCAAGCATGTCTCCAGACCTAAACCCCAATGAGCATCTCTGGGGCATCCTCAAACGGAAGGTGGAGGAGCGCAAGGTCTCTAACATCTGCCAGGCACCAGCTCCGTGATGTCGTCATGGAGGAGTGAAAGAGTGGCAACCTGTGAAACTTTGGTGAACTCCATGCCCAAGAGGCAGTGCTGGAAAATAATAGTGGCACTTTGGGCCCAATTTGGACATTTTCACTTAGGGATGTACTCACTTTTGTTGCCAGCGGTTTAGATATTAATGGCTGTGTGTTGAGTTATTTTGAGGGGACAGAAAATTGACACTGTTATACAAGCTGTACACACACTACTTTACATTGTAGAAAAGTATAATTTCTTCATTGTTGTCACATGAAAAAATATAATAAAATATTTACAAAAATGTGAGACATGTACTCACCTTTGTGAGATACTGTGTGTATATGTATATATAATATATATATATTTTTTTTGTATAAAAAAGAATTTCCAAAACAACTTACTTAGCAATTTTTTTTGGTTTGCATGGTTGGTTTACATCGAGAAAAGTATAATTAAAATACTGTAGTGTGAAATAAAGTTATCAAGATACAATCTTTTTGGTCCTTTAATGTAAGGTTGAAAAAAGTAGCAAATTTCACAAGGTGAAAAGTCACATATTCTACACAAGAGCAACTTTTATTTCAGCAATATTTTTCTATAAGGTTTATAAATGACCCATTCAATGTCAGTTGCAGTCATTGTGCCTATAAAACTTGTGAAGTGTTTTATGGTGGTGAAAAGAATGGTTATTACTAATATGGCCACTAGATGTCCCCAACAAACCAAGTTGTAACCCATAATCCAAGTCCAATTCCTTTGCCTCCTTATTTCTTAACTGTTGTCTACAAACTCTAGATAAATTTAATGTGGAATGCTCATTGAACATTTCCAAAGACAGCATTGAAAAAAATCTGCAGAATGGGGAGTGTAATCAATAATATAGAATTATTTTTATTTTGAAGTCCACATATTATTTATAATTTGCTGAATTATATAGGTTGTTAAATAATATAGTACCTCCTATTTTGCTCTGCACTCGTGAATATAAACATGTCATATGGCATTATCACTGTCTAGGCTTAAATGAATATACAGTATGGGTCTTTTGTATTGATAGACACATACTGCAGTACTGCAGATAGGATGGACAGATTAAAAATAATAAAAGAGCAATGGGCTGATCACACGCACACACACACTATATATATATATAGAGAGGGAGAGGGAGAGAGAGAGCGCTATAGACAGATATCCAGTTGTGTGAAAAAGTATTTGCCCTCTTTCAGATTTTTTTTTTTATTGCATATTTGTCACACTTAAATGACTCAGATCATCAAACAAATGTTATTATTACACAATATATTACACAAAGACCCCAAGTAAATACAAAACTCCGTTGGTAACCACCCCTGGAAGATTTGGCTGCTCAATGACCAGGCCAATTTTTTGCGATACGGCACTGCGTCGCTTTAACTGACAATTGTGCGGTCATGCGACGCTGTACCCAAACAAAATTGTTTCCTTTTTTCCCCCCACAAATAGAGCTTTCTTTTGGTGGTATTTGATCATCTCTGCGGTTTTTATTTTTTGCTCTATAAACATAAAAAGAGCGACAATTTTGAAAAAAAAAAAACACAATACTTTGTACTTTTTGCTATGATAAATATCCCCGATTTTATTTTAAAAAAGCTAATTTTTTCCTCAGTTTAGGCTGATTATATATTCTTCTACATATTTTTGGTAATGAAAATCACAATAAGCATATATTCATTGGCTTACGCAAAAGTTACAGCATCTACAAAATAAGGGAAAGATTTATGGCATTTTTATTATTATTATTTTTTTTTACTAGTAATGGCGATTTTTATCGGGACTGTGACATTATGGTGGACAGATTGGACACTTTTGACACATTTTTGGGACCATTGGCATTTATACAGCGATCAGTATTATAAAAATGCACTGATGATTACTGTGTAACACTGGCAGAGAAGGGGCTAACACTAGGGGGTGATCAAGGGGTTAACTGTGTTCCCTAGGGAGTGATTCTAACTGTGGGGGGAGGGGACTTAGTACTTAGTATGAACAACAGATCGCTCTCCTCACTCCTGACAGCATGGAGATCTGTCGGTTTACATTAACAGATCTCCATTCTGTCTCTGTGTGGAGCGATCGCTGGTGCCTGGTGCCTGTTGGTCCTCGCTCCCCCTAGTGTTCAAAAGGTAAACCAACGTACAGTTACGTTGGTTCACCCAGGAGAGCCAACCTGCTGCAGTACAACTGCAGCGGGTGGTCGGGAAGGAGTTAAATTATGGTTTCATTTATTAATGCAAAAAAGCTGTCCAAACCCGCATGGCTTTATGTGAAAAAGTAATTGCCCCAAACCTAATATTTGTTTGTGCCCGCCTTGGCGGAAACAACTGCTACAATCAAGCATTTGCGATAACTGGCAATGAGTCTTTCACATTGCTGTGGAGCAATTTTGGCTCACTCTTCTTTGCAGAATTTTTTTAAATTCCTCCACATTGGAGGGTTTTCCAGCATGAACAGCCTGTGGAAGGTCATGATGCAGCATCTCAATTGGATTTAAGTCTGGGCCTTGACTAGGCCACTCCACAGCCTAAATTTTGCTTTGTTTGAACCATTTGCAGGTGGACTTCTTGGGTTTCGGATCATTGTCCTGCTGCAGAACCCAAGTGCACTTGAGCTTGAGGTCACAAACTGATGGGCGCACATTCTCCTTTAGGATTTTCATGGTTCAATGGTTCCATCAATTATGGTAAGTCACCCAGGTCCTAAAGCTGCAAAGCAGCTCCAGACCATCAAGCTACCACCACCATGTCTTACTGTTGGTATCTGACTGTTGGTATGATGTTTTTGTTATGAAATGTTGTATTCGTTTTTTGCCAGATGTGTCTCATCAGTCCACAGAATATTTGCCTAAAAGTCTTGGAGATTGTCATGGATCTGCCATCTAGGGGTTAAAATGGTGCATACTAATTTCGGTGATTGGCAACAAGCTGCCTTTTTTAAACACCTCAGCAGTACTGTGTCTTTGCTGTCTGATCTGCAGCTCATACCCATTCCCGTGACTTCCTGTTCCTGTGATCCGATCTGTTTCCTGTGTTTGACCCGGCTTGTTTGACTACGATTGATCTGTTATCCTGATCCTGGCCTGCCTTGTAACCATGCTCAGCTCTACACTGCTTGATATCCTGTTGCTGAACTTTGCCTGTATCCTGACCATTCTCTGCCTCCATCTGATCATCTGTTACCAAACTCGGCTTGTCTGACTATGTATTCAGTGTCTCCCCAGCTTACCAGCCTGCTTCCTGTTTCCTGCTGCACCAGCTTAACTGACAAGACCAAAGATGAACCAGGCACCCATACACTGCCAGGCTCTTGCGGCCACTGTTGCAACACCGGTGGTCCTTGAGCCGGGGTTGTACAAGACAGCCTTCCCACTGCACATCAGGCTCATCCGGCAGGTACATAACAGGGATATTCAAGATGTTTTCTGGTAAATGTGAGATGAGCCTTTGTGTTCTTTTTGGTCAGCAGTGGCTTTGGCCTTGGAATTCTCCCATGAATGCCATTTTTGCCCAGTCTCTTTCTTATTGTTGAATCATAAACGCTGATCTTACCTGAGGCAAGTGAGCCCTTCAGTTCTTTAGATGTTGTTCTGGGTTCTTTTATGACCTCCTGGATGAGTTGTTGTCATGCTCTTGGAGAAATTTTTGTAGGCCAGCTACTTATGAAGGTTCACCACTGTTCCAAGTTATCTCCATTTGTGGATAATGGCTCTCCCCATGGAGTTCCAAAGTCTTAAAATGGCTTTGAAACCCTTCCTAGATCATAACATGTACATTACTTTGTTTATAATCTGTTCTTGATTCTTTTTAGATTGTGGCATGATGTGTGGCTTTTTATGATCTGTTAGCGTGCTTAACTTTGTAAGACAGCTTCTATTTATGTGATTTCTTAATTCAACAGGTCTGGCAGCAATCAGCCCTGGGTGTGGCAAGTGAAATTTAACTCCGCTTTCCAAACAATTGTGGTTAATCACAGTTCATTCATAATTCAGCATTAGGGGGCAATTACATTTTCACATAGGGCCGGGCAGGTTTGAACAGCTTTTTTCCCTTAATAAATGAAATAATAATTTAAAAACTGCATCTTGGATTTACTCGGATTATCTTTGTGTAATATTGCAATTTATTTTATGATCTGAATCATTTAGAGTGTAACACTTTTGTTGAGAAAAAAAAATTCCCCTCCGGGTGATCTACAGTGGTGTGAAAAAGTGTTTGCCCCCTTCCTCATTTCCTGTTCCTTTGCATGTTTGTCACACTTAAGTGTTTCGGAACATCAAACCAATTTAAACAATAGTCAAGGACAACACAGTGTTTATTATTAAAGGTGAAAAAAAAATCCAAACCATCATGGCCCTGTGTGAAAAAGTGATTGCCCCCTAAACCTAATAACTGGTTGGGCCACCCTTAGCAGCAACAACTGCAACCAAGCGTTTGCGATAACGTGCAATCAGGCTTTTACAGCGTCCTGGAGGAATTTTGGCCCACTCATCTTTGCAGAATTGTCCTAATTCAGTTACATTAGAGGGTTTTCGAGCATGAACGGCCTTTTTAAGGTCATACCACAACATCTCAATAGGATTCAGGTCAGGACTTTGGCTAGGCCACTCCAAAGTCTTCATTTTGTTTTTCTTCAGCCATTCGGTGGTGGACTTGCTGGTGTGTTTAGGATCATTGTCCTGCTGCAGAACCCAAGTTCATTTCAGCTTGAGTACACGAACAGATGGTCGGACATTCTCCTTCAGGATCTCTTGGTAGACAGCAGAATTCATAGTTCCTTTTATCACGGCAAGTCTTCCAGGTCCTGAAGCAGCAAAACAGCCCCAGACCGTCACACTACCACCACCATATTTTACTGTTGGTATAATGTTCTTTTTCTGAAATGCAGTGTTCCTTCTACGCCAGATATACTTGGACACACACCTTCCAAAGAGTTCCACTTTTGTCTCATTGGTCCACAGAATGTTGTCCCAAAAGTCTTGGGGATCATCAAGATGTGTTGTGGAGAAATTGAGACGAGCTTTGATGTTCTTTTTGCTCAGCAGTGGTTTTCTCCTTGGAACTTTGCCATGCAGGCCATTTTTGCCCAGTCTTTTCCTGATGGTGGAGGCATGAACGCTGACCTTAACTGAGGCAAGTGAGGCCTGCAGTTCCTTGGACGTTGTTGTGGGGTCTTTTGTGACCTCTTGGATGAGTCGTCGCTGCGCTCTTGGGGTAATTTTGGGCGGCCGGCCACTCCTGGGAAGGTTCACCACTGTTCCATGTCTTCGCCATTTGTGGATAATGGCTCTCACTGTGGTTCGCTGGATTCCCAAAGCTTTGGAAATGGCTTTATAACCCTTTCCAGACTGATAGATCTTAATTACTTTCTTTCTCAATTGTTCCTGAATTTCTTTGGGTCTCGGCATGATGTGTAGCTTTTAAGGATCTTCTGGTGGACCTTACTGTGTCAAGCAGCTCCTATTTAAGTGATGCCTTGATTGTGAACAGGTGTGGCAATAATCAGGCCTGGGTGTGGCTAGAGAAATTGAACTCAGGTGTGGACAACCACAGTTATAGTATGTTTTAACAAGGGGGGCAATCACTTTTTCACACAGGGCCATGATGGTTTGGATTTTTTTTCACCTTTAATAATAAACACCTTCATTTACAAATTGCATTTTGTGTTTACTTGTGTTGTCCTTGACTATTGTTTTAATTTGGTTTGATGTTCCGAAACACTTAAGTGTGACAAACATGCAAAGGAACAGGAAATGAGGAAGGGGGCAAACACTTTTTCACACCACTGTATGTACATTGCAAGGATTATGACAAACTTTGTTGCAGATTCCTACATTTGTTATTCTGGACAAATCCATGTGTGTTTCTCTGTGCCTCTGTTCTGAGTGAAAGGGAAAAATGTTTGATTCCACACAGTGGAAATTTTAGAGATCAAGGTAATTTTAGAGGAAAAAGGTAAATAAATGTGTGAAAATTAAATAAAATGAATAAAGAACTGCTGCCCCTACTAGTTACTTCCACCTGAGTGGGGTAAATGAATGAGAAAAAATGAGTTAGTAGGTGTGGTGCTGTTCGTTTAAATTATCTTAAAATGATTGGTAATGTAGTGTACAATGATGTTCCTAATACAATTAAATAGTGTATCTTATGAAATTATATATATATATATATATATATATATATATATATCAACTAAAATATGGGAACACCCCATGGGCAAGAAACCATATTGAAAAAAAGGGAAAAGACAACCATATAACATTATGACAACATATATACCCAAAAATGCATTTCGTACATTTTATGAAGAATCTACCTCATAGACAAATACCTAAAAGAAATGCATTTTGAACTAAATATTTAAAATCATGTTTCAAATATTAAAAATGTATAATATATACATGTATCATCATGACGTCACCTACGGCCATTAATAATACAGCATACCATACAACTAAAATCATCGATCAGTAATAAAACAATTTATATTGAAATCAACATTCGACCCACCAGGGTTTAATACATTAGTCTCGTATATCCAGTAAGATTCCCTATGACTAAACTGGTGGATAAAATTACCCCCCCCCCTCCAATGTTTTATCACCCTCTCAATCCCCCAAAACTTTAAACCTTTAGGGGTTGTTATTCGTACATGCAGAGGTCTGGAGGTCCGCCCTATGTATTGTAAGCCACATTCACACTCCAACATGTAGACCACCCCGATGGTATCGCAGGTAATCAATTGTCGGATGTCATATTCCCTATTTGTTGCAGATGCCAATTTTTTTTTTTAATGTTCACTTTAGAGTGCTTACAGCGCTTACACCGCCCGCACGCGTAAAAGCCACCCAAAAAGGAGAACATCCTGCTTTCTGATGGGATAGGATATTTTTTTTTGTGTGTGGAACACCACTTTAACGACCAGAAGAATTTCCCCCCTTAATGACCAGGCCATTTTTTCCCCTCAAATAGAACTTTCTTTTGGTGGTATTTGATCACCTATGCGGTTTTTAACTTTGCATTATAAACAAACAAAGAGTGACAATATTGAATTTTTTTTTAATAAAAAAACAGATCTTATCAATCCCTTTAGGCTGATAGATATTCTTCTACACATTTTTGGTATAAAAAAACGCAATCGGCGTATATTGATTGGTTTGCGTAAAAGTTATTGCGTCTACAAACTATGGGATAGATTTAGAGGCTTTTATTTTTTTATTGTTTTTACTGGTAACGGTGGCAATCTGCGATTTTTAGCGGGACTGTGACAAATCTGACTCCAAATGACACTTTTTGGAGACCGGTGACATTATTACATTGATCAGTGCTATAAAAATGCAATTAGCAGGGAAGGGGTTAACACAAGGGGCGATCAAGGGGTTAACTGTGTTCCCTAGTGTTCCCCAGTGTGTTCTAATGGTAGGGGGGATGGGCTACCTGGGATATGAGAGATCACTGTTTCCAATTACAGGGAACAGTAGATCTCTGTCATGTCATCTGCCAGAATGGGGATCCGCCTTGTGTACTAGGCAATCACGGGTCCCCGGCAGACATCGAGTCTGCCTGACCCACGGGCATGCTCCCACAGCATGCAGCGGGCGTGAGAGTATGCTGCCGGCCTTCAACTGTGCCTGCGTGAGCCGATGTACGACGGCAATTCACGCAGGGGAGCCAACCTGCCGCAGTACAACTTCAGCTGCTGGTCCTTAAATATAAACCCCGTTATACCACTTTTACCTACAGGTAAGCCCTATAATAAGGCTTACCTGTAGGTACAATGAATATCTCCTAAACTTGCACCGGTTAGGGGATATTCGCTGTATCCGCATGTGCCAACGTCATCGGCATATATGCACTGAAGAAACGGCTCGCTCGTGCCGTTTCTTCAGGAGCTGTGCCTTAACTGATGGCTCCTGCACACATGCGCGGAAGTGACGTCATCTTGGCTCTGGCCAATCACAGCGCTGGAACCCAGCATTAACTCCGGGAGACATGTCTCTGGTCACAGCGGTGTACGGGGGGAATGCTGCAACAGCTTCAATCTAAGGTAAGTATTTCATAATGAGCTCGCTCATTATGCCTTTGTCTTGCTGGTTGTTTTTTTTGTAGCGTTTACAACCACTTTAAGGGTTAACTGTTTTTCATTTGCTGTGTTCATGCTCTCCAGCTAAGTAGGTCAACCAGGTGCAAAGTGTTAAAATGCTTTAATGTTGCTCTGTGTCCTTAGACTGACTGGTGGTGTCCAGGGAGGAAGGGTTAATGTTTTCCCCTGCACTTTTCCTCAAGGTCACCACCTCCTACAGGTCATACCATATAAAAAGGCGCTCACTAAATGCTCTGCTGAGCTGTTGGGGAAGGACTGCCAAAATGTAGTTGTTACTCTTCTGGAGTGACCAACCCCCTTGGGGGGTAGTGGAGCCCAGTGGGGGCTGCCAGGGGGGTCTGGAGCCTGTGGACCCTCATGGACCCCATCAAATCTGTCAGGGATCGTCCGTTCTGTGCGAGCGGATCGCCGCTCGCGCATGCGCACTCTTGCCGCAGGTCCGGCGCGTGCACGCGCGCCGTTCGCGTGCGTGTGCGGCACGTGCGCGCACGTGTGCGCGCTAGCGCGATTGGCGCCAGTGGCCCTTTTTAAAGGTACAGCTGCAGATGTTCTGTGCTGTTCATCTGCAGCTACTACCTGAAGCAACCTGTTACTCTGCCTGAAAGTTTACCTGATACCCGACCCGGCTTCTGTTTGACTCCGCTGCCTTCTCCTGCTCTGACCCTGGCTTGCTTGACCCTTCTCGGACTGATAACTATTGCTGAACCTCTGCTTGTTGACTATTCTTCTGCCTCTCCCCTGCTGGTTCCTGCTTGCTGCTGGTCCTGCTTGTCCTCCTGCTCAGAGACCCTTCCAAGCCTGCTACTACCTCTCCAGGTCCGTGGACTGTCCATCTCACAGCCAGCTTGCCAACCATCTTCGGCTGCCATCTGCTGCGGAGAGTTTCTGCATCTGGAAGATCTCCATCTCATCAGCGTCTCATCTGGCCAGACGCTCCTACCCCGCTGTACTCTTGTCCCTCTGTTCCCCACTTCAGAGAGACTTGAACCAGAGCCGTAAGAGAGGTCTCCTTCCACCAAGTCAGACTCACCACCCAGAGACATAACAGTACGAACAGCCATGACTGAGTCTGCGGAAGGGGCGTCCGCCATGAAGGAGATCTGCTCGCACCTTGCAGCTCTCACCCAGGCCGTGAAATCCCTTCAGGACGGTTACACCAGGTTGGAAGAGAGGGTTCAGCATCTATCTGCTTCCGGTCCAGCAGTCACAGCACCTCAGCCTCCTCCTGCTCAGCCAGCTACCCACTCTGCCGTTATGATGCTTCCACCTGAACCAAGGGTCCCCATCCCGGAGAGATTTGCAGGGGACCGTTCCAAATTTCGGGCATTCCGCAACGCCTGCCAGTTGTATTTCGCCCTTCAGCCCAGGACCTTTTCCCTGGAAGCAACTAAAGTGGGTTTCGTTATTTCCCTTCTGCAAGGAGAACCCCAGTCCTGGGCCCATCACCTTCTGGAAAACGACAACTCTCTTACCCAGACCCTCTCTTCTTTCTTCGAAGGAATGGCTCAGCTCTATGATGATCCCCAATGGACTGCCACCGCGGAATCTGCATTATCTGCGCTCCAGCAAGGCCGTAGGATGGCTGAGGACTATGTTTCGGACTTTAGACGCTGGAGCGCAGACACCCAGTGGAACAAGTCGGCCCTGAGACATCAATTCCGTATGGGCCTGTCTGAGGGTCTTACGGATGAACTGGCCCGTGTTGGTACCCCAGACTCCTTGAAAGGCCTAATTGCTTTGGCCATTCAGATTGACCGTAGACTTCGTGAGCGTAGGGCCGAACGCTCCTCTCAACCCCAAAGACCAGCCTGGATGACCGCTAGAACCCCTACTCCGGCACCTTTCTTCACCCCTTCCCCTCAAGGGGGGCCTGCCAGTGTTGCTCAAACTTCTGAGGAGCCCATGCAACTCGGACTACTGCGGCCTACCCTGTCACCTGAAGAGCGAGCCCGACGCCGGCAGATGAACTTATGCCTGTATTGTGGCGGATCCGGACATTACGTGACCAACTGCCCTATTAAGACACGTAAGTGCCTTTCTTCTGTGTCCAACAGTTCCGTAAACTTGCCTTCCAACACTTCCCATATTGCCCTTCTACTTTCTTTTCAGCTTCAGGAAAGAACAGTCCGCGTCAACGCTATCCTTGACTCCGGGGCCTGCAGTTGTTTCATTGACTCTGCCTTCACCGACTTGCATTCCATACCTCTTCGGAAAAAATCTCATGGACTTTCCATCTTCTTGGCCGACGGTTCTCAAATTAAATCCGGTCAAGTCACCCAGGTGACCTTTCCACTACTAGCTACCACCTCCTGCCAGCACACGGAACTGCTAACACTCGAAGTCATCTCTTCACCACTGTTTCCAGTGATCCTAGGCATACCGTGGCTTCAGGCACATAATCCCTCCATTGACTGGTCCTCCGGGGAAGTGAGGTTTCTATCCCCCTATTGCCTGGATCACTGCCTTCCTGGGGTTCCTGCTCAGCCCAGAACGCTCCTCTGTCTGGACCCAGACCTGAACTTGTGTCAGTCAGTTCCTGAACCCTATCATAAGTTTCTGGACATTTTCAGTAAGCGGGGGGCTGATTCCCTTCCTCCGCACCGCCCTTATGATTGCCCCATTGAGCTTCTTCCAGGAGCAGAGATTCCGTTCGGACGTGTCTTCCCCCTGTCTGAGAAAGAACAAGAAGCCCTGAAGGTCTACATTTCCGAAAACCTCAAGAAGGGGTTCATCCGCCATTCCACATCTCCTGCTGGCGCCGGAATATTTTTCGTCACGAAGAAGGATCAGACACTTCGGCCCTGTGTGGATTACCGGGAGCTGAACAGAATTACGGTTAAAAACCGTTATCCTCTACCGTTGATCCCTGAACTTTTTCAAAAGCTGAGGTCGGCTACCGTCTTCACCAAGTTGGACTTGAGGGGAGCTTATAATCTGGTCCGTATACGGGCTGGCGACGAGTGGAAAACTGCTTTCCGAACTCGTTTTGGGCACTACGAGTACCTAGTTATGCCTTCGGGCTCTGTAACACCCCAGCCACTTTCCAGCATCTGATAAATGATGTTTTCCGTGACTTTCTAGACATTTTCGTCGTTGTATACTTAGATGACATTCTGATTTTCTCCGGATCTCTGGAACAGCATCGTGAGCACGTTGGCAGGGTGCTGCTTCGACTCCGACAACACGGGTTATACGCCAAAGCCGAAAAATGCAAGTTCGAGCAGCAGAACATTCAATTTCTTGGCCTTGAAATTTCTCCAGCAGGCATCAAAATGGACCCGCAGAAGGTTTCCGCTGTTCTTGAGTGGCCAGCCCCCACCGATAAAAAGGGGATTCAGCGCTTTGTGGGCTTTGCCAATTTTTATAGAAAATTCATTAAGGGGTTCTCGGCCATCATCTCTCCCATCACCCAGCTCACTAAGCAAAACGTACGTTTCTATTGGGGCCCTGAAGCACAGGCTGCCTTTGAGAGACTCAAGAACTTGTTTACTTCTGCTCCCATCCTCAGCCATCCGGACCCATCTCGACCCTATATCTTGGAGGTCGATGCTTCTGAGGTAGCAGTGGGGGCGGTGGTTTCCCAGCGTCAAGGTAAAGATGATCTGATGCACCCCGTAGGGTTCTTTTCTCGAAAACTTTCTCCTGCGGAGAGGAACTATGACGTGGGGGACCGAGAGTTACTAGCCATCAAGTCTGCTTTGGAGGAGTGGAGATATTTACTGGAGGGGGCGGTTCACCCCGTACTCATTTACACTGATCATAAGAACCTTGAGTACCTCCGTACCGCTAAACGCCTGAAGCCTCGGCAGGCCCGCTGGGCCCTCTTCTTCTCCCGGTCCTGCTTTCACATTACCTATCGTCCTGGTTAAAAAAACGTGAAGCCGGATGCGCTTTCTCGCATGTTTGATAGTTCCAAGGACATCGCACCTCCAGACACCATCCTTCCTGCCAACACCTTTTTGCTCGTCCAGCCAGACCTGTTGTCCCAGTTAAGAGGAGCTTCCCTCATATCCTCCTGTCCCCCAGGAATTACGTTGGTATCCAGAGAGGGGCTGCTTTGGAAAGACAATTTAATCTTTGTTCCTGAAGACGTCCAAATGAGGATCCTGGGGTTTCTTCATGATCACCCTCTCGCAGGGCACTTTGGTTTCCGCAAAACACTGGAGCTTGTACAGCGTACCTTCTGGTGGCCAGGCATGAGGGAATTCTGCAAACAATATGTAGACTCTTGCCCCGTGTGTAATCGAAGTAAGGTTCCCAGAAACCGGGCCTGGGGTCTGCTTAAACCACTTCCCGCACCTGATCGACCCTGGCGGATGATTACAATGGATTTTATTGTAGAACTTCCTTCCTCTGAAAACTGTACAGCCATCTTTGTGGTTTGTGACCGCTTGTCCAAAATGGCCCATTTCCTACCCTTGAAGGGAACCCCCTCCGCATCTGAGACGGCCCACATCTTCATTAGGGAGATAATCAGACTTCACGGGGTACCCGCTAATATCGTATCAGATAGGGGGGTCCAGTTCACTTCTCGTTTTTGGAGAGCCCTATGTGAGACCTTGAAAATAGAACTGGCCTTGTCATCCGCCTATCACCCCCAGACCAATGGGTAGACTGAGCGTACCAACCGAACCCTCGAACAGTACATTAGATGCTTTACGTCCTTTGTCCAGGACGATTGGGTTTCCCTTTTACCCCTGGCGGAATTCGCCTATAACAACGCCAGTCATGCTACCACAGGGCAGTCCCCGTTTTTTGCTAACTATGGTTTTCATCTGTCTTTTCTTCCTGATATCCTTTCAGAATCCCATGTTCCAGCAGTCCAGGACACGGTATCCTTTCTCCATCATAACAACCGGATCCTACAAGAAGCCATAGCTAAGGCTCAGGCGGACAGTAAAAGGAACTTCGAAAAAAGAAGAAGAGGAGAATTGATTCTTCAAGTCGGGGATCAGGTATGGCTTTCCACTTCTAACTTGAAATTAGCTTGTCCCTCCAAGAAACTGGCACCCAAATTTTTGGGGCCATTTCCAGTTAAGAGGAGGATTAATGAAGTGTCATATGAACTGTCCTTGCCTGACTCCATGAAAATACACCCAGTTTTCCATGTATCTTTGCTCAAACCTGCTGTACCTGATCCCTTTCCCGGTAGAGGAACGAGACCGCCTGAGCCTGTGTTGATTCATGGCAATGAAGAGTATGAGGTGGAGGCCATTTTGGACTTCAGAAGACGACAGGGACAAGGTCAGTTCTTGATCAAATGGAAGGGCTATGGCCCTGAGAATAATTCATGGGAACCTGCTGTTAACCTGAATGCTGATAGATTAATTCAGGCCTTCTTTTCTGCACACCCGGAAAAGAGAGTCGCTAGGGGCACCCGGAGGTTGCCCCTTGTGGGGGGGCAATGTCAGGGATCCGTCCGTTCTGTGCGAGCGGATCGCTGTTCGCGCATGCGCACTTGCGCCGCGGGTCGGCACGTGCACGCGCGCCGCCGGGCGCCCCAGGTGCGCGCGGGTGAACGCCGTTCACGCGCACGTGTGCGCGCTAGCGCGATTGGCGCCAGTGGCCCTTTTTAAAGGTACAGCTGCAGATGTTCTGTGCTGTTCGTCTGCAGCTAGTACCTGAAGCAACCTGTTACTCTGCCTGAAAGTTTACCTGATACCCGACCCGGCTTCTGTTTGACTCCGCTGCCTTCTCCTGCTCTGACCCCGGCTTGCTTGACCCTTCTCGGACTGATACCTATTGCTGAACCTCTGCTTGTTGACTATTCTTCTGCCTCTCCCCTGCTGGTTCCTGCTTGCTGCTGGTCCTGCTTGTCCTCCTGCTCAGAGACCCTTCCGAGCCTGCTACTACCTCTCCAGGTCCGTGGACTGTCCATCTCACAGCCAGCTTGCCAACCATCTTCGGCTGCCATCTGCTGCGGAGAGTTCCTGCATCTGGAAGATCTCCATCTCATCAGCGTCCGCTGCTGCATCTGGCCAGACGCTCCTACCCGCTGTGCTCTTGTCCCTCTGTTCCCCACTTCAGAGAGACTTGAACCAGAGCCGTAAGAGAGGTCTCCTTCCACCAAGTCAGACTCACCACCCAGAGACATAACAAAATCATTCTCTGCAGCTATTACCTTTTGTACCACCACCCCCTCCCTTTAGAATGTAAGCTCTTCGAGCAGGGCCCTCCTGTACCTTTTGTATTGTACTGTAATTGTGTTGTCCCCCCTATACATTGTAAAGCGCTGCGTAAACTGTTGGTGCTATATAAATCGTGTATAATAATAATAATGGACCTATAGCTGCCAGCTATGGACTTACTGTTTTAAAGGATTATCTCCAGATAATCACTATGGACTGCCATAATTGTGTCACTTGCTAAACCAACCAATCAGCCAGGAAATGGGTGACATGGCTAAGGTACTCTGGTGAATGGGTTGTTATACTTGGCCCCTTCAGTAGAGGTGGGCTCTCTACACACTGGGACCGACTCTGCAGCACAGAGTATCTATTGACCCACCCTGGAGTAACGGGAGAGGGAAATGCAGTGGAGCCCTAAGAGAAAGAACAAACATGGAGTTGGGGAAGAAGTGTGTTTCCTGTATCAACAGTAGCAACAGTGGAACCAGTCCCTGGGAGAGAGGTGAGTTGGCTTGACATAGATTTCTCTTTATATAATGACAAATGTCTCTGGCAGGAAGAAATGATGTAGATTGACATTTCCAATTGTTTACCAATCCTGCTGGTTCTGCTGGTTTTGGTACTTACTGGAATGGAACAAAGGTTACCTAAGAACATTTTCCTTTTAGAGTTATTTCCTGTTGATGTTGTTGTTGTTGGACTCCAGGTCCCTCGTTTAAGTAATAAACACATTTTTCTGCAGACTGTCAGTCGAGGCGTAAAGTGCGCCTGTCCTGTAAATTCCCTGCTGTGATTAAGTTGCTCCGATATTTGCTTTTTCTTTTTCTTATACATTACAACATTTGGCTAAAAGTAAAATATCTGCAGGATAAAAAGAAAGATAGCTACTGGTTTGTCTCGAAACAGGTATGCTACCCCTGTGCGTTCCTCTTACTTTATTGTAAAGCACTTCATGAAGGGTCTTAAAGCCACTTCCAGACCGGCTCACCACAATATACATTGACTTTTTTAAGAGCTAGCCGGTATCCTCTTCATCAGTGAGCAGTCCTGCTCCAGATAAAAGTGGTCTCTGCAGTGGTTTCGCCACAAGATCCCTTTTATCTGTGGCGTGAGAGGGCCTCCCCTCCTGCCGTGCTTCAGTGCCCTCCGCCGTTTACCGGCAGTGGCAGAGGCGATCGGATCCTTCTTCCTGTTTGATATGGAGCTGAGTGAGGAGAAGATGGCCCCCATCCAGCTCCATACCATTGCAGGGCGGAAGCAACATTAACCACTTCCGATGTACGTCGGTAGAATGGTAGGGGCAGGCATATTGGCGTACAGGTACGTCCAATTTGAAATGCCGCCCTGCTATCGCGAGCGCGCCACCGGCGGCGGGCTCGTGTGCCAGTCGGGACCCCCGTAAGTCCGGTCGCGGGTCCCGTGGACTCGATTGCCGTAGGCATACCCGCGATCGTCTCACGGGGCCGATGAACTGGGACATGCTGTTGTAAACAGCATCTCCCTGTTCTGCCTAGCAACAAGTGATGCTGATCTCTGCTCCATGTGATTGGAGCAGAGATCAGTGTTCACTAAAAGAAAGCCCAACCCCCAACAGTTAGTAACACGCTACTAGGAACACTTAACCCCTACCCTGCCACCCACTGGTTTATCCCTTCACTGCCAGTGTCATTTACACAGGAATCACTGCATTTGTATAGCAGTGATTGCTATATAAATGACAATGGTCCCAAAAATGTGTCAAATGTGTCCGATGTGTCCGCCATAATGTCGCAGTCACAATAAAAATCGCTGATCGCCGCCATTACTAGTAAAAAAAAATCATAAAGTCATAAAACTATCCCCTATATTGTAAACACTATAACTTTTGCGCAAACCAATCAATAATCGCTTATTGCTATTTTTTTTACCAAAAATATATAGAAGAATACAAATCAGCCTAAACTGAGGGAAAAAAATGTTTTTTTATATATTTTTGGGGGATATTTATTATAACAAAAAGTAAAAAATAATGCATTTTTTTTTCAAAATTGTCGCTCTATTTTTGTTTATAGCAAAAAAAATAAAAAACGCAGGGGTGATCAAATGCCACCAAAAGAAAGCTCTATTTGTGGAAAAAAAAAGAATGTCAATGTTGTTTGGGAGCCACGTCGCATGACTGCGCAATTGTCAGTTAAAGCGATGCAGTGCCGAATCGCAAAAAGTGGTCTGGTCTTTGGCCAGCAAAATGGTTCGGGGCTGAAGTGGTTAAAACATCCCTTCCGCCAATAGCTCTTAAAGGGACAATTATTTTATTTTTTTCAAATTACATTTTTTTTTATTGCATTTTTTGTGTAAATATGAGATCTGAGGTCTTTTTGACCCCAGATCTCATATTTAAGAGGTGCTGTCATGCTTTTTTTCTATTACAAATGATGTTTACATTCCTTGTAATAGGAATAAAAGTGACAAAAAAGATTTTTTTTTATATTTTTTTACAGTGTAAAAATAAAAAAATATATTCTTAACGTGCCCTGTCCCGCCGAGCTTGCGTGCAGAAGCAAACGCATACGTGAGTAGCGGCTGCAAATGAAAACGGTGTTAAAACCACACATGTGAGGTATCGCTGTGATCGTTAAGGCAAGAGCAATAATTTTAGCACTCGAAGTCCTCTGTAACTCAAAACATACAACCTGTAGAATTATTATTATTTTTTTTTCTTGTAAGACCGCTACGCAAATACGGTGTGCAACCACCGCCATTTTATTCTCTAGGGTGTTAGAAAAAAACGATATATAATGTTTGGGGGTTAAGTAATTTTCTTGCGAAAAAAAAATTATTTTAACTTGTTAACACCAAATCTCAGAAAGCGATCGGTCTTTATGTGGTTAAGACAATACTTCTGTCCTGTTGAAAGATCTCCGGTTTCTTTCCCAATGTTGCGTTTGCTCAGCAGGATAAATTAAAGTGTTTTTCTCTAACACTGAATCCTTTTCATTGGGTTTTCAGTGGGTTTCCTTGATGCCTTGCAATGTCACTGGGCAGACAGGCTTCACCTGCCCTGTGTATTTAATCCCTCAGTTTTTAGTTATTTGGTCCTCCTTCTGTTCTCCTTTAATCTCATGCAAATGGCTTGGCCTTATCAGTTTTTTAATTCAATGTGATGCTTAAAATGTATAGAGGCCTCGAGTCTGGTCAGTACTCTTCCCATTCCTTCTGTACTAACACAGTAACATTAAACATGAGCCAGGACTGCATTCAGAAGCTTGTAGGCTGGTATTCTAATAGATTTGTTCTGTACATCTGCTCTGAACTGAAAATACACTATATTACGAAAAGTATTGGGACACCAGCCTTTACACCCACATGAACTTTAATAGCATCCCAGTTTTAGTCCATAGAGTCCAATATTGAGTTGGCCCACCCTTTGCAGTTATAACAGCTTCAACTCTTCTGGGAAGGCTGTACACGAGATTTAGGACGGCGTCTATGGTAATGTTTGACCATTCTTCCAGAAGAGCATTTGTGAGGTCAGGCACTGATGTTGGACGAGAGGGCCTGGATCACAGTTTCCACTCTAATTCATCCCAAAGATGTTTTCTTGGGTTGAGGTCAGGACTCTGTGCAGGCCAGTCAAGTTCCTCCACCCCAAACTCGCTCCTCCATGTCTTTATGGACTATGTTTGTGCCACTGGTGTGTAGTCATATTTACTGGAACTAAGGGACCAAGCCCAATCCCTGAAAAACAACTCCAAACCATAATCCCCCCTCCAACAAATGATTTGGACCAGTGCACAAAGGAAGCTCCATAAAGACATGGATGAGCAAGTTGTGGATGGAGGAACTTGACTGACCTGCAACCCGATAGAGCAGCTTTGAGATGAATTAGAGCTGAGACTGAGCGCCAAGCTTTCTTGACCTTACAAATGCGCTTCTGGAAGAATGGTTAAACATTTCCATAGACACACTCCTAAACCTTGTGGACAGCCTTCTCAGAAGAGTTGAAACTGTTATAGCTGCAAAACCCTATGGACAAAGACTGGGATGCTATTAAAGTTCATGTGCGTGTAAAGGCAGGTGTCCCAATACTTTTGGTAATATAGTGTCTATTAATTGTAGGGATGCACTAATACCATTTTTTTTTTACAGCAAGTAAAAGTATTTTTTTTACTACTCGCCAATACCAATTATTGATACCAGCTGTAAGCAATGGTACAAAGCATTGATAAGCTATTTATATATTTTAGATATATTTATAAAGGTGTAAAAATATTAACGAACAAAGCAAACAAAAAAAAGGTTTAATTAATAATTTTTATGTTTATAAAATAGAAGTGAACAAAAAAAAGTCAGCTTAAAAAAATATATTAAATAGAAAAGGAGAATAAGGAGTTAACTAGGGCTGATTTGAGTAAATTAAGGGTTAATAAAGGGTTAACCACTTAAGGACCAAGCTTCTTTCTGAGATTTGTTGTTTACAAGTTAAAAACAGTTTTTTTTGCTAGAACATTACTTAGAACCCCCAAACATTATAATTTTTTTTTCTAAGACCCTAGAGAATAAAATGGCGGTCCTTACTTTCTGTCACACCGTATTTGCACAGTGGTCTTACTAGCGCACTTTTTTTAATTGAAAAATAAGACAACAGTAAAGTTAGCCCAATTTTTTTTCATATTGTGAAAGATAATGTTACGTGTGGAGTAAATTGATACCCAACATGCCACGTGTCAAAATTGCGCCCGCTCGTGGAATGGCGGACAAACTTTTACCCTTAAAAATCTATATAGGCAACATTTAAAAAATTCTACAGGTTGCATGTTTTGAGTTACAGAGGAGGGCTAGGGCTAGAATTATTGTAAACATCCCTTGTAATAGAAAAAAAGAATGACAGGAGCTCTTAAATATGAGATCTGGGGTCAAAAAAACCTCACATCTCATACTTACACTAAAATGCAATAAAAAAAAAATAAAAAATGTTGGCATTTGAAAATATATTTTTTTTAAATGGCCCTTTAAGAGCTATGGGCGGAAGTGATGTTTTGACGTTGCTTCGGCCCTGCAGTGGTATGGAGACAGGTGGGGGCCATCTTCCCCTCACTTGTCTCCATACCCAGGAAGGAGAAGCATCCGATCGCCTTCGCCGCTACCGACGGCTCCGGTAAGCAGCAGAGGGCCATGGAGAGCGGTGGGAGGGGGGGGCCCTCTTCTGCTGCCGATAAAAGTGATCTTGTGACGAATCAGCCGCAGAGACCACTATTTTCGGAAGCCGGACCACCTGCTGAACACGAGGATACCAGGGTTATGGCAGCTAGCTGCTGCCATAACAAACATATCCCTCTTCAAATTTTGGACGTATATCTGCGTGTGGCGGTCTGGAAGTGGTTAAACAACATTTAAACTTGACAGGCTGCTTTAAACTGACTTCATCTGCAGATCAAAGTTCATACCTTTGATCTGTAGATGAATAAACAGAAATATACAAAATTAAACAATTTTTCTATTTAGCGTTCTATTTTAGGCTGAGCAATGTTGTTAATAAACATTGCTTTTTTTTTTTTTTTTTTTATACCTCCAATTGCCCGGAATTGTTTACACTTCAGATGTCAAAGGAGAACTCCACTGACAGTTGAAAGAGTCATCGGCTGTTAAGGACGCAGCAGTCCCTTTTCTTAACAACCAGTCATTTCCATCTTTTTTTATCATTCTTATGCTGCTAGCTTTAGCAAATAGATAGGAAAGTATATTAGGTTTACTTGTTTTAAACTTTTTTTAATATATTTCTTCAGTTGTTTCCTGGTTTCTGGTCTAGGCAAATGATGTCATACTTCCAAAGAGTCTTCATGTGCATGTTTATTTCATCTGAAGGTGGGGAGGAGGGGCTTTCTCTGCTAAGCACACCCTCCTGTCTGCATGTGTGGACTAAGAGAAGATGGATTCCATTATGTAAATCTACAAAAAGAGGAGTTCCCCTTGGGTAGGACTTAGCGGCACTTGAATAGGAGTCACAATCAATTAAATGGAAAACTAATCATATATTTATTTAGAAAATACAAAGGTAAAAACCTATATCATGGAATGTACATATCAACCATAACTGATATGGCAAGTAGTCGAGATGGATGCTAATTGAATAAGATCCTTCCCCCGATGCGTTTCGGAGTCTACAAGAGATACTCCTTCCTCAGGGGTGTATAGGATATAGAAACTATATAAAATAAGTACAAACAGTCAAATGCCTATACACGTCATCAATAAATGGTATAATATTGCAGTGGCTGTGACTGTGACTATGGCCACTGTGTTGCTTTTGATGCTGTTTTTAATTTTATGGAGGGCGCTATAAGCATCTGATTTCTGCGATTGTAAGTTGTGTGTTTGATAATTTTCTGCATTATACCATTTATTGATGACATATATAGGCATTTGACTGTTTGTACTTACATTATAGAGTTTCTATATCCTATCTACCCCTGAGGAAGGAATATCTCTTGTAGACTCTGAAACGTGTCGGGTGAAGGATCTTATTTAATTACCATCCATCTCGACTACTTGCGATATCAGTTATGGTTGATATGTACACTCCATAATACATGTTTTTAGCTTTGTATTTTCTTAATAAATATATGATTATTTTTCTATTTAATTGATTGAGACTCCAATTCAAGTGCCGCTAAAGCCATACCCAAGGGGAACTCCTCTTTTTGTATGCTTATATTTGGATGTTGGCACTGTGAAACTATCACTGCTACTCCGCTATTATCCATTATGTAAATCCTACATAAATCATGTGCCCTTAGTCAAGATAGCTGCAGCTAAAAATGCTAGAGGTGTTTTTCAAAGTGATTAAAATAAAATTCATTAAAATAAAGCATAGAAACATACTTGGATTGGGGAAAGGGTAGATGTGTTGAATATAAAAAAATGATTAAATAGCATATTCAGTTTATGGTGAGTAGAACGGTTAAGTTTCGCTTTAACTTCCATTTGACTTCTGCACTCTATACATAACTTACACCTTACTACTTATTATTCTTGAGCTATGCACTTTGTACATTACTTACGCCTGACCTTTGCACCATTGAACCCTGAAAATCTCATACTCCTGACTCCTGAACTCCTGCCCTTTGTGTATAGTGTACTCATGTCTACTGAACTTTTCAATCTGTGGCTTACTTACGCCTGACTCCTTCCAGCTGTGGGTCACTTACTCCTGACCCCTGCACTCTGTGGGTTACTGACTCCTGCAATCCATGGGTTATTTACTCCTGACCCCTGCACTCTTTGGTTTACATACGCCTGACCCCTGCATTCTGTGCGTTACTTACTCCTGACCCCTGTACGCTGTGGGTTACTTACTCCTGACTCCTGCAAGCCGTGGGCTACTTACTCCTGATCCCTGTACTCTTTCGTTTACGTAATCCTGACCCCTGCACTCGGCGGGTTACTTACACCTGACCCCTGCACTCTGCGGGTTACTTACTCCTGACCCCTGCACTCTGCGGGTTACTTACTCCTGACCCCTGCACGCGGCGGGTTACTTACTCCTGACCCCTGCACTCTGCGGGTTACTTACTCCTGACCCCTGTACTCTGTGGGTTGCATACTTTTGACCCCAGCTGCTATTAACCCCACCTCTACTCTGGCCCTGTCCCATCCACATTAAAAGTGGCCATGGTCTGTAGGGTGCCCCCCCCCCCCCCGGTTAAATTTTGAGATTAAGATCTGTTCACCTTACACTTTAAGCAAACAAAAGCCTGTTGGCACAACCCCTATCTCTTCTGATCTATAACACCTAGATAATGGGATTGCACTCTCCCACTTTTCTGCATTTGGCCTTTACGTTGAGATATAAATAAATACACTTTATATTCTGTCCCATGTCATATAATGAAGAATAATGATACAAATGGAAACACACAGACAGAAAATAAAGATGATCAATCTCACACACATAGATTTGAAATGACCTTCTGTAAATAGTGACATTACTTTGGCATGGAGCAGAGAGTATTATTTAACCAAAGAACACTTTAGCTGTTGAATTCTAGGTACATTTAATGATAAAAACTTGTCTATTGTAGGAAGGTCATGTAAGTGACAATGATAGTGTAGTATGCAGAATTTAAAAAGAAAATACTTGGAACTTAGACAAATGCAAGAAGGATTTGTGTCTGTAGCTAGAGCTAATTTAAAAGGCCAACGTATACCATGCTGTTTTCTGACAAGGTAAAAGTGCCAGAACTACCAGTTTCAACACATGTATACTGTATGTTATTTATTACAGGTCTTTATATAGCGCCATAAGTGTACACAATGTTTTATATACAATTCATTCACATCAGTCCCTCCCTGCCCTCAACAAGCTTAACTCACATAGACTTACTCCGGCCAATTTAGACAGGGGCGAATTAGCCTACCAGGGAAAAAATTGGAATACCTAGAGAAAACCCATACAATGACAAGGAGAACATCAAAACTCCATGCAGATATTATCCTAGCGGGAATAAAAATTGGGGAACCGAGTGCTGCAAAGCCTACGTGCTAACCACTAAGCCACTGCACTGTCCCACAGTCATTTTGCAAATTCAGCAAAGTATACTCATCGATCCACCATGTGACGGCACTCGGACCTAAGAAGCCAGTCACCATTGGATCGACCATGTGACAGCACTCGGGCCTGAGAAGCCTGTCACCATTGGATCCACCATGTGATAGCACTCGACCTGAGAAGCCAGTCACCATTGGATCCACCATGTGATAGCACTCAGGCCTGAGAAGCCAGTAACCATTGGCTCTACCATGTGATAGCACTCGACCTGAGAAGCCAGTCACCATTGGATCCACCATGTGACAGCACTCGGGCCTGAAAAGCCAGTCACCATTGGATCCACCATGTGATAGCACTCGGGCCTGAAAAGCCAGTCACCATTGGATCCACCATGTGACAGCACTAGGGCCTGAGAAGCCTGTCACCATTGGATCAACCATGTGACAGCACTCGGGCCTGAGAAGCCTGTCACCATTGGATCAACCATGTGACAGCACTCGGGCCTGAGAAACCAGTCACCATTGGATCCACCATGTGACCGCACTAGGGCCTGAGAAGCCAGTCACCATTGGATCCACCATGTGACAGCACTAGGGCCTGAGAAGCCAGTCACCATTGGAACACTGTTAAGTGAAAGTGGACCACAGTGAGCATCATCCAGGGTAGACTCCCCTGGTGGCAAGGAGACGGGGGAGTGTGGATTGATTAATATACCTGTCTGGCAGGGCAGCCATCAGAAATGTTAAGGCCCCTTACACAGCTTTAGGACAGCCCCCCCCCCTCCCCTGGGCCTGACCACCAACATTCTCCAGGGTCCACCCACTGGTTGTTCCACCAAATCCACTGTAAATGGAGAGGAATACAATTTACAGCTTACCAATACTTAGATGTGGTGGCTGCATTTTTTTTTAGGCTTTTTATTTTCTGTTTCCCCCTGGTGACCTTTGGTCAGCAGTCTGAGGGGCAGGGAGTTGGGGGGTGTTAGATCTACTAGAAGATTTAGGTAAACTAAACAAATTGTAGCCATTCTCCAGCTCACACTTTATAATCCGTTAGAAACATTTTTTTTATCCCTTTTGGATAAAGGTGTTCTAGAAATAAATGGAAATTGATCATTGTAAGCACCTCTGTCAGTGTTAAATGGTTTGTCTCCAAGACAGCTCAGCCTTTTGAAAAACAACAGACCTTATAGCAGGATCACCAGGTGAAAATAAAAGAAAGAAAACGAATGCAGCCACTGCATTTAATAATTGGTGAGCTGCAATATAATAAATGTTGGCTTTCGGGTTTAATACTACTTTAAAGCCCCGTACACACGAATGGACTTTTCAACATCCAAAGTCCGACGGAATGATTCCGGCAGACTATTCGATCGTGTGTGGGCTGCAACGGACTTTTGATTCGAAAAAGTCTGACAGACTTTAGAAAATGGAACATGCTTCAATTTTTTTCGACGGAACTCCGCCGGACCCAGTTCCTACCGAAAAATTTGCTCGTGTGTATGCTATTCCGACGGACTAAAACCGACGCTAGGGCAGCTATTGGCTACTGGCTATGAACTTCCTTATTCAAGTCCAGTCGTACGTCATCACGTTCGAATCCGTCTGAGTTTGGTGTGATTGTGTGTGGCCAAGTCCGCTCATTCGGAAAGTCCGTCAGAACTCTGTCAGAACTCCGGCAGAACTCCTTCGGAAGTCTGTCGGACATAAGTCTGCTCGTGTGTATGGGGTTAAGTGGATTAAGTTAATAAAGTCATTCTGTTATACATCATGTCTATGGGTAGATGATGGGAGTTAAACAGACTGGGGTAAAGCTATTTCCAGTGCTGGCAGGGAGAGGGAGAGGGAGAGGGAGAGGGGAGAGGGGAGAGGGGAGAGGGGAGAGGGAGAGGGGAGGGGGAGGGGGAGAGGGAGAGGGAGAGGGAGAGGGAGAGGGAGAGGGAGAGGGAGAGGGAGAGGGAGAGGGAGAGGGAGAGGGAGAGGGAGAGGGAGAGGGAGAGGGAGAGGGAGAGGGAGAGAGAGAGAGAGAGAGAGAGAGAGAGAGAATGATGGGCGGGAGAGAGAGAAGGGACAGGGAGAGAGAGGGGGCGGGAGAGAATGATGGGCGGGAGAGAGAGAAGGGACAGGGAGAGAGAGGGGGCGGGAGAGAATGAGGGAGAAGACGGAGGGGGGAGGGAGAGAGAAAGAGGGGGGAGAGCGAGGGGGAGAGTGTTGAGGAGGGGGAGATAAGGGGAGGGGGAGATAAGGAGAGGGGGAGATGGAGGGAGGAGAGAGGGGGCAGGGAGAGAGTAAGGGGGAGAGCAGGAGGAGGGGAGAGATAAGGAGAGGGGGAGATAGGGACGAGAGAGGGGGCAGGGAGAGTGTGAGGGGGGAGAAGGAGGGTCTGGTCACAGTGCTCACTTACTTGAATGGTCCCCGGGGGGCTCTAGTCAGTGACTTCTCTCAATGTGGCGGTCGGCTCCTTAATCTTCCCGTACCCACATCCCCTTCACAGACGCAGCAACACACAGGCAGAGAAAGAGGGGCGAGAGACAGGATGTGTGTGAATCTCAGGCATGCTGGAGGGGATGGAGCAGCATGGGGATCCTCTCCTTCCAGGACAGCCACACCTCCCAAGCCGCTTGTCACTGCACACTGAGCCCAGGGATCGTCAGGAGGACAGAGCGGCTCAGCAGCCATCAAGGGAGGGGGAGGAGAGAAGCAGGTGGATTGAACCATAGGGGGATTACTTATTTCTGCGCCCCTCAAGCACACCAACTGACACTCCCCCCCCTACATCACTAGCTGGAAGTTAGAAGCCAGTGCAGCAGGCGGCACCAACGGGAGTCGGGACTAGTGTAGCAGGACCAAAAGAGCAAAGGGGAGATGCCAACTTGGAGCCCGGCGTCCTGAAGGACCGAGCCCCTCAGGACCCTTACATTTGTATGGGCTGTACCCTCCTGATGATGGCCCTGCTGGCTGGGAATAGGCTAATAGGAGGCCCTGCCATTTACTGTGTATGGGCAATGGGATAGTGTTTCTTTTTAAATCTCCTTACTTACACCTTGTGTTTTTCACCTGCATAAGTTCATTGATCATGCAGTTTCATGGTCTCATTTGTTGCTCTGTACAAACAGCCCACAATAGAGTAAATCTTCACATTCTGGTGTTAGAAGTTACAGTTTGTTTTCAAACATGAAGCATACCACATGACACTGGGCAGGTTAATACATGATCTCTGTAGTGTGAGAACTGACAATTCTTGTGAAGAAATTACATATCCAACAATCCCAGCGTCTCTGAATCTAGTGCTGTACAGGTGAGAGCTACACAGTAATTAGTTCTGACACAGACACAAGCAGGTAGGGCAATTAACAGAGATCTCACCATGCAGTTTCATATAAGTAGCACTCACACCTTTGGGATGCAACACAGAGGAAATGCCAAGTCCTGCACTGGATGCTGTGTGACACGGAAGTTACCATTCCCCTTAGTAAATAGGGACAAGCTAGCTGCAGCATACAATGGACATAGGAAAATCGATCAGTTTTGACATAATAAACTGTAGCTGCAACATGTGAACCCATCATTACAAGGTAAGGCAAGCAAACATATAAAGCTACACTAATACCTAGTGAAAACACTTGAAAGTGTACAATGCCTTTAACAACTAAAGCTTTGAAGATCTAAAAGGTGAATTACAAACTAAAAACTCATTCATTTTTGCAAGCAATAGGGGACTGAATGAGCATTCGATTCCAATTGTGAAGCACAAACTCTAATTGACAAAGACAGTCGGAAGATTTGTATACTGTACAGTGGGTGTAGAAAAGAATCATCTCCACTTTAAAATAATAACATTTTGTTGCTTTACAGCCTGAAATAAAGGCAGACACAGTTTTTATTTTATCCAACGGTATTTACTCAGTGCAACTTATAACATTCAAGTGAAAGATATAACACCAACATGTCAGAACAAAATAAAAAAAAATTCAAAAACAGAATCACTGAGTTGGAAAAAGGATCACCCCTTTGTGTGTATTTTGTTGAACCACCTTTTGCTTTAATTACAGCCTTTAGTTTGTTGGGATATTCTCTACTAACTTTGCACACTCTTTTCTAGTAGTAAACTGTCAGAAAGATAAAAAAAAACAATGGGGACCCCTGCAGGTTTAAGTCATAATGTATTAGTATGCACCACATACTAGCACATTGTGACAGACTTACCTGTACACAGAGCCCTCAAGTGCAGGTCCCTGGCAGTGCCATCTTCTGGTTTCATGGGCTCTGGCTGTATGAATGGCGGGGCATATGCGCAGGAGAGTTCTTCTCCGGCACGGTATGCCGTCTCTTCAGAGAGATTGCGCAGTGCAAGTTTAGAAGACATTCACTGTACCTACAGTTAAGCCTTATTATAGGCTTACCTGTAGGTACATGTTCAAAAGTGGAGTTTAATTCCACTTTAAAGGATTCACCTTTTGAACATGTTACATGTTACACCCATATTTAGGGTGCAACCAGGGGCGGATCGGGGGGGCAACAAGCCAATTCACCCCCTGAGAAATTAGTTGTGGGTGAGCGACGGGCAGCTTGGTGGGTGGGTGACTGAGTAGGCGGCTAGCTCAGTGGGTGGGTGAGTGAGCGGGTAGATGGCTCGGTGGGTGAGCGAGTGGACCAGTGGCGGCTGGCCAATCAGCGGGGAAGCAGAGAGATGACATCATCTCTCACCACCCAGCGCCCACCCTGAATCCCTGCAGTTCCACCCTCACTGTGCAGGCAGCTGTCGGTAGCAGAGAGATTACATAATCTCTCTGCTGCCTGACTTCACTCTTGGACACAGCAAGTGACTATCCCCACCTTAGCAGGAAAGTAACAATTGTATCAGGCAAGTGACCATCCACAACGTGTGGCAGGTGATGTGGCAATCTGAAACATGTGGCAGGTGAAGTGGCAAGTGACATGGCAAGGGACAATCCCCCACTTGTGGCAAGTGACAATTTGCAACTTGTGGGGGGTGACATTGTGGCAAGTGACAATCTGCATCTGGTGACAGGCGATGTGGCAAGTGACAATCCACAACGTGTGGCAGGTGACGTGGCAAGTGACAATCTGCAACTTGTGGCAGGTAACGTGGTAAGTGACAATCTGCATCTGGTGACAGGCGACGTGGCAAGTGAAATCTGCATCTGGTGACAGGCGACGGGGCAAGTGACAAACCGCAACTTGTGGCAGGTATCGAGGAATTTGGTATGGGGGTATTGGGGCAGCCGTTCACGCTAGCCTCCTGGAACCAACCCAAACCAAACAATGTTGTTTGGACTATACCGATACATTCCATTCAAAAAAGAGAAAAAGAATAATTATTAAAATTTACTAATGTTTAATGGATGCATAAAAAACAAACAATACACAGATCATCATTGTTAAAATCATGGTACACCCCAGCGAGACTGGCAATTGCAATAAATTGGAAATCGGCACTTCCCCCTTTATTGAAAGAAATCATTCAAATACTCAATCAAAACTTTTTGCTGGAGTACTCTTTTGCCAAAGCTAACCTTTCCACAAATCGCTTTCATAGAATCTGGGATCTCTGGATCATAAACCCTAGAAGCGCATCTCTTCATTGAATACACCCCAACGATCAACTCCTGTACAGGACCTTTACGCTCTCTTACAAATAACATCCAGTACCTATTCTTATTTGCAGCTAGGTTCCTCCGCCTCCCACCCCCCTTTTTTTCCTTTTTTTTTTCTCTTCCCCTTCCCCTATATAACTATGTCTACACATTGTCGACCTCATGAGACTTTATTGTAACCCTTCAGGTATTAAGGGTCTAGGCACTTTACTTCTGTCACCGCTTGTATGTATACAACGACACCTGGGTATACCCACTTGGTGATGTTTCTATTTTACTGTTCCGAATTTTCAATAAATGTTAAATTTAAAAAAAAATAAAAAATCATGGTACACCCCAGAGTATTTATCATTTACAGATACTCAAAGAAGAGTTCAGTTCTAGCGGCGTACAAGGTCTCCTCTACTAGTTTTGCGGAACACCCGCTTCTTCAGGAGGATATCTATATAAATTGTAGTAAACAATATACAGACCATTAGCAATCAGCCAAATAATATATAGAAGAAATCGGAACATCATTTGAATAATGAATATATATCATCACATAAGGGAAATAAGGAGATCAACTCACCCAAAATTCAAAAAACAGAGCTTTAAGAAATAACAGGAAAGCGGACCCCTATGTTCCCCCTAGGGCGGACATGGGGAATTGGTTAGATAGCTCTAGGGAAAAGAATAAATAAATACTTGGTTAATGGCAATTGAAGAGAGAGAGAGAGAAAAAAAAAAGGGGGAGGGAGGGGGGAAGGATTGGGGAAGGTGAAAGAGAGGGGGGGAAAAAGAAAGAGGGGAAAAAAAATAAAAAAAATGTTTTCTCTCTTTCGCCATTACTCCACCCAAGACTTAGGGTCCTTTCACACGGGGCGGATCAGTTCTGATCCGCCCCGTGGATGTCCGTTTGCTCAGCGGGGATCACTCCGCCGATCCCCGCTGAGCAGGGAGATGACAGGTCTGCCTCCGCACACTGTGCAGGGACGGACCTGTCACAGCGCCGCTCTCCCCTATGGGAGATCGGATGACGACGGACCGCAGTGCCCGTCGTCATCCGATCCGATCCGCAGACGGATGGAAAAATAGCTTTTTCCTCCGTCACACTTTTTCGGATCGGAGCGGGTCGGATGTCAGCGGACATGTCACCGCTGACATCCGACGCTCCATAGAGCTCTATGGAGCACCCGTTCAGGTCCGCCTGAAAAACTGACAGGCGGGCCTGAACGGGACGTTAGTGTGAAAGGGGCCTTACCAAGCAAAGTTATATATATATGTACCCAGTCGCAATATATGTAACTCCAAAGGTTTCAATCAAACAAGCTTGGGGTTGCCAATAGATAAATAAACCAACCAATCAATAGAAAGGCAAAACATGGGTCCATCTATAAGCAAACAAATCAATACCAGTAAAAAAAATATAAAGAGATGAAAGTGAATAGACAAGCCTGAGGCTAGGTCTCCCGACCCAGGAGACATTTACCTGATGGGTTTTTTCTTTTGGTACCCCTTCTATAATTTCCCCCTTCGGCGGACATGTGCCCCTCCTGGCCTGGGATGGGATTGTTCTCTCCCATGGCTTGCAGGGGTAGAATAGAGACATCCGGTTTACCGGTGTCTCTTCTTTATTCTCCCCTGCGCACTTCCGCTGTAGTGTATGTTACACTGCACCTGCGTAGTGTGGAGGCGCTGACTGCATGACGTCAGACGCCGCCAACTTCCCGCCGGCGGGCGCCTGGCGTGATGCACGTCAGGGAGCCCATGTAGCGGCCATCAGACCTCTGTGTTGGGCAGGTTAGAACGGATGGCTCCTTTGACCGGAGGTTATAATCGGCATCCATCAGGCAAATGTCTCCTGGGAGACCTAGCCTCAGGCTTGTCTACTCACTTTCATCTCTTTATATTTTTTTTTACCGGTATTGATTGGTTTTCTTATAGATGGACCAGCGTTTTGCCTTTCTAATGATTGCTTGGTTTATTTATTTATTCGCAACCCCAAGCTTGTTTGATTGAAACCTTTGGAGTAGCATATATTGCGACTGGGTACATATATATATAACTTTGCTTGGTAAGTCTTGGTTGGAGTAATGGCGAAAGAGAGAAAAATATTTTTTTATTTTTTTTCCCCTCTTTCTTCCCCCCCCCCTCCCTTTCACCTTCCCCAATCCTTCCCCCCTCCCTCCCCCCTTTTTTTTCTCTCTCTCTCTTCAATTGCCATTAACCAAGTATTTATTTATTCTTTTCCCTAGAGCTATCTAACCAATCCCCCATGTCCGCTATAGGGGGAACATAGGGGTCCGCTTTCCTGTTATTTCTTAAAGCTCTGTTTTTTTAATTTTGGGTGAGTTGATCTCCTTATTTCCCTTATGTGATGATGTATATTCATTATTCAAATGATGTTCCGATTTCTTCTATATATTATTTGGCTGATTGCTAATGGTCTGTATATTGTTTACTACAATTTATATAGATATCCTCCTGAAGAAGCGGGTGTTCCGCGAAACTAGTAGAGGAGACCCTGTACGCTGCTAGAACTGAACTCTTCTTTGAGTATCTGTAAATGATAAATACTCTGGGGTGTACCATGATTTTAACAATGATGTTCTGTGTATTGTTTGTGTTTTATGCATTCATTAAACATTAGTAAATTTTAATAATTTTTATTTTTCTCTTTTTTGAATGGAAAGTACCGGTATAGTCCAAACAACATTTTTTGGTTTGGGTTTGTTCCAGGAGGCTAGCGTGAATGGCTGCCCCAATACCCCCATACCAAATTCCTCGATATTTAAGATTTGTGGATGATGGTACTTAGTACTTGCATATTTATATCAGAGGCATTACTCGTAACTCTTTGAAACTTGTGGCAGGTGGCGTGGCAGGTAACGTTGTAGCAAGTGACAATCTGCATCTGGTGACAGGCGATGTGGCAAGTGACAATCTGCATCTGGTGACAAGCGACATGGCAAGTGATGTGGCAAGTGACAATCTGCATCTGGTGACAGGCAACGTGGCAATTGACAATCCGCAACTTGTGGCAGGTGATGTGGCAAGTGACACACTCGGGGCTCCCACTGATTCTGCATTATGGTGAGTTGAACTTATTCATTTTATATAACAATGTAATAATAGAAATAATGCGCTTCAATGATTCTGACAAACTAACAACCATGGTGCCAGGATGATTGAAGAGCCGATACCTGCCATTTCCCCGATAAATTGCCTGCGAAAAAAATATATTTTCTGGCAGTGCCCCTCACAAGACTAGACTCTGGATCCGCCCCTGGGTGCAACATGTGCAGTAACCCCACCCCCTGAGTTTCCCCTGCCCTGCACAGCAGTGTCATTCACAGCAATCTGTGTAAATATACTACAAGTCCTGTCTGCCCCTGTAGCAAAAATACTTGTAGTTTCAATGGTTTCAATGGACTGTGAGCATGCTGATCAGCATGCTTGTAGTCCATTTCAAAAGTCGGCCAGCTTTAATAGGAAGACTTACAGAGAGGTACAAACAGAAGGCTCATCTGAAGGAGCCTGATATTGCACTAGTGATCCACTGAGTATGGTTAAATGCTTTCCATGCTCTTAGGGGAAAAAATAATAAATACACATTTTGTTACCTGAAAAATGTGTGCATTTATTATTTTTTCTCTAAAGGTGAACTGATCCTTTAATGCTACAAAACTTTAAGTGCCCGTTCACACAGGGGCGACACGACTTGCAGCGCGACTCACAGACACGACCTGCACACGACTTCAGCAGCGACTTGCAAAACTACGACTGTATAGAAGTCAATGCAAGTCACCTGAAGTCGCCCCAAAAATAGTACAGGAACCTTTTTCTAAGTCGGAGCGACTTGAGTCGCTCCTATTAGAACGATTCCATAGTACAGAACGGAGCGCGACTTGTCAGGGGACTAAGTCGCCTGACAAGTCACGGTAGTGTGAACGGGCACTAAGAGTGTATTCAAAAGGGGATTGGATACATTTATAGGTAGATTGAAAAAAAACATTAAAGTGTTACTAAACCCACAACAGTAAAATCAGTGTGTGTATGCAGTAAAGCATGCTTGTTATACTCACTGGGGAAGTGGTTAATCCTCTACATTGTGTAAAAAGGCTGTTTGATTCTGTCTTCTCTGATCCTCCCCTTCTTCCACAGTCCCCAAACCATCACCTAATAAACAGAGCCTCGAGGAGAAGCTGCTCATGCTCAATTTGGTGTGTATTGCTAGAGAGATTTATTTTCTTGGGAGAGTGCATGTGATCAGCACAGGGCCAATTAGCAGTGTCCAGACAGAGGGTCAGGGGTCCTGCAGCCAGTCAGAGCAGAATGAAAACTCCTCCTACAAGCTTTAACCAGTGCTTAGCCTGACACTGATAGAAGTCACAAGACTCCTACATACTGCTGATGAGAAAAGGTATTTATCAGTTTATATTTACAAAAATAATTGCATTTCCATGTTCTGTGTACTGTGGGAGACCAGATATAGTGAATGCAGGGTCCTGGGTTTAGTAACACTTTAAATAAAAGTATTTGATCATTATCATTTTATATCGAAATGGGGTATCATTCAAAAGTCTCCTAATTTACTTTTCCTGTGGAGAGTCTCTAATTTCCACAGTAAGCAGTTCTCCTTCTCCAGCTTTGGTTGAAGGTGACATTTTTATAATGTAGGACTTGTCTTTGGTGTCCACTCCGGTATCCATCTTTGTATTGCCCATGTGATCTGTCTTTCCCTTATCTTGCTGTACGCCCATTGCTTGCTCGGAAGGAACTTTTTCCTCCTTCTTCTTGTCCTGTTCTCCTTGATCTACAGGCTTTTCACTTGCATTGGTATTTTTTTCTGAACTTTTCAATCCTTGCTTTACCTGTACAGAACCAGAGAAAATACATTTATTTGTATTTAAATGGGTAACAAATAACGCACGTTGTCACCGCTATAGATCTATGTGTCATACCACAGTCACACATCACAAGAAATGGGTCATATTTACTAGCTGTAAGCAGCAGTCTGGGCATAGTCGATCAGGGCAGAGGTGGTAATTGTACCAGTCAACGCTGGAGTAATAAGCCAGTGAAACGCACACCTTCTATTTCTGTTACATCAAAGTCACAATCTGGTTTCTAGCACAAATAAATCAGAGCCATTATACTGAAATCTGTCATAAATTGAATTGCGAGAAGGCAGAGACTCATAGCGGATACATTTTAGCACAGAGAAATCTGTATACAGAATTTTCAGTAACCAAAAATGCAGACAGGAAAATTTTATTTTTCAAGAACATTTCATTTGAACAAAATGTGCATTCCGTTGATTGGCTCGTTGCTGGTGGAGTGATCCAAATAAATAAATAAATAAATAAATAAAATGTGATGCAGAAAAACTTTGTGTGTAAACTTTGCAACAACTTTTTTAGGCAAATGATTGCTCCAAAGCGGCTTTGGTTTAGATGAGCAAGCTTACTTCAAATGCGGTACAATCTACAGTGGTTGAAGAGTAACAAGCAATTGTTTTGGACCATCTTATAAAAAGTAACTTACAGTACCTGTGGTCAGATAGATACCGTTAAAGAGGAACTGCAGTCTGCTCACATAATTTGCAATAAAACATCTTTGCCATTCTGAAGCTTCCCTCCAACCACTTTGCATATTATTTTATATATACTGTGATTCTGTACTTGCCAAATATACTGCAGAAATCTCCCTCTACTAAGTCTGGCTGCATCCATTTTAGCTGTGGGCAGCTTAAGCTGCTGCCTGTTCACTTCCTGGATTTACACAGACACACACCTCCAGCCCTGCAGCTCTCATTGGCCCTTTTATGAGCCATCCCACCTCCCTTCGTGACAAACTGTCACGAGAGTGAGAGAGAGAGAGTTGTGTATGATGTCATAAGCCTAGGCCAGTGATGGCGAACCTTGGCACCCCAGATGTTTTGGAACTACATTTCCCATGATGCTCTTGCACTCTGCAGTGTAGTTGAGCATCATGGGAAATGTAGTTCCAAAACATCTGGGGTGCCAAGGTTCGCCATCACTGGCCTAGGCCATGACCAGACAAGAAACAGGAAGTGGGCTGTATAAGGTATTTACTGGTAGAAAAAAAAATGTTTTACTATCCAAAGTTAAAACAACAAGGGCAGAAGATTTAATAGATGGAAAGATGAAAAAATGACTGAAGTTCCATTTTAACCACTTCAGCCCTGGAAGAATTTACCCCCTTCCCGACCAGAGCACTTTTTACGTTTCGGCACTGCATCGCTTTAATTGAAAATTGTGTGGTCTTCTACATATTTTTGGTAAAAAAATTTGCAATAAGCGATTATTGATTGGTTTGCACAAAAGTATTAGCGTTTACAAAATAAGGGATAGTTTTATGGCATTTTTATTAATACATATATATATATATTTTTAAATGGCAGCGATCAACGATTTTTATTGTGACCGCGACATTATGGCAGACACATTGGACATTTTTGACATATTTTTGGGACCATTGTCATTTATACAGCAATCAGTGCTATACAAATGCACTGAATCCTGTGTAAATGACACTGGCAGTGAAGGGGTTAATCACTAGGTGCCAGTGTAGGGGTTAAGTGTGTCTTAGGGGCCTGTTTCTAACTGTGGGGGGCGTGGCTATGTTTTACAGATCACTGATCTCTGCTCCAATCACAGGGAGCAGAGATCAGTGTTACTTGCTGCTAGGCAGTACAGGGAGATGCTGTTTACAACGGCATCCCCCCATTCTTCCTCTCCGTGAGGCAATCGCGGGTATCCCCGTGGCAATCGAGTCAGCGGGACCTGCGACCAGACTCACGGAGCTTCCCGCGGGCACACGCCCCCTCCGCCTCTTAAAGGGCAATGTACAGGTACGCGATTTTGCCTGTACACGCCCTTTTGCCGATGTATATCGGCGTGAGGTGGTCGGGAAGCAGTTAAGAACAAATAAAATACAGTCTAACATAGTAGCCCCCATCCCTCTTGGTTTTATATGAACTATATACATAGATTTGTTTTATGTATTGTTACCATTCTCATTGGTTCATTCACTGCCAGTTTCTCTGTGTTTTCTGCCAGCATGCCTCCTCGCGAAACAATCTTTGTGATGTAGGAGCACTGAACCTTATGGAGATGCATTATATTGCAATGGGTAGTTTACGGTCCTCGAGGCTGCTCACCAGCAACTGTGGGGTCTTGAGGAGTTTATTGTTGTTTTGAAATGATGGGAGCGCTATGCCAGTTTGTGTAGACCTTTCCAAAGATATTTATTTTGTAACATCCAACACGTATTGGGGATCAGCACTCTCCCTTCATCAGTGCTAAAAACCAGATGATGTAGGCAGTTGGACTGGAAAAGCCTCACAAAACAAAAAACCCTTAAAGTGATACTAAACACACACTGTTTAATTTATTTTGTCCTTTCTAATTGTGTATGTGGATGATGGCACTGTAATCAATTTAATAAAAAAAAAAAACATTAAAGTAAATTTTTCCTAATTGATATACAGTTGTCACATGATCCAGCTCTTTCCCAGCCTGTCTGCAGGGAAACAGTGGCAGGAGGAGCTTCTAGTCTTCTGCTGCTGGTCACATGTTCAAAATAAAAAAAACAGCTTTGGAGTAATAATAAATAATTAATATCAATAAACTTTTCATACAAATATATATTTGAAATCAAATCTTTATTACATTTTGGCAGTAACATGGTGTGGGCAAATTTCTTCCAGTCACAGGCTGTGTCACGCCCCTCCAGCCTGTGTCTTAGAATAACAGGGAAGGGAAGCTGCTATCAATCAAGACATAATATCCCAGTCCCATTGTGTTTAGCTGCTTTAAGAGCCCTTTCACACTGGTGCCGCCCGTGTGTTCACAGTAAAGCGCTGCTTGTTTTAGTGGCGCTTTACCGCTGTGTAAGCGGCGCTTTACCGCAAGGGGGGCGCTTTTAACCCCATAAAAATGGGTTAAAAACTCTTGTGATGCGGCGCTTCCAAAGCGCTTTTCATTCATTCATTGCAATAGGCAGGGCCAAACCACCCCAAAGATGCTGCTTGCAGGACTTTTTCTAACATCCTGCAAGCGCACCGCCCGACTGTAAAAGCACCCATTGCAATGAATGGGAGGCAGTTTTCAGGCACTTTACAGGCACGATTTCTAGCACTAAAACACCTGAAAACTGCCTAAGTGTGGAAGGGGTCTAACTGTGAGAGACAGAACAACAACAAAATTCAAAAAAACACATTTCAAAAAAGTTATAATTTGATTTGCATTTTAACCACTTGAGACCCGCGCTATAGCCGAATGATGGCTACAGCGCGGATCTCCTTTGCCGGGACTACGTCTATTGACGTAGTCCCGTGCACGAGCGGCCTGCGCGCCCCCTGATCGGCCAGTCTACGAGACTCGCCTGATCACCGATCCGTGCAAGGGGTCGATCCTGACCCCTTATCACGTGATCAGCTGTCAGCCAATGACAGCTGATCATGTGATATAACGGAGCCGGTAATTGGCTATTATTCCTCCTCGCGCTGACAGCGCGAGGAGAAAAAAAAAAGCAGATCACCGGCGGCCGTGATCGGGACATCAGTCCCGATCACGGCGAGCCCTGCCAGTGCCCACCTGCCCCCTGCCAGTGCCCACCTGCCCCCTGCTTTGCCACATTAATAAAAAATGTGTCCCCCCTGTCAGTGCCACCCAGCAGTGCCCATAGTGCCACCCAACAGTGCCCACAGTGCCACCCAGCAGTGCCCACAGTGCCACCCAGCAGTGCCACCCAGCAGTGCCCACAGTGCCACCCAGCAGTGCCCACAATCTGCCTCAACAAAGGTGCTGCACCCCAGTGCCACATATTCGTGCCCAGCAGTGCCGCCCATCAGTGCCCATCAGTGCCCAGCAGTGCCGCCCATCAGTGCCCAGCAGTGCCACCTATCAGAGCCACCTATCAGTGCCACCTATCAGTGCCCATCAGTCCCATCTATCAGTGGTACCTATCAGTGCCCCTTAGTGCCACCCATCCGTGCCACCCATCTATGCCACCCATCCGTGCCATCTTATCTGTGTCCGTCTTTGCCCATCAATGCCGCCTTTTCTGTGCCCATCGGTGCCGCCTTATCTGTGCCTATTAGTGCCGCCTTAACTATGCCTATCAGTGCCCACCAGTGCAGCCTATCAGTGCCCACCAGTGCAGCCTATCAGTGCCGCCTCATCAGCGCACTTCAATGAAGGAGAAAAATGACCTGTTTGCAAAATTTTATAACAAACTATTAAACATGATTTTTTTTTTTTGCATCTTTTTTTGTTTGTTTAGCAAAAAAAAGACTCCCAGCTGTGATTAAATACCACCAACACAGTACAGTGTTGTATGCCCACGCAATTGTCATTCAAAGTGCATCAGCGCTGAAAACTGAAAATTGGTCTGGGACTGAGGGGGGTTTAAGTGCCCAGTAAGCAAGTGGTTAATGAGTGAAATAAGTATTTGATCCCCTATTAATCAACAAGATTTCTGTCTCTTAAAGGGAGTACTCCTAATCTCACCTTGTTACCTGTATAAAGGACACCTGTCGACAGAATCAATCAATCAATCAATCAATCAAATTCCAGTTTCTCCACCATTGCCAAGACCAAAGAGCTGTCCAAGGATGTCAGGGACAAGATTGTAGACCTACACAAGGAATGAGCTACAAGACCATCGCCAAGCAGCTTGGTGAGAGGGTGACAACAGTTGGCGCGATTATTCACAAATGGAAGAAATACAACATAACTATCAATCTCAGGGTCCGGGGCTCCATGCAAGATGATTTCACCTTGTGGAGTTTGAATGATCAAGTGAACGATGAGGAATCAGCCCAGAACTACATGGGACAATCTTGTCAATGATCTCAAGGCAGCTGGCACCAGAGTCAGAAAGAAAACAATTGGTAACACACTACGTCGTGAAGGACTGAAATCCTGCAGCGCCTACAAGATCCCCCTGCTCAAGAAAGCACATGTACAGGCCTGTCTGATGTTTGCTAATGAACATCTGAATGATTCAGGGGAGAACTGGGTGAAAGTGTTGTGGTCAGATGAGACCAAAATCGAGCTCTATGGCATCAACTCAACTAGCTGTGTTTGGAGGAGGAGGAATGCTGCCTATAACCCCAAGAACACCGTCCCCACCATAAAACATGGAGGTGGAAACATTATGCTTTGTGGGGTGTTTTTCTGCTAAGGGGACAGGACAAATTCACTGCATCAAAGGTACGATGGACGGGGCCATGTACCGTCAAATCTTGGGTGAGAACCTCCTTCCTAAGCCAGGGCATTGATGCGTTGTGGATGGGTATTCCAGCATGACAATGACCCAAAACACACGGCCAAGGCAACAAAGGACTGGCTCAAGAAGAAGCACATTAAGGTCCTTGAGTGGCCTAGCCTGTCTCCAGACCTTAATCCCATAGAAAATATGTGAAGGGAGCTGAAGGTTCAAGTTACCAAACGTCAGCCTCAAAACCTCAATGACTGCTTTGCAGGAACACAAAATCCATCCCTTCACCTCTGTCAGAACGGAACTCTGCTTTGTTTACATAGGCAGAGCTCAATTCTGAGTCTCTGCCCAACAATCGGCGAGTGCTGGCGAACACTGAGTGCCCGATTGCTATAGGGCAGTCAGCAAGTGGTTAAATTGTGGTTTGTTGAAACGGAACTGAAGAGTGAATACTTACCTGTCCCATGGTTTCTTGCTGGTGTCGGAAACCTCCTTCTGAGTGCTAGTATTCGGGCCTCTTCATTGGCTGGTGGGGGATGACAGCGGCTCTATCCTGCCACTGTAAGCTAAGCTGCACATGCACAACTCAGAAGACAGCGAGCAGGCAGATGGGGGGGGGGGGGGGGGGTCATTTTACTGCAGAAGACACAGTGCATGTCTCTTCTGCAATAAAAGGCTGCTTGTTTGCTGTTTCTTACAGTGCAACTTCAGTTCCGCTTTAATAAAAGCTGGACATTGTAAGCACCCGCCATTAGTAAATGATTTGTCTCAACCCTCTATCTGCCACTTTTTTTGGATAAGTTGGTCTGTTAAAGGATGTTGAAAATGAGCAACTGGGGCGGTGCGGGCGTCGGCGGTAAAGCGGCGCTAAAAATAGCGCCGCTTTACAGCCAACGCCCACACCGCCCCAGTTGCTCATTTTCAACATCCTTTAACAGACCAACTTATCCAAAAAAAGTGTAGGGTAGTTTTAGCTGCTCTATTCGCCCGCTAGCGAGGAGGTGTTAGGGTAGGGTAGGAGCGGTGAAGGGTGCCATCTAAGAATTTTCATTTGAATTTTCCCACCATTAGTGGGTTGCGGCAACAGTCGATTTTCGTGTGGTCATCGAATGTGAGCAATCGAGCATGTTAAAAATTTTAAAAAAACAAACGATTTTTGAATCAATGATGGGAGAATCGTCCGAGAAAGGTAATTGAAAAAGAAATGCGCATGTGCAAGAAAAGTAAATTCCCGCAAAGAAAAGATTCCCAGGCACGAAAATTCTTTTCTGTAGCAAAATGAGGTGAAATTGAAGGTTTGGTTGGTCGAATTTAGAAATCAATGGTGGCACATCGGATCACAAAATGCACAAATTTTCTGATTTTCAAAAGAAAATTCTTTTGAAATTCGATCATGTACGGCCAGCCTAAGGACCGGTACACTGCAATATATTACGTTTTTGCTTTTGGGTTTAGATATGCTTTAATTTATATGACTGCATGTTTAAATAGGCCCATTTTTTTACTCCCTCTTAGTTATCTGCTGTCACATTGTATCTCGCCTATCTGTTATGGATATGATAAATTTGTGTTTGTTTTATATTAATATTCTAGCAGACAGAGTTCTTTGAACCGTCTGTCTTATGGAGGAGTCTGCCTTGGGAAAGTTCTAGATGGCTTGTCAGCTGAAGTCTGTGAGGTGATATTAGGCATGCTGTGTGTGTTCAGCCCCCGGCTAAGGATAAGAACTCCAGGAAACTGGCAGCGTTAGCATTAAAAATGTGAAACCAGTCACTGGCCCAGAGGAGTCCAGGAGAAAACAAAATGACAAAGCATTTTCTTTCCCACAAGTATACTTTTCTGAAGGTTCCAGGCATTTTTATGTTAAACTGAAGGTAGCGATGCATCTGACTGAATACACACACATTACTTTAACTGTCAGGATCCTTACGGTCCTCCGGAACCCCTTCAGGAAACGGTAATAATGTGAATAAACCATAATTGAAAAGTCCTTTAGAAAAGCAACTAATCACGCATGGGTGGGCTGTCCCCTTGTACATCTATGGCTTTATAGTTCAAGGCTGACACTAAGGCAAAGTGTGTCATCAAGTATTAAGTGTTATCAAGTAAATAAACTGATGTCACTGGCCCATATGAAAACAGTCAAAGGATGCTATTATAGTTTTGCCTCATGCATGCACATGAGAGCTCTTCACACAAGAGGTAAGTGCTTTGCTTACATCTCAGTGTCCCTGTACCTTTACCACTTGAAGACCAGGCCTATTCTGACACTGTTTGTTTGATTTTGTAAAAATCTGCATTTTTTGGGTAGAAAAATGACTTAGAACCCCCAAACACACACACACACACACACACACACACACACACACATATATATATATATATATATATATATATATATATATATATATATATATATATACTGTGTGTGTGTATATGTGTGTATATATATATATATATATATATATACATACACATACAGTATCTCACAAAAGTGAGTACACCCCTCACATTTTTGTAAATATTTTATTATATCTTTTAATGTGACACCACTGAAGAACTGACACTTTGCTACAATGTAAAGTAGTCAGTGTACATCATGTTTAACTGGTTCCCGACCGGCGTACACCGATGTACGGAATGGGACGGCTGGGCAAATGGGCGTACCGGTACTTCCTTTTAAATCTGCCGCTATGCCGCCATCACGTGTGCGCCAGCCGGGACCTCCGTGAGTCGGGTCACGGGTCCCACAGACTCGATTGCCGCAGGGATACCCGCAATCGTCTCACGTGGAGGTAGAACGGGGAGATGCTAATGTAAACAAGCATCTTCCCGTTCTGCCTAGTGACAGTGTCACTGATCTCTGTTCCCAGTGATCGGGGCAGAAATCAGTGATGTGTCAAGCGTAACCACACCCCCCACAGTTCGAAACACGCCTCAGGACACACTTAACCCTTACCCTGCCCCCTAGTGGTTAGCCCCTTCACTGTCAGTGTCATTTACACAGGAATCAGTGCATTTGTATAGCACTGATTGCTGTATAAATGCCAATGGTCCCAAAAATGTGTCAAAAAATTCCGATGTGTCCGCCATAATGTCGCAGTCACGATAAAAATTGCAGATTGCCGCCATTACTAGTAAAACAAAAAAATATTAATAAAAATACCATAAAACGATCCCCTATTTTGTAAATGCTATAACTTTTGCACAAACGAATCAATAAACGCTTATTGCAATTTTATTTTACCAAAAATATGTAGAAGAATACGTATCGGCCTAAACTGAAGAAAATCGTGCCTTTTTTCAAAATTATCACACTTTTTTTTATTTATAGCGCAAAAAATAAAAACTGCAGAGGTGATCAAATACCACCAAAAGAAAGCTCTATTTGTGGAAAAAAAAAGGGCGTCAATTTTGTTTGGGAGCCACGTCGCACGACCGCACAATTGTCAGTTAAATCGAAGGGGGTAAAATCTTCCGGGGCTGAAGCGGATAACAGTGTATATATGCTGTCCCCTCAAAATAACTCAACACAGCCATTAATGTCTAAACCGCTGGCAACAAAAGTGAGTTCACCCCTAATTGAAAATGTCCAAATTAGGCCCAAAGTGTCAATATTTTGTGTGGCCACCATTATTTACCAGCACTGCCTTAACCCTTGCCATGAGGTGCCATGTTGACCTTCCAGTGACCAGTATGAGAGAGTGAGAGCGATAACACCGTATTTAACACACCTGCTCCCCATTTGCACCTGAGACCTTGCAACACTAACTAGTAATATGACCCCGGGCAGGGAAAATGGCTAATTGGCTAACATTTTCACTTAGGGGTGTTCTCAATTTTGTTGCCAGCAGTTTAGACATTAATGGCTGTGTGTTGAGTTATTTTGAATATTAGCAGGAAAAAAATTGTGGTCATTGCAACTTTTTATGTCACACGGTGTTTGCGCAGAGATTTTCCATATGCATTGGAAAAAATACCCTTTTATGCGCCCTCTAGTGTGCTAGAATGGGAGTGTACATAATTTGTTTAGTGTAGGTAAATTTGGTTTGGCTGGTAGCCAAGCCTGGGTTTATTCTGGGCCAGGGTTTGATTGACTCAGGGAGGCTGGAATGACTCATCAGTCAGCGTCTTTGTTACCTCCCCCTACTTTCTGGAACTTTGATAAACTTCCAAAAGAATAGGAGGGTGGTTAGAAAGAGCTGCCTGGAGTATTGATGTAGCCCCCTAGCCACCTAGTCTGGGGGGTGGTGACCTTGGGTCTGGCAGCTCAGGTGCAGGAGGGATCCTCTGACAACACACGGAGGAGTCCTGTACAGAGGCATGGGAACAGGTGTGAGGACAGCAGGAGCCAGCGAGCATGTCCAGGAGATCTCAGAGAAGACAACCAGGTGGCTGGTGAGTGAAACAGTCTGGGAGGACCGAGGAGTGGCAGTCTGAGATGGTTGTAGAGTTGGAGGACTGTGTAAGATTAGCCAGGAGGGCTAATGAAAGGGTCAGCTGAAACCAGGCAGGCTGCCAGTGCCTGAAGAGGTGGTGCTGGAATCAGCTGGACACTGGGAGTTTTCTACACATCAAAGTGGCCCACGGTCCCTGCCTGTAATGGGCCTTTCCTTTATTTGACTAAGCAGTGGGAGTGGGACATCCCCTACTGCCAACTCTAAAAGCAAGCCAGCGGCTAATCAGCTGCTAGGATTGCTTTTAGATGAAAAAGCATCGCCGGCTGTATAAGAAAAATACCAGGGTTATGGCATACAGCTGCAGTCATAACCACTTGAACACAATCACCTACATGTACATGATTCTGCAGCAAGTGGTTAAAGCAACTCTGCCAGTCCTCCCTGAAAAAAAGCACTGATAAGCCATAACATTATACCCCCCCCCCCCCCCCCACTATAACGCTATGACCACCCACCTAATATTGAGTTGGTTACCTCTTTTGCCACCAAAACAGCTCTGACATGTCAAGGCATTCACTTCTCTCTAGGTATGCTGTGGTATCTGGCACCAAGCTGTCAGAAGCATGTAGGCGGGCTCAGTCTATTTGCTTTACTGCAGGTGGCGCTCTTCCACAGCGGCACTGGTGTTGGAGAGGAAGTCAAGAGGAACAGGATTCCTTTATGGTTTCCTGGGTCACTGGGGAAGTTATCCTATTGGATGCTGTCTCCCCATATGACTCTGACATCTTGGGTCAGGAAGAGCCTATTTAATACCCTGTCTCACAGTTTTGGTGTGCATTTGGTGAATGGGCAGTGCAGGAAAAGGTACCCAGCCTGTTAAGGACTGTACTAGTGGTAGGGAAAGGTTCCTGATGAGGAGGGAAAGCATAGGGTCTGCAACTCCTCGATTTGGAACAAGATGGCTAGGCAGTGGTAAAGAGGGGTCTCTTTACCAGCGCTGTCATTCCAGCTGTGTATTACTACATTCACATTGCTGGAAACCATGAGTGCACCCAGTTGAGCGGTCTTTCCTCTGGGTTTTGTTGTGAACTGTTAATGCATTACTTCCATACAAGGTCTCTATTGCACCTAGCTGCGAATTATTGCCACCACACCAAGCTGCACACCACCTACAAGCAGATCCTGCAAGGTCTGTGAGGTAGGGCCTTCATGGATCGGACTTCCTATACTCTATCCTATTGCCATCTCTTCCCCAGGAAAACAATGTACACAGACCCGACCATCCACATAATGTTAAAGAAAATTAGATTTATCAGACTGGGCCACCTTATTCCATCACTTCTTGGTTCAGTTTTGATGCTCACATGGACAATGTAGGCACTTTTGGCTGTGGTCAGCACGGGCACCCTGACCTAATACTCAACAAACTGCAATGAACTGTGTTTTCTGACACCTTTTTTTTCGGAACCAGCATGAACTTTTCAGCAATTAAAGCGACAGAAGCTCTTCTGTTGGATCAGCCTACATGGGCCAGCCATTGGTTTCCACTTCTATCTTTGAGCCTGGCTGCTCATGACCCTGTTGCCGGAGTGGCGATTTTCCTTTCTTGGACCACTTTTGTTGTGAGTCCTGACCACTGCAGACCAGGAACATCCTACAAGAACTGCAGTTTTAGAGTTGCTCTGACCCACTCATCTAGCCAAAAAAATTTGGCCCTTGTCAAAGTTGCTCAAATCCTTGCATTTGCCTTTTTTTTTTTTTACTTTCACCAAATCAACTTTAGAGACAACTTGTTTAGTTGCTGCCTAATATATCCCACCTACTTTCAGGTGCCATTGTAAAGAGATAATCAATGTTATTCACTTTACCTGTTAATGGTTATTGTTATGGCTGATCAGTATGTATATCCAACTACCTGCCCCACTACCAAACTGTTCTGGATTAAAGAATAAAGTTTGCTGACAGATCTGCACTCAACACTTCTGCAACTGTTTAAATCTTAAATGATGATGACAGGCTGTTGGTTGAAAATCCGACCGTTTGTACTCTCCATTGGACAATTGTTGGATTTTCCGCGGACAAATGTCTGTTGTCGGATTTTCCGAGCGTGTGTACACAAGTCCGTCGGACAAAAGTCCAAAGTACAAACACACATGCTCGGAAGCAAGGACGAGCCAGAGGCGGTCGGTTTTGTAAACTAGCATTCGTAATGGAGAATTAACATTTGTGACATGGCAAATTATGAAATCTCGAAATTCAGCGCACATTCTCCTCTTCTTCAATGGGATAATAATGAAGCTGCTTTGCTGGTGATACTGATGGAGTTATTGCAAACAAATTTTCAAAGGCTTTTTTTTCTAGTGATATCAAGAATAATATTATTATGCTTTTTTTTTGGTGCAAGTTACCACAACACCATTATCCCATCAAAAATACAACTATGTTGGTGTCCCTTGTTACTTTTATAAGTCTCATGCATGTGTCCTGCTTCTTAATATAGGGGGTCAACAATATGAAGAGTTGGTGAAAGCAGGGGTCCATCATCCAGAGATAATACTGAAAAACATCTGGATTATTCTCCTGGAGCTCCCACAGCAAAGGCATATGACATAATTGGTCACGATTAATAAAGCAACCAATTTTTGGTCCAAGAACTCCTCCTCCTCCTGTTCCTGGACTGGACTTGGGTCAAAGCAATCACTCCAAGGCCATTAATAAATAACAGGTTATCGCCTCTGATTCTGCAACATGGCTGGTTGACGAACGGCTGTTCAGAAACGAACTAAAAAGCTTGACATGAAAAGCGTGAATCAACACTCACCAAAATTCTAACACAAAATTAGCAGAAGGAGCCCAAAGGGTGGCGCTAAAGAGCTTAAAAAACATGTAGTACATCACTACGTTCCTGTTTGTTGGCTGACAATTGTGTGCCATTTGTAAGCAAGACAGGGGCCAACGCCCTTTAGAGGTTTTGTCTGCAGAAAATACGATCGTGTGTACGAGGCTTTACTCATTGTTCTTCCCTGCTTTCAGAATTTTTTTTTATGTCTTTTTGCCCACTACAACTTGATTACTAGTCTTAGGAAGGTAGCTTCCTCTGTCCCCCTCACATATCTAAAGTAAAATTGTCTTGGATTTCACTTCTGTGTCTTTTTGAAGATTTAAGCTGCCTGTGGATGGTGCCAAGTCAGCAGATGACCATACTATCTGGACAGACTGGGTCTAAGGAGGCATGTCAATGCATAAAAAAGCATTTGAAACAAAACACTAATAAATTATGTTTAAAAGTAAATGTGAATTTTGTCTGAAGGGCGTTGGCCGTAACTTGTCTTGCATACACACAGCCACACAATTGTTGGCCAACAATTACGAACGTAGTGACGTACTATGTTGTTTTTCAGCTCTATAATGCCACCCTTTGGGCTCCTTCTGCTAATTTCGTGTTAGTAGAGGTTTGAGTGTTGATTCTCACTTTTAATTTTGCATTTTTAATTTTGCGCTATTTAGTTCGTTTCTGAATGGCAGTTTGTCAACCATCCATGTTGCAGAATCGGAGGAGATAATGTGTTATTATTGGCTTTGGAGTTATTGCTTTGACATTATTTTTTTTGGTTAAATAATGATTTGATTTGGTATATTTTCTATATTTTTGGATGCATAGAATATACTTTTTGGTTAAGTTCTATTGGCCGATAGCATGTCTAATTTTATTAGTTTTCTTTTTTTAATGCACAATAAAAAAAACTATGTAGAATAATACTTGGCTATGTGTTTTACTTCAAATGACAGTTTTGGAGTAGACAGTTACATTTAAAAAAATGTTAAATTGACAAGGGACACCAACATAGTTGTAACTTCGATCTTCAAAAATTACAGGATAATGGTGTTGTGGTAACTTGCCCCACTCAAAAAAAAAAAAAAAAAAGCATAATAAAAAAAAAAGCATAATAATATTATTCTGGATATCACTAGAAAAAAAAAGCCTTTGAAAATTTGTTTGCAATAACTTCATCAGTATCACCAGCAAAGCAGCTTCATTATTATCCCATTAAATAAAGAAGAAGAGAATTGTGCTCTACATTTCGAGATTTCATAATTTGCCACGTCATGAATGTTAATTGTCCGTTATGAATGCTAGTTTACAAGACCGACCGCTTCTGGCTCGTCCTTGCTTCCGAGCATGCGTGTTTGTACTTTGGACTTTTGTCCGACGGACTTGTGTACACAAGCTCGGAAAAGTCAGCGGAAAATTTTAAAACATGCTATCCAACATTTGTCCATGGAAAGTTGGCCAACAATTGTCCGATGGAGCATACACAAGGTCGGATTTTCCACCAACAGCCTGTCATAACACATTTCCCCTTGGAAAATCTGATCGTGTGTATGAGGCTTTAGTCCGTAGGGTTCACTATTGAGTTGGCTCACCCCTGTACAGCTTAAGCTCTTCTGGGAAGGCTGTCCACAAGGTTTAGAAGTGCGTCTATGGGAATGTTTGACCATTCTTCCAGAAGTGCATTTGTGAGGTCAGGCACTGATGTTGGATGAGAAGGCCTGGCTCGCAGTCTCCGCTCTAATTCATCCCAAAGGTGTTCTATTGTGTTGAGGGCAGGGCAGTCAAGTCCCCCCCCCCCCCCAAAATCGCTCATTCATATCTATATGGACCTTGCTTTGTGCACTGGTGTGCAGTCACGTTGGAACAGGAACTGTTCCCACAAAGTTGGGAGCATGAAATTGTCCAAAATGTTTTTGTGTGCTGACGCCGTAAGAGCTGTGACATGATGAACATCCAGATTTGTTGGTGATCTCCATGCTGGATCATACTCTCTCTACTGCCTAATATTATTATTTCTGTTGTAAGTGCATATTTTAGCTCAAATAAACCCCCTGCTTTTACATATTATGCAATGTGCTTTCTTTCTGTGTTCCCCTATCCCAGTGATGGTGAACCTTGGCACTCCAGATGTTTTGGAACTACCTTTCCCATGATGCTCACCTACACTGCAGAGTGCATGAGCATCATGGGAAATGTAGTTCCAAAACATCTGGGGTGCCAAGGTTCGCCATCACTGCCCTATCCTGTACACACACCTGAGTGAAGCACAGTGGCAATCTGTGCTGGGAAGTGTTGGGGCACTGATCCTGCAGCTGTTGGATCCATTCATCCATCTTGGAGGTAGGGAGACACACAGAGGATGTGGCCAGGCATCGGGCATTTTCTTACCTCATGCATTATGCATGCATGATCTCTTATAATCTAGAAATCATCAGAAGTTGGTAAGAGGCCAATTTAATGTTTATTTGAATTGTTATACTTTATTATCACTGGGAATGGTGGATAGCTCATCTAGTTGGTGGAATACCAATGGAATCATTTTTGAAACACATGGACACTTGTTTATTGAACTCTTTATTTACCACTAGTTGATAAACTGTGTTTGCTATATATTTTTTGATACAAGTTTTTCATTGTTTATGAGACAGCGCAACCTTTTCCATTTTCAATTTTTTTCCATTAAATTATTGTATCCAAGGAGTGTTAAAAGCGCAGCAGTCTACACTTATAATAAGCATGAGATTTTTACACACATTTTCTTTATATAACTATAGCTTGAATATGTTTTGGCAAATACCTGAACAAAAACAAAAGTTGTGTCCAAATATATATGGACCTAACTGCAGGGGTCAATCCCTTTGGAAAAAAGTGTGAGAACCCAAGATCCATTCCCCCACCAAAAAAAAAAAAAAATGGTACGCTCATATGCACAAACGCTTCAAAAGTGATATTTTTCATCCAATTTTCTTATTGTGTGAGGCTTAACTGTTAGTACATAAAAAAAAAAAATCCTCAATAAACATGAATACGGTAATTCTCTGAATAATCCGCATTCATTCAATTGTGCTTCCATGCAAATGTGAACATCATGTTCTGATCTTTATTGGGGAATTTTATTTTGTATATAGAGTGTCTATGTGGTGAGTTTACACTTTTCATTGAACAGAGTTTGGATAACACAGGGTTAAACGGAAAGGTCATAAATTAACTGCACATTATCTAGACAGAATGCTTGGGGAGATAGTGATGTGTCCCTGCTTAGGAGATGTATGTTAGCTTGGGGGGCTGCAAACTCTGCAGGGCTCCAACACACACTCAATGCTATTCCAACCCTTCACATATTTCCACATAAACTTCCCTCCTGGCATTAAACTTTGCCAGGTATTGTGCTCAGCTTACCACCCCAAACTGATGTTCCTCCCTCAGCTCACCTCTCTCCCTGCATGTCCTGTGAGCAGAATAGCTGATCTACCCGTCAGCTAGACCTAGACCTGATCTACCTGTCAGCTAGCTGTGATTGACAGGTAGATCGAAGCGGAGGCGGTCATGGGGCCCCCTACTGGCAATGCCTGAATGGTCAGGTGTGCGGCACTTACTATTGCGAGCTGTGTCGGCGGCTGCTGGTGTAGCACCTCCCACACAGCTTGCATACTATAAAGTCTTGCAGGACATGGCTGCTAACGGGAACTGAGTTCCTGTTGTGGAAAAAGTAAAGGAACTCAGTTCCCAATCGTTCCCGCAGGACTTGAGCCCTGCCTAACTGTATATATATATATATATATATATATATATATATATATATTACACCCACACACACAGAGCAGCACTGTTTTTGTATACACACGTACACTGCATTCATGTTCACAGCAGCACTGTCATATACTTGAGTACAGAAAGAAAGACAATGGCGCTCATGTTCGAAGACTGTAAAAGAAAAGTTGAAGAACAGAATTTAAAGTAAGAACTAAAGGCAAAACGTTTTTTTTTTCCATTTTTAATGGGATTATAACCCTTGTCAGCTTTTTTTTGCTATCTGTGTCCCATTATGGAGATTTCCTTTCACTTACTGTTCAATAGACAAAACAAGAAGTAAGAGGAAATCCCTCCAAAGTGAAGAAATCCTTAGCTGTTACCAGAACTAGTGTTCCCCTTGGAAGATTTCACTTTACTATTCTTATGAAAACCCAAAATGTGGGATTTTACTCTTGATAATATAGTAAACAGGACAAAATAGAGAGGGTGAATGTCCCTAATGGAGACACAGACAGCAATAAAAACCCGACAGGTGTTCTAATCCCTCTCCACTCTATCCAAAACTTGTTTTGATAGTCACTCTTTAACGTTTAACTAAAGGCAAAACTTTTCTTTTAGTTTCGGATAGAGTGGAGAGGGATTAGGACATCTGTTTTTATTGCTGTCTGTGTCCCCGTAAAGGGGATTCACCCTCTCTATTTGTCCTGTTTACCATTATTATTGAAAGTGAAAATAAAAGAAAAAACCCAACTTTTTGGTTTTCCCCAGAACAGTAATAGAGGGGAAATCTTCCAATGGGGACACTAGTTCTGGTGACCTGGGGGTCCCCAAGCAATTCCCTTAAAGTGGGCGTAAGCTCCCATGGATAATTTGTACCTACAGATTGTAGTAATATGGCCAAACCATTGTAACTGATATGCTTTGATGTGCTCTGCTATTTCAGTATACAAGATAGCTTAAATTTGCAACTATAACAGAATGCTTAGAAAGATGTGTGCACAAGCTATGTAATATATATATATATATATATATATATATATATATATATATATATATATATATATATATATATATATATATATATATATAAATAATATCATTGTGGGTTGGTTTGTCTGGGACAGGATGCATGACTTATGACTCATAACCAGATGGCCTGTTGACCTGTGGTTAACTCATGATGACGTATTTTAGAGGGTTACTGACTTCTATAACCATATAACTATATATTTCTATACAAATACCTCAATTACTAACCACTCCCCCCTCCCCTCTTTTTATTGGTATGTTGAACCATATATAAGCTGTAACCCACCTAATAAAGGCAGACATTTTCTTGAACTCACTTCTTGTGTCTAATGTTCAGTGAGATGTCTCACAGTACTGGGGGTTTTCAGGGGTCTGTCATGTACCTGGAGTAGTCTAAAACCCCTTCAAATGGAGGCACTAGTTGAGATAAGGTGATCAACTGTGGTAAGGTACCTTTTTGTCTCATATTGACTAATTGTTTTCTTGCCTCAGCTCTGATAAAACCTTAGTCTCTTAAATTTAGTTAAGAAGTGAAATGGACTATGCCTTATAAGTGGCCTTTGGCAGGCTTGGCCTTTGGTAGGCCTCTTAAGAAGTTTTAAGTAGTACTACACTCTTTTGGGAAGGAGGGAAAAGTGTTGGTGTTAATAAGGCAATTACCACCAGGCCCGCAAAACTGTTTCTTTCTCTATCTTGCTTTTCTTGTCTATCACATTTGCATAGAGTATAAGATAATCTGTTGTGTGAAACATGGGGTTTAAGGTAAGGCAGTCCTACTTTCACTGTGATAATGAGTCAGAAATAGGGAAAAAAGTAAATTAGAAATTACCCTTGCTTATATTCAAATATCGTGAAAGTGGTGGCTACTTTTCTATGTATGTTCAGATAATCTGCTAAGTTTTCTTTAAATAATGAAAGAAGGTATGGAGAAAATTCAAATGTGTGTATGTCATTGACCACTGGGCACTTAAACACCCTTAATAACCAGACCAATTTTCAGCTTTTGAATGACAATTACTCAGTCATGCAACACTGTACCCATATGAAATTTTTGCCCTTTTTTTCACACAAATGGAGCTTTCTTTTGGTGGTATTTAATCACCGCTGGATTTTTAATTTTTTGTGCTATAAAAGAAAAAACCCGAAAATTCTGTAAAAAAATGAATTTTTATTCGTTTCTGTTATAAAATTTAGCAGATTAGTAACTTTTCTTCATAAATTTTGGCCAAAATTTATACTACTACATATCTTTGGTAAAAATAAGTACAAATTGATGGATATTATTTGGTCTTTGTGAAAGTTATAGAGTCCACAAGCTATGGTGCCAATATCTAAAAATTGATCACACCTGAAGTACTGGCGGCCTATTTCAATTCTAGAGACCCTAACATGCCGTAAAAGTACAAAGACCCCCCAAATGATCCCTTTTTGGAAAATAGACATTCTAAGGTATTTAGTAAGAGGCATGATGAGTTTTTTTGAAGTTGTCATTTTTTTTCCCACAATTCTTTGCAAAATCAAGATTTTTTTTCCTTTTTTTTCCCACAAAATTGTCATATTATCAGTTTATTTCTCACATAGAGCTTATGCATACCACAAATTACAAAACACATTCTGCTATTACTCCCGAGTATGGCGATACCACATGTGTGAGATTTTTACACAGCGTGGCCACATACAGAGGCCCAACATGCAGGGAGCACCATCAGGCGTTCTGGAGCACCCAGGACAATTCTGACATTTCTCTCCTACATGTAAAAATCATATTTTATTTGCTAGAAAATTACATAGAACCTTATATATGTTTTTTTTAGCAAAGACTCTAGAGAATACAATGGTGGTCGTTGCAACTTTTTATCTTGCGCGGTATTTGTGCAGCAATTTTTTGAATGCGTTTTTTTGGGAAAAAGGGGGGGCGTCTATGGCTGGGAATTGCAGGGTATCACCGAGTATGGCTGGGTATGGCTGGGTATCTCTGAGTATGGCTGGGTATTGCAGGGTATCTCTGAGTATGGCTAGGTATGGCAATTTATGGCAATTTATGGCAGGGTATTGCAGAGTATTGCAGAGTATTGGCGGGGTATTGCAGAGTATTGGCGGGTGTTGCAGAGTATTGGCCGGTGTTGCAGAGTATTGGCAGGGTATTGCAGAGTATTGGCGGGTATTGGCAGGGTATTGCAGAGTATTGGCTGGTATTGCAGAGTATTGGCTGGTATTGCTGATTATTGGCGGGTATTGCAGAGTATTGGCGGGGTATTGCAGTATTGGCGGGGTATTGCAGAGTATTGGCGGGTATTGGAGAGTATTGGCGGGTATTGGAGAGTATTGGCAGGGTATTGGAGAGTATTGGCAGGGTATTGCAGAGTATTGGCAGGGTATTGCAGAGTATTGCCATGGTATTGAGGGGTTAAATTCGGTGAGCAGTGATGTGGGCACTGCAGATGCAGCCCACGGCGCTGCTGACACCGATCTCTTCCCCCTCCGCTGTACCGATCAGTACAGAGAGGGGAGGGAGGAACCGACGTCATGTTATGACGCCGGTTTGTTTACAAGTGACCACTCCGTCATTTGACGGAGCGATCACGTGGTAAACGGCCGCGATGTGCGGCCGTTTACCGTGATCACGGATGCTCTCGAGTGCGTGCCCCAGGGGGCGCGCAAGAGCAGAATTCTGGGAGGCCGTTAATTAACTGGTGAATTACTGGTTATTAGGTAAGGGAAAGTTGTTGTTAATAGAGAGAAATGCTTAATTTGATGTATATGTGATTTTTTGTCTTGTCTAAAGCCCCGTACACATGAGAGAACTTATGTCCGACAGACTTCCGAAGGAGTTCTGCCGGAGTTCTGTCGGAGTTCCGACAGAGTTCTGACGGACTTTTCGACTGAGCGGACTTGGCCACACACAATCACACTAAACTCCGACGGATTCGAACGTGACGACGTACGACTGGACTCAAATAAGGAAGTTCATAGCCAGTAGCCAATAGCTGCCCTAGCGTCGGTTTTAGTCCGTCGGAATAGCATACACACGAGCGAATTTTTCGGAGGGACCGGGTCCGGCGGAGTTCCGTCGGAAAAATTTGAAGCATGTTCCATATTCTAAAGTCCGTCAGACTTTGGCGAATCAAAAGTCCGTTGCAGCCCACACACGATCGAATAGTCTGACGGAATCATTCCGTCGGACTTTGGATGTTCAAAAGTCCGCTCGTGTGTACGCGGCATTAGAATTCCAATTTAGAGTATAAGCACAATACACAGAGGTACATGTCCGCTTGCACTATGTTGCTTCAAGTAAAAAAAAGGGGATCAAACCACCGACCATTCCTTCGCCACCGATTTGCATTACATATTCGGTGTGTCCGAGAGACTAGCTGAGGTGGAGAGGGAATGTTAAAGAAGGAGTTGATTCAGAAATGTTATCCATAAAAATACATGTTTATTGTTAAAATTTTGTTGCAACTATTGTCAGTCTATTCATGAAATGTCATGGGCACATATTAAGCCCATGCCCAATGCATAGTTAATTGGGAACAATAAAAGGGAAATGTGACACGTCACTGATAAATTGCATGTATGCACTGGTACCAAATTTAGTTTTTTGTGGAATCTGTTATATTCTTAATATCTAAATTTTAATTGGCTTTATTATACTTTATTTAGAATATGAATTCTCTATTGTGTGAAAGAAAACTCTGAATCAATCAATCTCCATGTTATGACATGCTAGAATTGAAAAAGTAAACATTTAAAACCTGTCAGGATTTTGATGAATATTGTAAATCTTATATATGCTTTTAAGGGATATATTCCTATGTAATTGAGATGTTGTTTACGGTTTAGAGTCTGAAACTTCCCTTCCCCCACTTCCTGTGTTTAAGTGACACCAGATGTTAGTAACCACTCTTTAGCCCACATCCTTGTGAAGGAGGGTTTATTCTTTTGGCGCGAATTTAGAAGCTTTGGTTGATATAAGCAAAAGGCTGAGGAAGAGTCTCTCTCTCGCAACTACACTCTGAAGACAACATACATTCCAGCAAACAGACTCTTAGCTATTTTCAGCATACAAAGGATTATACCGCCATTTTAGATAGAACACATGGTCTAGCTTGATTTTGATATCTTTGAAAAGAAAGAACGATACTAATAATTTTATCATTGTACTATTTTTGTAAGTATTATTTTCTACTTTAGTGTGTACAATAAAACACACTTTTTGATTTACGCTGACTCAGAACTAATTAAGGAAATTTATCTCACAATCTCAATCGGTCTTACCAGATATATATATATATATATATATATATATATATATATATATATAAGATATATATAAGAATATATATTATATATATATATATATATATATATATATATATATATATATATATATATATATATATATATATATTATTTTTATTTTTTTATTTTTTTACAGAATCTGATCAGATATACATTTTTAAAAGTAGCATTTCAATTTATGTATAGGGTATCTTGATTATTTCAGTTAGAGTCTGACTTTAAGGACTGTTTTAGTTGCAATTGCCTGTCCTTACATTGTTGAAGTTAAAAGGTGTTAAAAATGTGCTATATTTGTGAAAATGGTTTTAATTGTGTTTGAGCTATATTAACAAGGATTGGGGATTTTAAAATGTTTGATATTCTCTTTTTTTTGGTAAATACAAATTAAGGATTTAAAAATATTGGAAAAAGGTGTTCAAAGGTGTTCACATTGTGTTTTCTTGTTTTGAGAGTAGAGGTTATTAGGCCCATGTTTCTGATAATGTATATTTCCCTAAAAGTTTGGGGTTAAATTAAAATTGATAATGGGATTTTGGTAAAAAGGGTGAAACTATAAATGTTTGAAGAGTTACTGAAATTAAGTAACCAGGACCAAAATAAACTGCTTAATGTATTGAGTCCATGTGATACTAAAATACTGAGGGGAAAGTTTGTTTGAATAACAGTCAGAGTAACTATTATGGATATATTTACCTTTTGAATTCCCAGAGTGTCAATTGTGAAGTGTTAATGATGTAATTTTGTTTATCCACCAATGTTTTGTTTGTTACTGATGATCAGATATATTTGCAAAGTTGGGAGGCTGACTTCTGAGTCAGAATATGAGTTTGGGTAAAATGTTCTGTTCGGAGATCCTCGGGTCCACTTGGGTCCCGGGAATAGAAGGAACTAAAAGGTGTTTACGTTTTGTTGAAATACTGGATTTGAAGGGGGGAAAAAAAGTTTAGTTAAATATATTGAATCTATATAATGAAAACTCTTGCTGAGAAACATTTTTATTTCTGCATGCTTATGTTTGAGTCAATGAGGAATATTATTTTTAATACTTCCAATGGTTAAGGCCTGAATAGGTAGATTCTGTGATTATTCATGTTTGATGAGGAATATCTGCCCCAGCCAGCCAGCATTCACCCCTAGCCCCATGCACATGAAGAAATGCTCACCCCATTCATACCCTGCCCTATACCCTAACCGGATGAAGAGATGACTATGGCTTTGACAAGCAAATCTTCGTTGTTCATCTTTGTTGTTCAAATACCATAGGAGGTGCTTAGATGGCTAAATGTGGACTCCTGCGGGAAAATGTTCCTGGAAATGACACCTTGAGGGTTAGCCAATGATGCATGCCCAAGATCTGCAGATTTCCAGTGAGCAAGAGCATCACCAGGGAGAGATCCAGATACAACAGCCCGAAGACCCAAGTTTGGCCCAATGTGTTTTGGGAAAAGTTTAGGAGAATGAGAATTATAATGTGGACATTTCCTTTTCCTTTCTTTTTATGAATTTAATGAACATTGAGAAGCCATACAAGAGACTTTTTTTTGCTTTTCTTTGGGGCTATTTTATTTGGCCTAAAGGCTGTCCTGCCCCTCTCACTTGCTTTTATAGACTGTCACGCCCCCTCCCCCTTTAAATTTTCATGGATAATTGCTATGCAGTTTAGATTATGTGATTATTGTTTTCTATTTTTACATGCTTAGTGTGGCGGTAAATTTGTGGGAAAGTAGTCCAGGTGAATGTCGGGGGCATATTGCGTTTGTTTGTCACGTTTGTGACAAAAGAGAGGATTGTAGTAATATTCCCGAACCGTTGTGACTGATATGCTTTGCTATGCTCTGCTATTTCAGTATACAAGATACCGTAAATTTGCAACTATAACAGAATGCTTAGAAAGATGCGTGCACAAGCTATGTACTATATATATATATATATATATATATATATATATATATATATATATATAATATATATATATATATCATTATGGGTTGGTTTGTCTGGGACAGGATGCATGACTTATGACTCATAACCAGATGGCCTGTTGACACTTGTTAACTCATGATAACGTATCTTAGAGGGTCACTGACTTGTATAACCATATAACTGTATATTTCTATACGAATACATAATTTACTACCCACTCCCCCCTCCCCTCTTTCTATTGGTATGTTGAACTATATATAAGCTGTAACACACCTAACAAAGACAGACATTTTCTTGAACTCACTTCTTGTGTCTAATGTTCAGTGAGATGTCTCACGGTACCGGGGGTCTTCGGTGGTCTGCAATATTAACCCTTGGTTGGTCTGTCATGTACCTGGAGTACTGTAAATTCCCTACCACCACTTTAATTTGCAGGGATTCCTTTCAGTTCCTATTTGGCTATGGAACAGGGAAGTGAAGGGAAATTTCTGCAATGGGACACAGATGGTGAAACAAAATCTGACAGGAGTTTTTACCCTACCTTACTCTATCCAAAATGAAAAAAAAATTGCCTATAGTTCTACTTTAAGTTAAGTTAAGTCGTTTTGCCTTTAGTTATACTTTCAGTTAGTTTATACTCCTTTGTACTCCATATATATATATATATATATATATATATATATATATATATATATAATTTATTTATTTTAGCATTTATACGTAAACTTTTAAAGTTTGAGCTTGTTTTTGTGGAGGGGTGCCTGCTTTGCCATTGTGACTTGAATGCCAGAGGACCTTATCTTGAAAATGAATCACAGACTAAGGTGGAGTGCAGGTCAGACTGCATTCCTGAGCTGCAGAGAGGTGTCAAAGAGCGCATGACCTGGTTGTGTCTTCTGCCAGGGATGCCTGGATCACAAGACGATGTGCATTTAAGTACAAACCCTCTAGCAGGTAACATATTCCACACAAATGTTGTTCAACTGCTTGCCTGGAGTTTAACATTAACATTTCTTTAATGGATAGATTTATATTTTTTCTGTCAAAATCAATGCAATCTGTAGTTCTAATCTTATCTGGTCTGCCTTCCACCATACAGCACTATCCACTTTACAACCAGTTTCAAATTGTAATTCCGCTGCTTACACGATGTGTCTTTACTCTTGCTGTATTTGTGAATGGCTATCCATCATCTTGGCTGAATATGATGCATCTATCGACCTTTCTGAAGAAATGTATCACTAACAGCAGAATTATAATTTCCTTTTCATACAAAGCCTGTTTCCATGACCTTCCCCACAAGCTTAGCGTCCTTGGGAGCTTACACTTTACAATGCGCTAGATACTTTGTGTCTCATGGTGATAGTATTTAAAAGGTGAGAAACAGAATTGTGAGCCACAGCTTAAGGTATAGCTGTGGGTGGCCAAACACAACCTGTGTCCGGTTTGTCCTTTACAATGCCATCAATGCTATTGAAAATCCTGCTGCTGTTATAAGATAACAATATATAATACATCAGCGTAAAGTGCATCCATAAGTCACAAATGACTTTGTAGATGATATGTAAAAGCAAAAAGCGGTCCTGCATGGGCTTGTGCATACCTTTTAAAGTGCAGTGTCAGTCACTGGTAGGAAGTAAGAGGTCACAGCAGTCCATACTGTGCCTAGACCCCCCAAACCGACCCCCCCTTCACACAACACATACATACATATTTACTAGCAATGAATAAAGCTCAGCTATACAGAGATTAGAGACATGCTCTCTAAAGATGATTCATAATGGAGCTTTAAAGTGGAAGTAAACTCCCCTATCGTTTTCAGCCAAGGAAGCTGCCATCTTTGCCTCTGTTTAATCTTCAACTGCTATGGTGCTGCACATGTGATTCGTTATGACACCAGCCATTGGATGGTTTGATAGTTTGACTGACAGCACAGCCAATGTGCAGTTAGCATTCCTGGCATGCCTTTTTTTTAACGATGGGTTTACTTGAACGTTAAGCTATATAGCATAGCTACCAAATGTCCCTTATTTTGGTGGACTCTCTTGGAGCCAAATACTTCTGTCCTTCTATCCCACTCAGTTCTCCGGTGTTTTGCCCAAATGTCCAGACCTCTATAACCCAGATGGCAAGCAATTGTGCTGCAAGTTTGAAAATGACTTGCTAAGCGATTGCTAGACTTGCCAGGCTTCAAATGTTTGTTGCACATTTGCAGGAAGTCCGCATTGCATGACTCCAGATCAACTTTCTTTGCAAACATTCTGCAAGTCTGCTGCAAGTTCTGGTTCAGTTATGTTGTACAATAGTCATCCCAACACAGGGGTCACTGTGGCTGAATTGTCATGCTGTAGACTTGCAGAGCTCTTGCTGTAGACTCACCACTGCAACTTTGCTCTTGCTAGAGACTTGTCACGAAAATTTGCTACACATTGCAAAGTGTCAACTAGAACTTCAAATAGAACTGCTTCAAGTGCTCTGCAAGTGTACAACTTGCCAGTGAAAATGTGCAGCAAGTTAACAGACTTGCAATTCAACACGTCCACAAATTTGTGGCAAGCTATCCTTGCTATATGGGAAGGTGTTATCTGCTAGCCAAAAGTGTTACAAACATTTAGAGGTTGGATGAAATGTTTGATGTACTGTATTTCTTAATTTGAAAAGCCACTATAAAGGAAATGGAGTGGTTTAAAAAAAAAGCCATTCACTGTTTATCTAAGCAATTTATGCATATTCATCCCGGTCCGTGTAATCGGGGGCACTGCATGGGATGTACCCTTTGCCCAGAGGTGTCTCTTATTCCCATCTCAAGAGGTTGGGAGGTATATTATATGGAAGGACAGGAATGCTTCTCAAAGGGATTGACTTCCTAAAGGCAATTAGGCTGGATTCACACTGGTGCGACACGACACTTGTCCTACTTTGGATCCAACTTTGCCCTGGATCCCCGCTTATACCAGGCACTGTGTTTGGTATGCATCTTGAGGGGGAACTCCATGCCAAATTGTAAATAAAAAACTGGCATGGGTTCCCCTCCAAGAGCATACCAGGTCTTTCTGTCTGGTATGGATTTTAAGGGGAACCCTCTATGCCAAAAAATGGCATGGGCCATACCAGACCCTTATGCCAGCAACCGTAACAGGCTGCATGCCCTCAACATGGGGGTGGGTGCTTTGGGGTGAGGGGTTGATGAGGTTGATGAGAACAAGGGCCTCTTCCCAACAACCCTGGCCATTGGTTGTCAGGGTCTGCAGGCGGGGGGCTTATCGGAATCTGGGAACCCCCTTTAATAGATCCCAGCCCCCCCACCCTCATGTGAATGAGTGTGGGGTACCAAAGTAGTGCAGGAAGCATCTTCAAAGTCGGACCTACTTCTGTTGGATCAGTTAAGACGGCTCCCATAGGGAAACATTAATTTTCACACGTCATGTGACATGAGTTCCCAATGTCGGAGTGTTTGTCGCACCAGTGTTAACCCGGCACCTAGACTGTGCGCTTTAAAAAGTGCAGTTGCACTATGCAAGCGCAGCTGCTCCAGATGCCTAGTAAATGAGCAAAAGCTCTGCAGGCAAAAATGCTGCTTTTTTAAAAATTTTCCTTGCACATGATTGGGTACTTTTTGCAAAGTGAAGCTTTACCTCATTTACTAAGCTCTGGGGCAACTGCACTTGCAGAGTGCACTTCTATTTGCCTTTAGTAAATCAACCCCCATGCCTCTTGTAGGGTTGACACCTTTTTAGGTAGAAACTGAGGTTAACATTTAGGATGGACGGGTAGTTTGCCTAGCCGTGGTTGAGTAGGTGTGGATTAAAATAAGTGTGCATTGGTTAAACTAGATGGACTAGTGTCTTTTTTTTTCAGCCAGACTAACTATGTACCTATGTATGTAACCTGTGTGGTTTTGTTATAATTAATATGGTGAAATATAGGCAAAGTTTAACACCAGTACAATAACCAATCTATGGGGTGGTTACACCAACAAGGACAGAGTACCAATAGAAAATAGCACAACCACCAGCACACATAATTTAGTCATATAAGTTTGAACTGGAAAATTAACGAGCCAGGAAGGTGACAGTCCTTGTACAGCTCTACAATAAAATATTTGGTTAAATAAAAAAAAAATAGTGCAGTGCTTGAAGTAAATTGAAGTGAACACAGATATAAATACAATAAATTTGATAAAATAATATGATATATAGTCCAAAGTATTGACATCACAGTGATTATTCGAAAATCTTCTTCAATGTGAGAATCACCATGTAACAGTCCTTGAAACACCCAGTTCTACCGTGATTCAAAACCATGAAAAGGGGCATATAAGCTTACCAGATTGAGTGGACTCCCATACTGTAGGGACGGTGTCCATCACGCTTGTATGGATGTGACATCCAAATTAGCAAAATGGACATCTCTCCACTGGGGATGGTCAATATAGTAACATATCACATATAACTCTGTGACCTACACATGTGAAACTTGTAGTTGGTCACAGCTCAACGTCACCATCATTAGCCATATAAACGAGAACAGTGCCAAACTGCTAGGCAATGTTTAGTAAAATCCAAGAATAACACTCACATGTTCATAAGTATCAAAGTGCTTATATATAGCAATTGTTCCAGGACTCACTTTCTGGATAAAAGAATGCAATTACATTACAAGCACAGGCTCCGCCCAATGAATTTCCTCATAGCTGACGTCGTTTGGGGCTCATAAAATATTTAGAGAACATTTAGTAACTGTGGGGCACATCTTGGGGGATATAAAGGGGGGGCTTATCATGACTTTGCATTTGGACTCCTTCATTTGTTGCTCTGGCTAAAATCTAAGGGTGTCTCCACTCCTGGGAAAAACACCTGCCTTATTATCTGTCTCCTATTACCAACAAATAAAACAAGTGCCGTTTGCCAGGCTGGAAAAATACCTTCCACATGGCAGCCCTTCTTTTGAACGAAAAAATATTGGGGGCACATTCTTAGAGCAAGCTGTGAGCTAACAATTCAGGTCAGGTCAGTTCAGCACTTTGTGAAAGGAACTTGTGATTCTGTGCTTTAGTAAGTGTAGTCAAAGTAAATTATAATAGTCACTTTTTGCAGGACAAGACACAGGGGGGAGATTTACTAAAACTGGTGCACACAGAATCTAGTGCAGCTGTGCATAGTAACCAATCAGCTTCTAACTTCAGCTTGTTCTAAAAAGCTTTGACAATAAAACTTTAACGCTGATCGGTTACTATACACAGCTGCATCAGATTCTGTGTGCACCAGTTTTCGTAAATCTCCCCCATAGTGTCTTCATTTCTATTTACTGTAATATGGATGTCTGAGTAGCTGTAAACATATGTGATCTGGATTGAATACTGGTCTGTGCAACTTGGTGCATTCATACTTCATTTAATAAGTAATCACTTGCATTATAATGTTTCATACATGTAGAGAAGACCTTACCAGTCCCTCTCGTTGATTCCTCACTTTCTGTAGAAGACGTAATCCGGGCTTGTTAGCTGCAGCTGACAATATAGTTCTAAACAGTTTAGGCGTGTCTTGTTTTGGGGGTATAAGGAGAGCAAAGCCCCTGAGTACAACTGCCGGCTGTGCTGGTTTCCCTTTCTCCTTCAGCAGGTTCCTGCACATAAGAAAAATGGAATAGGTTAAAACATTTGTTAACCCAAAATAAATAAATAAGATGGATGCTGCTCCTTTAAAGCATGTTATATGACACAGTGCTTGTCCTATGTCATTTGGCCCTTGGTAACACCTAAAAAAACCTGGCTGATCCTGCCTGTTTCTCCCCACCCCTCTGTAAACTGACCACGGTGTATCATGGCTGCTGAGACCAGCACTGTGGTCAGTTTAGGTGCCTCTGTCATCCGCAGCCTGCTATCTGCTCTCCTCACTGTGTCATATCCTCCTCCTCCCTCCTCTGTGTGTGTGTGTGAGCTGCCCCTCCACCCTCCTGCTGCTCTCATAACATTAAGGCCGCGTACACACGGGCGGATTGTCTGTCCAACTTAGTCCGCTGAACCGTGTTTCAGCGGTCAATCCGCTCGTGTGTGGGCTTCAGCGGACTTTTTCAGCCGACAGTCTGACGGACTTTGTCTTTCGGAATTTCCGTAATTTTGTCCGTCCAAACTTGGTTTTGTCCGTCCAAACTTGGTTTCAGCGGACAGTCCGCTCGCGTGTAGGCAAGTTGGACGGACTAAGTATGGCGCATGCTCAGAAAGGATTTACATGGCCGAAGGTTGCATTGCAGTGTATTGGACGTCGTTTTTCTAGTCCCGTCGTACGTGCTGTACACGTCATCGCGCAAGTTTTCAGCGGACTGTCTGTTCATCGTGTGTGGTCAAGTCCGTTCATTCAAAAGTTGAACGGACTGTCTGTCGGATTGTCTGACGAACTTAGTTGGGCAGACAATCCGCCCGTGTGTACGCGGCCTAACATGTATACACCATCAGCATTGCCTCCTATTGCAGTGTTCCCCTCTGTGAATGATTTATAAATATAAATGCTGTAAATACATCATTTAGAGCTGAGATTGTGATCACATGACCAGCCAGCTCTCTCCTCCTCTCCTCAAGACTGACATCAGCAGAGGTATCTCAGCCCCGCTCCCTGTATCTCTCAGAGGAGGAAAAGAGAAAGCTGGCCAGTCATGTAATCGCAATCTCGGCAGTGAAATTAGGTATTTAAAGCATTTATTTTTATAAATCACACACAGAGGGGGATACTACCATAGGAGTGCTGATGGTGTATACAGGTAATGGCTTGTACACACGGTCATACATTCCGACAACAAAATCCATCAGATTTGTTCTGACGGATTTTGTGCCAAATGCACACGGTCGGACAAAGTTGTCGGAAAATCCGATCGTTCGGAACGAGGTGATGTACGTTGCGTACGCCGGGACTATGTAGAGGCTAGTAGCTAATAGGGGGCAGCACAGTGGTGTAGTGAATAGCACTACCTAGCAGTAAGAAGGGTCGCTGGTTCGAATCCCAACCACGACACCACCTGCCTGGAGTTTGCATGTTCTCCCTGTGACGGTGTGGGTTTCCTCCAGGTACTCCGGTTTCCTCCCACAATCTAAAGATATGCAGGTAGGCTAATTGGCTTCTGTCCAAAATTGGCCCTAGTATATGAATGGGGACCTTGGATTGTGGGCTCCTTGAGGGTAGGGACAGACATGAGTGTGCAATGTACAGGGATAGGGACAATTGTAGACACTCACTCAGGTTGAACTGGATGGACTGGTGTCTTTATTCAACCTAACTAACTATGAAACTATGATCAGAATTTAGAAGTAGGATTAATACACGGTATTGATACAGAGTACACAATAGTTTAAACACAATGAAAATTGGCACCATTGATCTATTTACAGTATGTAGCTTCCCCCCAAACATACTGTTAAAACATACTGTAATGCCGCGTACACTTGACCGGACTTTCTGACAGCAAAGGTCTGACGGAACGAGTCCGTTGGACAATTAGATCTTGTGTGGGCTCCATCGGACCTTTGCTTGCCAAAAATCTGGCGGACTTTAGAAATAGAACATGTTTTAAATGTTACCACCGGAACTGCGCCGGACCGAGAAATCCGTTCGTGTGTATGCTAGTCCGACGGACAAAAACTGATGCTAGGGCAGCTACTGGCTATGAACTTCCTTATTCTAGTCCAGTCGTACGTCATCACGTTCGAATCCGTCGGACCTTGGTGTGATTATGTGTGGCCAAGTCCGTTCATTCGGAAAGTCTGTCGGAACTCCGCCAAAACTCCGTCTGAAAGACCGCCAGACCTAGTCCCTCAAAGTCTGGTCGTGTGTACGCGGCATAAGGCTGGCCATAGATGGTTCGAATCTCGGCCAGTTCAGCAGGAACTGGAAGAGATTCCAATCATGTATGGGCAGGCTGAATGCACCAAATTAAACAATCGATTAACTTGGATAAAACCAGCCTACTGCATTTTGCATGTGATTATCGCTAGTGGCAAGTATAGCTTCTCCCGGTGGGGACAGCTTCCCCTGCCCCCTCCTGCAAGATGAATACAATGGATCACCGGGAAGGATTCCCCTGTCAACACTGTCTGTGTTAATAGGGGAATAAGCCCTTGGTTGCAGGAAAGAAATCTGTTCTGTGTATAGGCAGCGTAAGGTTAATTGGCTTATACCCAAACTGGCCCAGCAATGTGTATTTGTGTACTTGTATGACTGCTGTATAGAAGTTAGAGTGTAAGCTTCTTTGGCGCAGAAAAGATTTTCAATGGTCTGCTCTGTAAATCACCGCTTAATAATTTATAGGAAAAAAGATGCAGTTCAGGGAGTGTTGAGTTTCCTACTCTGTGAACTAAAAAATATTGGGCTTCAGATAACTTTAAATGTACTTATACGTAAACCCCAGCAATAAACGTCTCTATTTGTTCCATTTTGGTCTGTTAAGCATATCATTGAAAATATTTTGCTTTTTGCTACAGGTGAGCCTATATTTAGGCTTACCTGTAGCTACACTGGATATCTCCTAAACCTGCATGGTTTAGGTGATATCTCCTGTATTTGCATGTGCCAACGTCAACGGCACCTGTACACTGAAGCAATGGCACGTGCGTGCCGTTGCTTTAGTTAGACTGTGCCCTGACCGGCGGCTCCCATGCGCATGCACAGGAGTGACTTCATTGCGGCTCCGGCCAATCACAGTGCCAGAGTCCGCGATACCCGGAAGTAACTTTGGGAGCGATGTCGGGCCCCGGAGCAGGGTACTTGGATGGCTGTAAGGGCTTCGATCTAAGGTAAGTAATTCATAATAAGCTAGTATGCTATGCATATTATCTCATTATGCCTTTGTTTTACAGTTTTTTTTCTTTTCTTGAGTTTACAACCACTTCAATCTTGACAGAATTTCAGAGCTGTCTTGTGCATACTTCCTGTGTTATTGCAAAGAGTCTATTTAGTTGTTTCAATTCTTATTTTAGGACTGTAAGACTACTTTGACACTGCGGTAAAGAAGCGCTACCTTTTAGCACCGCTTTAGCGCCGTTTTACCGGTGCTATTCGGCCACTAGCAGGTGGTTTTAACCCCCGCTGGTGGACGAAAAAGGGTCAAAACTGCCTGCCAGGAGCACTTTAGTATACGCCGCTCCTACAGCTCTGCAAAGATGCAGCTTTTCCTTTAAGAAACAAAGCATTCCCCATTCTGCCTAGTGACAGGACAGTGATCTACTGCTCTCTGGCATCGAGAGCAGTGATCACTGCCCTGTGTGTTAAAGCCCAGCCCCCTAACAGTTAGAATCACTCCCTAGGACACACTAAATCCCTTCACTGCCCCCTATGAGTTAACCCCTTCACTGCCAGTGTCATTTACACAGTAATTGATGTCTTTTTATAGCACCGATCGCTGTATAAATGACAATGGTCTCAAAATAGTGTGAGAAATGTCCGATGTGTCCGCCATAATGTCACAGTTCCTATAAAAATCGCAGCTCACCGCCATTCCTAATAAAAAAAAGAAATAAAACTATCCCCTATTTTGTAGACGCTATAAATTTTGCGCAAACCAATCAATATATGCTTATTGCGATTTTTTTTACCAAAAATATGTAGAGGAATACATATCGGCCTAAACTGAGGTAAAAAATCGTTTTTTTTAAATATATTTTTGGGGGATATTTATTATAGCAAAAAGTAAAAAATATTGTGTTTTTTCAAAATTGACGTTCTTTTTTTTATAGCGCAAAAAATAAAAACCACAGAGGTGACCAAATACCACCAAAAGAAAGCTCTATTTGTGGGAAAAAAAGGACGTAAATTTTGTTTGGGTACAATGTCCCACGACCGCACAATTGTCAGTTAAAGAGACACAGTGGCGAATCGCAAAAAGTGCTCTGGTCAGGAAGGGGGTAAAATCCTCCGGGGGTGAGGTGGTAAAAGTGTAAAAAAATAAAAAATAAAAGAAGGAAATGTGCATGTATTGTAGAAATATGCTGAGTATATATATATATATATATATATATATATATATATATATATATACATACATCTTTAGATTGAGAGCCTGCTCTTCATTTTTCCGACAGAAAACCTTTTTATCAGATTTTTTCGATCATGTGTATGCAATTGCGACAAGCAAAATTCTGACGCATGCTCGGAAACAATTTGACACATGCTTGGAAGCATTAAACTTCCCTTTTTTACTACCGTCGAACGTGTTGTACGTCGCGGTGTTATTGACCGTCGGAATTTGGTGTGACCGTGTGTAGGTAAGACAGTTTGAGCAAAATTCCATCAGAATTCCGAGAGGAAAACCATCAGAGCTTTTTCAGACGAGAATTCCGATCGCGTGTACGCGGCATAAGCATTTTTTCTTTTTCTTTGATCCTGGTAAAGGTCAATTTGTGCTGCCAGTGGGGCAGCCATTAAAGTAGTTTACAGGTTTGCTTTAAAGCTACATTAATAGTATTGATGAAATGGATGAACATTGAACAAAGGGTTACAAAACAGCATTCGAACCATCTGAATCTGGCTTTATGTTACCATTCAATATTTATCGCAATCTATTATAACCCATAGTATCTGGATTCACATGCACAAGTCTCCTAGATGATTCTAGTTCTTCCTCCTGGCAATAAATGGTAAAACCTTGTAATATAAATGAATGAAATTCCAACAGAATAGCATGGACTCCCTTGAAATAGGATGTAGGTGGGTGAATCTGGGAACTTCAGCAAAGGTATTTTTCAATAGAGAAAAAGGAAATGGGAACTAGTGAGTCATCACATTAATGAGCTGACATTTTCATTTTTCAGCATGAATATTAATGTAAATTAATGCCAGATACAGTATATGTTATGTTTAAATGCTTTTGGCCCCTAAAAGCCTAGAACCAGCATCATCCGAGTCACGTTTTAAAGCAGAACTTCAATCATTTTTTCAACTTTCCATCGAATTAATCTTCTGCCCTTGTTGTTTTATCTTTGGATAGTAAAACATTTTTTTTCTGCCAGTAAATACTTTATACAGCCCACTTCCTGTTTCTTGTCTGGTCATTAGCCTAGGCTTATGACATCATGTACAGCTCTCTCTTTCGCTCTCGTGAGAGTTTGCCATGAAGGGAGGGGGGGGGGGAGAGTAATAAAAGGGCCAATGAGAGCTGCAGGGCTGGAGGTGCGCCTCTGTATGTCTGTGTAAATCCAGGAAATGAACAGGCAGCAGCTTCAGCTGCCCACAGTTAAACATGGCTGCAGCCAGACTCAGTGGAGGGAGATTTCTGCAGCATATTTGGCAAGTAGAGAATCACAGCATATATAAAATAATATGCAAAGAGGTTGGAAGGAAGCTTCAGAATGGCAAAAATGTTTTTATTGCAGATTATGTGAGTAGACTGCAGTTCCTCTTTAAATTGAAAGCCTAATGTCACTATGTGGGTCTTTGAAACTTTTACTGTGTGTTTCTGTATTCTTTATACATGGGATTCCTAATGCCATTGAACTGGCTTTCAAGGTGCAGTGAGATTGAAGGTGAGATTACAAATATTGATCTGAGCTTACTAAAGGAGATGGTGTGTGAAAGATTCAATCCATTCCCTTTCAACAAAAGGGAGAAATTAATGGGTGATCATTGGTACACGTCCACATCAAAATAAAAGATCTGTACTTCCCATCATACGAATACACTATAAATGACAGTAGCATCAATTCACAAACATGAATGAGCTATTTTACTTTCATGCATTTTTTTTATCTCATGACATATTTTATAGTAAAATATTAAATTCACAAAAAAAAAAAAAAAAAATTGGATTGTTTGAAATTGTTATTTTTTATCAACGTTTTACTCTTGAAAATGTGTTTTTGTCATTAATTTGTATTTTAGAAATCATTATTTTATTTCCAATGATAAATCCTACCTCTGTACAATTTCTTTTAAAACAGCATGTGTTTATTCACTTTATTGCTGCCATACGTCTAAAAATGCCTAATGGCTGTGATGAATGGCAGTTTATCCAGTGTCATTTTAAAATGGCACTGTATTAAAAGACAAGTATTTTTTTTTTTCTCAGAATCATACTTACCTAGGTAGATGCTGCATTTGTCCCACGCTCTAAGAGTGAGAGCCAAGCGACCAAACACCGTCGATTGCTCGGTTCTCAGGGCTCCCTGAGCAGAGAGCTGGTGACTGTCAGTCACTCCTGTCTATTCTGCTCCCCCTTCGCTCAGTGAAGTGCTGGTTTGTGGAGGGGGCGGCCAGCTCTGGTTTTCAGCAGCTCGCTGAGAGGCTGAGCCGGGTGCTGGTCCAGGCAAGTGGGCAGATCCTGACTTCATTGTCGTGATCTTGTCCCAGCCTGGACCGGCCCTGTGACATCAGCTAACAGCGGGCTGAAAATGGGTCACAGGACTATAGAATGAACTGCACAACTGTAATCCACAGGGGAAGTACAACCACATAGACTCTGACTATTCTTCTCCTTTAAGCACCTTTTGGCAGCCATTCTGCCAGTTAATGTCCATGAACCAAGCCATCCATGGATGATTTGGGTCATAGACACAGTGTACAGAGCCGTTCCAAAGGGCTCTGTACCTTTAGGATTCCTGCGATTGGTCATAGAGAGACCAACCACAGCGATCACAGATAAAAATAATGTAGTGTTTACATCAGTGAGTTCTGCTCTTCTTTTTACAACTCATTCATTAGTTTGGAACTATGCACACCTTGGCAGCAGCAGCTGAAAATAAAGTTTAATCCTTTCATCTGCCTTCGCTCATACACTACCAATCTTCAGCCTGTCTGTGTGATCTGCATCTCAGTTTTCCTGCCCATGTGCACCTTAACCACTTCATCTCCATCCTGCATCTGTATATGACCTGTACATTAACCCCTTCACCACTGCCTCCCTCTGTATATGCTTGTATACCAACATTTCCAAAAAATTGTGGCAAAAACTTAGACCAAATGAAATGAAAATATTTACTTTCCACAATGGGGGACATTTTGGAGGTGTTTGTACTGCTCTGGCATTTTTATTTTAACAGAAACTAAGGGAAAGAGGTTTTTATTCAAAATGTTTGGCCCTTTTTGCTTTATATTGAAAATTAAAAAACAACTAATGCCCCGTACACACGACCGGTTTCCCATCGGAATAAACTCTGAAGGTTTTTCCAATGGAATTCCGCTGAAACTGTCTTGCGTACACATGGTCACACCAAAGTCCGACCATCAAGAATGCGGTGACGTACAACACATATGACGGGACTAGCAAAAGGGAGTTCAATAGCCAGTAGCCAATAGTTTTCATCTCGCACCTGCTTCAGAGCATGCGTCGTTTTTGGTCCATCGGAATAGCATACAGACGAGCGGTATTTCCGATAGGAATTGATTCCGTCGGAAATATTTAGAACATGTTCTATCTCTAGGTCCGTCAGAATTTTCGACGTACCACTCGTGTGTACATAGCATAAGTGGTTGCTAAATACTATCAAACAAAACTCTATCTGTCAAAAAAAAAAGATATTAAATATATTTGGTACATTGCTGTTATTTGTTAGTCAAAGTATCATAGCACTGGAAACTGAAAAATGGCTATTAGAAATAAATAGAGGCTATTAAAAATAAAAAAGCACCATCCCCTCTGTTGCTGTAATCCAGAATACTCTTTTCTGCCACAAGATGCCCTCAGTCTTCTAAGAGGCATCATTCAACCCATTAGATTGAGGACATTATGTGAGTGAAAGATGTCATGGACCCACCACCAAGCACTTTGTTAACAATGAGATGCAGTGATAATCTCTGCATTAGTAAAGTCACCCTTATCTCTAGTTTAAAAAGATTATATTCAAGTTCATATTCGTAACTCAAAAAATAACCTTCTATTGCTCTTATGCCCCGTATACGCGATTGAAAATTTCGACATTAAAAGTCCGATGTGAGCTTTTGGTCGGAAATTCCGACCGTGTGTGCTCCATCGCACTTTTGCTGGCAGAATTTCCGCCAGCAAAAGATTGAGAGCAGGTTCTCTATTTTTCCAACGGAAAAAGTTCCAATCGGAAATTCCGATTGGATTCTGTGCAAAATTCGCAGAATCCATTTTAAATATAAATTTTTAACAAATTTCATAATAGATATCATAGAAAATATACAAGTTCTAGAAATAAAAAAATAACAAGGTAAAGGCAAGATATTAGATGAATGCAGGAGCTGTATAAAACGTGAAAGATGAGCAAGTTCAGCTAAGTTACCTTAAAAAAGTTAGAATCTTTGTTGTTGTGGTAGTTTCACACTCTCTATATTTTCTAGTAATGACTGTCCTCAGGACTTAAATGGGTAGGAAATCCATGATTTTACAGCTGCCAGCAGAAAAGGAGGTAAGTGGAAATCTTCCAATGGGGTTCTAATGACAGCTATCTAATGCCGCGTACACACGATCAGAGTCCGGCGGACAATTTTGAGTCAAGACTTCTTTCTAAGTCCGCCGGACTTTTAGGAAGAAAAAGTCAGCCAGAGCCCACACACGGGCGAATAGTCCAATCGTGTGTACGTGGCATAAAAGATAATTTCCATTTGATTTGTTGAGATTTCCTCATACTTCCTGTCGGGTGGAGACAGCAGAAATAACTAAGAGAAATTCCAACTATCCCCGTCTTCTTATAGCTTGCCAAGGGCAATCATTAGAACCTGCAGTGACACAGTGCTCTCTTCGTAGCTGGCATGTGTTCTGCTTTAGATGTAAAATGTGTAATGCCAGGGACTTGCTTCTGATGTACAATGTATATTGTCAACCATTCTGTTTTTTATTTAGCATATCCCAGGGCAGGGATAAAGAGGGGAAATTCAGGGACAGCTGACTTAGGGAACATTCACACCAGCAGCTGTATTACAACGCAACTGGTGTATAGTGGAGAACTGTCATCAGCACACCAAGAAGTCCTGAAATAGCATCCAAAGCTTTATTATCGTAGTTATATGGTAAACAGAAGGCAATGTCTTAGAGCCATGCAGGGCCTGACAAAGGGGCCCTGCATGGCCCCCAAAACATTGCCTTCTGTGTACCATGTGACCATGATAATAAAGCTTTGGACCCTTTTTGAGGAATCCTTGGTGTGCTGATGACAGTTCTTCACTTGGAACTTTTATGGTTCCCAGCCTATGGTCATAGCACCGCCCATCATTAACGAATAGCCATCTTTAGGAAAGTGTGTGTGAGGAATATTGTGTTTGGTGTACAGTGGGGTGAGGTGGGATAACAGCAGTACTGATGTGCCACTCATATTGCATCCCACTGTAGACATTTTTTTTAAAACAAACTTTATTGAAATGTCAAAGTGACATTTGGTGTTGGTTGCGACTCACTGAAAGGTGGTGAATTGCCTCACATTGTGCTATGCTGGAAAAAGTTTTGCTTGTTATACTTTATTTCAGCACACGCTATTGCAACCTGATGGTGTGAAACGACCAGGTATGAGACAAGGAATTTTGCCTAGTTCTGTTGTGGGACCATGGTGAGACTGCGCTACCAACTGCACCTGGTATGAATGTACCCTAAGGCAGTATTTTCTTTAGAGCAGAGATGGACAATTAGGTTTCCCAAGGGGCCACATGAGAAACTGGGACTTTTGTGGAGGGCCAAACTTAATTCTGCTCATTATTAATTCGGGCCCTGGGAAAGTCCATAAACCAAACACCTGGCGCTAGGAATAATAGGTATGAAATAGGTCATGAATTAGGTCTCTTTCAAATGGGCAACACTGACTGTGTTGATGGGGGAATCATGCAGTCTTCTTTTCTGCGACCTCTGGTTGCAGGAAAGAAAATTATATCATCTATGGCTGGCTTTAGAAGCTTGGGGATAAGTTACTTCACTTAGAAGCTTGATGGTGAATAACTCCACAGTGGCTGCAGCTACAAAGTTTAGTAAGAGCTTATTTTAATGTTTATTTATTGCTTGTTAAAAATATGAAAGATATTTGATTATCCACAGGCTCACAATTCTCAATTATTACAATATCAATGAGCAGTATGCAGCATTTAATAAAGTAAACATGAATTTGCATCGGACCTGTTTATCATCTGATTTCAGTAATTATTTACTGATTTCATAATTACTTTTAATTACTGTAAATTTCTACCTACTGTACATCATGTATTCTCATCGTTTTGCATATACAGCCACACCATGTAAAGCTAAAGGTAATAAAAATGATACAAGCAAATAATGGATTGCTCTAATTTGCCTGTGATTTTAAATACAAAATTGCACGCTGACTGCCACAGGGGGTGCATCCTTTTAATAAACTTGGTCATAGTAGTTTTATTACTGTGTAAAATTACATTAATTTTATATTGATAGCAGATAAGCAATGAATGGTTGAAGTCATCAGCAGACAATTTACTTATACATGTTTTTCCTATGGATAATGCACAAAAAGCTTTTACAAATAATTATGCCTAACCTGATGTTATTGAACCAAAGCTCCCCTGTAGATTGAACTAACATAATTACTACACATCTGAAAATGTAGAGATAAATAATAATACACATGGATCAGGAAAACTGTGCTTTGTGTGCTTATGACTCCAGGAGAAGAGGGCTCTATTTGAATAAACAACTCCAGGTAACAAGTAAAATCAATCAATGAACTGCTAATCAGTAAAACAATGCAGCAATAAAATCAAAAACTACACTAAATTTAATTAGCTGTAATACACTTCAGACAGAATTCACAGCATGCCTCACATGTGTGATGCAAAGGTCTCTTCCTAAAGACTCTTTTATACAGTTTCATTTTTTCTGACTGATGTATCACCAATGACATGTAAAAGTCAAACAATAGGCTTCCTGTGACTGAAAAACTCCAAGCAGCTTGTAGTGGGTCTTTCCTGTATGCCCCACCTGGATTTCAAGATGGTAAGCAAAAAAAGTTCCCAGATGGCCAAATTGCCCCTAGTATCACAAGTTAGCATCTCACATTTGAACATTACCTAGGATGGTCTGCATGCAAATTCAGTCTGCCTAGGATCTCCAATTCCTCCAGTCTGACAACCACCCATCAAGGCATTTTGATATTTGTATAACTGCTCCCAAGAGCCGTTCTACATTGCATCAGTGCTGAGGATTCTTAAGAGGAGAAATATCATAGGATATGGGCCCCATAATTTCAATTTAGAGAACAGGTTATTCAAGGTGAATAGACAACGAAGAAGTTGGGAGGGATACTCCGGCAGGGAGGCCAAAAGACGGGGAGAGGAGGAGAGAGGAAAAATCTATTTATTTATTCAGTTCGTTTTTTTTTTTCCTTATAGAGGTGGTACCAGGATATGAACTTGGATAGTTGGGAGGGAAGGGGTTAAGAAAAAATAATAAAGGTATATATTTGTAATGGTAAAATGAGAAGGCAACTTAATAAGTAATATGGAGATGGAAGTGAGTTAAATGAGGTGATTATATGCTATTGATGGGAATTGTTATACGAGAGATATATACCACTGCTTTGTAAGATTAAGAATAAAATGGATACAATAAAAGAAAAATAAATAATTATAAAAAAAAGATGAGTACAGCACTCTAGCAGCCTCTAACATAAGCCATGATCTGCCTACATTTCATGGCAAAACGTGTATAATATAATCTCTATGTAATTTCCATAAAACATTATTTTCTCAGAAAAGGCACTAACAGTAGCTTCATATCCTTAAGGCTACTTTCACACTGGGGCGTTGTGGGCGCTGGCAGTAAAGTGACGCTATATTTAGTGGTGCTTTACCGTCATTTTAGCAGCGCTATTTGCCCGCTAGCAGCCGAAAATGGTTAAAACCGCCCGCAAAGCACCACAAAGCGCAGCTTTGCAGGCAGGTGTGCAGCGCTGTCCCATTGTTTTCTATAGGAAGGAGCGCTTTAAGAGCGGTAAATACACTGCTCCTACAGTACTCCAAAGATGTGGCCATCCTGCAAGTGCACCGCTCCAGTGTGAAAGCCCGGAGACAGCAGCTATTTCATGGCTCTTTGCAGGCGCTATTTTTAGTGCTGTAGCGCCTGCAAAGCGCCCCAGTGGGAAAGGGGCTTTACAGTCATATATACAGTATGCAAGGGTTTAAAAAAAATGAGGTGCTGCATTTGACTATTATTCCTCCAGAGTAAGCCATGGCATGCAAAGCACCAATTACATTTAAACCTCCAAGGCATCTGTCATGCAGCTCTGAGAAATGTATTTGTTCTGACATTTTACATGAGGCTTTCTGCATAGGACTCAGAAGCCTGGAGAAGGTGTGTTTGAGAATTCCTCTCCTGCATCACTAACAGGCAACCAAAAGGGGTTCTCAGATACCAATGGAATGGAGTGAAGTGAACTGCTATGCTGAAGCAAGTACTTGAAGAAATCCTAAAGCTGACCATATACTAGTAACATTTTGTTAGAAAAATCTTCATTTTAGGAATGTTCATTTGAGTTTATTGATAGTGGGATCAAATCGATGGTCATTTTAAACCACAGTGACAAGATGATTCTGAATGCTGGATGGAAAATTTTCCTTAAACAAATGAATTTCTAACAGTGAATGTGGTTATAGTTTGGGAAAATCCATCCAATCCATGTTAAAAGCAAACTATTTTGTGAAGTACGTTTGAAAGACAGTGGTCATGTGATCAAATGTACAGATGAGAATTTCCATATGAGTGTTCATTCAAAAATGTACTAGTGCCAAAGCTCTGAGCAGATTGGATGCATTCCCTGTATATGCATCTCAAGCTTTTATTTGCACTGAACTGCAATACCTTTGGAGATTGCACTAACATTTAATTTATTATTTTAATGAGGACCTTCAGGCCTAGAGCATGATAAAGAGACATTCACAGGAAAGTATGAGAATGTCCCTAATATTTATAAGTAAACAATTAAAATCGTACTTGGCTTTCTTTGTCAGCAGTTTGTTTGACTCTGGATAGTGGATCAAGATTTCATTGAGATTCTTCTTATCTAAAATGAAGAGGTTAGCAAATCCATGTGCCACCACATTTGCCGTTCGCCTATTTCCACCTCCAGCAGAGAGCAGGCTGAAATAGATATAAGTTTACAGTTAACATTGAATTTGTTTAAAAAGTGTTGGACAGCAGACTACAATTAGTCGTTCTGACTGGCACCTGTCCTACCAGATTTCCCTGTTGCCAATGATATGTTCTGCTTTCAAATTTTTCTCTAACAAGAAGAAATGTTATCCTCCCCAGTCATTTTATAAAGCATGATAAAAGGTACTCTTTAACCACTTGACCACTGGGCACTTAAACACCCTTAATAACCAGACCAATTTTCAGCTTTCGGTGCTCTCGCATTTTGAATGACAATTACTCAGTCATGTAACACTGGACCTATATGAAATTTTTGTCCTTTTTTTCACACAAATAGAGCTTTCTTTTGGTGGTATTTAATCACCGCTGGGTTTTTTATTTTTTGTGCTATAAAAGAAAAAATACAGAAAATTATAAAAAAATGAATTTTTCTTTGTTTCTGTTATAAAATTTAGCAGATTAGTAATTTTTTCTTCATAAATTTTGGCCAAAATTTATACTACTACATATCTTTGGTAAAAATAAGTACAAATTGGTGGATATTATTTGGTCTTTGTGAAAGTTCTAGAGTCCAGAAGCTATGGCGCCAATATCTGAAAATTGATCACACCTGAAGTACTGACGGCCTATTTGAATTCTTGAGACCCTAACATGCCAGAAAAGTATAAATACCCCCAAATGACCCCTTTTTGGAAAGAAGACATTCCAAGCTATTTAGTAAGAGGCATGATGAGTTTTTTGAAGTTGTCATTTTTTCCCACAATTCTTTGCAAAATCAAGATTTTTTTTACTTTTTTTTCACAAAATTGTCATATTATCAGTTTATTTCTCACACAGCATATGCATACCACAAATTACACCCCAAAACACATTCTGCTATTACTCCCGAGTACGGCGATACCACATGTGTGAGACTTTTACACAGTGTGGCCATAAACAGAGGCCCAACATGCAGGGAGCGCCATCAGGCGTTCTGGAGCACCCAGGACAATTCTGACATTTCTCTCCTACATGTAAAAAAATCATCATTTATTTGCCAGAAAATTACATAGAATCCCAAAACATTATATATGTTTTTTTTAGCAAACACCCTGGAGAATACAATGGTGGTCGTTGCAACTTTTTATCTCGCACGGTATTTGCGCAGCAATTTTTGGAATGCTTTTTTTTGGAAAAAAAACTGTTTTGTGCTTAAAAAAAAAACGCAGTAAAGTTAGCCCAATTTTTGCATAATGTGAAAGATGAAGTTACACCGAGTAAATCGATACCTAACATGTCACTCTTCAAAATTGCACACGCTCGTGGAATGGCGCCAAACGTCGCTACTTAAAAATCCCCATAGGCGACGATTTTTTTTTTTTTACTGGTTATATGTTTTGAGTTACAGAGGAGGTCTAGGGCTAGAATTATTGCTCTCGCTCTAACGTTCGCAACGATACCTCACATGTGTGGTTTGAACACCGTTTTCATGGGTGAGCACATGGGGACAGGGGCGCTTTAAAAAAAAAAAAATGTATTGTTCATTTTACTTTATTTATTTTAGTTTGACATTTTTTGATCACTTTTATTCCTATTAAAAGGAATGTAAACATCCCTTGTAATAGGAATATGGCATGACAGGTCCTCTTTACAGTGAGATATGGGGTCAATAAGACCCCACATCTCACCTCTAAGCTGGGAAGCCTGAAAAAAAAAAAAGATTCTGGATTTGATCGTATTGGCGAGTCGGTAGAAGCACCGGAGGGCGGCGGGAGGGGGGGGGGGGTGTCTATGGCTGGGTATAGCAGAGTATCACCGACTATGGCTGGGTATGGCTGGGTATCTCAGAGTATGGCTGGGTATCTCAGAGTATGGCGTTGCAGAGTATTGTGTTGCAGAGCATTGCAGGATATTGGAGGGTGTTGCAGAGCATTGCAGAGTGTTGCACGGTATTGGCGGGTGTTGCAGAGCATTGCAGAGTGTTGCAGGGTATTGGTGGGTGTTGCAGAGCATTGCAGAGTGTTGCAGGGTATTGGCGGGTGTTGCAGAGCATTGCAGAGTGTTGCAGGGTATTGGCGGGCGTTGCAGAGAGTTGCAGGGTATTGCAGAGTGTTGCAGGGTATTGCAGAGTAATGCAGAGTATTGCAGGGTATTGCAGGGTATTGCAGGGTATTGCAGAGTAATGCAGTGTAATGCAGTGTATTCCAGAGTATTCCAGAGTATTGCAGAGTAATGCAGAGTATTGCAGAGTAATGCAGAGTATTGCAGAGTATTGCAGAGTAATGCAGAGTAATGCAGAGTATTGCAGAGTATTGCAGAGTGTTGCAGAGTATTGCAGAGTGTTGCAGGGTATTGCAGAGTAATGCAGAGTATTGCAGAGTAATGCAGGGTATTGCAGAGTATTGCAGAGTATTGCAGAGTGTTGCAGAGTATTGCAGAGTGTTGCAGGGTATTGCAGAGTAATGCAGAGTATTGCAGAGTAATGCAGGGTATTGCAGAGTAATGCAGAGTAATGCAGAGCAATGGCAGGGTATTGCAGAGTATTGGCAGGGAATTGAGGGGTTAATTTTCGGTGAGCAGCGATGTGGGCACTGCAGATGCAGCCCACATCGCTGCTGACACCGATCTCTTCCCCCTCCGCTGTTCCGATCGGTACAGAGAGGGGGAGGGAGGAACCGGCGTCATAACATGACGCCGGTTTGTTTACAAGTGATCACTCCGTCATTTGACGGAGCGATCACGTGGTAAACGGCCGCTATGAACGGCCGTTTACTGTGATCCGTGATGCGCCGGGTCCTGTGGACCCGGCGGTCACGGATGCTCTCGAGTGCGCGCCCCAGGGGGTGCGCGAGAGCGGAATTCTGGGAGGACGTATGACGGCCTCCCAGAGTTAAGAAACCGCCCTGTAGCCGTCATTCGGCTATAGGGGCGGTTGTTAAGTAGTTAATGTGTGTCATAATCTTGTTCTATGTATAACACTTCTTCTAATGCCCTGTACACACGGTCGGACATTCCAACGACAAAATCCGTCAGATTTTTTCCGACGACAAAATGCGTCAGTTTTTCCAATGGATTTTGGCCCAAACAATCAACAAACAAGCAAACAAATGATCCCACAAATTTGTCGGAAATCAGATTGTTCAGAACAAGGTGACGTAAAACGATCGGATTTTGTTGTCGGAAAATTTTAGATCCAGCTCTCAAACTTTGTGTGTCGGAAATTCTACGGAAAAAGTCAGATGGAGCCCACACACAATCGGATTTTCTGACAATACGATTTGATCGCACATTTTCCATCGGAAAGTCCGACCGTGTGTACAGGGCATAACTGCTCTACACTTGAAGAGTCAAAAGTACATGGGGGGGGTGTTACAGCTCCTGAAGCTTGGTGGTGCCAAGATTTATGTTCTCCAATCACCAATAAGTGAATAGGGGGCTTCCACATGATATGAATGTGTATTGGGAGACTTTAAATGATGCCACTTCTCAACACTAGTGAATTACATGCAAAGGTCCCATAAAAAGAAAATTGTAGGTTTATTTGCATCTGAATTGTTCATATATAATTACACACAAATAATAGGGACCAGACAACCACATTGTCTAGATCCTTCCCATGGCTGCCTCTGGGAACTGGCTGAAGATTTGTTTAACCAAGAGGCATTGCCAATAGGTAGGAAAAGCATCTATAACATCTTATACTACCCAATGTTCCATGGTACGAAGATGAGAACCTAGAATGATACTAGCAAATCTGTGCCATTTAAGATTGCTCCCATACCTAACTCTTTCAAAGCAACAGACATATAAACTTTATCAAGTTGTTGGCAAGTTTAAACATATTGACACCTCAGGGGTTCTGTTGGCAAGATATCTTCATCAGAAAACCCTTTCTCATCCACTTGGTGGATTAAAAAACAAAATGATTGTCTCACGTCCAGTCAAAGCTGAAATATTAGGATCTGTCCTTCAAGGAGTGATTATATTTCTAAAATCTATAAAGTGTTTGCTATAACATTGAACTAAACCTGATTTCTCCAAACACAGCTCCAGCTTTCAGTGTAACAAGGACTTTCTTGTCATCAGGTCCACCTAGAACTTGCACAGCACCTTGCTTGATTATGTACATCTCTCTTCCAATTTCTCCCTGAGTTGGAAAAAACATTTTAGATACATTTCTGTATAATAACACAAAAGAATGACAGAACAACTGTTAGCTAGACTCTAGAGCAGTGATGGCGAACCTTGCTACCCCAGATGTGTTTGAACTACATTTCCCATGATGCTCAACTACACTGCAGAGTGCATGCGCATAATGGGAAATGTAGTTCTAAAACATGTGGGGTGCCAAGGTTCGCCATCACTGCTTTAGATAATATCATAGAATTGTAAATTTGTGATGAGCTATGAAACAATAATGTGCAACCAGTTAGACTTCAGAATCCTGAAATATGGTATCTGACTTATATGAAATTATTCGGGTCAGTCGTTTTCAGTGCCATAACTTGGCCACCAGAGTTTTAGGAACAGGGGATTTGGCAAATTCTCTGCTGTCATTTATGTACAGTGGAACCTTGGTTTACAAGTAACGCAGTTCTATTGACTGCTATGGGGAAACTTGCTTTGACATGCAAGTGTTTTGGAGTACAAGCATTATCCTGGAACAGATTATGCTCGTAATCCAAGGTTCCATTGTAGTATAATTTTGGTGCAATTTTTCATCAGCGTAGTGTACTGATAATTATTATGTTATGGAGTAGGCAGGGTTATGGAGTTAAGTCAAGATCTAGGGCTAGGATTTGAAGATAGGTTCAGATTTAGGAAAATGGTTAATTTCATTTTAAAGATGAATTTATAACCACCCAAAATAATGTAAATGAACAATGAAGCTGAAACACACCTTTTCTTGATTTGGGACCCCTTGAAAGAAAATTGAGGTCAGGACAGTCATCCAGAACGCTAGGGACACATGATATAAGCATGTGTTTTCTGGGTCAGTGACTCAAAGTAATAAAACAAGGACAAGGAGAACAGAATAATGGCTGAAGGATAAAGTCCCAGAATATGCATCGGCAAAAACTGATCAGCAAAGGCAGAATTTATCTGTAGCCATTACATTCTTATTCAATGCCTAGATGATATAAATTCCTTATGTTGGAATTTAAATGTCTTGTTGTAAGTTGCACATCCACCTTTCTCTTACTTTATCCCTTGTTTCTGTTTATCCTTAGATAAAATGGAATTAAAAGAGATGTATGGTGTATATAAAAAATGAACATACATACTCACTTCCATGCCGCAGCATCAGTCTGATGCTGCATCCCCCCCCCCCCCCCACCCCTGGATGTACCGTGCCTTTAAAAAGTATTCATACCCCTTGACATTTTCCACATTTTATCATGTTTTACGATCAAAAACGTAAATGTATTTTATTGGGATTTTATGTGATAGACCAAAGCAAGTGGCACATAATTGTGAAGTGGAAGGAAAATGATAAATGTTTTTCATTTTTTTTACAAATAAATATGTGAAAAGTGTGGCGTGCATTTGTATTCAGCCCCCTTTACTCTGATACGCCTAACTAAAATTTTGTGGAACCAATTGCCTTCAGAAGTCACCTAATTAGTAAATAGAGTCCACCTGAATGTAATTTATTCTCAGTATAAATACAGCAGTTCTGTGAAGCCCTCAGAGGTTTGTTAGAGAACCCTAGTGTGCAAACAGCATCATGAAAGCCAAGAAACACCAGACAGGTCAGGGAAAAAGTTGTGGAGAAGTTTAAAGCAGGGTTAGGTTATAAAAAAAATATCCCAAGCTTTGAACATCTCACAGAGCACTGTTCAATCCATCATCAGAAAATGGAAAGAGTATAGCACAACTGCAAACATACCAAGACATGCCCTTCTACCTAAACTGACAGGCCGGGCAAGGAAAGCATAATCAGAGAAGCAGCTAAGAGGCCCATGGTAACTCCGGAGGAGCTGCAGAGATCCACAGCTCAAGTGGGAGAATCTGTCCACAGGACAACTATTAGTTGTGCACTCCACAAATTTGGCCTTTATAGAAGATTGGCAAAAAGAAAGCCATTGTTGAAATAAAACCATAAGGAGTCCCATTTGCAGTTTGCGAGAAATCATGTGGGGGACGCAACAAACAGGTGGAAGAAGGTTCTCTGGTCAGATGAGATCAAAATTTAACTTTGTGGCCTAAAAACAAAATGCTATGTGAGGTGGAAAACTAACACTACAGATCACCCTGAACCCACCATCCCTACCCGTCAACATGGTGGTGACAGCATCATGGTGTGGGGATACTCTTCTTCAGCAGGGACAGAGAAGCTGGTCAGAGTTGATGGGAAGCTGGATGGAGCCATATACAGGGCAATCTTAGAAGAAAACCTGTTAGAGTCTTGAGAAAGACTTGAGACTGGGGTAGATGTTCACCTTCCAGCAAGACAACGACCCTAAACATACAGCCAGACCTAAATCCAATTGAGAATCTGTGGCAAGACTTGAAAATTTCTGTTCATGCTCTCCATCCAATCTGACAGAGCTTGAGCTATTTTGCAAAGAAGAATGGGCAAAAATGTCACTCTCTAGATGTGCAAAGCTGCTAGAGACACACCCAAAAAGACTTGCAGCTGTAATTGCAGCGAAACGTGGTTATACAAACTATTGACTCAGGGGGGGCTGAATACAAATGCACACCACACTTTTCACATATTTATTTGTAATAAATGTAGAAAACATTTATAATTTCTCTTATATTCACCGACTGACACAGCTTCTCTCTTTAGACCATTGGGTTGTTATGCCACCTTCAGGAGAGGACTAGGCATTACATGTTAACATGTGATAATAAAACTAGAACTTTCTAGTTCCGCCCAAGGGGCGGTCCCTTAGGTAACAACCCCTCAGCCTGCTACTGCAGCCTCAGTTTTATTTTGCCCAGTGAAGGAGAAGGACCTAGGAACCCTGACGGGCCCATGGGTCCCTGTTTTTTTCTGCAGAAACGTTGCTTTTTGCACAAGATAAAGATCCTGTGATCTGCTATCAACAACCAGCTGGGTGACAGGCTAGATACCCTTATCCTTGTAGTTTCCCCAGCCTGGCCAGCGAGTGTGTGCCGGTCGCAGCTACGCGCTAGGCTGGCCACGACATACCTCAGCTCCAGAGGTGATCCTGAGCTTTTATGCTCCAGGTGCACATATGACCGGGCTACTGATATCTGCGTCACAGTGTGCCGAGGCCAGCAGCCACCCCTTACTGTTTGGAGAGTGGGACTGTGCTGGAATGTCTCCCAGCTCTTCAGGACTGGTAAGTACAGCTCTCCCTGCCTCAGTGGGGCTGAGCAGTTGGGCATTCCCTGGGAGGTCGATTCGGGGGTCCCTCACCTCCCTCTCTTCTCTCCCTTTCCCTATCTTCCCTCCCCCCTCCCTGTGGGGGATGCTGCATGTGGCTGCTGAGCGGTGTGTGCATCATGTGCAGGGGCTCTCCGGGGGGGCTCTCACCCGGGGGGGCTGCGCTGGCTGGCTGTGTCCTGTGATGTGTTTTTTTATTTCCCTGGAGGTGCCTGTGAGGCTGTGTCTGTCATCTCTGAAGCGATGATCACCGCCATTTTCAGTCACTGTACCTCATGGTTTTTCAGTTGCAGTGGCCATCTTAGGTATGGGCAAGGGACAGCATGCTCTCCTGTTTCTCGGCGGCCATTTTCCCTGTGGTTTTGTCCTTTATACTGAAATGTCCGGCTGCCATTTTCTCAAAGCCTGAGCATGTTTTTTCAGCATTCTATAGATACAGCATGTGTCCCTGTAGTCCGGCGGACATTTTCCAGAGCCTTATGTCCTTAAGCTGGATGCTTGGCGGCCATTTCTTTTGAGCCCGAGCACATTGCAGAGTGATTTCAGTGCCATAAGCAGCAGCTTTGAATCACATAGAGCGAATTCCTCTGCACTTGGGAGCTGTCAGAGAACACGGGCACTACTTGCTGGACAGCGCAGAACCTGTCAGGGTGGTGAGTCCTGTGGGAAAGAGCCCCTCAGCCAGCAGCAGTAAGGAGGGTGGGACCATCACTGTCCTAAGTCCCCTTCAGGTGGCAGACAGAGTAGGGTCAGCATGGCTTCAGAAACTGGTGTTTCTTCCCACAAAATCCAGGCAATTGCAACCAGTTCGCCTGCGGAATGCGCAGTACCCCTGGACGCTTTGTCGGCAGTCCTCAATTCATTCATTGCCAAGATGGAGGTGGTGCATGGGCGCAAGGTGCTATAAAGGGGCCCCTGCCCCCCGCCCTCTGGGGAGAGCTCTGATGCAGACTCAGGCCCTGCTGAGGCTGGTGACCCCTGCTCTGTCGTTTCAGACTACGCTGACCAGGACCGTTCGGACAGTGAGGATGAGTCCCCGTCCAGGTCCGTGTGTGATAAAGCGTTTGTTGGAGCACTTATCACAGCTGTGCGTGATACCCTGAAAATTCAGGAGCCCTTTTGGGACCCGTAAGCCAGCCTGTTCACCTAAGGTGTTCCCGTATCTGACTTATTTTGACAGGTTAATTTACAAGGAATGGGGTTGACCACAATGGACCTTTTCAGTCTCCAAATATATGGCGGTACGTTACCCCTTTGAGGAAAGCCTTCTCGAGAAGTGGTCGGCTCCTCCGGTCTTGGACCCCCCAGTATCCAGATTAAACAAAGTAACCATGATCCCGGTAGAGGGGACTCATGCATTTAAGGACCGGAAAGGCCGAGGCAGTGGCTCGTTCCTTGTTTACAGTTGTGGGGTCAACCATGCGACCAGTACTGGAACTGGCAACAGGCTACTCCTGTCTGCTTGGAACTAGCAGACCAACTAGTGCAGGCCTTAAGTACGTTTGTGACGTGGCCCTGGATACCCTCCCTCTGTTATCCGGGGCTTCAGTGTCAGCAGTGGTGCTGAGCCACCTGATTTGTTTAAAATGCTGGTCGGGTGACCAGGCATCCAAGAAAGCCCTGACGGATCTACCCTTACTTGGCGACCGCCTCTTTGGATGACATTATTAAAAATGCCACAGGTGGTAAGAGTACACTACTCCCACAGGCCAGGAAGGCTAAGGAGCCACGCCGTAGGCAAGGGCCCTCATTTTCCACTCACAAACGGCTTTCATCCGCCTGGAGCTTCGGGCAAACGTCCCCAGCCCGACAAGATGGCTTCTGAAGGACAAAAGCGTCCCTGGAACCGCAAGCCTAACAAGCCTGCGCGCAAAAGTGCTACCGCATGATGGTTTGCCCCCACCCACAACTCGTGTGGGGGTTCGCCTTCGGGAGTTTGCTGCTCGGTGGACCTCTTGGCTGTCTGACCAATGGGTCTATGATCTGATTTCCTCCGGCTACAAGATAGAGTTCCCCTCTTGGCCGCAAAACAGATTCTTCCCCTCCAGCATACCTGTACTCCCGGCTCGCTGGGAGGCCCTCTTGGGTGCGGTAAGAGAGCTGCTGAATTGTGGCGTGATAGTACCTGTTCTGGAATCTGAACATTTCCAGGGGTTCTACTAAAACTGTTTGTAGTCCCCAAGGAGGAAGGGGTAGGTCTGATCTTGGACCTAAAAGCCCTCAATTACTTTGTAAAAGTACAGGGGTTCAGAATGGAATCAGTTTACTCAGTATTCGCTGCACTCCATCAAGGGGAGTGCAGCGAGTGCATCTTTGGACATCCAGGATGCGTACCTGCACATACCCTTATGCCTTCGGCATCAGAGGTTTCTGAGATTTGCAGTTGGGGAAGCCCACTACCAATTTGTTGCTCTTCCCTTTGGTTTGGCATCAGCCCCCCGAGTCTTTACCAAGGTAATGGCTCCTGTTTTGGCGTTGCTGCGACAACGCAGGATCGCGAACGTGGGTTACATAGACTATCTCCTCCTGAGAGCATCTTCCGCCTCAGAGTTAGAAGAGGACGTCGCGATCACCATGCAGACTCTGCAGGAATTTGGGTGGTTGTTGAACCTAAAGAAGTCAGTGATCGTACCGGCGTTTGGAGTACCTAGGCTTGCTGCTGGACTCCATGGAAGCAAAAGTGTTTCTCCCTTCAGACAAGCTGCAGACTCTCATAGCCACGGTAAAACTGCTGATGAACCGCAAGTGGTCGTCGCTACGCTTCTGCATGCGAGTCCTGGAACTCATGGTGGCCTCTTTCAAGGCAGTACCATATGCCCAGTTCCCCACCAGAGTTCTGCAGAAGGAGATTATGACGAAGTGGGACAAATCTCTGTTGTCCCTGGATCGACAGATTCAGGTGAGCCAGTTAGTCAGGGATTCCCTGATCTGGTGGCTGAGGTCCCTGGTACTTCAGACCGGGAAATTGTTCCTACCTCTGAAATGGATGGTGATCACAACGGACGCCAGCCTATCCGGCTGGGGTGGAGTAATGTGAGTTCAGTTGACTCAGGGCCTCTGGTCGACGGAGGAATCCAAGTTGCCAATCAATCTGCTCGAGCTGAGAGCAATCAGGCCATGCCTCTCCACATGGTCGATGAGACTGCGAGGGCGTCCGATCAGGATCCAGTCAGACAATGCCACGGCTGTGGCATATGTCAATCACCAAGGAGGAACAAGAAGCTCAGCCACCGCACGGGAGGACGCTCACATACTTCGGTGGGCAGAGCGATAAGTACCGGACCTGTCGGCCATTTACATCCCGGGAGTGGAGAACTGGCAGGCAGACTATCTAAGTCGCCAGATGCTGGACCCAGGAGAATGGGCGTTGCATCCAGAGGTGTTCGGGGTACTGTGCTTGTGGTGGGGCACACCATACGTGGATCTTCTGGCCTCCTGTCTCAATCGGAAGGTGCAGAGATTCGTGTCCAGGACAAGGGATCCGTGGGCAGATGCGTCAGACACGCTGGTGGCTCCCTGGGATCAGTACCAGCTGATCTATGCCTTTCGTCCACTGAAACTGTTACCACATCTGCTTTGCAGCGTGGAGGCCAAGGGGATCCCAGTAATACTGATTGCCCCAGATTGGCCTCAGCATCCTTGGTACGCAGACCTAGTGCACCTGGGGGCAGATGCTTCCTGGCGACTGCCGTTGCGATAGGACCTTCTGTCTCAAGGTCCGATTCTCCATCCTGCCTTACCATTGCTGGCTTTAACGGCATGGCTATTGAGAGCCAGGTGTTGAGGAACCGGGGGCTTTCGGACTCGGTGATCCCAACTATGCTGAGAGCACGGAAATCTCCTTCTTGGAAGATATATTATTGTACCTGGAAGGCCTACATCTACAGGTGTGAGGAGAAAGGATGGCGTCCACGCTCCTTTTCTGTATCCAGGATCCTGCTGTGTCTACAGCAAGGTGTAAACCAGAAATTGGTTTTAAACACCATTAAGGGACAAATATCAGCTTTGGCTGTCTTTTTTCAGCGACCCCTGGCATCTCACTCTCTAGTAAGCACTTTTGTTCAAGGTGTCTGACATGTAATTCCTCCGTTGTGTCCACTGTTACCCCCGTGGGGTCTGAATCTGGTGTTAGCGGCACTTCAGGAACCGCCATTTGAATATATCAGAGAGATTCCCCTGTTGACTCTTTCCAAGAGAGTGGTCATTCTAGTGGCCATCACTCGGCCAGGAGGGTTTCGGAACTGGCGGACTTGTCTTGCAAGTCGCCCTATCTGGTTATCCACAGGATAGGATGGTGTTGTGTCCGCAACCGTCTTTTCTGCCGAAGGTGTTTTTGGCATTCCACATCAATGAAGCATTGTGTTACCATCTCTGTGTCCTAAGCCGACACATCCTAAGGAGGTGGCCCTTCATTCCCTGGATGTGGTTCGGGCTCTGTGGGGTATTTGTCTATCATGGCTCCCTTCCGGAAGTCAGGCACCTTGTATGTTTCCGTGGCTGGTCCGAAAAAAGGCATAGCGGTCTCGTCGGCCACCTTTTCCAGGTGGATTAGACAGATTGTTGTACAGGCCTACACCTTGAAGGGGAAGGTGCCCCCTTTTCGGTCACCGCCCATGCTACAAGGTCAATCGGAACGTCTCGGGCCTTCCGACATCAAGCGTCTATCGCTCAAGTGTGTAAAGTGGCGACTTGGTCGTCTGTTGAATGAATGAATGAATGAAATACTTGTATAGCGCACAATGCGAACTGAATCGCCTCTAGGCTTTTCACACTTTTACAAAATTCTACAAGGGAGATGTCAGTGCATTGGCTGATGCCTGTTTTGGCCGCAAAGGTTTTCAGGCGGCTGTATAATGGCAATTGCACATTTTTTTTCCTGTTTTTTGGCTAAAAACGCAGTACCTTTAAATTAATGCACTGTTGCATTTGTTGCCGCAGTTTTGGTGTGGTTTGAGGGTAGTGCTTCTCTGTTGAGGAGCACCCTGTTTTTTTGTGGTGGTTATTCCACACACTGTAGTTTTTTTGTGGGTAAAGTTTGTACTAGCTCCCACATGCCATGGTGGATGAAGTGTTTTGCTGTTTTCCCACCCCTTGTTTTGGCACTGATTGGGGACGTCCCAATGGTCTAAAGAGAGAAGCTGTGTCAGTCCGTGAATATAAGAGAATATAGGATTTTAGTAGCAGGCTCAGGGGTTGTTACCTAAGGGACCGCCCCTTGGCTGGAACTAGAAAGTTCTAGTTTTATTATCATATGTTAACATGTAATGCCTAGTCCTCTCCTGAAGGTGGCATAACAACCCAATGGTCTAAAGAGAGAAGCTGTGTCAGTCGGTGAATTACAGAGAAAAGGATTTTTCCTTCCACTTCACAATTATGTGCCACTTTGTGTTGGTCTACCACATAAAATCCAAATAAAACACATTTACCTTTTTGGTTGTAACATGAGAAAATGTGGAAAATCTCAAGGGGTAGGAATACTTTTTCAAGGCACTGTAAGCCTGAAAACAGAATGATTGCATGACTGCTGATTGCTCAGTTATCAGTCTTCATAGAGCGAAGAGCAATGACTGTCAGTCATTGCTCTAAGTTCTGCCCTTGCAGCACACACTAGAGTACTGGGCAAGAGAGGGAACAGGAGCAGCTGGCACTGAGAGCCGGAGCAGGCTGTCAGTAAGCCAGCTGGGTGGATCCCAACAATATCAAGATCCTTCTGGAGTCTGGAGCGGCTCTGTGACGTTAGCCAACTGATTCTGGGTCATTGGGTTAGCAAAAATATGTAGCAGAATACATTTTGGCCTAAATTGATGAAGAAATTTGAATTTTTTACGTTTTTATTTTGTATGTTTTATAGCAGAAATGTTTAAATTGTCTGTCTTTTTTTGTTTATATCACAAAAAATAAAAAAAAGCAGAAGTGCTCAAATACCACCAAAAGAAAGCTCTATATGTGGGAAAAAAGGACATACATTTTATTTGGGTACAGCATCACACAACTGCGCAATTGTTGGTTAAAGTAACAGAGTGCCGTATCTCAAAAAATGGCCTGGTCATCAAGTGGGGTAAACCTTTCCGGTGGGCAAGTAGTTAATGTAATAACTTAGTTGTACTGACAATACTTTATTATTGTTCTTTAGTCTCTTAAATAGTGGATGTTTTTGCATTTACAATGAAGCTTGGTGAATAAGGTGAAGCTGTGTTCACTTTGAACGACCAATCATGTGCTAGCATAATTCAGTTTTTTTAAATAATTCCTGCACGCGATTGTGCATTCAAACCGAACATCACTTTTCTAGCTAAGCAGCCCGTTTTCCACTGAATAATCCACTCACTTCTTTTCACTTACTCTTAGCCCCTGTACACACGGTCGGACATTCTGCCAACCAAATCTGTCGGATTTTGTCCGACGGATTTTGTCTGACGGATTGTGTCCGAAACTGTTGCATATACACGGTCGGACCAAGTTGTTGGAAAAAATCGATCATTAAGAACATGATGACGTTATTTCGTTACGACGGGACTACGTTCAGGCTAGTAGCCAATAGCTTTGGTGTAGGAATTTGATCTGAGCATGCGTGGCACTTTGTCCGATCGGAATTCTCTACACATGATCGGAGTATGTCCGATCGGACCAGTTTGTCGGAAAATATTTCCAACAAGTTGGAAAATTGGGTCTGACGGATATTCCGACGGAATCAGTCCGATGCATACCACACACAGTCGGATTATCCGACAACGCGGTCTGATAGGACACATTCCGACGGATTCTCCGACCGTGTGTACAAGGGCTTAGGGAACAGCAAGCTGTCTACACCTGAAATCTTCGTGCTTCACCCCCACCTCCTCCCCCCCATCTGTAAAAATTTCAAGGTGGCCACAGTGCTTGTGATGGACTTTTCACGTATTTTTAATTCTAGAAAATGCAGCACAGAAATTAGACTATTTTACATTAGTTTTTTATTGCTGATGCATTTGGTTGAACTGATACATTCAGACAGACAAAACATCTTTTTACAATAAAAAAAAAAAAATAAGATAAATGTTCAGGCAATTTTGTGGTTTAGCTTTGTGGCAGATACAGTAGAAAATATGGGAAACGAGTGATGATTAAACAAGGGAGCAGTGTGAAAGGCACATAATCAGTTAGGTCAGAAATGTCATGCCTTCTCTGTGCGGGTCCTCTAGATGTCAGATAACCATTTCATACACTTTTCATTTTTCAAATAATGATGGAATTGCTGCCTCGGTTTTGAGCTGGTAAATTGTGTTTACTTATTGTTAGATAATATATACTGCTAGAATTCCAGAGTGGTTTTCTTCTGTATATCTAAATCATAGCGGCTATGGCTCTTAAATGATTATATCTTGTCTCCTAAATGAAGACATTTGCAGTTGGTATTCATGTTGTTTTGAAGGTTAAAGCTTTCATTTGTTAAATGCACTTTCCAAAGCTGTCAAAGCAGAAAACAGATGTCTGCATAAAAGCCTTTATTTTGGTGTTACCCATATTTTTGAAGGAGTAATTTTAACAAATTGTTTTAGAGTGCACACCTAATTCATACAGCGCAAGGAGTCATTATTCAAAACACCAAATAAATAAAATGCAATATTTATATAGCAAAAAAGTTACTCTACCATAACGACTGAATAACTTATTTTATTATTATCACTAGGGGTTGGTTACTGGGGCAATAGCCCCAAATCTGGGGCCCATAACCCAGAGTATCTTACCTAGGGTTGGGTCTGGGCTCCATCTGCTCAGCTGGTGGCCAGGGGAGAAACATGACTAGGTAATGTTATCAGGCACAAGTTCTTATCTATATTCAGCAGTTGCAACAAATCATTGTCTGGAGTAAGGCAAATAGATTGTGCGCTTTGTAAAGTGCAGTTGCACACTGCAAGTGCATTGGCTCCAGAGCTTAGTAAATGAGATAAAGCTTTACTTTTCAAAATATACTTAAAGCGGTCTTGTACTCAATTTTTCAAGTTGATATAATTTAATTCCCTTAGTACCATAGATGCTCAAATGACCTTTAAAAAAAATAATAATGCTGTAATTACCTTTTAGTAGTAATTCATTTCCTGACTTCCGGGCTCTCCTCCCGTGGGAGTAGGCGTGTTTATCGCCTTCCCCCGGCCTCACAAATCCCCCTGGGAGCTTTGTTAGAGTCTTCCCAGGAATCAGTGGGGAACGGCGTCATGCCGAAATCTCGTAAGATTTCGGAACCAAGACGCCGGTCACGTGACGAGGGCGTGTCAGAAAAAGCCATTTTAGAAGTGGGCAGGTGTAGTGTCATATTTTGCTCCCCATCATAGAATGCTCCGGAAGTGACGTTGCGGCCAGAAATGTAACACTTGCGCCATGCGTTCCAAATGATTTGCGACAATGCAGACCAGTGAAACCGTCAGATAATGTCAGAGAAGTGAGGGGAGGTAATCCCCTCCCTGAGCCACAGTTACCTGCTCTCTCTCCGCCGCTCTCTGCTCTGTCTAAAGTTAATGTCACAATTACCTCCCCTCACTCCCGTGACATTATCTGACGGTTTCACTGAACTACATTGTCGGAAATCCTCTGGAACGCATGGTGCAAGCATTTGGAACGCATCGCGCATGTACAGTGCAAAATTATTGGCCGCAACATCACTTCCGGAGCATTCTATGATGGGGAGCAAAATATGACACTACACAGGCAAGTATTTATTTGGTTGCCATCACAACAGGGCGGGAACTTCCGCCGCCGCCGCCTGTTGTGATGGCAACACAAAATCTTACGGCGCTGCTCGCTGGTGTCAATGAGCATGCGCAGGATCGAGCGGTGAATGCTGGGAGCACAGCATTCACCGCATCCCTGAACTAAATGCTTGTGAGCTTCAAATGCCCAAAAGCAAAATTTAAACAGCTAGGAGGAAGTTTTATAACTTACATTTGCGCAAGAAATCGGCAAGCCAGGAAGAATAAAACTACAAGTAGTGAGTACTAGAATTACATGACAAACGAATTACAATGACACAGGAATAAAAAACACGATAGGTCAGCGGAATCCCGCTTTAATCACGTGCAAGGAAAAGAAAAAAAAACAGCATTTTGCTTGCATGCAATGTCATTGGAGATTCTGTTCATTTAATAAACACTGGAGCAACTGCACTATGCAAAGTGTGCAGCCTATTTGCCTTTAGAAAATCAGTCCCATAGAGCCAATATGGGACAAACAGACAGAGCCACAACCCAAAATCCAGCAAATCACATCCACAATAGGAAAAGACACAAAGGAGGTTATTTACGAAAGGAAAAGCCACTTTGCACTGCAAGTGCACTTGAACGTGCATTGAAAGTGCACTTGGAAGTGCACTTGGAAGTGCAGTCGCTGTAGATTCGAGGGGGACATGCAAGGAAAGTAAAAAACAGTATTTTATTTCCCACATGATTGGATGATAAAATCAGCATGGCTTCCACTCATTTCAGATCTACCCCTTAAGCCTTGTACACACGGTCGGAGAATCCGTCGGAATGTGTCCTATCGGACCGTGTCGTCAGATAATCCGACTGTGTGTGGTATGCATCGGACTGATTCCGTCCGAATCTCCGTCAGACCCAATTTTCCAACATGTTGGAAATATTTCCTGACCAACTGGGCCGGTCGGATCTAATCCGATCATGTGTAGAGCATTTTGATCGGACCAAGTGCCACGCATGCTTATATTCAAATTCCGACACGGAAGCGCTCGTTCAGGTAAAACTACTGCTCGTAAGCGATATAGCACATTCGTCACGCTGCAATGTTAAAAATTCTATCATCAAGCGCATTCTCTTTAACAATGCTGCAAGAACGAACTTCTTTTGATGCTCATAGTCACACACACTTCTCCCGAACGGATTTCATTACTCTTTTTTAACCATTTCAGCAATACAATTTTAGTTTGCGTCACATCTACACAATTTTAGATTTGGTTTTTTATTTTTTGGATGTTTTTGGGGGGGGGGGGGGATTCCAGAAAAATCTCCTTTAAAGACACTTTGCTCATTTCTCCTTATTTATTATTCCTTAGTTATACTATTGGCAGCCCACGGGACAGGTAAGAAGTGTCATAATAACAAAATGGAAGCACATTTTGACATTCTGCTATTACATAGCAAGAAAATTAATGTGTTAAAAAAATCAAAATAGCATTTGAAAATATTGAGGCAGGCCCTTACACTACATGCTTTGGTGAATTTTTCCATAAATGTGATCATGAAAAAGGTATTTAGAGTGTGTATTGGGTTGGGTCAAGTCATCAGATAGAAGATTGCTATCAGCTGAGGTAGCAGTTGGGGAGAGGGTGGTTACTAATGAGTTTGGCACAACTCCAAAAATCCAAAAAAGGTCACTTTGAATAGAAGCACACACATCACATTTGTAGAGATTTTAGGGGGTGTTTAGGGGAAAGCAATACTATGGAGCTGCCAAAAGACATTGTTAAGTGACTATACTATAGTTTTAGGGGACAAGAAGAGCATGGTGTGGAAGTTAGTGAGGCAAATATGCATGAGGACAAAGGGGCAGAGCATATGAATTAGAGCATATTGCAATGATGGTAATTAGAGAATGAGGAAAGAAATGCAAGACATTAGCAATCATGAAATACATAGAATGTGATGTTTAAGGATACAACTTAGCATAATATAGTCCTTCTGCAGGAGCTGAATGATGGCAGAACAGGTCTCTGGAATAATGATCCCCAGAGCCTGGGGGGAGATGCCTGTAGAGAACTTGAGGTCCTGAAGGCTTCTCCCTGTCGCCAAGTAGCACAACGTTAGCGATAAGCCTCTGCTCCGGAGTGATGGCTTGCCACATGCAGGTATCCTGCCTGGTGATATAAGGGGTCAGCAAAGCCAGCAGACGGTGAAAAACGGGGTCCGTGATCCTGAGAAAAATCCATAAATGATCAGGATTATTCTCGCGGATCTCACGGAGCAAAGGCATGTGGGAGAACTGGTGACGCTGGCGCAACCAATTCTTGGTCCACAAACGCCTCCCCTCCCTGTTCATGGACCGGGCTTGTGTCAAAGTCAAAGTAAGAACCCCAACACGAAGCCCCTGCACAGCACAAACTGTACGATGAGTACGTAGATGAAACATGTTTGGAAAACGGTCGGCTGGTCAGAACGGACACCAGAAAGCACCGATAAACAGCAAGGCCTGAAAGGACGACCTGAATAGCAGAAGCAAGCAGAGAATAATAAATGCCTTTCAAAGCGTACTATACCAAGATATAGTCCACAATGAGAAGCAAATACTTAATGACTGCACGCACTGATTATCAGATACGCAAAGACAAGCACAAACTGAAGAGCGGTAGCGATCTGAATCACTAATCTGAAAAGCGCGAATCGTCTCTCACCAAACTTCTACTAAAACACGAGATCAGCAGAAGGAACCCAAAGGGTGCCGGATGTGGTGCTGAACTTCTTTTCTTGTCCCGCCGTACACGGCTTACATCAACGCGTTCTTGGCAACCGCTAAATCAGACAACTTGGCCCGACCGTGTGTATGCAACAGTTTCGGACACAATCCGTCGGATTTGATTGGCAACATCTCCGGCCGTGTGTACAGGGGCTTAGACTTCTGCCGCGTACACACGAGCGGATTGTATGGCGTACTTAGTCCGTCAAAACACATTTCAGCGGACAATCCGCTTGTGTGTGGGCTTCAGCTGACTTTTTCAGCGCGCAGTCCGGAGTACTAAGTATTTCGGTTTTTTCGAAATTCTGTCCGTCGTACTTTGGTTTCAGCGGACAATACGGTCGTCAGTATGCTAGTTCTATGGACTAAGAATGGCGCATGCCCAGAAAGGATTTACACGGCGGAAGGGTGCTTTGCTGTGTCTTGGACTTCCTATTTCTAGTCCCATCGTACTTGCTGTACACGTCATCGCGCAAGCTTTCAACGGACTATTTGTGTATCCGTGTGTGGTCAAGTCCGTTCAGTGGAAAGTACGACGGACTGTCCGTCGGATTGTATGACGGACTAAGTACGCCATACAATCCGCTCGTATGTACGCGGCATTAGAGTGACTGCACTTCCAAGTGCACTTGCAGTGCAACGTGGATTTGCGTTTCGTAAATAAACCCCAAAGTGTTAGAGGGTGGACACCACCAGCAAGTAAAATCAGTTATCTATGCATGTAACCAGATGTGTCACCCCCAAAAAAGCATCACTACAAAAGCAAGACTACAGAAGACATGGCAGTGTAAACTGACCAGCATGTAGGCAGGTGTAATGCTGCTGTTTGCCAACTTAAAGGTGGCACTGTGTTGCATCTTGAGGTTGGTAGGAACTCATTAGGGACTAAGATGCCCCCTGTTATGGACTTCAGGTGTCCATCTTGGGAAAGCCAGTGCCTGTGATCAGCACTGAAATGGCATTAGATTTGGGTGGCCATTTTTGCAGGGCCATGATATATGTATCACAATGTCCTGGGAGTGGCATTGTTGCCCAGAAGAAGAAGTAAAAATTCAGCATGTAGCACTGTCTGCAAGTTGCTTCCTAAGGGAATGCATAATAATAAGTATAAGTTTATGGCAGGACTATGAATTACACAGCAGCAGAGCAAGCACCACAGCACCCCCTGCATTGCATATGAACTGTACCACAATGTAAGTTAACTATGCCACAGACTGAATCTGTTACCAGCTATTATTTGTAACTGTTATTGCCAATCATATGGACTGTAAAGGACACCGTAACTTAATGTCTGTGAGCTGTGTTGTTCAGTAAAGTTTACAAAAGTAGCTGCACTGCCTCTTTATTGAATATAAACACAAGATGTATGTGTCTTTATAAGATTGGATTTAAAGACAAGTTAATGGTGAGTAATGAGTAATGTGCAGAGCAGAACATTTTATTTATTATGTACAGCCAATACCAGGGGAAAGTATCATGATGACATGTTAAGAGTTGAAAAACTGGGGGGGCGTGGCCAAGATGGCGATCTAGGAGGCAGCAAGATTTAGAGCTCTGCTGGATATCCTGTCTTTATCCTGACTCCGGACAGCCTGTGGGCTATATACACTGCCTATCTTGCGGCAGATGTCCTCCAAAACAAGACACAGGGGCAAGAGACTCCATTTCCCGCTGCCTATTGAGAATTCTGGGTCGCAAGAGGTCCCGCGTGCGGCCTCCTCGAGGTGTCTGCAGAACATGGCCTCACAGACGGAGATGGCGGACCCGACGGAGGAGAGACAGCTTGGCTTTCAAGAAGTGATGGCAGCGATCGCCACCTGTCAGGCGACCCTCACCAATAAGATCGAAGCGGTGCAGCTAGATGTCGGGCTCATCAGGCAGGACTTGGACAAACTACGGTCTCGGGTGACGGAGGTTGAACACAGGTCTGGCTTGACAGAGGACACAGTGGCGGAGCACACTGCCTCCATTCGCTCCCTCCAGACTCGGGTTCGCGCCCTGGAGTACAAAGTGGACGACGCCGAGAACAGGAATAGGAGGAATAACCTTCGCCTTGTCGGTCTGCCGGAAGGTGAGGAGGGGAAGAACCCGACAGTGTTCGTGGAGGAGTTGCTAAGGTCCCTGCTACCGAACGCACAATTCTCCCCGTACTATACTGTGGAGCGGGCGCACCGCGTGCCTCCTGCCCCCGGACCCCCCGGAGCTCGTCCGCGGACGCTAATCTTCCGCATGTTGAATTTCCGAGACCGGGATGAAGCACTACGGGCCGCCAGGAGAGAGGGTGACCTATTGTACCACAATGCCAAGCTTCTCTTCTTTCCAGACTACTCCATGGAGACGCAGAAGCTCCGCCGTGCGTTTGACCAAGTGAAGGCGGGTTTGCGGGCGAGAAATATTAAGTACAGTGTCCTGTTCCCTGCCAAGTTGCGGGTCCAAGATGGAGAGACAGTGCAATTTTTCACCTCGCCGCGGGACGCGGCCGCGTGGTTGGAGACCTTGCCCCCCCGGGGGTGAAGAGTGCCAGCTCCTATTTTGTCCCACTGCTCTCTCTATTCCCCTGTTTACTTAGGTGCTCTGGCTGTATTCCTCACTTTTTCCCCTTTTTTTTTACACTGCTGGTGGTGCCTTTTGCGCAGGCTGGCCAACTGCATCGGATGAGGTACTGTCCTATCTGTTACTGTGGCACAGAGCCCCTTCCCTGCCTGTGGACATGTCGTTCTGCCTGAATGCTGAACTTGGGTTCATGTATTGGTTTTGGGTGGGGGTGGCGTGCTCCCTTTCTGCTCTCATGGGCTTTGCCAGCAGGGAACGGAGGGTTACCAGGTGGGGGGTCTTCCCCCCCCTCTTTATTTGTGACGCTGGATGCCTGGCCGGGAACGTGCCTACATGTTGACTGGGGCTATACAAGCCCTTGCGGCTGGACGTTTGGACATGTGGGTGGGGGGTTATTTTATGGAGGGTATCCGGAGGGGGGGGGGAGGTGGGGGGGAATGTATATGTATGATACTGTGTACTCGGGATGTCCTCCCCCCTCTTTGACTGTTTGTCTTCTTGTGTGTTTTTTTTTTTTTTTTTTTTTGAATGTGGGAGGCAGTGTCTATTTACATGTCTTTACTTAAGTTGCGTGCCCCTAAGTGTGCTTAGGAGAATGTTAATATGTTAGCGTTCCAGCATCTCTACTGTCTTGTAGGGTGGGGATTTTTGCTGTCAGCTAACGTCCCTTTGATAGTTCTTACTGTTGCATTTTTGTAATTGGGTATGGGAACCAATGCATCGCCAGTTTTAGGGGGGTGCGGGGTGGGGGGGGGGGTTTGGTTTGGGATTGCGTGTCTGCAGTTGCAGACGGTGGGGTTGTGCTTTGTGTTTTTATGTTTTTTTGTGGTTTTGTTTGCTGTTTTGTTTGGAGTTGCTATTGTAATACGAGGCATGAGCTATCCTGTGGGGGTACATATCTATACATGGGTACTGTGGCAGTATGTGACAGGCACTGTGGTGTGATCTCTGGGGATTGGTGGCTGGGGGTGGGGGAGGCGGCCTGGGTCCGATGGCTTTGTAATGCACAGTATGGCTAATGTTTCCATCTTGTCTTGGAACGTGCGGGGGCTAAACTCTGCTGTTAAGAGGTCTCTAGTGTTTAAGTACTTGCAGAGGTATGCCCCCCACGTGTGTATTCTCCAAGAGATGCATATGCTTGGCCAGCAGATCCTGGGTCTCCGGAGGGCGTGGGTTGGCACGCATTACCATTCTACTTACTCGAACTATGCTAGGGGGGTTAGTATACTGATCCGGAGATCTCTCCCGTCTCAGGTTCTGGATGTCCGTACTGACCCTGGGGGAAGGTTTGTGATCCTGCACCTGACTATTTGTGGAAGGAATGTGGTTTTGGTGGGATTATATCTTCCCCCTCCAGCCTATTCGACGGTTCTTTATGACATCATGCGGGTGGTGATGGGCTATTCCACGCAGGAGATCCTTATATTTGGTGATTTTAACTTGACTCCTAGGGATGATCTTGATAGACTGCACCTTGGGCACAGGTCTTCCTCTGAGTTACAGCAGTGGGCCACTACCTTTGCTCTGACTGATGTGTGGCGGCATTATCACCCGCATGATCGGGAGTATACGTGCCACTCGGCATCACACAGAGCTCTATCCAGGATCGACTTAGTTTATGCCTCTTCCGGGGCGCTTGTGTGGACGCAGGAGGTCCGCCATTTGCCCAGGGGTATTTCAGACCACTCTCCACTGTGCCTAACCTTATCTCTGGATAGACCCCCTGGACTGAGACTCTGGCGTTTGTCGGGCTTCTGGGTGACGGATGACAGGGTTCTGGAACCAATGACTGAAGCACTCTGTCAGTATTGGACTGCTCATGGAGCACCGACACCTGTACTGACTGCCTGGGATCCTTTTAAGGCCTGGACGAGGGGGGCTTTCATTTCCCATATTTCCCATGCGCAGAGGGAGGCTGAACGGACCGTGCGGGAACGGGAGGGGGAGGCTGGGAGGCGGGAGGCGACCTACATCTTGGATCCTAGCGGTTCTAATTACCTGCGGTGGCGGGGTGCGTTGCGGGAGCTCTCGCTGTGTAGGGTGGAACAGACTAAAAAATCTATGTTGCATGCTAGGCAGCGGGTCTTTGAATTTGGTGATAGGAATGGGCGGCTGCTGGCCTGGCTGGCAAAGGGGCAGATGGGATCCACACATATAGCTCAGATTCGGGATGTCACTGGGGATCTACTGTCTTCCCCTGCTGCCATTAATTTTCGGTTCCTTGAATTTTTTAGAGGGGTCTATGCTTCTCGTGCTGGGCCCGACTCCGCAGAGACGCGGAATTATTTGCAACAGATCCCCTTCCCTGTGCTATCCCGGACGGATAGGGATATGTTGGATGGAGATATTACCCTGGAGGAGGTGCAGGCGGCGATTGGGGCGCTTCAGCCGGGTAAGGCCCCGGGTATGGATGGGTTACCATCGGAATTCTATGTGCAAAATATGGAGCTCCTTGCCCCTAAACTTACTGCCTTGTTCTTGGGACTCGGGGCGGCGGATGCCCTTCCTGAGTCCATGGAAGAAGCGGTCATTGTCCTTATCCCCAAACCGGGTAAGGACCCGCAGGAGTGCTCCTCCTACAGACCCATATCTCTACTAAATGTAGATGCCAAAATACTAGCGAAGGTTCTGGCCACCCGACTCACATCGGTCATTTCGAAGTTGATCCATGCCGACCAGACTGGTTTCATGCCTGGTAAAGGCACGGACATCAATATACGTCGTCTTTTCCTTAATCTTTCTATCTCGCATGACAATAGTGGCTCCCGGGTGGTGGCGTCCCTTGACGCAGAAAAGGCATTTGACTCTGTGGAGTGGGGATACCTTTGGGAGGTGCTTCGTTGCTTTGGGTTTGGCCCTGTTTTTTTGCGTTGGCTGCAATTGCTCTACAGGGCGCCCCGGGCTAGGGTGCGCACCAACGATCGACTCTCGGAGCTGTTTCCACTCCACAGAGGCACGCGTCAGGGGTGTCCTTTGTCCCCCGGGTTATTTGCCCTGGCCTTGGAACCCCTGGCGATTTACATCAGGGAGTCCCCGGGAGTTCAGGGACTGGTGGTGGGCGGAGTGGAAGAAAAGATTTCGCTGTATGCGGATGATGCCCTGCTCTATCTGAGGGATGCTGGTCCCTCATTAGGAGCCGTCTTACGGATCTTCGACCAGTTTGGAGCTCACTCCGGTATCCGTATTAACTGGTCGAAGTCGAGTTTGCTTCCCTTGGATGGAGGGGTGGGTGATGGCGTGGATTCTGGCCCTTTGGAATGGGTATCGTCTTTTAAGTATTTGGGGGTGCTGGTATCTAGAGATCCCACTCATTATTACAGACTGAATATAAGCCCCTTATTACGTTTTGTCAAAGACCGATTTCGGTCGTGGGCTGGGTTGCCACTAAACCTCCTGGGTCGCATCAGTATCTTTAAGATGGTGCTGCTGCCCAAGCTCAACTACATTTTTAGAAATAGTCCGGTGTGGGTTCAGGCCTCCTTTTTTCGTGAACTGGACGGATACCTTACCTCCTTTTTGTGGAATGGTATGACCCCTCGTCTGGCTAGGGCTACATTGCGCCTTCCTACACATTTGGGGGGACTTGCTCTCCCCGATGTGCGGGCCTATTATTGGGCGGCAATATTGGTTACAGCGCACTGGTGGTTGGATGGGAGTCGCTCTAATGCTGCGGTGCATGTGGAGGCGGCGCGGGTGGGTACCAGACGAGATCTTCAGGATCTGGTGTATAAGGGGGTGAGGGCTCACTCTGATCTCCCTGTCCCGACAAAAACTACTTTGAAGGCGTGGGTTGTGGCTAGGCGTAGATTCTCGGTTGCCGCGCGATGGTCTCCTGCTCAGCCACTCTGGGGTAATCCTAACTTGCAACACTTTCGTACGGTTCCGGACCACCGGGTGTGGGCTAGGTATGGGATAATGACACTCAAGGATATTATGCCTAACGGCACCCTACTGACTTTTACACAACTGACTGGGAAACATGATCTACCGGGTTGGATGTATTTCCGTTACATTCAACTACGTCATGCAGCCAGGGCCCAATTCCCGGTTCCCCCCCTGCTCCAGTTGGACCCAGTGGAGGATCTTCTGTCTGATGGTGAACTACGAAAGCCCCTCTCCTCCTTGTATGGTGTTTTACTGCCAAAGGATATTCCCAGGATGGCTAGGTTGTGGGAGGCATGGCATGGTGATATACCGTCGCTCACTCGGGAAGATTGGGAGCACTGTTTACATCATGGTCCCAGGGTAATGATAGCGGCGGGTGACAAACTAATGCAGCTTAAATTCCTTCATAGGGTGTATCTCACTCCAGTTAGATTATCTAGGATGTATGCGGACAGGGACCCGTACTGCCCCCGTTGCAGGACGTGTCTTGGCTCGTTTTTGCACATGTTTTGGGAGTGCCCATCCCTAGCGCCCTTCTGGGAAGGGATTTTTGAACAGATGAATGTCCGTATGGAACTGTCGGTCCCTAGGACTCCGGAGCTTGCTCTCCTGGGGGTACAAGAGGATGATCAGAGGTCACACCACAGTAAGATCCTTATCTCTATCCTTTGTTTCTATGCTAGGAGGGAGATTCTGGTGCGATGGACATCCTCAGTGCCGCCTAGGGTGTCTGCATGGGAGAATAAAATCAATGCTGTGTTGCCTCTTTACAAATTGACTTATCTAAGTAGGAGATGTCCTTGGAAGTTTGACAAGGTATGGTCCCCTTGGACTGGACCTACCCTTGAATAATGGGCGGAGGGTGGCGAGGTGCCCTGTGTCTTACCCCTCTTGCGTTTTCTTGTCTCTCTCTGGTGAGCTCCCTCTCCTCCCCCCCCCCTTTCTCTGGCATCTCCTCCCCCCTCTCTACTCTCACCCCCCCCCCTTTTTTTTTTTTTTCCTCCTTTCCTCTTTTCTTTTTCTGAATGGGCTGTCTTGCCTTCGCCCTTTTTTCCCCCCTAAGAGGGTTATATCATTGTCATAGCTATCCTTTGGCTCACAGATCCTCAGTGTTCACTATGATTGTTTTGCTGACCTTGGTACGATGTTACAGTATGCCTTGTATGCAGATTTTGTATTATGTGTATGTTTAATAAAGCACTCCTGATTGTTAAAAAAAAAAAGAGTTGAAAAACTGGTGGTGCCTAGCTGGAATGATAGGAAAAGGAGGGAGATGGTTTCATGTCCACCTTTTCCTCATGGGATAGTGGCAGGAGCAGGCAGTTTCAAGTTCCCATGGGAGCTTGTGGCTCTCAAGGGAGACTTCTGAGGGCTCAAGTGACTTCTGAGGGCTCACGTGGCTTGGTAGGGGATTACATATCAACCCTGCCAGGTTGCGTGCCTTTTTTTTTTTTTTAAGGAAAACCAGCTTATACTGGTACCCCAAAGGGTATAAATAAGGGCTTCATCGAGTCAGGCTCAGTCGCCTCAGAAGGCTGTGGTGTTCTATGGGCTTGTCTCCATTGGACAAACGTCTTCTGAGGCAAGTATATGAGCCTGATGCGATGGCTGTTCGAGCGGCTGGTGAGGATGGTGGCAAAGAATGGATCTAGAGGTGTCTAGACATACCTTGAATGTCTGGTCAAGAGGCGCCAGTGGGAGCTGCATCAGCAGCGGCCGAATGCAGCGGCCGAAATAGGACAAGCAGCAGAAGACTCCATTCCACCTCCGGAAGAGGAGGAAGAGCCATGGGAAGAGGCGAAGAGGCACTGTCACCTCCAACCCTAGGCCAGTGAAGAGGAGGTGCATCCCGTGCTGAAGATACTCCCCTTCACCACCTTGGGCGGCTTTGGAAGTAAGCACTCTCTGTGCAGGAGCAGAACCATGGGAGGCGTGGCCGAAGGAAGAGCCAACGCACAGTGTTAATTATAAATCGTAAAACAAAAAGTGTGTTTAAAAGATATGCAGTCACTATTGGGCTTGTTGGCTTTTGCCTGCAGGATTATGCCGCTTGGCAAAGTTTTTTACAGAAGATTGTACTTTTCTGGATTAAAACCCTCCTTTTCTCATAAACGAATTTCATATGATATGAGGGAAGATTTATTAGTGTGGCTGCAATTTTTTTACATATTTTAACAGTAGGGCAATGTGGCAGGAGGAATTTATTCTAGATAAGCAAATTCTCCTATTCACGGATTTGGCTGGTTCTTGCAGTTTTGCAGCAATCTGGCTTTCCCATTGGTGTGCTGACTGTTGGAATCCCAGATGGCAGGTAAAGGATTATTTTAAAAACATAGTTTTACTGGAATTATTTCCAATTATTGTGACCTTAGAGTTCTGGGGTCACAGCTTTAGAAACAACAGGATTCTAGTAAGAACAGATAACAAAGGAGTGCTCTATGCTATAAATTGCCTAACATCTAAATCTCCACTGGTCATTGTCTTGCTGCACCATATGATCTTTAAATGTCTGTATGAATATCTGGTTGAAGGCTGTTCATGTGGCAGGGAGGGACAATGACTTGGCATATTCTTTATCTCGCCTGCAGATGGACCATTCCAGATGCGGACCAGGTTGGAATACCATGTCAACCCAATTTTTGGGACCTTCTTTAGGGTCTATATCAGAGTATATTAAAAACTCTGGCGCTTTCTACTTGGGCTGGATATCCATTGGCCTGGTTACTTTGGCTTTCCTTCTCAAATTCGGATTTCTTATTTAATAAAAAATATTCTTGTTCGTATGTGCAGAAGACCTTGTCTGGAATTAAATTTTTTCTCAAATTAAACAATTTTCCTTCTTGTTTGCAATATTTCTCGGTTAAGCAGGCTTTGAAAGGATACAAGAGAAATCATTTTAAAATTGATCATCGCAAACCTATCACTTCTGATATTTTAATTATACTTTGTTCTGTAACAAGTCAAGCTTGCTTTTCCCACTTTGAGTCAGTATTGTTTAAAGCAGTATTTTCTGGTTTTTGCAGCTCTCAGTTTCTGAGCTGAGTGTTATTCAAGCTATGGATGTTATTATTCATGATTCTATGGTTAAAATATTTATTGGACAATCTAAAGCAGATCAATTGGGAAAAGGAAAATGGATAAACCTTTATGCTTACAGTGGCTCCCCATTTGCCCAGTACAATAACTAAAAGATTTATTACAAACCAGACCTCTAGTTGGTTCCTGTTTTTTTTTTGTTTATGAATTGGGTACTCCTCTTACCAAATACCAATTTATAAGCGGCTTTAAAAAATGTTTGAAAAATTTAAATTTACTCTGTGCTCAGCTTCTCTCAATTGTTTAGTATTGGTGTGGCTACTGAAGCATTAAGGTTAGAATTGGATGCTAGCATCATAAAAAAGTAGGTAGATGGAAATCTGACAGTTACTTATCATACATCCACCCTAATCATTCTCTTTGATTCATTTCAGGTAAACCCCAGGTATTATGAATTTTTGGACATTCTTATGTCTATTGGGCACAACACAGAGCTAAGAAAGGTGTTTATAATTGAGAATCAAGGTTTGGATCCACAGAAGTTTAAGGTTTTCTGGAGTGGCAAGAGAGGCATGGTTTGGGCGGACCTATTTTACAAAAATACGAGAACAAAAGAAGTGGGGTTGGGGCTTTACATGAGGCATGTTGGTGTGTATAATGATATATAGAATAAACATGAATGAGTTAAATGTCACAATCCCCTAGGGGCACATCACAATAAATGTTAATAATTATAATGAAACTGATAACAATAAAACATTTATGATACAGAGTGGGATCATAAAGCGTCAGTATATAATAATAATTAATTTAATGGCGGATAATTAATAATTAATTAATTCATACATGATTGTCATGATATATGAAATTGATGAAGGTTGTAATATGATACAATTAATATAGCAAACTTGCCATAGTGTGAAGTGTGTGCGTGTTTGGCTACTACCCACATCGGTGTGAAAAGATAAAATGAAAAGTATACTGATAGAAAACAATCACTGCAAGATAAGTTGCCAGTGTGAGTGTGAAATGAATGTGAATATAAGTACACGCAGGAATGATGAATGTTTGCATGATATAAATAATTAAATTAATTAAAAGTATATATATAAAATATGTATAAATGTACATGTCTGTACAGAAAATACAACTTATCTTACAGTGATTGTTTTTTATCAGTATACTTTTCATTTTATCTTTTCACACAGATGTGGGTAGTAGCCAAACATGCACACACTTCACACTATGGCAATGTGTAGTGTTTGCCTGGCCTGCTCCCTGGCCATGGCCTCCCAAGGATCCTGTTCCTGGGGATCTCCCGCCTCAACCCCGTTTGAAACCACTCATGTCGGGCCACCGCTCCATTCCATACCCTAGTACTGGCCATAACTTATGGGCTGCCTTGTAAGTAACACAGATAGTTCTTTTCTCTCTTCTTTACCTCCCCTTTTTTTGTTTTCCATGGGGAATAGTGGAACACTGCTGATCGCTCGATTCTCATAGCTTCGTAAGCAGAGAGCTGCAAACTGTCAGTCACAGCTCTCTGGTCTGCCCCCTCCTCACTCACTGGAGCGTTGGGATGTGGAGGGGGCGACTGGCTCAGGCCGTCAGCGGCTCACTGAGAGGCTGATCCTGGTGTTGGGCCAGGGATCTGGTGGATTCCAACTCTGTGGTCGTGATGACGTGGAGCCTGGATTGACTTCTGTGACATCAGCAGAAAGTGGACTTCAGCCCTCTCTCTGCTGAAAACGGGTCACAGAAGTGCAGAACAAACTGCACTCCTGTGATCAATAGGAGAAGTACAGCCGAATGAGCTTTGGCTGTACTTCTCCTTTAAAAAAACACTAGTCTATCAAGTTGACCTTCTGAGAGTTTTATGTGCTTGAAAAAAATGAGCTCGTATAAGCATAGACCAATTGTAAGAGTGTAAAAAAAAGTTCATTTTGTTTCCCTTTTTTCTTTCTTTCTCTAACAGACCCTATACCAGTGATCAGATAAATCCCTGGATCAACCTATTGAATTAAAATTTCCCCATAGGCCTGTATATTATGCTGAGTGAGGAAGATATCTAAAAGTTTTTTTAAATTATCAACACTCTCAACTAATACCAATTCCTAGAGGAGAAAGTTCCACACTTTTACTGCTCTGACAGTAAAGGTCTCAGTTTAAAGCTTTATTTTCCTATTTTTGGGATACAGCACCATACACATTAGTTATGTGTAATGGTGTGTATCCTATTACCTGCAGGCTGCTGGTTCTCCTAAAAATCCTCCCTGCTGTGCCTTCTTGCCACCGACGGATACCATCCTGAGCAGCTGTCTTATTGAGAGTTAACAACAGTCGCTGCTACAGAATTATATACACACACATATATATATATATATATATATATATATATATATTCTTACAATCTCTGAACTGTCCTCAATCTAGAAGTCACATCTATTTACATGGACTTATTGTGGATCTTATTGTTTTCACTTTTGAATCAAGATGGGTGGACATTGTGATTTTTCCACTTGTTGGCACATTTTCACTTTATTATGTGTATATACATTTATGAATTTATGTTTATACAGGTATAAACCATTATTATTGTACATTTGGCATATTTATAGTGTTGCACTGACACTTTACTTGTTTGCACATTTATTTCTATACAGCGCTGCACTTTATTTTTATTTTTTTTATTTATGGCTGCTACAGAATTGGTGACCAATACATCACCACATATTTAAGATGAGGCAGAACCAGTGTTTTATAATGCTCCTAATTTAAATATGGTTCATGAGATTCTGTGTATGCAATTTTTTTCACAAAATTGATATATTGCATTAATATAGATCGCAATTACACAATCATTTTGGACCACAAATATGTTGGAGTTGATTCATTTAGTTGCCTTATGCATTTTTTTTATGCAGTTTGTGTGCTGCTAATTTAAAATAGGTTGTGCAATTCTGTGTATGCGATTGTTTTGGAAGACTGACATATTGCATCAACATAGATTGCAATTATGTAACAGTCTTGGACTAATAATATGTTGGAGTTCATTTATTTGTGGGCTAGATAGCTGCATGCAATTTTTATGCGACTTGTGTTTGGTGCAGGATGAATCTGTCGCATATGCATGGATTTATTAAACCTACAACTTGGGACTCTTTTTAAAGGCTGTAATTCGTATAATAATACTAACCCTTTTATAAGTATCTGTGATAAAAGGGGAGTAGGTAATATGTACTATATGATAAGTTGTGATTTTTACAAATCGCATTAACATATATCCTATGAATAAATATTTTATGATCCATCACTGCTATAATGAATTTGGTTCGCTGTGTTCATGATCCATCGCTGTTGTAATGAATTTAGTTCATTTTGTTTTCATCTATGGTATATATTTTATTAGTATTATTATTACTTTATGGTTGCCTCCCAGGTCTAAATATATTTATTTATTTTGATTTGTTAATATTTGCAATAATTAATGTGAGAGTAAGAATTTGTCGCTATATCATTTTTATTTATCCAGATATAATTTGTGCAATATCACATGATTTTTAATTAGATGCCATTTTATTTATAGGATTATAAAAATCTGAATTGACATTTAATAATAGTAAGGTGATTAGGTTGCTAAGGTTTGTGTGATAGAAACTTGAAAACATATATAGACAATGTGCAAACACGTATAGCATTGTTTTGATGTCATGCATGCAAGCTGATTTAGTGACTAATATATTTTAGCAGGACGCACTGCTCGTTTAGCGGGGATGGACATCTGGCCCATATGCAGCATTCGCCTTAGTACAGTGCTGGGGTAATTAGAGGAGTTGATGTCATCCTAATCAGCTGGGGAGTTTGCGCGTGCGTTCAGTTTAAATTGTGTCAGATTGCTGTGGAGATCACACCCTCAGACGAAGTCAGGAAGTGACGAAACGCGCCAGTGGCGTGATCTCCACGTTAGCCGGAAGTGACACTTGCGGGTCACTGACAGCTGGGGAACCTGAAAGCAGCCAAGCGCAGTGGTTCTTGTTGATGTGGATGTCTCCTCGTTGCTAGCAATCGGTGGCAACCCTACAGTGTGCTTTTATGCTTCATTTTTTACCTTATCCTGTAATTATAATCTGTAAGGGAGTTGTTATGTGGCTTCAATAAAATTAATTTAAACGGGATTACGCTATGTGAACCTTTATCTTTTCACATGACCCGGATATATTGGAGCTGCTCATACCTTATAAAATACAGATAATCAGTGGATGTCCTTGAGAAGTGGAAATATAAAGATACATTTTGGATGCTTGATTTTACCATATTTCTGGTGAGTTTAACCCCAAAGGGGAGAGTTCTCTACGCACGTGGTAACAACCCTGATATTTGGTGCATGGATTGATGAACATTTGTCACCTTAAGAAGATTTTTGTTTTTCTCACCTGAAACCATTCAATGGACTGACTCATTTATTTACCTATCTATTTTATTTTCATTTATGTGTACAAGGAATTGTATATGAGCATATCATAGACCTTTAGATTGACATGAGCGCTGCTATGATGGTTTAGAGTTGTACAATCCTTTATTTCATCATTTGTTTACAGGATTATGGATTTATCTTTAAAATATATTTAAAATATAAAGTATTTTGCTAGTTTTGTTACCTGCAGATTGGCATTGTAATCTGTTGCTTAGGCTGACTCTATAATCTCATTGTACAATCTCTGTACAATTTCCTTTATCATTATCAAAACTATTTAAAATAAGGACAAAGGAGTGGGGAGGCTTGTGACACCATTGACCTAACAATTGCCATAATGACAGTGCCCTAACATGGCCATGTGGTCATAGTCAATGATGCCATACGTATCTGCACCCCTTTGTGTATGTGAAGCTGCGGGATGGGGAATCCCCTGTCCAAAGCTCATTGGCCTGGCACTCTGTTAGAAGAAACCTAGAGCTAAATCCAAGCTCCTTCCATGACTTAACACAGTACTCCACATTATAGAATTAACCTCGCCACACCCAATGTGAGACTGTGACAAATGATACAGCGGCATATTGCAAAAAAAAAAAGGCAGTCACAAGATGTAATGTCTGATCTATCCACTGGGAGCTCAGTCATCTCCCCTATCTCCGTAACACATTGATGACATCACAGCCACATCACCTGACTCCTCCTCTTGTTCCTATTTAAATGACTGCCACCAATTACTCATTGTTCGTGCTAGGAACCTGTTGCCAGGCGAAGATCACAAGCCATACGTTCCTGCTTACTACACTATGTTTGGGCCAGACAGAGCCCCCTCTCTCTACTCTTCGTTTGGGCCGGACAGAACCCCCGCTTCTTACTCTAAATTTGGGGCGGACAGAGCCCCACTCCTACTCTTCGATTGGGCCGGACAGAGCCACCACTCACTACCCTTCATTTGGGCCAGACAGAGCCCCACTCACTACTCTTTGTTTGGGCCAGACAGAGCCCCCACTTCCTACTCTTCGTTTCGGCTGGTGAAGGCCTCACCAACCTCTCTCCACAAAGGCTACGAGAACATCTCTTCAGGAAGCACTGAGTGCCCCCATCGTGGTATTTCTACTCACTGCAGGTATATTTGTTCTGTGTAAACGTTATTCCTAATAACTGTTTCTGTCTATTATGTTCTCCTAAATACCGCTGTATATAATCACTGAATAAAAAACAATTAACCTTAACAACATTACTTTGTTCCTTTAAGTTATACTTGCCAATATGGCGTAACCAATTAGTAACATAATATGCAAGTATGTCCGAAGCTGTGATCCACTCTAAACACTCCTAGCACACTGCCTGATGCATTACACAAGAGCAGCTGGTCAGTAACACATTAATGCTACACTTTGCACATCCCAAACTTAAAAATGGCCTATTAACATGAAATTAAAATGGAAACCCCAAAATACTGCCTCTAAAGCAAAAGCCACTCTTTTTTTAAAGAGAAGGAGTAGTTTCCCTAAAATAAAGGTTCCACCATCATAAAATAACAAACAATGTAGTTCCAAAATACCCCTCCTCCCAAAGAACAAAAGCCCCTGTTTAGGGAAAACTTGAAAAAAAGAAAAAAAAGCTACAGATGGAACAGCTAAAAATAACTTCTGACATAAAACTGACCACAAAATAAAATAAGGATAAAAAAGATTTTACCAAAGAGCAATGAATCAGAATAAAAGTACAATCTCCAAACTGACCCTAATCTCTTCCTGGACAGTCTGTCAAATTTTACATATACATACATAAACCAAACTATTACTGCCCTGTGCCCCCCCCCCCCCCCTCTTCTTTTATGATTAGAGATCTGGCTTATTCAGAAATGCTTACAAGCCCACAGGCCATAGTTCAGTGCATTTTTTTTAATTCCAAAGATAATGTACATTTAAATTTGCCAGGACCACAAATCTTGAACTTGCAGGATTTACTTTGAAGCCATTGTAGCAACAACCTCAAACCTTGTCTCTAATGATAACCTTATATTTTTCCAAAATAAAAGGGAAATACAGAAAATATATGCCAACCTATTATGATTTAAAATCCTAGAGCAAAATCAAATTTTTGGTTTAAACTAGGGTATATACTCCAGCTTCTAAACAAAACAAATCCTTGTCATAATTACTCCCTCTCGAATCCAGATGTAATTGATCCAGAACCTAAACAAACAGATCCTTTGTGGTCCCAATGTACTGCAAATTAAAATGGCATTCAAAAATTGTTCTTAAGTTTCTAGACAATATAACATATTAATGTTCAAATAACCCTTTCTCAATGGTCTGATGGTCTTACCAATGTAAAAAGCATTAAATATTTTATTTTAGTATAGTATGTTACAGATTCTGTAGAGCAGTTAGCCTCATGATTTAAACTATTTCCTGGTGTTAGTACAATTTAATTTCCTTCTTTGATGTATTTACAATAATCACATTCTTACATTTAGATGTCCCTTTTCTAATACATGTTTTTTTTTTCTCTAAAATAATTTTTTTAAAGACGTTGTTCTCAACAATTTACTTAAAGCGGGAGTCCGCCGGGAGTTCCGCCGTTTTTTTTTTTAAAAGCCAGCAGCTACAAATACTGCAGCTGCTGACTTTTAAAATAAGGACACTTACCCGCCCAGCGTGCCTGCGATGTCGGCACCCGAAGCCGATCTCTCGATCGTCTCTCGGGTGCTGCCGCCACCATCTTGGGTATGGGAATCAGGAAGTGGAGCCTTTCGGCTTCATTTCCCGGTTCCCTACTGCGCATGCGCGAGTCGCGCTGCGCAATAAGGATGGACCCGCTGCCTCTGGGATCTGTGTGTTTCCCAGCAGGCAGCGAGGGACTTTCGGAAAGGGGCGTAGATTCTGCAGAATCTACGCCCCTTTCCGCAGAGAGCTATCCTGGAAGTGGGTGCAGATACCTGTACTGTACAGGTACCTGCACCCCCCTCCCCCCTGAAAGGTGGCAATTGTGGCGCCAGAGGGGGGGAGGATTCCAATGAGCGGAAAGTCCACTTTAGGGTGGACCTCCGCTTTAATAAAACCCTAAGGTTTAAAACTTTATGTATTTCATTCCTCTGTTCAGTATATGGTCTCATCTACCCTCCTAATAATTTTGACCTATCACTCAATTTTGCTTTATAACAAGCTCCCTTGAAAAATCCTTCTTTATATTCCCTCTCCTTTAATCTATATCCTAAAGTAGAACTATAGTCAAAACTTTTGTTTTTTTCATATTGGTTAGAGTCAGGTCACCAGAGCTAGTGTCTCCATTGGAAAATCTCCCTTCTATTACTTTTCTGGGCACAATCCAAAATTTTGAACCTTCACTTTCAATGATAATGGTAAACAGGAGAAATAGAGTGAATCTTCCTAACAGGGGCAGAGTAATGATAAAGACTTGACAGGTGTTATAATCCCTTTCCACGAAAAAAAAATTGCCTTTAGTTATACTTTAATCTTTGTTCTTACAGTTCTAAATCTGATTCTTCAGAATAATTAATTTTCACCTAAGATATTGTACTCTTGGTAAACCTTAGGGTATGTTTTGGGTGATGACTATCAGCCCTCAAAATATTCTCCTCTTCTCATTTACTTTAGCCCAGAGTCTTCTTGTCATATGAATCAACTTTTTTTAAAATTAATCCTCAGACCCTGTCCAAAGCATACTGACTTGTTTATGAAATGATGCCATATCGTTTTTATTTTTCACGTCCTGCTAATACTCATCTTCAGAAAAAAAATGAGTGTTCCCATGAACCCAGATACAAGTTAATATACGAAGGTGCACAAATCGTGCCCATCATAGATCCTTGTGCCTTGGTTAGGTGGGACTCGAGTAAACAAACTCAAAAGTATCATGAGTCAGGATGAGATACAGTACTCCTCTTTGGGGGAGAGGGGGCAAACAAAATTATGCCTTGGGCCTGTAGAATAAGAGAAACACAGTGCGGGTAAGGCAGTGAGCACCACAGCACCCCCATAGCCACATTATTTGGAATTGTTTCCGTCATATGTCTGGAACTGTTTGAACATGTGATTGGTACTGGATCTTTTTAAGCTTCCACAGACTTATGTGTGGGGAAGAGGATAGCATGTAAAATGGGTGTGGCTGCCACATAGATGCAGGCAGTCAAATAATGGCAAGGTAGCCTTATCCTGGACTGACCTCAAGAAGATGCAGTGCACAGCCAATAGCTGGTCAATCCCCTGTTAGTAGTCAGTTCAGGTAGGGGTGATGGTGGTTTGAAGATGTTGAGTCAGACAGTGGGGGTGATCGAGAAGGTTCTTCTTGGGTCACCTGTATTGTCATGAGGGCACCCATGTAGCGTGGGCTTCAGGTGTGAGATGTGGCCACCTGGGGACTGAACCTGGAACCACATGTGATGTAGAGGTCTCTAATGTAATGTATGATAAGTGGCCCCTGCTTGGACCTATGGCTGAAGACATTGGGAACTTGTATTAGCGAAGTAGTAATGTGAAACAAGTGGAGGGGGGGGAGTTGGAGCTCACCACTCCTGAAAAGCTGTAACTAGGGCCCACATCTAGGGGGGCCCTGCTAGAATGCAGCATGTGAAGGTAAGCTCAGGAGCGGGATCGACACTGCATGTAACACAGAGCTAGCATTGTTAGAATGGTGAAGTGAACTTTAGATATATACTATTCTGAGGACACAGTCAAAAATGAAATACAATACTGTGAATCAATACGAACGCACATTTGTGTGTAAATAAATTTCACAGGTGAATATATATTATATCAGGGCTGGACTGGGACAGAAATTTGGCCCTGGACTTCATCCAGACCGGCCCACTTACATTTTGAGTGTCCCATCAGCACTCCCTTACATCAGAGTGTCCAATCAGCACCCCCTTACATCAGAGTGTCCCATGAGCAGCCCCCTTACATCAGAGTGTCCCATCAGCACCCCCTTACATCAGAGTATCCCATCAGCGCCCCCTTACATCAGAGTGTCCCATCAGCAACCCCTTACATCAGAGTGGCCCATCACCAGCCCCCTTACATCAGAGTGGCCCACTGAGCCATCGGCCCACCGGGAAACTCCCGGTAGTCCTGATGGCCAGTACATGCCTGTATTATATCCATTGAGGTTTATCATGACAGTGCTTGTGAATTGAGAAAGTCAACGGTTCAAATAAACTAGTAATTCAAAGGGTTAATTGTAGACTCATGATATTCAGTGCAGCTTTTAAAAATGATTTTAATGTTATTTAATAAATGTTTAATTTCTAATAAATTGCAGACCTGGCTAGTAGGAAAAAAAATCCTTTCACCTGATTAAAGTGTATGTTACTCTAAATATTTCTTTATTTTTTTCTATGTGTGTATTCACATATGTGTATTTTATTGTGTCTATCTTCTTTATGTACTTCTTCCATCTGAAGTACCTAGTTAATACTGCCAATCATCTTTTTTTTGTTCTAAACTGACCACATAAATCACAGAAGATGACCTGTGCATATGTGGTAAATGTTCCACCTTTCTGACCATTAAGAGGTACAGGAATCTGTGCAGACACACAGCATGCCTGTATGAGGTAGTTTGTTCAGCTTACAAACCCCCCTCCCAGTCATATCCTGCCTCTGGAACACACCCTCTACCCATCACAGCTTGCCTTATGAACATCCTCCCTGCTGAAGTGCAGTCTGCATCTTGTTTCAGGCTGCAGAAAATGGCACTAACCCCGCCCCCCACTATCAGAAAGAAGAGATGCCCAGTCACACGCTTTTTAACCTTGTAAAAAAAGGTAAGAAAGATCATTTCTGAAACTAAGCAAAATCTGTTATGGTCCCTGCATACTTCTAACTGTATTAGAAAGTGCCTATAACATTGGGGGCAGGGTTATTTACAGTCAGCACTCAAAGGACTCTTTTTTTCAGTAGAAGTCAGAAGTCAACATTTACTAAACTCACCTCTGTGTCTCCTTGTGGTTTTTTAACCCCCACTTACCGGGTTGCAGTCTCTGCACAGTTCAGATACTCACCCACCCAGGGGATCCACCGTTGTCCGGCTGAGATCCTCTTCTATTAACTGCAACCGACCAGTTCCCATGCTGCCATGTTTACACATTGATTTGGAATCATAATACCCAAAAAAGATGGACTTTATTTACACAAAATGAAGCAGCTTATTTAAAAGATCATATATTTTATTTCTCCGTAAGTTAAAACTTGAATAAAAATAGATACAACACCCTCTTTACACAACATGTCTGATACCAAAAAATACCCAACCCAGAAATGGAGATTCAGAACAGACATAAACATAACAAATATAAAATAAAAGCCGCCATGTTCTTTGTGACATCATCAGGGGGCTGCTGGCTCTTCTGGGCTTCTGGGTGGTGAGCCTCCCAATTATGCACCTCTAGGCCCACCTTTGTAAACCACTTGCCCACTGGGTACTTTTACCCCCTTCCTGTCCAGGCCAATTTTCTGCTTTTAGCACTTCCCACTTTGAATGACAATTGCACAGTCATGAAACACTGTTGCAACACTACTTTTTTTTTATCATTTTTTCCCACACAAATAGAGCTTTCTTTTGGTGGCATTTAATAACCACAGTTTTTTTGCTAAACAAACAAAAAAAAAAACAATTTTGATGGGCACTGATAGGCTGCACTGATGGGCACTGATTAGGCGGCACTGGTGTGCACTAATAGGAATGCAATGATAGGTGACACTGATGGGCTCTGATAGACAACACTGAAGAGCACTGAGAGGTGGCACTGATGGGCAGCACTGAAGAGCACTGGTAGATGGCACTGATAGGCAGCACTGATGGACACAGAGGCACCGGTAGGTGGCACTGATAGGCAGCACTGATAGGTGACACTGATGATTATGGCACTGATGGGCACTGATAGATGGCACTGGTGGGAACTGATTAGCAGCACTGGTGGGCACTGATTAGCAGCACTGGTGGACACTGATTAGCAGCACTGGTGGGCACTGTTGGGACTGATGTCCCGGTTATTGGCTTTCTAACACTGTCTTGTGTTTACATCCTGTGATCAGCTGTCATTGGCTGACAGTTTATCACATGATAAAGGGCTGCTGTGATTGGACCTTTACTCCGATCTGTGATCAGCAGGGTCTGAAGGGCTTGACGATCACAGAGCCCGATCATGGGAGGACGTCCATGGACCCTCTCCCAGCATTGGAAGCCTGTGCTGTAGCCGTCTTTCAGCTATAGCACAGGCAGCAAGGAATTAAACACTATAGGGGTTAATTACTAAAACTGCAGAGTGCAAAATCTGATGCAACTATGCATAGAAACCAATCAGCTTCCATGTTTTCTTGCCAAAGCTCAACCGAACAAGCTGATCTTAGAAGCTGATTGGCTACCATGCACAGCTGCACCAGATTCTGAGTGCACCAGTTTTTAGTAAATCTTCCCCTCTGCCTCCTAGGATATGTGACATGCATAGGAGGCACAGAGAGCACAGTGCATATCATTCGCCTAGGTGGGTGACATGCAGGGAGGCGGGACCAAACTTTCTTAATTAAAAAAAAGTAAGTAAATAAGAGTGACCATAAAACTATCCTGGAGAAAAGTTCCTCTTGCTTGCCAAGATTAAACGGTACACTCATAAGACATAGTCCTAGGCATTCCAGATCACGTGGTCTAGAATGATCACATGGTCTAAAATAATGACATGGTCTATCAGAAGCATTTTAAGTGTTTCACAATTTTCTTTCTTCTTTCTATTATCTTTAAAAGGGAGACTCACTTTCAGATAAGAGGATCAACATGGCAGAAATGTTATGTGGCAAAACTAGGCAAGGAGTAGAGATTGTATAGGTAATAAATACATATTGAGACCGCTATCCCTCTGAAGCAAAAAAGACTTGCTTTATTTCAACAAACGTCTGCAGAAACTTTGCCATATGAAATTCCCAGCACGTGGCTGTTTTTTTTTTCCAGAATAAATATGAGTTTTAGCTCAAGGTAGACAAACGGCTTAGTGATGGAATTAATCTTTAATGATGCAGCATAAAACATGACCTCTGCTGAACACACAGAGTGGGCTGAATACTTCAGCAAAACCACATTTTTTTTTTTAAATCATTCAGCTGCAGGAAAAAAAAGAGTTGTAATCAGGAAGATTAGCCTTTGCGACACTAGTCAGGTCTGGGCGAGAAGGACTTTACCGCAAGTATCATACACTGCTATAGGAAATAGAAGGTAAAATGTTATTTCCCAGGTTGGGAGAGAGCTCAACAACTTTAAGAGCAGCTGCTAATGTGTTTCATTCATTTCATTCTAACACATCATTTTATCACTGGTAAGTGCTGTTCAGCCGTGTCATGTACAAATGTCGATAAAAACTGAGACAAAAACAAACTACCATCTGCAGGACGGCCAACACATTTTGATAGAAATGCAGAAGCCAATGATAGCTTCACACAAAATCATTTTGACTGACCATTTTAGATAAAAGCAATCCTAACACATCTTTGTGACTAATCCATGGTGTTGTTTATTTCATTTTGATAAACTGACGTATTATTAAAAACGTAGATTCATTGTATAATATATTCATTTTACAAATATACCCGTATTTATCCACGTATAACACGCACAGTCGTACAACACGCACATTCATTTTAAGAGGGAAGTTTCAGGAAAAAAAACGTACATTTTAAATAAGGCAGCTATTGGCGTATAACACGCACACACTATTTGCACCCGATTTTGCTGGTGAAAAAGTGAGTGTTATACGCCAATAAATACAGTACATTTATTGCAGGGTGCATCCATAACAGCCAGTTTGAAAAACATGCTGGGCTTTCTCATAGGAAAGCCCAACACTATGTACTTTTCAGCTAATATTCTAGATTGATTGAATGAAATATTTTCATCTTTACTAGGAGAGGAGTAGGAGGGTATGTCTGCTGTTCAGGTCTATTTTTAACACAACAGCTGCAGAGATGAGCAGAATTAATTTTCAAAACATGGCTGCAAGAGATAAAAATCAAATATTCAGTTTTAATATCTGATTAAAAATAAACAGTTTAAGGATTTTTTTGTTACTGTACATAACAAAGAAAATTTATATATAATTACTTAAGATTCATTGTAATATAATTGTGGGACCAGCGTATAATACCATAAAAGAATATATTGAAAGAATAATTTACCTTTTTGCATACAAAGTCACCTGGTAAGTAGACAATGGACTTCAACCTCAATAGCAAGTCATGAATCATCTGGGCATCACAACCCTGGAAAATAAATGAGAGAAAATTCAATACCATCTAAGATACAAATCTATTTCTCTACCCCTCAGCTCACTCCTTCAGTCTCCTCACGTATCACTATTTTACTATCAGATATATCAGTCTGGATGTCACACCACTTCCTCAAACTTAATCTATCCAAAACCGAACTTATAATTTTTCCTCCCCCACATGCCCCTTCCCCTGATCTCTCTGTCAAAATCGATGGCACAACTATAAGCCCATCCCCACATGCCAAGGTCCTAGGCATAGTCCTGGACTCTGAACTCTCCTTTAAGCCCCACATTCAATCACTGTCCTAATCTTGCTGCCTCAACCTCTGCAACATCTCCAAAATACGACCCTTTCTAACTAATGATACAACAAAGCTCCTAATTCCCTCCCTGGTCATCTCTCGCCTCGAGTACTGCAACTCCCTTCTCATTGGCTTATCTCTACATAGTCTATCCCCCTTCAACTCATCATGAAGGCTGGTGCCAGACTCATCCACCTTACCAACCGCTCTGTGTCTGCTACTCCTCTCTGTCAATCCCGCCACTGACTTCTGCTCACCCAAAGAATTAAATTCAAAATACTAAAAACTACTTACAAAGCCATCTACAACTCTGCCCCCATCTACATCACTAGCCTAGTCTCTAAATACCAACATAATATTCTCTTCGTTCTTCTCAAGATCTCCGGCTCTCTAGCTCCCTCATCACCTCCTCCCATGCTCGCCTCCAGGACTTTTTCAGAGCCTCTCCAATCCTATGGAATGTCCTACCCCAATCTCTCAGATTATCTCCTAATTTATTAACTTTTAGATGATCCCTGAAAACCCTCTTCTTCAGAGAAGCCTATCCTACCCACACCTAACAACTGAAATTTTATTTTCTCCATCTGATCATCCTCCACAGCTATTGCTTTTTGTTTCACTTGACCCTCCCTTCTAGATTGTAAGCTCTAATGAGCAGGGCCCTCTGATCCCTGAATTGTATTGTAACTGTACTGTCTGCCCCCATGTTGTTAAGCGCTGTGCAAACTATTGGCGCTATATAAATCCTGAATAATAATACAAATCTCCATGGTTGTTAAATATTGATAAAAATATATATGTATATGTAGCTGGGTGCTTAGCTGGCAAGGAAGAAGTACAGTAACTACAGAGACACTATGCTGCAGCTGCTCTATGGGGTTGATTTACTAAAACTGGAGAGTGCAAAATCTAGTAGCCTATCAGCTTCTAACTTCAGGTTGTTCAATTAAGCTTTGACAAAAAAAAAAACCTGTAAGCTGATTTTTATGCAGAGCTGCACCAGATTTTGCACGCTTCAGTTTTAGTAAATCAACCCTTATGTGTTCACATAGGACTTCTATGCTAACCTAGCTAGTGCTGTACCCCTTCCATCCATTAGTGGGAGCCTGTGGGACATGTAATACCAGGCATACTCTGATACATAACAGTGAAGGATTGTGAGCAAGTGAGTTTACCAAAGGGACATGGTTATTGGAGCAGATGGGGAAAGACGTTAAATTCCCAAGATTGGAAATAACAAAGGAGGAGCAAGAGGCAGCTTTCCCAGGTTGAATAAGGAAAGGCTGTTTCTTTCTACTTGCATGCAGAATCCTTAACGGGGCTGTATTTTTAGCATAAATGTGGGTCCCACCAAATAGCTGGCAGAAGGTTGAGAGCATGGAGTCTAATAACAGACTGCTGGCACAGTGATCACCCACAGGTCTTTCCTTAGCCAAGGACACCCTTTGTAATTTAAATACAAAAAAGTGCACCTTTGGATCATTTGCTGATTGTGTAACTGGCACCAATGTAATGTTCCCTGATCTTAACCCAGAGGGGTCTGGATGTGAACTCAACATAATGTAAAATGCATGTGGTGCATTCTATAATATATTTAAAATTTTTAGTACTGCAATTTATGAAGTCAGGGATTTTATATTCTTTACCGGTGGATCAGGTCATGATGAGTTCTTAAACCACAACAAAAGAACCAGTCGTACTGAGCCAGGTGGTCTTGGAAGAAGAGGACAGAAAAAGTCTTAGGGATCATATATTGCCCAGAGTGTTGGCACGTCTATTCGAAAATCTGCAACCACTAGACATGATCAGAATAGGATCTTCAGACAAGACAATTAAAGTGGTTGTAATGTCAAACTTTTTTTATCTTAATGTATTCTATGCAGTAAGATAAAAAGCCTTTTATGTGTAGAAGCCCCCCTCAGCCCCCCAATACTTACCTGAGACTTATCTCTGTCCAGCAATGTCCACGAGGGCCTTGGCCAACTGGGACTTTCCTCCTGATTGGCTGAGACGCCATTGGCTCCCGCTGCTGTCAATCAAAGTCAATTAGCCAATCAAGAGATCGAGGGGATGGTGCCAAACCGGGGGTCCATGCCTGAATTGACACAGGGAGCTGTGATTTAGCGTGGGTGCCCCCATAGCAAGCTGCTTGCTGTGATGGCACTCGACAGGAGGGAGGGGCCAGGGGAACTGAAGAGGCACCAAGAAGAGGATGATTTGGGCTGCCCTGTTCAAAACCACTACACAGAGCAAGTATAAAATATTTGTTATTTTTAGAGGAAAAAAAGAGACTTTACAATCACTTTAAATATTTATAAATAATGTTTCTAACCTGTTTTTTTTATTTCTGCGAAAATTTTATTACAAAAGTAACAGGGTTATTGTGCTGATCAGCTGGTTTACATTTGGTTTAGACCCATAAGAGCTGATATGTCTTTTTTGGAGACAATATTACCTGCCATATCAATGTGCCACTTCCTGTAGCCCCCCTCATTCAGTCTGGAAGAGATATCACAATCCCGAGCATAAGGCTAGCCATACACAGTTCCTGCTGAACCAGCCGAGATTTGAACTGTTAACGAGCAGGCTGTACCAAGTTTAGTGATCAATCACCGTGTGTGTACAATCAGCCTGACAAATTTGCTTGCTCCCCTGTCAGCATTGCCTGTGTTGATGGGAGAATCATATGAATTTCTATCCGGCATCCAGCGGTTGCAGGAAAAAAATTTGCACTGTGTATTGCCTGCCTAACCATCCACAGTGGAACAATTATGTTTTGCTCAAATATATTCCTCCACATGAACAGATTTAATGGCAAGCATGGGATGACCCGTACACTCCTTTAAAAAACTCTGTGTACTAACAACACCTGTGGTGGGATCGCTCCGGAGCGTGATGTCCAGAAAATCTATACAAACTCTCCTCGTTTAACAACTTACCTGTTTAACGACCCCTCAGACTTACGACCATCGCTTACTTTTACTTTTTGGACACTGTACATTATTGTATTGTACAGTACAGTACAGGATTTTTGTTGTTTATATTTTTGTGTTCTGTACTTATGCAAATTATAACAACGTTATCGAGTTGGAGTTTTGTGTTTAGACCTTTTTTTCCAGAAAAATTACACTACAGTAGTTAAGAATGCTTAAAATATTGAATACTTGCGGCTCCTTGTTTAATGACCAATTCGTTTAATGACCTAGTCGCTGGAATGGAACCTGGTCGTTAAGCGAGGAGAGCCTGTACTGTCAAAACCAATATCATGGCTTAATTCCAAATTTAAATCATTATCATTGATGTAAGAAACAAAAGAAGATAGAGTTCCATCCACAATGTTCCAGTCCAGCACTAGGTCATCAATATATCTACTATACCATATGATTTTATCTGTAAATAAGTTTGAGTGGGAAAATAAAGAAAGTTTCTCCCACTAGCCCATGAACAGAGAGAGATGGAAAGAACGTGGCACCCATTGAGGCTCCTTTGCACTGGAGATAAAAAAAAAACTGATAAAAACAAAATAGTTATGTGTCAATAGAAAATCCACAGACATACCTAAAAATTCTTAAAGTTCTACAGTATAGAAACTATAATATGTCAAATGGAATTTCAAAGCCTCCATTGCAAGGTGACGAGGAATGCAAGAATAGAGAAATTTAACATCTACATATAGCTCTGCCAACTAAAAGTGTGTATTAATATAGATGACCTGCATTTTATGTAGCCATGCAATCTGGTCACAACTGGCTGCAGATATTTATCTACCTAGCACTAAGGCACTAACTTTAGCACTAAGTTTTTCTAAGAGGGAACCAAGTCCCACAACTATGTGAAGACGGCTGATTAGGGTGTTACCTTTGTGAATTTTGGGTAGATGATAAAGGAGAAGACCTACACTACATCAACTCTTGCCAGAGACAATTTGAGTAAAATTGAAAGATGCCCTTCAGGGATTAAAATCCCATCAGGACATAGTTATACACAAGGCTTGACAAGGGTGGGTCATGGTAGTTTTTGCTTCAGAGGACTATAAAACAGAAACCTTATGCTCAATGATATCTCCATATAACAGATTTTGAAAATGGATCCCACATCAATTTTTAAAGAGCAGATGTCACATATGTTAGATTCTGGACGGGAGTATTAACCACCCAAAATAGCAGAGTACCTGGTGGTTGTTAGTTCTGTAGTCCAGGTCTTTCACTGGATACATCATGTGCAATGGTTGGAGGCAACTTCAGAACCATATTGGATTATATTATTTAATCCAGGGTGTTTTCCTATTTGAGAGCACTGCTTCTTGCCTCTATTGTCTTTGTGGCTCCTCCAATATACATATACATTTTGCAACAAGGAATATTGAAACCCACAAAAGGTGGACTGTGTCCCATTGAAACGTCAGCTGTCTATTTAAAAGTTGTTGCGTTTTCTCAATATATACAATACAATTGTTTTTCTATAATGTGTAATTATATTTTTAACCATTATTTTTCAAATCCTAAAAGAGACTCACTTTAAATAATTCCACGTTGTTAACAATGGCAAGGTTGACATCAACTGCAATAGCTAGCTGCATTCTTGTTGGCATTTCCTCCAAAAGTTCAGACTCATCTGTTAGTGTATTGTAAAGAAATAATACAGTTAGATAGTATTTATACAAAATACAGGTAATACTTCATTAAAGCAAATTGGATTCTAGTTTAAATAGATAATAATTTAAATGGACAGTAGACTGTGGATAATGTTCAATGATCTATAGATCATTGAACTAGAGCACTTATACAATGAAGCACTGGGGTTAATTTACTAAAACTGCATAGTGCAAAACCAGATGCAGCTCTGCATGATAGCCAATCAGCTTCTAACTTCAGATTTTTAAATGAAGCTTTGGCAAAAAAAAAAAATCATGCAAGCTGATTGTTTTCTATGAAGAACTGCACCAGATTTTGCACTCTCCAGCTTTAGAAAATGAGCCCCACTATATCCCATTTACATACAATATGTGCTATAAATTCTAGACATACCTAGCATTCCTTGTGAATCCCATGTATACTCATACCAGCTCCGCACACGATTCTGAACATGTTTAGGGATTTTGTTTTTGTTCATGTATGAAATCGTTTTGTCAACAGAAGAACGGTAATAGCTCTGTCCTGAAGTCGCTGCTCCAATCACATCACGCATCTATTAGAATACATTTAAAAAACATATTGTCAAAAATTTGTTTATTTAAAGGGTAAGAAATGGTATAAACAAAGTTCCCTTACACCTAGGGCAAAGGCTAGATTGACAGCAGAGGGATTTTTTCAGCTGGTCTGATCCAGCAGCATGGACAGATGGACGCCTCAGCATGGACACTGATAGAGTTTTTTGTGGTCTAGTCCTAAGAGCTGCTTAGCTTTGGTTAACCAAGTTTGTAACATTTTCCTTCCATTATTCTTCAATTTTTCTTGTAACCAATTTTGACCACCGCCTGTTTAGAATTCCATCAACTTCCTACTTTTATGAATTTTTCATATCGACAAAAAGATTTTTACAAAATTAATACATTGGTGCTAAAGAGTACAAGACAGAAGGTGCTGGGAAATGAAAATATAATGAAGGCAAATTGAAAAGAGCATCCAAAGGACTGTCGTACATTTTAAGCATGTTGGAGAGAGTGAATTTGCATCCTAGTTTTGTATGCAGGTTCCTGAATCGCTTTCCATATTAAGTTGCGCTATGCTCACATGTGAGTGAATACTAGCAATAAACCTTAATAATGCTAAATTATATATATATATATAAAGTGACTCCGCATGGGGGGGGGGGGGGGGGCGGCTGGGGGCGCCTGGACTGTCAGATGTTTTTTCACCTTAATGCATAGAATGCATTAAGGTGAAAAAACATTTACCTTTACAACCCCTTTAAATTAAAATTGATTGATTAATTGATTTGATCATGTTTTAAATAGTCCATTGTTTTAAGCTGATTTTCAAACATGAAATTAACACTCGATGCACCCAAGGGGGTTATTTACTAAAGGAAAATCCACTTTGCACTACAAGTGCACTTTCACCACTCCACCCTTGTCAGCCTCATGTATAACTACGTCCTGATGGGATTTTAATCCCTGAAGGGCATCTTTCAAAGTGCAGTCACTGTAGATCTGAGGGGGACATGTAAGGAAAATAAAAAAACAGCATTTTAGCTTGCACATGATTGGATCATAAAATCAGCAGAGCTTCTCCTCATTTCAGATCTTCCCCTAAGATTTACAGCGACTGCACTTCCAAGTGCACTTTCAGTGCAATTTCAAGTGCAAAGTGGATTTGTCTTTCATAAATAAGCCCCCAAGAGTCGTGCTTAAAAGAGATAAAGACCTCCACCTCTGCACACACTGCCGCTTACCGACTCCAAATGATCTCCAATAGGTTCCTAAATCAACCTAAGTGTAGCAGATGACATTTGGGATCAAATGTCACACGCATTGTAAATTTAGGTTTTTGACCTCAGGACAATAAAGGTTCTGAGGGTTAATTATTGTAGGTAGGCCTAACACCAGTCTGGCCAGGCTGTGTTTAGAAGTTCTGTCTGGTCATGTGAACGGTGAGGTGCAGATGATAGGCTAGAACCAAGGCTGGTTGGATGTTTTGGTATCAGGCCTCTCTGAGCCAACCAGCGGGAGTGCTGTGGCTCGCTGAGGAGTCTGGGAGGGGTTACTTAAACAGGTGTGGGTCACGTGTTCAGGGTTCCAGAGTTGTTTGTGAGACCCATGTGGTCTGTTCTGGTTCCAGGACCGGGGTAACCCCGTGAGGGGTCCCAGTCATGGGGTGTTCCACATCCTGTGGCATGTTCCTGTTAATGGCCCCTGATAGACCTGCCTGGTCTGGGGTAGGCATCCGTCTGTTCCCGAGTCTCAGAGCCTGCTGGTCTGAGGCGCTGTAACTGAGGGAGGATTCAAAGTGTCCGGATGTGCTCTCGGCTTGGAGGGACACCACAGTTCGTGGAAGTGACCGGGGGAGGACTCCTCGGAGGAGGGCCAGCAAGTGGCATCCTGAGAAGTGCCTGGTTACTGAGTTGGGAAGGACATTGACGAATTCACACTTTTCCAGTACCATAGAGGAAGTGGGAAACATTCCAGGTACGGTTGGAAAAAGGTTCTTGTATACCCTCAGTTGATTGTTCAAGTTTCGAGTCAACGTGCTGACTGCCATGATCTCTGTCTAGAGATCTGTTCAGCCTTGAAGTACCCAGCTGCGAGTGGCTACTCTCTGGGTGGAAATAGAGATTTTGCTTAACCTGCAGTTCAAGGTGCCTGAGTTCTTCACCCGTGCCATCTGTTCGATAAGAGACTGTGTTTGTGAAAGTTCTTCTGAAAAATAAACCTTCATCTGTGTCAGTGTACAAGTTGTTGGGTATCAACCCTGAGAATCCCTAGACGCGGAGGAGCAGGCCAGGAGAAGGCAACCGATAAGCCCATTAAGTCAAGGCCGCCCTGCAATGGGTTATGGCCGCTACATAAGCAAAACATGATGTTTGCTAAGGCCTTATTAACCCTTGAAGCAGAACTCCAGGCAGATGTAAAAGACACACGTTGATGCATCAATGTATTCCTTAATTATTAATTTTATATTTTATTTTATGTAAATAGTATTTTAATTGGTATCAACCTTTTGCAATCCCCTATATAGCAGTGCTCAGATTAATAGAGGTAGGGTCAAGACTGGACAAAGCACATGCTAATAGGAGCAGAGTGAGCAAAGGAATGACCTCTTCTGTCTCTTTCTGTTTCACTGCGTAGTCAGTAAGCTGAAGGCTGGGAATTGAGAAAGGACACTACAGTATTTCTTCATATTTATTCAAACCCATAAAACAGAAATGTAATATATTGTAGCTTACCAATCTTTAAATGTAGTGGCTACATTTTTTTTTTCACCTGGTGCCCTGGCCGGAAACACACTTCCTGCCTTAGGAAGGCTCTATGGAGGAGCAATGGAGTCACTTATGGACAGCAGCATTGTCAGCCTATATGGAGGGCAGTGTTCAATTCACTACCAAATTTAGATGGACTTTACTAACAAATGAACCACATAACCTCCGGAAGATTTACTCCCCTTTATGATCAGGTAATTTTATGCGATACGGCACTGCAACACTTTAACTGGCAATTGCGGGGTCATGCAATGCTGTACCCAAACAAAATTGAGGTCCTTTTTTTCCCACACATAGAGCTTTCTTTTGGTGGTATTTGATCACCTCTGAGTTTTTTATTTTTTGTGCTATATAAAGACAATTTTGAAAAAAAACAAAAACAATATTTTTTACTTTCTGTTATAAAAAATATCCAATAAAAAAATATAAAAAATAAAATTTCTTCATCAATTTAGGACAATATGTATTCTTCTACATATTTTTGGCAAAAATAAAAATAAAAAATCCCATTAATCGTATATTGATTGCTTTGAGCAAAAGTTATAGCATCTACAAACTATGGGATATTTAATTTTTTTCTACTAGTAATGGCAGAGATCAGTGACTTATAGGGGGACTGCGATATTGTGGCAGACATTCTGACACTAACTGGCACTTTTGACACTTTTTTGGAACCAGTTACACTAATACAGTGATCAGTGCTAAAAATATGTACTGTAACTGTACTAATGACACTGGCTGGGAAGGGGCTAAAATCAGGGGTGATCAAAGGATTAACTGGGTGCCTAACCAGTGTTTATGTATATTGTGGGAGGTTCTTTTACTACGGGAAGAGATGGAATTTATTTCCTGAATGGTGATTTGCCTTGTCTACATAGGCAGATCGCAGTTCTTTGTCTCTGCCTGACAATCGACGGGTGCCGGACAGTGACAGCTGGTGCTCCATCGGTTGGGGGGGGGGGGGGGGCGGGGGGCAGAGAGACCTGACCACAGAAACCCCCTGTCACTCCTGTTCGTCACCGCACACCATTGACAACAACTTCCACCCACCCCCCATCACCGGTTCGCCCTTTCGCCCACCAGGCCCTCGTCAGAGCCCCACTTACCCCATGCAGGTCACGGCTGTGGTGGCGGCTTCCCCCCACTGCCTCCTCTGTGTCCCGGCTGTCACTTCTCCTCCCGGCCAATCAGGTCTTTGGACTCCTGGCCAATGGGGTCTTAGGACTCCCGGCCAATGGGGTCTCAGGACCTGCTTTCTGATTGGCCGGGAAGAGAAACAGGAAGACATTAGAGAATATTAATTCGCTAATGTCACATAACAGGGTTGGCCCACCCTTTTATGAGACATTAGCGAACCCTTAGCACACCCTTTTTTAAGTCAATTAGAGCCCTAGGCTCTAATCACATGCTTCTAAAAAAAACAAAAAAACATATAAATCCATGCTTCTGGTGTCCTGCATGTAGATTAGGATGGGGGAGTGGCGCTTGTGCACCACTAATGAGCGACCGCCACTGGTGCCAGCAGGCATCAAGTACCCAGTACCCTCTGACCGGCTTCCGCTGTGTGTAATGACAGTGTCAGCGAGCCATCAGTGGCACGCATTCGCTCCCCCTACCCAGAAATGCAGGATCGCATATAAATATATACATGATCCTGTGCATAGCTGCTGCCCTGTAGCAGTAAAACTGCTATAGGGTGACCGGAAAGTATGTAAAACAGAACTCCAGCTAACACTGTATAAGCAGTTACAGCAGTAGTTTTGTTTCCCTTTTGGGGTAAAGGTTTTACATAAATAGATAAAAGCTGACCTTTGTAAGCACCCTTGTCAGTGGAAAATTATTTGTATCAACCATCTAATTGACACTATTGCTGGACAATGTGGACAGTTAGGACCCCTTTCACACTGAGGAGCTTTTCAGGCGCATTCACGCAAGAAAAAAGTGCCTGAAAAGCTCCTGAAAACTGCTTTCCATTAATATCAATGGGTTCTTTAACACTGGGGCGGTGCACATGTGGGATGGTAAAAAAAGTCCTGCAAGCAGCATCATTGGAGCATGTTTGGAGCCTTAAAAAAGCGCCTCAAAATGCCCCTGTCCATTTAAATGAATGGAAAGCATTTCAAAAGCGCCTGAAAAGCACCGAAAAATTATTCTTTTGAGTCATGTGACCATAAAAAAAGCGCACCACTAACACAGCAAAGCGATTAAAAGCACTGCAAAAACAGTTGACAACTTTAACCCCACCCCACCTTACCGCACCACGACCACCCTTTTACCCTTTTTTTTTTAAATTGTTTACCCGCTTGCCGACCAGCAATCTGCAGTTTTACTGCGGCAGAATGGCACAGCTGGGCAAAACAACGTTATGGTACGTCGCTTCGCCTTTTTGACCACTAGGGGCGTGCCCACATCGTGAGCCCAACCCCGACGCTAGCGCCCGGCGGGTGCGATGACCATCGGGCTTCCGCGATCACTTGTGACAGAGCGAGAACCAGGATCTTTGTGCGTAAACACACAGATTCTGGTTCTTTCAGGGAAGAGGAGACAGATCTTGTGTGTCTGTCTCCTCCTAGTCAGTCCTACTCCCCCTACAGTTAGAACACACACTAGGGAACACAATTGCCCCTTGATCGCCCCCTAGTGTTAACCTCTTCCCCGCCAGTGACATTTATACAGTAATCAGTGCATTTTTATAGCACTGATCACCAATGGCTTCAAAAATGTGTCAAAAGTGTCCGAAATGTCCACCATAATGTCACAGTCCCGGAAAAAAAATCGCAGATTGCCGCCATTACTAGTAAATAAATAAATAAATAAATAAAAATGTCATAAATCTATCCCTTATTTTATAGATGCTATAACTTTTGCGCGAACCAATCAATATAGGCTTATTGTGATCGTTTTTTTTTCAAAATTGACACTCTTCTTTTGTTTATAGCGCAAAAAATAAAAACTGCAGAGGCGATCAAATACCAAAAAAGAAAGCATCTCTTTGTGGGAAAAAAAGGACGGCAATATTTTTTGGGTACAGCGTCGCATGATCGTGCAATTGTCAGTTAAAGCGTGACAGTGCCGGATAGCAAAAAAATGGCCTGGTCATTGAGCAGCCAAATCTTTAACTGCTGAAGCGGTTAAAATACATACCTTTATCAGCTGTCTCTGCTTGCTGGCATGGGCGTCCGCAGGTAGGGGCAAGGGGGGTCAAGTGCCCCCCCCCTGGAATCAGGGATCAGATCTTAAATTCAACACAGTTCCATCGCTATCGGGGTGCGGGCAGCCCACACCCATGTGCAACCCACCAGTGGGGTGACATCATCAAGGTTCTGTCAAGCCCCCCTATCAGTGTAATGTGACTGCGGGCTTTTTTCCCTGCTCAGTCCAGCAGAGAACTCAGCGGCGCTGTGACAGGAGAAAGGCGGGCTACGGGCTATCAGAGGTTTCCCCTGGTCACCCCCCCCCCCCCTTTCTCCTGTCAGGGAGAAGAGATGAAAGCTCTCACCAGGTTGCCCTCCAAGCTTCCTGCCCGCGCTGTTCCTTCCCTGTTGGCCATAACTGAGGGACAATCAAAGGAGACTAGGAGAGGAGAGCATCATGGGACACGTAGTCCCAAAGATTGGTGGCCCCATTTTAAACGGGGAGCAGGCTACAGCTCGATCAAGAGAGAGATTGAGAGACTGCAGCCTGGAAAAAAGCTGAGGGAGAGAGTGCTACAGGAAAAAGTACAAGGAGTGTGCTGGGCAGAAGCCAGAGAGAGAGCCACGCTGTCCAGCACCACCAGAGAGAGAGCTACATTGCCCCGTGCGACCAGAGAGAGCCATGCTGTCCAGCGCCACCAGAGAGAGCCACTCTGCCCAGCACCGCCAGAGAGAGAAAGACTGAGCCACTGCCAGGGTACAGACATGCTAGACTACTGACCAGAGTCGCCTCCGGGGAACCCAGAGTGAGTGAGGAGGTTCTGTTGGCTATTATCCATTACTTATCCTAGGGATTGTACTACATCTGCAGCCTCTGACCACGATAATGTGATAATGACATTGTCGAAAATGGGTGACCCTAAAATTATGCCCCCCCCTGAAAAAAATTCTGCGGACACCCATGCTTGCTGGTCATGTGAAGCTCTGGGATCCTCTTCGTCTTTTGGTCTTCTATGGCTGAGGTTGGTCCTGGATGCTGCAGAGAATGAAGCTTGTGTATGGAATGAGTGACATTCTCTGCAGCACCCATCCCCTTGTGAGCAGCTTGATGACATCTTAGGCCAGTGCTGGTGAATAGGGATGAGCTTCGTGTTCGAGTCGAACGTACGTTCGACTCGAACATTGGCTGTTCGTCCGTTCGGCGAAATCCGAACATTTTAGTCCGTTCGCGTCAAATTCGTGTGCGATGGCGCAGTGCATTGCTGGCTCATGATTGGCCAAGCATGCACTTTGACCACGCATGCTTGGCCAATCGCAGCGCCAGCAGCGAGGAGAGCCATGATTGGCCACAGGCAGGATGCCTGTGGCCAATCATAGCTCAGGCTGTGTAGTGCACGCCCCACACTATAAAAGGCCGCCATCGCGGCGGCCTCGTGTAGTGTGTTGGCGTCTGAAGCAGTGGGTGTTCTGTGTACCTTCAACACAGTACACACCGATCGTTTTCGGCCGATTTTTCTATCTTGCTGATGTGTAGTGGTTATTGTCTGTGCCCTGACCGCAGTATACACCGCTATATTCACCTCATCTATATAGCTAGTGATCTATCTTTTATAATAGAGCTTGCAGTCAGTAGTGTTAGGAGTGCGTGCTGAGTTAGAGTAGGATTTTGCAATATCAATCAATTGGATCGCTCTGCAAATGCTGTCTCATGTACCCCTTAAATGGACAAAGCCTACTTGATCTTTATGCGCAGCCACTGCGCCCATCAAGCGCAGCCACTGTGCCTATCAAGCGCAGCCACTGTGTCTATCAAACGCAGCCACTGTGCCCATCAAGCGTAGCCCCTGTGCCCAGCAAGTTCAGCCACCGTGCCCATCAAATGCAACCACTGTGTCTATCAAACGCAGCCACTGTGCTCATCAAGCGCAGCCACTGTGCCCATCAAATGCAACCACTGTGCCTATCAAACGCCGCCACTGTGCCCATCAAATGCAGCCACTGTGCCCATCAAATGCTGCCATTATGCCCATGAAACGCAGCCACTGTGCCCATCAAAGGCAGCTACTGTGCCCATCAAGAGCAGCCATTGTGCCAACTACCATACCTATCAATTGCTGCCAGTATGCCCATCAATTTCTGCCAGTGTACCCATCAATTGCCGCTCCTGTGCCCCATCAAATGCTGCCAGTGTGCCCATCATTTGCCGCTGCAACTGTGCCCCATCAAATGCTGGCAGTGTGTATCACCCCGGCACTTGCCTGTCTCGCAGCGGGTCAGTGGCGGTGTCCTGCGTGCTCCTTGATGTCTTCTTCCGTCCTCTCTATCAGGCGTCCAATCACAGCGTCTGATGTTTCAGCCAATCAGGTGACAGATAACAGACCCAAGCACCTGATTGGCTGAGAGGTGGTTCAGTGTTAGCAAAGTGAATTCCTTCGCTTTGCTAACAAACAATTGAGTGAGCAGCAAACGCACAGCATTGCACCCGCTGTTCACCTTTTTGGGTGCCTATTAGAGTCTACGGCTCTAATCAGGTGCTTCCAAAAAAAAAAAAACATCACTATAATTCAGGTGCCCAGCGCCAGAAAAGGGGCCAGACACCTGAATAGGGGGTGTCAGCGGGGACTATAAATAGATTCATGCAAGGAATGAATCTATCTATGGTGATAGAGCGGTGACAGAAGAGAGGGGGCAGCGCTCCTGCGCCCTTTACGGACGCACTGCCACTGTATGTTATACTTTTCATTTAAAGCCCCTCTCAGAGATAAAATCCACACCCCTGCCTGTTGTAGCCACTTCCTATTGGATGGGCTATGGTAAAAAAAAGGTGGACGTCAGCAGAGAGGATTGGAGGAGACTGGTGGTCCCCTGGGTCGGTGGTACTCCTAACAGTGGGGATGTGGGATCTAGTTTGGGGATTTACGTGGGTATATCTGGCTTCACACAGTAAGGGGGAAAAGGCCTAATAGAAAAAGATAGTGGGTATTTAAGTCAAATAATGAAGAGGTAGAGAAAACATTTTGGGAGCCCAATGGATCCAGCAAATTATGCATTCTAATTATTTTCCTATTGCATTCTTCTTTCTTTTCTCCAGTACCACTACATTAAACTCCCACTTAAATTAATATTTTATTGCTTCATAGGCAGAACAAATGTCATTTGTAATTATATGGCAGAGGTTGCAGTGTGGTGGCACCAGCACCAGTGCCTAAGGCCCAATTTTTCTGCCCCTGTTTAACAGGGGCGTTTAAGTACAATTTTTGATGCAATGCTTTGCAGCAGGGCTAATTCCTGCAATAAAACTAGAGTATATGGAAGAGGTTGCAGTGTGGTGGCACCAGCAGCAGTGCCTAAGGCCAAATTTTTCTGCCCCTGTTTAACAGGGACATGTAATTACAATTCTTGATATAATATTTCACAGGAGGGCCCCTTCTTGTGCCCACCCAGAGTAACGGTGAGGACTTATAGTGTTGTGGCACCAGCACCACAACCACCAAAGGTCAATTTTTCTACCACTGTTCAACAATGGCATGTAATTACAATTCTTGATATAATCGTTCACAGCAGGGCGCTCCAGCGCCCACCAAGAGTCACTTTGAGGGCTTACAATGTTGTGGCAAAACCAACACCTTGTTCCGCCATTTCTGCAGAGCATATAGGGCAGGCCCCTACTTTCAAACATCCAACTTACAAACATCTCCTACTTGCAAACGGAAGGAGACAACAGCAAGTGAGATGAAAAAAGATGGACGACAAAACAGATTATACAGGGGTGATAACCCTTCCCTATGTTTTCCAAAAAGCTTAAAAATAGTTTTTTGGACTGGAGCTACACTTTAAAAATGTACCAGTTGAAAATTACAAACAGATTCAACTTAACACAACAAACCTACACAGTCCCTGTCTTGTTTGCACCGCCTGTATACTGCTGTTCTGAGTATATAGGGCCTGGGGGCCACACGCATTTCCTTTTTTTAATATGGGTACGGGGTTCCCCTTAATATGCGTACAAGACCCAAATAGGCTGGTAATGGGCAGGGAGGGCTACCCATGCCATTTTTCTCAATGATTTTCAACCATATTGCAGGAACCAGATATAACATTAAAACCGCAAGCAGTTTTAAATGGTGTTATTTCCGTTTAATGTCATTTTGTGCAGGGACTGTTCTAAACACGGGAAACACGTGGCACTTCACAGGCATACTACAGACACCCCCCAGGCAGGATATTTAAAAGAATATTTCACTTTTTTTTTTTCACTTTAATCGTCATTAAAATCAGTGCTCCCGCCAAAACGGTCGTTTTTAAAACTTTTTTTTGCATTGACCCATGTCCTCTGAGGGAGGAGTCAGGTCCCCAAACCCTTTTTAGGACAGTATCTTGCATATTAGCCGTTAAAATTAGCACTTTTCATTTCGAACGTTCGAGTCCCATAGACTTCAATTGGGTTCTAACGTTCGTTCGAACTTGGGGTCCGTTCGAAAGTTCTGGTGCGAACCGAACCGGGGGGTGTTCGGCTCATCCCTACTGGCGAACCTTGGCACCCCAGATGTTTTGGAACTACATTTCCCATGATGCTCAACTACACTGCAGAGCTGCCTTTTTTATTTTAACAACATTTGGACAATTTACTTTTTTTTTTATGTTTTAGCCTAAGCTAGAGTTGTGCTTTAAGTTATGTCATAATAAAGACTGGATATTGCTTGCTCAGAAATGTAGATAAATTGTCTCATAAAGTCCTCAGACTTTTAGCTGCTATCAGAACCAATCTCTTTGTACTGCTGGCATACAGATAATAATTCTTATCTTCTTTCTCATTCTTTTCTGTGATTGTCTGGGAAACAAAAAACTCATCGCTTGTGAGACAAGCCACAGCCTCAACAGCTGACCGATTCAAGGCTGCTGTAAAGGGAACGTTTCTAACTTAAAGCAGATCTGCACTGCATCTGAGCACCACAAACCAAAAACGTTATGTAATTAATTTTTAATATTCAAAGCAAACGCACATTCATCAATGTCTCTGTGCTTTATTTTGCTGAGAAAGCACTTTGAAAAACAACTCCTAGCATTCCTGGCTGTGGCCTTCTTAAGCAAGTGCAGATAATTAATGAAGTATTTATTTCTGGGAATCCATCTGCCCTTAGCTCAGGCATGCAGGCAGAAGGGTGTGCTTAGCTGAGACCCCCCCCCCCCCCACAAAGATTCCTGGGATGTATGACATCTTTTGCCTAGGCATGGAAACCAAGAAGTAACTGAAAAACTTAAAATAACATTTAAAACAAGTGAATATGATCTGCTTTCCTATCTATTTTACGATTTTGTTTTACTAATGCTAGAAGCATAAGGATTAAACTGTCAATATTGATTGAGAGAGTCAAGTTCCACTTCAATATCTTTTCAGTTGCTGGGATAGGAGGTTATTCTCTCACCAATGGGGGCTGTCTTTTTTTAAATCAATTTGAGTTGCTCAAATGAGAGACACATACTGTATGAACATATACTTCTATCATATCCTAGATGCCATCATCTATTTATATAGTTATAATTGTTATGCTGTTACACATGTTACATGTTACAGATGTTTAACATCTTGGACTACTTCTATTCATTTGTGGTACAGACTTGTTTCAGTTTAATATATGTTTTTTTTTCTACATGACTGGGTGATCTTATGAGTGGGGGTCTATATGGCTGCTGAGTCTATGTGGGTTTGCATTAAAGTATGCTTGTTATACTCACTGTGAAAGGAATTAATCCTCCACATTGTGTAAAAAGGCTGTTTGATCCTGTCTTCTCTGATTCTCCCCCTCTTCCACTATCCCCAATCCATCTCCTGATAGAACAGTGCCTTGGGAGCACTCTGCACATGCTCAGTTTGGTGTGTATTGCTAGAGAGTTTTTTTTTTTTTCTTGGGAGGGTGCATGTGATCAGCACTGTCCAAGCAGAACGTCAATGCCACTAAATGGCTAGAATAGTGCCGCTAAATGACGGTAAAGCATTGCTAAAACTAGCAGCATTTTACCGTCAACGCCCGCCTGCCCCAGTGTGGAAGCAGCCTTAGAGAGTGGACCGCCATCAGCATCCTTAACAACCAGCGAATAGCTTGTTATGGATGACTCACCAGCTGTCAGAAGGGATCCAGCTGACAGCCGAATGTAACAAAACAATTACCGGCAATATAAATTGAGAAAAAAATAGCTGGGGGTTCTCCCCAATCCATATCAGGCCCTTTCAGGTCTGGTATATATTTTAAAGGTAAGCCCACGTCAAAAACCTAAAAAAAGCATGGGGTCCCCCCCCCCAAATCTATGCCAGATTCTAGGGTCTGGTGTGGATTTTGAGGGGAACACCATGCCAAAATAAAAAAGAAAGCATGGGGTTCCCCATAAAATCCAAAAACCCTTAATTGAGTGCCCCCTCCTTCCTGAACCATACCAGGCCACATGCCCTAAACTTGGTGGTGTCCCCCCAAAGCACCTTGTCCCCATGTTCATGAGGACAAGGGTCTCCTCCCCACAACCCTGGCCCAGTGGTTGTGGGGTTTTGGGGATGTGACTTATTAGAATATTGAAGCCCTCTTTAACGAGGCGGCCCCCAGATATCGGTCCACTCATGTGAATGAGTAAGGGTACATTGTACCCCTACTCATTCACCATAAAATTGTCAAAAAGTAAATAAAAATGCACGCACCGTTTTTTAACAAAAACAAAAAAAAACTGTGTCTCCTGGTAGATCCATCATGATGGACGCCGGCTGCCGACCCGAAAAAAAAAAAAGTCTGCACCAGCTAAAGGTTTCCGCCGAATGAAAGCTCTGCTGCCTCCTGCTGCTAAATAAACTAAGGGGACACCTGGTGACATTCCCGGGTGGCCCCGTCCCTTGTGACATCAATGACCCAGCATGACCCAGGTGGGAGGCCGCTTGCTTCGTTGATCTCCCGCTTTCCTGAACTGCTGGGCTGTATGCTTGGATAAGGGTCTGGTATAGATTTTGGGGAGCACCCCGTGCCACTTTATTGGCATGGGGCCCCCCTCAAAGTCCATACTAGAACTAAGGGGGGCTCCACGAAGATTAGTGGTTTACAAAAGAAAGATAACTTTGTTCCGTGCTTCCAGTTTAGCTCAAAGGAAGTGACAAGGACCTATCATTTCCGGCAACAGGTATTTTCTGTATTTGAAAATGGAAATGCTGTTTGTCTAAAATAATTAGAAAACAAGTGCAGCCACTTCATCTAAGGACTGGTAAGCTGCACTATATTAACGTTTTGTTTTTGGGTTTCATTATCTTATAATTCGAGGTTTGCTAGCGCTTGTTTTTCTGCACTATATGAATTTTGAAAAATTCCATCTTTTGCAGATTATAACTATACATAGGAACAAAGTACAAAACTGCAGTTTTGTCAACCAAAAATGCTGTATTTGTATAGTGTTATCTTACATGACCAGAGACAACTTAGCTCAGATGGAATACAAACAATGCTAAAGGCACATTCACCAACACTAAATCACAGCTCTGCTATTCTTTTGGTTTAATACTTTACTGTAGACAATGCTGTCCTTCTTAAATGCAATGAATTCAGTCCAGACAATGACCCACCACAATGACTAACCTAATCTATTATTCTGGGATGAAATATTGGAGTCTGAGTTTACTCTGCTTAAATAACTATTTGCTTCGGCACACACACAAATCAATGGAGACATATACAAATCACTGTTAATAAATCTAAATGTTAATGAATCTAAAAGAGATCATACAATCAGATTGTAATGTGCGTGGCCAGTGTTACCGTAGAAGAATTTCCCCTATCTTCTATACCAGAGACTGGAGGACTTGAAAAATAGCACCTTACATGTATCAGGTTTTCCTATACTTCAGCTGCTGGGATAGATATTGGTTCTCCTACATAAAGTGGAATTCTGGGATAAACCTAACTAATCTTAAAAATACTCCCTCCTATCACCTATGCTGACTAACCTGCGTAAGAAAGATTGATATTTTACGATTTTCAGGCCACTCTGCTCCGTGCCTGTGATTCAGCTTCTCTGTGTCAACCAGTGGTGGCTGCAGGGGAGAGGAGGAAGTGCCGACAGTGGCTGGAACATAGGAGCCTATGGGTGACATCACTGCTCTAAGCTTTGCTAGCTGTTGATGAACACTCTTTCCTCTACCCTGCATCCATTGCTAACTAACATTTTTAAGATTAGTTAGGGTTTAACCTGGAATTACACTTTAATGTTAAAGAGTACCTCCACTTATGTTGAGAAAAAACATTCCCCTTTGGGTGAGCTAGGATTTTAGGATCTTTGTTGCAGATTCCTACCTTTTTGTTATTCAGAAATAAACACTGTTTGTGTGTGGAAAGTGAATTTAATGGGAGTAGTTTTATAATTATCAGTCAGCTGCTGCACCTGCAGGGCTCTAATGAGTAAAACTGCAGGGCCTGTATCCTTTTGGATGTATAAACAGAAGAAAAAACAGCGCCAATCTAAGTGCAGTATTGTTGAATCAAAGACATTTAATTTGTGAAGTTATGCACTCACACTCTACCAGAAGGTTTCAGGCACATCATGTATCTAGAGGGCATCGCAGGGCTCTCGAGGAGAAGCGGTAACTCGTTCGGCTGTATCTCTCGTCCAATGGCGCCGGTGGTTCCCAGCGTCGCACGGCTTGGTATAACAGCGTCAGGGAGGTCCGTTCGTCCGTTCGTTGTTCCGTTGAGGGGCGCACTGCGATGACGTTTCGTTGTAGTTTACGTTGCACGTGTTCGGAGCATACGTGCTCCTTCATCAGGCATCTGGGTTACCATGTTTGGAACTCCAAACATGGTAACCCAGATGCCTGATGAAGGAGCACGTATGCTCCGAACACGTGCAACGTAAACTACAACGAAACGTCATCGCAGTGCGCCCCTCAACGTAACAACGAACGGACGAACGGACCTCCCTGACGCTGTTATACCAAGCCGTGCGACGCTGGGAACCACCGGCGCCATCGGACGAGAGATACAGCCGAACGAGTTACCGCTTCTCCTCGAGAGCCCTGCGATGCCCTCTAGATACATGATGTGCCTGAAACCTTCTGGTAGAGTGTGAGTGCATAACTTCACAAATTAAATGTCTTTGATTCAACAATACTGCACTTAGATTGGCGCTGTTTTTTCTTCTGTTTATATGTCTTTTACAAGGTACCTTCTACCCTTGAACATGCTGCCTACCTGCCTGTGTTAAAGAAATCATCCCCTTCCTATGACTATTTTCCACAACCAGTAACTGTGGACTATAATTTGTGATCCTGCCAGCTATCCATTACTTCTGCTGCATTTTTCTGACATACATAGCAAGGATTGCAAAACTCTGTGACAAGCAGACTTGACATCCCTAAATCCGCCACACCAATTTACCAACTTCAGCGTTTTTTTCCCCCAAACCTTTTCCCCCTCCCCCATAAAAACCTCCCCTCTTTTTTCCCCTTCCTCACTCCCCCCATCCAGGACATATATAATCCAGCAGCGCAACGCACAAAAAAACAATTTTTTCTTACTCTATCCTTTTAGATGTGATTTCCTATTGGTGTTATCTCACTAAAAATTTAATTTCTTAATCATACATCACGGGACACCAAGCCACAGTAATTACTACATGGGTTATAGGCCACCTTCAGGTGATGAACACTGCTACACCCAAGACAGGAAGTCCCCTTCCCTATATATCCCCTCCCATTATGGGTAGTACCTCAGTTTTTCTAAAGAAAAAACTCCATTAGGATCCTCACTGGGTCAAGGAGCTATGCACCGGATCCATTCAAAGTACCTTAAAAGGGGCAAAAGAATGCTACCTGGAAAGAAGACACGCGGTTTTGCCCATAATGATTCTCCCTGGAGAACTGGACCATGGGATCCAGTACTTCGGTCTTTCTTTCGAATGCCTAAAAGTTTTTCTGGCGGGGTGCTATAAGAGGACCCCTTAAGTGAGGTCCCAGTCCCTGAAGGTCTATAATGACTTGGCAGACCGTGACAAGTGAAGATTCGGTCTGTCTGGTCTTCTTCAGCAGTATTCTGCGGTGAGGATAAGGTAAGTGCTGACAATCCTAAGGGAAACCTATAGATTTCTTCTATTTTTTTTTAAGTAAATGGTGTCATGCCTATATTTCACCACTAGAGGGTGTGAAGGTCCAAAGCACTTGTCTGATATGCTTACCTTGCCTCTCAGTGCAGATGCTCAGTACAGCTGCAGCTCTGGTCATAGTCAGCTGTCCCCCTCCACTCTCTAAGCCATCAGGGGAATTAGGGAGGGGGATCGCCCATTGGCCAGGCAATCCCCCTAACCGGTTCCTCTTCCTCCTGTACCGCTCCCCCCACCAGCTCAGAGGCACACGTGCACTCGCACCCTAAATAGATATGATTGGACGGAGGGGGAAAAGGGGGCAGAGCCAAATCGCAAGCCAGCGTGCACATGAATTTGGCGTGCACATTCGTAATGGCGCAGGCGCAGAGTGGCTGAAAGTTTTAAAAAGCCTCACTCTTCTGGCTGAGCAGTCAGTGATACACAGGAGCATCGGGGGCTTGTAAGGTGGTGGAACCAGGCACTTTATAAAGGGACTCATTTACTTAAAGCATCAGGCTGAGCAGATAATGGCAGCATATAGATATTGCTGGACTAGTTTTCAGCAGTTGATGTATTTGGGCTAGTACCTCTGCATTTGTGCTTAGGACTATGTGTTTCCAAAGAAGGGGCTCGGTTGCAGCAAAAAGGAGGCACAAAGGCATCGCCTTCAGGGTCTGAGGATCCTGGTCATGCTTCCGCCATTCCTTCCTCTCCGGAAAGACCTAATGTAGCCAGTCAGGATGAGCCATTGGCGCTATAAGATATTGCTGCCTCTCCTAACATCTCAGCCCCTGCATACGTCACTGAGGATGTTCTTGCTTCGGCTTTGGTTGGTTTAGAAGAGAGATTAGCATCATTAAATAGCTAAATCTTCCCGAAAAGGGGGGAACAAGTGTATCAGATCCTATTCTCCCTCCCTGGACCTCCAGCTGGAGGGACAGTGGGAAGATGAGGTTGAATCAACATCTAAGGTCCAACAAGAGGAGCAGTCTAATGACTCCTCTTCAGAAGAGACAGTCTCAGAAGAGCCTCTCTCAGCCTCGTATTCTCAAAGGTTGCAAGTTCAACCCCTTTCAGATAGGGTTCGTTCGGCCTATAATTTGCCCTCTGTTGAGGCAGCCGAAGCTTTGGTTCCCTCTTTGGGTTCTTTAAAGTCCCCTCAGACTTCCCATGCTTTTCCTCTCCAACCGTTATTGGAGAAACTTCTGTATGCTGACTGGGAGTACCCAGATACATTTTTTCTTCCTCCTAAAAAGTTTTCTTTACTTTATCCTATGGAGGAAAAATTCACCAAGAAGTGGAGAGTGGCAGCAGTTGATGTGGCAATTTCTTGTGTGAATAAGAACCTAACGTGTCCAGTGGACAATGTCCAGGTATTTAGGGACCCAGTGGATAAAAAACTGTAATCCTTGCTTAAATCCTCCTTTGTTATGGCCAGTGCGGTGGCTCAGCCTGCAGTAGCAGCAATTGGCATTTGTCAGTCCTTAAAAGACCAAATGAAGCAGGTCATAAGGTATGTGCCTGCTCAACAGGCCTGGAACAGAGCTGACCTACCCAGGGCCTTATATTTTGCGGTTGACACTATCAAAGACTCTATTCATCAGGCATCTCGTCTTTGCTCTTTTGCTAGTGCAGATGCGTAGAAGCCTGTGGCTAAAACACTGGTTAGCTGAATCACCATTCAAAAGGCTGTTGACTAGTTTCCCTTTTCATTGGGAAAGGTTGTTTGGGGAAGATTTGGACAAATACATCCAAAAAATTTCAAGTGGTAAAAGTACTCTTTTACCAGTGAAAAATAAGACTAAACATCCTTCCTTTTTAGACATTCATCCTCTCCAGGTTCAGGGACAACTACCTCCAGGCAGTTGTGACGGCCTCTGCTGTCAGGTTACATAGTTACATATTTACATAGTTAGTAAGGTTAAATAAAGACACCAGTCCATCCAGTTCAACCTTAGCGAGTGTCTACAATTGTCCCTATCCCTGTACATCGCATACTCACATTGGTCCCTACCCTCAAGGAGCCCACAATCCAAGGTCCCCACTCATATACTAGGGTCAATTTTGGACAGAAGCCAATTAACCTACCTGCATGTCTTTGGAGTCTGGGAGGAAACCGGAGTACCCAGAGGAAACAGACGCAGGCACAGGGAGAACATGCAAACTCCAGGCAGGTAGTGACTTCTTACTGCTAGGTGAGAGTGCTACCCACTACACCACTGTGCCACCCAGTGATTGTTGAGGTAAACCTCAAGGGCAAGCCCAGGGCCCGAAAAAAACCCTGGGGACAAAAGCCTACAAAGCAGATTACCAAGGCATCCCTTTGAAGGGGCGCCTCCGCTCGATTGGGTGGGGGGAAGGCTTCTGCAGTTCTCAGAGATTTGGCAGGAAGAGATCCGGGACAAATGGGTCATCTCCATAGTATCCCTAGGCTACAAACTGCAGTTTCGGGAGTTTCCACCATCCCGTTTTCTAAGGTCAAGCATGCCCAAAGACCTAACAAAAATTATAGCTTTGTTTCTGGCACTGGACCGCCTGCTGTCTCAGGGGGTAATCGTAGAGATTCCCACGGGGCATCAGAGTATAGGATTTTATTCAAATCTCTTCACGCTGCCAAAACCAAATGGGGATGTCAGACCCATACTGGATCTCAAGGACCTAAACCAGTTCCTAAAGATCCATTCCTTCCGGATGGAGTCAATCTGGTCAGTAAGGGGGGAAGAATTTCCGGCATCAGTGGAAGTCAGGGATGCATATCTACATGGACCTGGGATATAACTGTGATGGCATATCTAGACAATCTGCTGTTAGTAGATCAGTCGGTGGCTCACTTAAATCAGTGCGTTATTTGAAGCAGTCCCCTATGCCCAATTCCATTCAAGATTGTTGCAAAACAAGATCTTGTCGGCTTGGAACAAGAAGATCCAAGCCTTGGACTTACCAATCTGTCTGTCCCCGGAAATCTGTCAGAACCTCAGTTGGTGGTTGGTAGCCAAGAATTTGCAGAAGGGAAAATCCTTCATGCCGGTTACTTGGAAGATTGTGACGATGCATGCCAGTCTGTCAGGCTAGGGAGCAGCCCTAGAGGAGGCTGCGGTCCAAGGGAAGTGGTCCAAAGTCAAGAAGACATTGCCCATCAACATCCTAGAAATTCGGGCAGCACATCTGGCTGTATGGGCCTGGATATCCAGGTTACAGAATTGGCCCCTCAGGATTCAATCCGACAATGCTACAGCAGTAGCGTACATCAATCACCAAGGGGGCACCAGAAGTCATGCTTCCCAGAGGGAAGTGAACCATATTCTGGTTTGGGCAGAGAATCATCTACCTTGCCTATCTGCAGTTTTAATTCTGGACATTGCGAAAATTGGCAGGCAGATTTCTTAAGCTGCCAGCAGCTGTTTCCAGGGGAATGGTCTCTACACTCCGATGTCTTTCAGATGATTTGCCATAAATGGGGCACCCCGGATGTGGACCCTTTGGCGCCCAGGTTCAACAAGAAGTTAATCAACTTTGTATCAAGGCCAAGGGACCCACTCACATGTGGAACAGATGCATTAGTGGTCCCGTGGGATCAGTTTTTACTGATTTATGCATTCCCTCCAGTTCAGTTGATACCTCAACTTCTTTGCAGAATCAAGCAGGAGGGGAAGCCAGTAATTTTGGTAGCCCCTGCGTGGCCCAGAAGATCCTGGTATACAGAGATCATAAAGATGGCGGTAGGAGACCCATAGTGGGTACATAGCCTGCAGGCGAGACTTTCTACGCTTTTTTTATTGATATCTGTATTTTTGTACCCTTCTTCATTGAGGGTCTGTATATACATGTATCTTGTTTTTTTAAATTTGTTTTAATAAAACATTTCCTATCGGATTAATCTGCTCTATGAAGAGGCTTTTTGTTTTTCCCTCTTTTTCTATTTGCATTTTTTACTCACCTATTTGGGGTGTGATTGTCCTTTTTACCACCTGTGAGCCGAAAAAATGTCCTGGATTGGATTCCCCGAGATTGGATGGTGTATTGGCATAGCTGAGGTTTACATCACCTGGATGGAGGAATTGCTGTCTATCGCAATTTGATGTCTGAATGACTCACCACCAAGGTGTGTGGGTCCACACCTTCGGGTAAGCGTATTCATTACCTTTCCTGTTTATAACATGGTATCTGTATGAAGGGTGACATCCAGCTGCTGGTCTCTTCACTGTCTTCATCTCTGGGGTATTTTGACGTGTGGCATTGCAACAGATCCTGGCTACTCTCTACCGTGAAGTGACCATCTAGGATTATAGAGACTATTGTTTTTTCTTATGTAGGGTCTTGGTATAGTCCCAGGCTACTTGGTACATCCATTATTTGAACTTTTTTTTTGTTTTTTATATCACGAGTCACAAAGACTTTTTCACACTTGTGTAGTTATATTAAGTGCACTTGCCTTTATTTGGTGTAGCGTGTGCTACGCTATTTATTACATTTATATTTTCTGTGTGTTATAATAACACTTCTTTCCACGAGGTGTTTTTTATTTTAACCACTTAAGGACCGCCGTATTGCCATTGTACGTCATCACAATGGCACAGGCAGGCACAAGCACGTACATGTACGTGCCTGCCTTCCAGCGGGTGGGGGGTCCGATCGGACCCCCTCCCGCTGGATACGGCGGTCCCTTTCGCTGGCGGAGCGATCCGCGATGAGGGGATGGCCGTTGGTTTCTGGCCATCCCCTCTCGATCGCTCCTGGCCAGTGACGAACTTCCTCCCCTGTGAAAATGTAAACACAGGAGGAGGAAGTGATGTCACACTCCTCGTGGCGGTCTTTTTGACCGGACAGCGCGGAGTGAAGACACACAAGTAAGTGCACCAACAGTCCACTGACACATAGGTACACATAGGCACACATTTCACCCAGTCACCCCCCGATCACCCCCCCGATCGCCCCCCCGCCCCCCCCCCCCCCCAGTCACAGTGTCACTAATGCAGTGTTCATTTATTTATTGATCACTACATTTAGTGTCAGTTGTGACTGTAAAAAGTGTCAGGGCAGCTAGTGTTAGGCCCCTTTAGGTCCAGGGTAGCCCCCTACCCCCCCCCTAATAAAGGTTTAACCCCTTGATTGCCCTCCCAGTTAACCCTTTCACCCCCTTTTACCAGTGTCACTAAGCGATCGTTTTTTTAATCGCTGCAATAGTGTCACTGGTCCCGCTAGGAAGCTAGTTTTTTTTTAGGTTCAACGCCAGGTTTTTATAGCGTTAGGTACCCCGATATATAACCTAATAAAGGTTTTAACCCCTTGATTGCCCCTAGAGTTAACCCTTTCACCAGCGATCGCTGCATAAGTGTCACTGGTGACGCTGGTTAGCCAGTTAGTTATTTAGTTATTTAGGTTCCCCGTCAGGTTTTTATAAAGCTTCAGGTACCCCCATATAAATACCCAATAAAGGTTTTAACCCCTGATTGCCCTTAGTTAACCCTTTCACCAGTGATCACCGTATAAGTGTTACGGGTGACGCTGGTTAGGTAGTTCGCTTTTTATAGCATCAGGGCACCCACCATTTATTACCTAATAAAGGTTTAACCCCCTGATCACCCGGCGGGTGATAAAAAAATGGTTTTAGGGTCAGAAAGGGTCTGCGTCGCCCCAGGCAGTGCTAGGTTAGTGCCAGTACCGCTAACACCCACGCGCAAAGCATACACCTCCCTTAGTGGTATAGTATCCGAACAGATCAATATCTGATCTGATCAGATCTATACTAGCGTGCCCAGCAATTTAGGGTTCTAAAAAAACGCATTGTTAGCAGGATCAATCCAGATACCTGCTAGCACCTGCGTTTTGCCCCTCTGCCCAGCCCAGCCCAGTCCAGCCCACCCAAGTGCAGTATCGATCGATCACTGTCACTTACAAAACACAACACACATAACTGCAGCGTTCGCAGAGTCAGGCCTGATCCCTGCGATCGCTAACAGTTTTTTTTGTAGCGTTTTATACAGTCGCTGACAGGCTAGGTGCTTTTTTACCTGTGAGTCTCACTACTGTACCCCTAAATTTAGAGCCCAAAATGGCAAAGCGAAGGTACACTAGTGAAGAGGCCTACACGTTTCTGAGCATGACAGATAGTGAAGAGGAAGACACTGATCTGTCAGATTCAGGCTCAGAATACGAACCTGTAGAGGACAGCGCCTCCATGTCAGATAGCTCTGACGACGAAGAAGAGGTCCCTGCTAACGTCAGGCGTACCCGACCCCGATCTTCTGATGTTGTTGAGGTGCAGGAACCGCAAGTCCCTCGTATGGAGTATAGAGCCAGTACTAGCGCCGCTCATCCTTTTGGTGAACTGGCAAGCACCAGCGGCCTAGTACACCCTGGACGTACATCCAGCACTGCAGTATCACGTGGTGACGTGGCGAGTCCCATAAGTGCAGTTCAAGCTGGCGAGGTGGCAAGCACAAGTAGTGTCCCGCTGCCACCAAGAAGACGAAGACAGGCCCGTCGTTCCCATAGTGCCCTTCCTGCAGAATTTGCCAATCCTGATTGGGTGCCTACCACTTCTGCAGCACCAGTACTTCCCCCATTCACTGCCCAACCCGGTATTCAGGTGGATACAGATGATTTTACGCCACTCGATTTTTATTCTCTGTATTTCACGGAAGATCTCTATAGATCTATTGTGGACCAAACCAATTTATATGCTGGTCAACACATCGCCGCTAATCCCCAGTTGCCGTCTCTTGCCAGAGATTGGAAACCAGTTACGGTTTCCGAATTTAAGACCTTTCTGGCCCTTTCCCTCAACATGGGCACACATAAATTCATGAGGATGTGGGCTTATTGGTCCACGCATCCGGCTGACCACATGCCCGTGTTCTCTAACTCCATGTCCAGGAAACTATACGAGCAGATCTTGCGGTTCTTGCACTTCAGTGACAATGAACTTTGTCGTCCACGTGGAGACCCTGAATACGATCGGCTCTACAAAATTCGGCCCCTCATAAACCACTTCAACCAACGTTTTGAAGACTTGTTTACTCCCCAAAAAGTTGTCTGCGTTGATGAGTCCCTGGTTAAGTTTACTGGTCGCTTGTCATTCAAAGAGTACATTCCCAACAAGCGTACCAGATACGGGGTCAAGCTCTATAAGTGCTGTGACAGGGCCACAGGCTATGCATGGAGCTTTATGGTTTATGAGGGTAAAGATAGTTACGTAGAGCCGGAGAACTGCCCTGATTACATAGGAAGCGCTGGCAAGATAGTGTGGAAATTAGTGTCACCCTTATTCGGAAAGGGGTACCACTTGTACGTGGACAACTATTACACCAGCGTGCCACTGTTTAGTCATTTATTTGATCATCAGATTGGAGCATGTGGCACCGTGCGATCTAATCGCCGGGGCTTTCCCCAGCGGCTTGTAGATTCCCGTCTTAGGCTGGGGGAGAGAGCCTGCTATCGGTGCAATAATTTGCTCGCTATGAAGTGGAGGGATAATAAGAATGTTTTCGTTCTTACCTCCCTTCATGCAGACACGACGGTCCAAATTTCTATGGCGACTGGTATTGTGGAGAAACCCCTCTGTGTCCACGAATATAACAAAAATATGGGAGGGGTGGACCTCAATGACCAGATGTTGGCGCCGTATCTAGCTTCCCGTAAGGCCAGACGCTGGTACAAAAAAGTGTCTGCTTACTTATTTCAATTGGCTTTGCTGAATGCTTTTGTGCTATACAAAACTTCAGGCGGGACTTTAACCTTTCTTTTCTTCCAAAGAGAGGTTGTCACAGAGCTTCTGTATCCAGAGGGTTCTGCACCTCACCATTCCCAACCAAATGCAGTAAGCCGGCTGCATGAGAGGCATTATTCTTATGTCCTCCCGAGTACCCCTACCCAACGAGCCCCCCAAAAAAGATGTCGTGTCTGTACCAAGCGCGGATTTAGGCGTGACACCCGTTCTTATTGTCCACGCTGTCCTGGCAATCCTGGTCTTTGTCAGGGTGAGTGTTTTGAACGCTACCACACACTAGTGAAGTATTAGCGTAGGGTACAGCATTTCACAGGCTAGGCACACTAACACAGAGTCTCCCAAGATGCCATCGCATTTTGAGAGACCCGAACCGTTACAGTTGTTACAGTTTACAGTTCAAAAAAAAGTGTATAAAAAAAAAAAAAGTAAAATAAAAAAACCAAAAAAAATATAAAATATAAAAACCAAAAATAGTTGTCGTTTTATTGTTCTCTCTCTCTCTCTTTCTCTCTTCTCTCAAATTTTTTATACTTTACTGTTTACTGTGTTATTGTTAACCATTTTTCATGTTTTCAGGTACGCCATTCAGCTGCAGCGTGGATTTATTTATCTTGACAGCAACAGCGTTTGCTCCCACGATACATAAAGCTGCGACTCCAGTGCTGTAGGAGGTGATTTCACCACCACAGTTAAAAAAGAGCATATATGCCGAAGCATGGGGGCATAAGGGGTGGAGGAGCGATTTTGCTCCTAATGCCGCGTACATACGGTCAAAATTCCGACGGAGGGCTTGCCCGTGGAAAAGTTTGAACGTATGTACGCGGCATAACTTTTTTGCGGGAGGATGCCCCCATGCTTCAGCATATATATATTTTAGGCACAGGTTGTGTTAAAAAATGTTTTATTTTTTACTGTTTTTTTTGGCAATAGCTTTGCAGGTATGGTATGGTAAGGTTTTACTATTATACTGGGATGTTACTTTGTTTTAACGTTAACCATAATTTGCTTAGCAGGTACGCCATTCAGCTGCAGCGCGGATTTATTTATCTTGACAGCAACAGCGTTTGCTCCCATGATACATAAAGCCGTGACTCCAGTGCTGTAGGCGGTGATTTCACCACCACAGTTAAAAAAGAGCATATATGCCGAAGCATGGGGGCATAAGGGGTGGAGGAGCGATTTTGCTCCTAATGCCGCGTACATACGGTCAAAATTCCGACGGAGGGCTTGCCCGTGTTAAAGTTTGAACGTATGTACGCGGCATAACTTTTTTGCGGGAGGATGCCCCCATGCTTCAGCATATATATATATTTTAGGCACAGGTTGTGTTAAAAAATGTTTTATTTTTTACTGTTTTTTTGGGCATTTGCTTTGCAGGTATGGTATGGTAAGGTTTTACTGTGATGTTACTTTGTTTTAACGTTAACCATAATTTGCTTAGCAGGTACGCCATTCAGCTGCAGCGCGGATTTATTTATCTTGACAGCAACAGCGTTTGCTCCCACGATACATAAAGCCGTGACTCCAGTGCTGTAGGAGGTGATTTCACCACCACAGTTAAAAAAGAGCATATATGCCGAAGCATGGGGGCATAAGGAGTGGAGGAGCGATTTTGCTCCTAATGCCGCGTACATACGGTCAAAATTCCGACGGAGGGCTTGCCCATGGAAAAGTTTGAACGTATGTACGCGGCATAACTTTTTTGCGGGAGGATGCCCCCATGCTTCGGCATATATAAATGGTGCATGTATGTCCATCATTAGAAGTGGGTGGATGAAGGGAGGTATTCTAATGGTGGGCATACCCACCGATCAATCTCTTTTTTTTCGTTCAGACAACATGACTCTCAGTAAATAGCTTGGGGTGTCTACTTTCCAAAATGGGGTAATTTGGGGGGGTTTTGTGCTATTTTGGCATTTTATGGCCTTCGAAACTGTAATAGGTAGTGAGGAGTGAAATAAAAAATTTGCGCCCTTAGAAATCCAGAAGGTGGCGATTGGTTTTTGGGGCCCCGTACGCAGCTAGGCTCCCAAAAAGTCCCACACATGTGGTATCCCCGTACTCAGGAGAAGCAGCAAAATGTATTTTGGGGTGCAATTCCACATATAACCATGGCATGTGTGAGCAATATATAATTTAGTGACAACTTTTTGTAAAAAAAATAAATATTTTTATTTTTTGTCATTATTCAATCCCTTGGAACAAAAAAAAAAATATTCAATGGTCTCAACATGACCCTCAGCAAATAGCTTGGGGTGTCTACTTTCCAAAATGGGGTCATTTGGGGGGGTTTTGTGCCATCTTGGCATTTTATGGCCTTCAAAACTGTGATAGGTAGTGAGGAGTGAAAAAAAAATTAATGCCCTTAGAAATCCTGAAGGCGGTGCTTGGATTTTGGGGTCCCGTACGCGGCTAGGCTCCCAAAAAGTCCCACACATGTGGTATCCCTGTACTCAGGAGAAGCAGCAGAATGTATTTTGGGGTGTCATTTCACATATGCCCATAGCATGTGTAAGCAATATATCATTTAGTGACAACTTTGTGCAAAAAAAAAAAAGTTTGTAATATTCCCGCAACTTGTGGCAAAATATTCCATGGACTCAACATGCCTCTCAGTAAATAGCTTGGGGTGTCTACTTTCCAAAATGGGGTCATTTTGGGGGGTTTTGTGCTATTTTGGCATTTTATGGCCTTCGAAACTGTGATAGGTAGTGAGGGGTGAAATCAAAAATTTGCACCCTTAGAAATCCTGAAGGTGGTGATTGGTTTTCGGGGTGCCGTACGCGACTAGACTCCCAAAAAGTCCCACACATGTGGTATCCCCATACTCGGGAGAAGTAGCTGAATATATTTTAGGGTGCAATTCCACATATAACCATGGCACGTGTGAGCAATATATCATTTAGTGACAACTTTTTGTAAAAAAAAATTTTTTTTTATTTTTTGTCATTATTCAATCCCTTGGGACAAAAAAAAAAAATATTCAATGGTCTCAACATGGCCCTCAGCAAATAGCTTGGGGTGTCTACTTTCCAAAATGGGGTCATTTGGGGGGGTTTTGTGCCATCTTGGCATTTTATGGCCTTCAAAACTGTGATAGGTAGTGATAGGTAGTGAGGAGTAAAATAAAAAATGTATGCCCTTAGAAATCCTGAAGGCGGTGCTTGGATTTCGGGGTCCCGAACGCGGCTAGGCTCCCAAAAAGTCCCACACATGTGGTATCCCTGTACTCAGGAGAAGCAGCAGAATGTATTTTGGGGTGTCATTTCACATATGCCCATAGCATGTGTGAGCAATATATCATTTAGTGACAACTTTGTGCAAAAAAAAAAAAGTTTGTAATATTCCCGCAACTTGTGGCAAAATATAAAATATTCCATGGACTCAACATGCCTCTCAGTAAATAGCTTGGGGTGTCTACTTTCCAAAATGGGGTCATTTTGGGGGGTTTTGTGCTATTTTGGCATTTTATGGCCTTCGAAACTGTGATAGGTAGTGAGGAGTGAAATCAAAAATTTGCACCCTTAGAAATCCTGAAGGTGGTGATTGGTTTTCGGGGTGCCGTGCGCGACTAGACTCCCAAAAAGTCCCACACATGTGGTATCCCCGTACTCGGGAGAAGTAGCGGAATATATTTTGGGGTGCAATTCCACATATAACTATGGCATGTGTGAGCAATATATCATTTAGTGACAACTTTTTGTAAATTTTTTTATTTTTTATTTTTTTTGTCATTATTCAATCCCTTAGGACAAAAAAAAAATATTCAATGGGCTCAACATACCCATCAGCAGTTTCCTTGGGGTGTCTACTTTCCAAAATGGGGTCATTTGGGGGGGGTTTGTACTGCCCTGCCATTTTAGCACCTCAAGAAATGAGATAGGCAGTCATAAATTAAAAGCTGTGTAAATTCCAGAAAATGTACTCTAGTTTGTAGACGCTATAACTTTTGCGCAAACCAAAAAATATACGCTTATTGACATTTTTTTTACTAAAGACATGTGGCTGAATAAATTTTGCCCTCAATGTATGACTAAAATTTAGTTTATTCGATTTTTCTTATAACAAAAAGAAGAAAATATCATTTTTTTTCAAAATTTTCGCTCTTTTTCCATTTATATCGCAAAAAATAAAAATCGCAGAGGCAATCAAATACCATCAAAAGAAAGCTCTATTTGTGGGAAGAAAAGGACGCAAATTTCGTTTGAGTGCAATATTGCATGACTGCGCAATTACCAGTTAAAGCAGCGCAGTACGAAATTGTAAAAAGACCTCTGGTCCTTAAGGTGTTTATTGGTCCGGGGCTGAAGTAGTTAAGCACTACATTTTTTGGTTTCTATGTTTTATGCAATTTTATTATTGTCAATGTTGGCTGCTTGTATTGTGTTTTGAATTTTTGGTAGCGCAGTTATATTTTATTTTAGGTTTTTATTTATTTTATTTGTGTGTTGTGTGTCACGTTTTATGTTTGTCACTGCATGTTTGGCGAGTAGGGTGTTGGTCCTCAGACCTATCCTGAAAGTCTTGTGGGAGGGTGGACTTCTGGCTTAGTTCACCCTCTCTTTGGGGGGGTCTCCCTTCAGGGGAGCCCCTACCCTAGTACCTGGGTGGGTCTGTTTCGGCAGACCTTCCGGAGAAAGGCGGTCGTCCGGCTTTGGCTGGATGGGCATTGTATTGGTACCTCAGTCCCCGTCTGGAGCCTAACGCCCCGGGGGATCAGGGTAAGGTCCTTCCTTGTGGAGGACAGCAGACACCCGTTGCACGTTTTTGTGTGTCACTCTTGATGTGTGTCCACTTTTTTTGGCACCGGGTGGAAGTTTTTGTGTGTGTTTTGCACGCCATGGGCTTTTTAAATCGAAAAAAAATATGATGGCCCTGTGTCCTGTGATGTACTTCAAGAAAAGGATTTTACAGGTAAGCTGTATTAAAAATCCTATTTGTTGCCAGCTTCTAGGAAAATTGGTGACCTAATTACACAAGCAGGACATTATGTTTCTGGATGGGCATTCTCTACACATTCTGTGTTCAGAACACCTCCAGGTAGCCATATTACATTGCATTTTACAGAAAATTACAGCACTACAGATTGAAAAGGATAGGTCATTTTTAATAACATTCAATTACAATATGACTTTATATGCTATATTTTTTTTGCTATTTTTTCCCCCACTAAAATGGAGTTACCCTTTAAAATTAAGCTCCAGGATGCCTCTTATGCTGATATATCCAATATTTGTGCAAAAAATGTGTGCTTATAGTCTGATTTGATGTGATGTTCTTATTAGAAAATGTTGTATTATTTTTAGTAATTATTCAGGTGCTGGTGGTGAGTATCCAGTTTTTGTATGTGTATTTTAATATAAGCACATATAACTGGTGGTACAATGTTCACACTTTAGTGAGTGGATGGTTTCTCATCTTTTGTATAAGCTCTAGGATGTGCCTAAAGTTGAACTAAACTCCCAAAAATACTCACCTCCACCTTCCAGCAATGCAGCGGTTACATCCCTCACCAGTCACTGTCATCTTCATCCAGCTAATGGTACTTCCAGGTACCAAGTTTTTGGCCTCTTGATTGGCTGGTGGGGAAATGACGTAATCCAGCACATGTGCAACTCAGTGTGCATTCAGTAGAAGACTGTGACAGGCAAGTAAGTGTTATTGCAAAAGAGACATAGGGGTTAATTTACTAAAACTGGTGCAAAATCTGGTGCGGCTGTGCATGGTAGCAAATCAACTTCTAACTTCAGCTTGTTCGTTTAAGCTTTGACAAAAAAAATCCTGAAAACGGATTGGTTTCTCTGCAGAGCTGCACCAGATTTTACACGCTCTAGTTTTAGTAAATCAATTCCATAGTATGTCTCTTCTGCAATAAAGGGCTATCTGTTTGCCGTTTTGTACTAATTATGTTTAGTTCCACTTTATTTTTTAATATAAAGTCTCCTTTTCTTTTTTTAGGAAAAACACCACAACATGTTCTCAAGAAGTGAATGCACAGTGAAGAAATCTGTACTTTTACATGCCATGAAGTTATCATTACATTGGAAGCTTTTGATCTTTCTCTAGCCACACGGAGGAGGGATATGAACAATAAGTGGGCAGGTTTGTGGGAATTGATATCCATGATATCAGCACTGCAGATTGAGCACTATGAAGGGATGTTACACAACCGGTAGCCCTGCACTATAGGGAGTCATATGGGCAGGGCAGGACTTAGGGTGGTGGGGGCCCCTGGGCTTAAGTAATTTTCAGGCCCTACCTTCTATACATTATCAGATTTATCGGCGTACACACCGGTGTATAACACGCACCCGAAGTTTAGGAGGGGATTTTAAGGAAAAAAACGTTTAGGAGGGAAGTTTAAGAAAAAAAACATAAATGCCCATCAATGCACCTTGTTCAGTGTCATTGCAGCCTTGTCAGTGTTATTTGCAGCCTTGTCAGTGTAGCCTTGTCATTTGCAGCCTTGCCCCAGTGTCATTTGCAGCCTTGTCATTTGTAGCCTTGTCATTGCAGTCTTGAAGTTTAAAAATGGCGCCGCCGAGATACAGAGTCCTGTGTATCTTGGCGGCTCTCGGATCCTCTCGGCGCCTCTCGGGTCCTGTCGCAGTCCCGAGCGGAGCAGAGATTAGCCGAGCATACTCAGCTTGGCTCACGGTCACGCCCAGTCCCTGTGTTATGTCCATCATAGGGTGGGACTGGGCGGGACTGTTAGCGGAGCGGAGCCAAGCCGAGTACACTCAGCTATGTATCTCGGCGGGGAGCCCCCTATTTGGTGGGGCCCATGGGCTTGAGCCCAGTCAAGCCCAATGGTAAGTCCTGCCCTGCATATGGGACAGAAATGCAGGACAAGGAGCATTATTTAACCTACATTGATGGATGGATGGATTTATGGTCACAAGAGACACTGTTGAAGAAAAGCAGAGCAAGTTTCAGATAAGCCCAAAGATGGCTATTATACACAAAGGTCTGGTGCAAGGATTTTTGATACCCTAGGCAAAACCTAATTTTGCCGCCCCCTTGGCTCCATCCATGACTCCACCCCCTTTCCTGCACTTGTAACACACGTGACCTACCTGACCATTACAATGACCTACCTGACCCCTAAACTGACCTACCTGACACATACAGTGACCCACCTACCTGACCACTACGCTGACCTACCTGACACATACACTGACCCACTTACTTGACACATACACTGACCTACCTTACCCACCTACCTGACACATACACTGACTCCTACTTCCTGCACTACTCACCCCCATCCCCCACACACAGCTCGATGTAGATCGGGGAGGATCCATCCTCCTCCTTACCTCCTTGATGTCCCTGCCAGGGCCGCCATCCAGCGGTTCCATGGTCCCCGCTGGTTGATAGGTCAGCTAACAGACAGTGCACTTCTCTCAATGCTCATGCAGCTGCTCCATGGAGTCCCCGCCAGCGCCACCATCCAGCTGCTCCTTGATGTCCCTGCCAGGGCCGCCATCCAGCAGTTCCATGGTCACCGCTGGTCGGTAGGTCAGCTAACAGACACTGCACCTCTCTCAATGCTCTCATCTTCACCAAGCCCCTCCGCTGCACTCACACAGACACACAGTGCCATTCCAGGGAGACATGCTGGAGTAAAGGAGTCCCGGAACAGTGCTGTGAGATATTACTGTGTGAGGAGATGTGACAGCGTTGCAGGACACATTGGAGGATTGTTGGTTATACAGTGGGTGTGTTCCCAGGGACAAACGGCTTGGCACCAAGCTCACACATGTTTAGATCTTCACCAGGACAGAGGCCGTGGCGGCGCCCTAGGTGGTAGTGCACCCTAGGTGATAGTGTGCCCTAGGTGGCTGTCTACTCTGCCTAGTGGTAGCACTGGCCCTGTATACACATATGCCTTGTGCACACGATCAGACTATCCAGCGGACTTAGTCCAGCGTACAATCCTCCAGACTTTCCAGCAGAGGTCTGCTACACTTTCCGAATGAGTGGACTTGCCCACACACGCCTCCATACATGACCGGACTTTTCCTTTCCGGCGGAATAGGTCCGGCGAACAATCCACCGGACTTTTGGCGGACTTTTCAAATGAACGGACTTGCCCACACACGGAGTAAAGTCTGTTCAGTGTGGCCGCCCCCCCCCCCTCCCCAAGCACCTTGTCCCCATGTTGATGAGGACAAGGGCCTCTTCCCGACAACCCTGGCCGTTGGTTGTCAGGGTCTGCGGGAGGGGAGCTTATCAGAATCAGGGAGCCCCCTTTAATAATGTGGCCCCCAGATCCCGTCCAACCACCCTATGTGAATGAGTATGGGGTACGATGTACCCCTACACATTCACCTGAGGGAAAAAGTGTTAATAAAAAAAAACACAACACAGGTTTTTAAAGTAGTTTATTAGACAGCTCCAGGGGTCTTCTTCTGACTTCGGGGGTCTTGTCCTGCTCTTCGTTTCTTCGTTTCTTCTACTAGGCCTCCGCTATTTTCTTCCTTTTACTAGCGTTATCCCGGTCTTCTGTTGCTGTCGCCTTCTTCATATTCTTCTTCTTCTTCTCTTTTTCTTCTTCCTTACGATGTTGACACGACGCTCTCTCTGGCTGCAATGCCAGGGATGTGTTGTGCGGTGACTTATATAGGTATAAGGGGTGAGGTCACTGGGAGATGTCACATGGTGACCCTGCCCCTTATGATGTCACAGTCCCAGCATCCCCCGGATGAAGAAGAAGGCGGGGACAGCAACAGAAGACCGGGCCAACACTAGTAAAAGAGCTGGAAGAAGATAGCAGAGGCCCGGCAGAAGAAACGAAGAGCGAAAAAAGACCCCCGAAGTCGGAAGAAGACTCCGGACGGCGGCAACGATGAAGAAGAAAGCTGGGCTCCTCTGTTAGTAAAATAGCGGTTAAAGAGCAGAAGATAGCGGAGGAGCCCCTGGCGAGAAGACTCCCGAAGTCAGAAGAAGACTCCAGGAGCTGTCTAATAAACTACTTTAAAAACCTGTGTTGTGTGTTTTTTATTAACACTTTTTCCCTCAGGTGAATGGGTAGGGGTACATCGTACCCCATACTCATTCACATAGGGTGGGGGTCCGGGATCTGGGGGCCCCTTTATTAAAGGGGGCTCCCGGATTCTGATAAGCCCTTGCCCACAGACCCCGACAACCAACAGCCAGGGTTATCGGGAAGAGGCCCTTGTCCTCATCAACATGGGGACAAGGTGCTTGGGGAGGGGGGGGGGGCGGCCACACTGAACAGACTTTACTCCGTGTGTAGGCAAGCAACCCCCATGTTGAGAGCACGCGGCCTGGTACGGCTCAGGAGGGGGGCGTTCGCTCGTCCCCACCCCCTTTCCTTACCAGCCAGGCTGTGTGCTTGGGTAAGGATCTGGTATGGACTTTGGGGGGACCCCCACACCGTTTTTTCGGCGTACGGGTTCCCCTTTAGATCCATACCAGGCGACGGGCTAGCAAGGTGTCAATCTCGCTAATGAAAGTGGCGACATTGACTTTCTTCGCTAGTCCCGTCTACCTGGAGTCACGTTCAAAATGAACGGACTTTACTGTGGGCAAGTCCATTCATTTGAAAAGTCGGGTGGACTAGCACACAGACGAGTGGATTGTCCGCCGGACTACCGAGTCTGGCGGACAATTTTGAGTCAAGACTTCTTTCTAAGTCCGCTGGACTTTTGGGAAGAAAAAGTCCGCTGGAGCCCACACACGGGCAAATTGTCCGGCGGACCAGAGTCCTTTACTGTCTTTCTCGGAATTCAGCTATAATACTCCTAAATAAAACACAGTTTGGCAAATGATTTTATAAGGTATTTTTTGCATAGTAGGAATACCCATCTGGGAAACTCTGTTTAACCACTTGCAGACCGGACCAATTTGCTGGTCAAAGACCAGACCCCTTTTTGCGATTCGGCACTGCGTCGCTTTAACTGACAATTGCGTGGTCGTGCGACGTGGCTCCCAAACAAAATTGACGTCCTTTTTTTCCCACAAATAGAGATTTCTTTTGGTGGTATTTGATCACCCCTGCGGTTTTTATTTTTTGCGCTATAACCAAAAATAGAGCGACAATTTTGAAAAAAACGCATTATTTTTTACTTTTTGTTATAATAAATATCCCCCAAAAATATATAAAAAAACATTTTTTTCCCTCAGTTTAGGCCGATACGTATTCTTCTACATATTTTTGGTAAAAAAAATCGCAATAAGCGATTATTGATTGGTTTGCGCAAAAGTTATAGCGTTTACAAAATAGGGATAGTTTTATAGCATTTTTATTAATAATTTTTTATTATTTTTTTTTTACTAGTAATGGCGGCGATCAGCGATTTTTATTGTGACTGCGACATTGTGGGGGACCCATCGGACATTTTTGACACATTTTTGGGACCATTGTCATTTATACAGTAATCACTGCTATATAAATGCAGTGATTCCTGTGTAAATGACACTGGCAGTGAAAGGGTTAACCAGTGGGTGGCAGTGTAGGGGTTAAGTGTTCCTAGGGGTGTGTTACTAACTGTGGGGGGGTTGGGCTTTCATTTAGTGAACACTGATCTCTGCTCCAATCACATGGAGCAGAGATCAGCGTCACTAGTTGCTAGGCAGAATGGAGAAATGTTGTTTACACAGCATTTCCTCCATTTGGCCGCTCCGTGAGACGATCGCGGGGTTGCCCGCGGCGATCGAGTCCGCGGGTCCCGCGACCGGACTCACGGGGGTCCCGACCAGCGTGGGAGCGCGCCGCCGGCAGCGCGCTCCCGATGGCAGTGCGGCATTGAATATTGGACGTACCTGTACGCCAATATTCCTGCCCGTGCCATTCTGTCGACGTACATCGTCGTGCGCTGGTCGGGAAGTGGTTAAGAAGCATTGGGGTTGATTTACTAAAGACAAACAGACTGTTCACTTTACAAGGAAAGCTACATATTGCAAGGGAATTTCCCCCATAGAGTAGTGTATGTGGTGAAATTTCACTTTACAAAGAATACCCAATTACATGCAAGGAAAAAAAACTGTATTTTTGCTTTTACATGATTGGATGATGGAAGCCTGCAAAGCTTTGCCTCATTCACTAAGCTCTGGGAAAACTTCCGTTGCAAAGAGAACAGCCCATTTGCCTTTTGTTAATCAACCCCATTGTGTACTTGATCAACTTTTTTTAAGAGCTTGTGTTAACCGGTTCCCGACTGGCACACGCCGATGTACATCGGCAGAATGGCATGGGCAGGCAAATGGGCGTACCTGTTCGTCCTATTGAATTTGCCGCCCTGCCAACGCGAGCGCGCTGCCGGCGTGCTCGCGTGCCGGGCGGGACCCCCATGGGTCCAGTCGCGGGTCCCATGGGCATACCCGTAATCATCTCTCGGGGCGGGTGAACGGAGAGATGCCATTGTAAACAGCATCTCCCCATTCTGCCTAGCAACTAGTGAAGCTGATCTCTGCTCCATGTGATTGGAGCAGAGATCAGTGTTCACTAAATGAAAGCCCAGCCCCCCACAGTTAGTAACACACCCCTAGGAACACTTAACACCTACACTGCCACCCACTGGTTAACCCCTTCACTGCCAGTGCCTTTTACACAGGAATCACTGCATTTGTATAGCAGTGATTGCTGTATAAATGACAATGGTCCGATGTGTCCGTCATAATGTCACAGTCACAATTAAAAACGCTGATCGCCGCCATTACTAGTAAAAAAATAAAAATGCCATAAAACTATTCCCTATTTTGTAAACGCTATAACTTTTGCGCAAACCAATCAATAATCGTTTATTGCGATTTTTTTTACCAAAAATATGTAGAAGAATACGTATCGGCCTAAACTGAGGGGAAAAAATGTTTTTTTATATATTTTTGGGGGATATTGATTATAACAAAAAGTAAAAAATAATGCGTTTTTTTTCAAAATTGTCGCTCTATTTTTGTTTATAGCACCAACAATTAAAACCTCAGCGGTGATCAAATACCACCAAAAGAAAGCTCTATTTGTGGGAAAAAAAGGACGTCAATTTTGTTTGGGAGCCACGTCGCATGACCGCGCAATTGTCAGTTAAAGCGATGCAGTGCGGAATCGCAAAAAGTGGTCTGGTCTTTGACCAGCAAAATGATCCGGGGCTGAAGTGGTTAATGAGCTTTGGTTCGGTTCACAGGCCTTTAAAGCCGTAAAACATTAGAAAGAAAAGGGCAGATTACAATTGTTACAGAATCTAATATAATATGTGTAGAGTATTTATTCTCAGCATCTAGCTGTGAAAGAGATAGAATGTGGAAAAATTGGTCTGACATTTTATATACAATACGCATACCATTTTTCTCAAAAAATTCTCTCTAAAATATGCTGCTTATTTTTAAATAAAATGAAACCTAGCCAAGTCATAAGAATTTCTTTGTAAAATATTACAGCAAGGCTTATATGTTGCGCAGCTCTACAAGTTTTAGGCTGGCAATAGATGGATGTTTTTTTTTTCTGATCGGGCAGTCGGATGAACAAATAAAACCAAACCGATTCCTTGATTTGAGCAGGATGGGGCAATCCCCCTTGCTGCGCTATTATATTCTGGCTGGGGGACTCCTCTGCTCCCAGAATACACTGATCAGCTCAGCAGCCAATTGACTGCAAGTGCTGATCGATCAAAAATTCACCAACAGTTTCTTATGGGAGTCGACCAATAGATCAACTACTTTAGAATGGGAAAGTGTTGTGTTTTTTTTTTTTATTATTACAAACATGTTATACTTACCTGCTCTGTGCAGTGGTTTTGCACAGAGCAGCCCAGATCCTCCTCTTCTCTGGTCCCACGCCAACACTCCTGGCTCCTCCCTCCTGTTGTGTGCCCCCACATGAAGCAGGTTGCTCTGGGGGCACCCAAGCAGGCATGCTCCCGTGTTCCCATTCATACACGGAGCCGCGGCACGGGCCAGCCTCTCCATCTCATGATTGGCTAACTGGCCGTGATTGGCAGGAGCCAATGGCATGAAGGTAAAAAAGCTTGTACCTTTACAACCACTTGGAGTTTGTGCTCTCATTAAATGTGGTATCCTGCATTTACATGCACATTTTGTATAAAATGGTCACTTTGTATGAACCATCTTACTGAATGCCAGCTTATATAGATCTAAATATATTATATAATATTTATGTTATTAATATTCGGGCACTTTAAAGGACCTTTTAACTTTCATTTACTGGATAGAACTTTTGGGCCAACTAGACACTATGCTGAAATGAGACAAAAGTAAAATACTCAGGAGCCAACATTTTTGGGACTGTATATCAGAGACAACATTGTTTTAAATATGAAACTCAGGCTACAATAATTCAGTGGAGCGATATTTTTACTTTTTGTAGGATTTTTTTTCCATACTTGTTTTTGACACATTGCTGTAATAAAGCTTTATATAGCTGGTAAAGTTAGTAGAGTGCTGTACCATGTTAGCCATCAATAAACTCTCTCAATCAACATTAACTATTTTTAATCCTTACACTGCTAGTATTGGTAAATGGATAGGAAGATGCATTATATTTATATATTTAAAGCGGAGGTCCACCCTAAAATGGACCTCCGCTCATCGGAATCCCCCTCCGGCGCCACAATCGGCACCTTTCAGGGGGGAGGGGGGTGCAGTTACCTGGATAATCCAGGTAACTGCACCCACTTCCGGGCTAGCTCTCTGCGGAAAGGGGCGTACGTTACGCCCCTTTCCGCAAGCGCCCGCCCCCTTCAGCAAGTGCCCCACTGCCTGCTGGGAAACACACAGCTCCCAGAGGCAGCGGGGACCGTCCGGATTGCGCCGCGCGGCTCGCGCATGCGCAGTAGGGAACCGGGAAATGAAGCCGAAAGGCTCCATTTCCTGATTCCCATACCCAAGATGGCGGTGCCGACATCGCGGGCGCGCTGGACAGGTAAGTGTCACTATTTAAAAGTCAGCAGCTGCAGTATTTGTAGCTGCTGGCTTTTAAAAAAAAAAAAAAAAACGCGGAGTCCCGGCGGACTCCCGCTTTAAATACTTGATTTAAACTTAATTTTATATCTCTATATTAAACCAGAAAAAGTTGCTTTCTGGTTTAGGCTTAGGCCAAAATTATGTCATATATCCCAAGAATCTTCATAGGCATCTGATTTCTTTTATCTGGAGGAAGGGTTTTCTCAGCCATGCACACCTTTCTGCCTGCATGCCTGAACTAAAAGCAGATGGATTCCAGGAAGTAAATACTACATACATAATTTGCCCTTACTCAAGATAGCTGTGCCTAGAAATGCTAGGGGGTGTTTTTCAAATTTATTTCTCAACAAAATAAAGCATAAAGACACAGATGGATGGGTGAGTTTGCTTTGAATATTAAGAATTAAATAAATAGCATTTTAAGTTTATGTTTTTCAGATACAGTTTAGTTCCACTTAAAATGCTACCATTTTTTGGTTAACTTGAGTTATTAAAATGCAAGCATTCAGGATAGGCTTTATACCTGTCAAATGAATCTGAGTTATTCCAAATGCTTGCATCTTAACTCATCTTAAATCAAGTTAGCTAATAAAGGGTATTGCATAAAATCCAAATGTATAATTTGCCCAAAACATTTACCGAAAATATGCAGTGTATACAAGTAGGACAATCATGTCCCTTTAACTTTTTGTTCCTCTATCAAGAGCAAAAAAAAAGGCCAAATATTTAACACTTTCCCCCTTGATGCAAAACTAAGAAAACACTTTGGTTTTGGTTTGGAGTTGCTTTTTTGTCTGTTTCCTCCAATCTCTTCTTTAGAATATGGTATGACAGTCTCTCTGCCTGATACTAATGCAGATGTAATAATTAATTATTTAAGAATTTTTAAAGTTCTAATGATAATTTTTTTTTTTTTAAATAAGATTGTTACTGGGATAAGAACATGTCTACTCACACATCTGTTTAAATTAATTAGTGATGCTTACAGAAATGAAAAAATGGGTTTTGGTTTACAAAATCTATGACAACTTGCTATAGTCTGCTCACAATCGTTTAGAAATGGACTGTCCCTAGATGTGCCTGTTGACTGCTGTATGAAAACATGTCTCATATTGTTAGAATAGAGATGATACGGTTGCTGGAGATTCTTATCTTTCATTCTTGAAGGGAAATGATAATGACTTTTTGAGTGACCCATATACAAGAAGCACAAGGTTTCCACCTTCAGTTATGACTTTTGTAGTGACTTTAGCATTTGTACATGTTTAAGCACATTTATGTTTTAAAATAAATTTGTGGAGACTTATAGATTAGCCACTGGCTCTATATTGGAGTAATCCTCACCCAAACTCCCTGCTTAAAACGGAATTACAATTAAACCTATTTTTTTTTTTTTTTTTTAATAGATTGGAAAATAATTACAGCCTTTTTTTCCATTTACTTGTGTCTTTATCTTTCAAAACTCTTTTCTTCCACTTTCTGTTCTTAAAATACAAGAAATTAGAAACAAAAACATAGTAAGGAGAAATTCTAAATTAAACAGTTGGCACCAGGAACAGAGATCTGTATTGAAATATACCAGTTTAGATCTTTCTTTAATTTTTGTCCCGGTGACAGTTGTCATCAGAACAGATACTGAGGACAAATCTATCCTACAAGGACTCAAACAGCAATAAAAAATAAAAAAACACAACAGATGTGCTAATCCTTCCTCCCTTATCCATATCTGGTTACATCCTTATAGGAAGTACAGTATATTGTTTTTTGAGTCTGCTAACTGATGGACCTGATTGTCAGAAGGAGCATTAAAGCAGCAAATATTTACATTTTATGCAAATTTTTCCTAACTATTACTAACGCTCAAACTGTGAGTAGAAGAACCAAAAAACAACAGAAAGGAAAGAAGCCAGGGTTTACAGAAAATTAACTAATCTATATATTTCCAAGCATCATAATTCCAAAGAAGGGTCCATTAAAAAAATGACTTTCTCTTCTGACAATATATCTAAAAGATACATTTCCCCAAAACTAGTCCTACAATTTGACAACTGCTTAATCAAATACATTTTCTGGAATTGAAGCTGGTATATCCACTATAGTCAAGCAACTGCTTGCAAATATCTGGTCTTGTTATCTGTACACATTCTATGTTTTTAAGGATCTCCCTGAATCCTGGGTACCATCTATACACAGTAACCTGCATTTTTTCCAAGATGAGATTAAGTCATGGCCCTACCACAAGACATTCAATTGTCAAATGCCAGAACTTCAGCGGTCGATATGGGCTCTGAAATTTCACAATTGAATGACAGTAGAGTAGAGCTTAACCAAGAGAGAGCAGGTTACAGGCCCAAGCTGAACCTAACACTTGATTACGCGCCATCTTGTGGATACTTCATCTTAGTGCAGCATGTTTGTCTTCTCCGCTATGTTGCTGTCATCTGCTGGAGATTGTGCACACTGCAAGCACAAGCTCCAGGAAATGGATGTGTAAGTTCACAGCTGCTATTTTTGCTGAGCATTAGCTCAAGGATATTGCTTGAATATAGGCACTTTGTGACCAGTTGGCTGGTGCTTTGCGCTGATGCCATCACGCCACATGTAGCCCCGGAACACGGGTGTTTGCTTGTTTTTAGCTAGCCGGCTGTTTTAAATGTATTTATATTGTTACATTGTGGTTTACTGCTTACTGATTAACATTAAAGACTCCCATTTTTATGGTATATCACAATTGGAGTCTCTTTTTTATCTATTTACACTGTTGACTTTGAGCCTGAGTGTAAAAAATTTCTCTCAGATTGTAGTGTTTGTCGGGCTGTTTTCCGCATCCATTAAGGGGATTTTCATTCACTTCCGGAAGACAGCGGAGAGCTAAGACGACCTGCCTGTCCCTGCAGAGGGCTAAATCTGCCTGCTCCGACGACTCTGCTCTTAAATGGGTCCACCTGCTCTGGTAAGGGTTTCCACTTATAGAGCTTCATCCTCTTCATTTCGAGACTTGCTTTCTTCTCCACAGCAAATCTATCTCAATGCCGATGGGTAGTGGAAGATATAACTTGAGTGGACTTTGCTGTGCATTTGCATCCTTTCATTTATAGACTCGTCAATTTATGGACTTACTGACTGCTGATGTCAACACACTGAATTGTGCATATGGACACTGTTGTGTGATTAGCACTGAAATAATTGTTGGCTTACTTTGTGTCATATAAGCGTGACCGTTTGAGTTTAGCGCAACTTATTTTTATTATTATTTATTTGCACCATAGGGATATTTCATGTTTTTGTTACAGCTTTGTTTTCCTTTATCACTTGATTTCTAGTGCAGTATTTATTTTTATTTTTTACTTTGTGATCAGTCTTTGCATCCTGAATTTTGTCTGATTTTCTGTCTACCTGGCCCAGCTTGTTGTTTGGAATTGTTCTATCTGCTTCCTGCTTTCTAATCTTTTGCTTACCTTACCATGCACTGTTTTCCAAGTCTGTTAACACATGTTGATATTACTCCACTTGACAACATAGTGCATCACTGCTCCTGTTTACTGTAATCTACTTGGACATTTAGCAAGCTTCTAACAACTTTGCACTTCGATCTGTTCATTGTGAATCAGCAGTCAACAGTGGAAACCCTACCTGAAGACTTCTGTTATCATCTGGTGCAGGGGCGTAACTAGAAATCACAGGGCCCCATAGCAAAATGTTGTATGGGCCCCCCCCACCAAAAAAAATTAACTAATGCCATTAAACAACAGACTACCACACCCATGTGGCACAGTACCCAGGCAACGGTTTATATTAATTTTGAACAACAAAGTATGCAGTATACTCTATGCAGCCCCTGAAGGGAACACATTGCTGACCTCCAGGCCTTTTAACCAATTTCTGTTCTGTTATATAAAATTAAATAGTTCAACTCACCATAATGCAAAATCAGTGGGATCCCTGAGCGTGTCACTTGCCATCATCGCCTGCCACCAGATGCAGATTGTAACTTGTCAAACGTTGCGGAATGTCACCTACCACATGTTGCGGATTGTCACTTGCCAAGTCACCTGCCACACATTATGGATTGTCACTTGCCACGCCCTGGATTGTCACTTGCCACACATTATGGATTGTCACATGCCACGTCCTGGATTGTCACTTGCCACGTCACTTGCCACACATTATGGATTGTAACTTGCCACGTCCTGGATTGTCACTTGCCACACATAAAGGATTGTCACTTGTCACATCACCTGCTACACATTGCAGATTGTCCACTTGCCACGTCGCCTGCCACCAGATGCAGATTGTCACTTGTCACACGTTGCAGAATGTCACCTGCCACATGTTGCGGATTGTCCACTTGCCAAGTCCCGGATTGTCACTTGCCACATTACCTGCCACACATTACGGATTGTCACTTGCCACGTCTCGGGTTGTCACTTGCCACGTCACCTGCCACACATTACGGATTGTCACTTGCCACGTCACCTGCCACACATTACGGATTGTCACTTGTCACATCACGGATTTTCACTTGCCACGTCACCTGCCACATGTTACGGATTGTCACTTGCCACATCCAGGTTGTCACTTGCCACGTCACCTGCCACATGTTACGGATTGTCACTTGCCACATCCAGGTTGTCACTTGCCACGTCACCTGCCACACATTACGGATTGTCACTTGCCACGTCCTAGATTGCCACACATTACAGATTGTCACTTACCACATCCTAGATTGTCACTTGCCACACATTATGGATTGTCACTTGCACGTCCCGGGTTGTCACTTGCCACGTCACCTGCCACACATTACGGATTGTCACTTGTCACGTCACGGATTTTCACTTGCCACGTCACCTGCCACATGTTACGGATTGTCACTTGCCACATCCAGGTTGTCACTTGCCATGTCACCTGCCACACGTTACGGATTGTCACTTGCCACGTCTCTGGTTGTCACTTGCCACGTTGCCTGCCACACATTATGGATTGTCATTTGCCACGTCATGGATTTTCACTTGCCACGTCACCTGCCACACGTTACGGATTGTCACTTGCCACGTCCTGGGTTGTCACTTGCCACGTCGCCTGCCACACATTATGGATTGTCACTTGCTCTGCCACTTTCCTGCTGTGTCACAGAGTCAGCCAGCAGATTATCAGTCAGGCAGCAGAGAGATAATGTCATCTCTCTGCTTCCTGGCTGCCTGCACAGTGAGGGGGGAACTGCACTGCAGGGATGAGAGGGCGGCGAGAGATGATGTCATCTCTATGCTCCCTCACCCGTCAGCTCCCTGATTGGCCAGCCCGCTCACGCCCACTCTCTCACCAGCGGACCGGCCACTCTCATCTGCCTCCCACTATCACCCGCGGAGCCCCCCGCGGACCCGCGGAGCCCCCCGCAGACCCGCGGACTGCCCGCTCTCACCCGCGGAGCCGCCCGCGGTCCACCCGCGGAGCCGCGGACTACCCGCGGAGCCGCGGACTACCCACGGGCCGCCCGCGGACCGCCAGCTCTCACCCGCGGAGCCGCCCGCAGACCACCCGCGGAGCCGCGGGCCACACCGCGGAGCCGCCCGCTATCTCCCGCGGAGCCATAGCACCTGTCCTCACCGGGCCCCATTTGACTGCGGGCCCCATAGCGCCCGCATGTGCTGCTATGGCGGTAGTTCCGCCACTGATCTGGTGGCATTGTGAAACAGCATCTACTGGTAAGCCAAACCTCTCTTCCTGGTGTCACTTGGTGACAGCAGGACATTAAAAATGAAAAAAAAAAAAAAGTACTTTTATGTGTATGAAACGAGTATAAATTTCCATCATGCAAAATTACATATGCTGCAAACTTTGTTCCAGGACTCCTAACATAAAATTCCACGTCACCCAGTTAGAACACTATAAACTCCCTTCTTCACTTGTCCCGGTACCTTCACAGCAAAAAAAAAAAGAATTCTCTTTTACCTGTCCAATTAAACTTGAAAAGACAAAGACTCCAGTGAAATAATTTAGCAGCTGGAAGAGTATTTCGAATATTGTCACAGGTTCAGCAAGTCCCCCTATGGTGATTAAAGTTCGAACAGCAAAGTAGTAACATCTCAGATACCTGTGGACAAAGGAACCAATGACACATATTAGGAGCATGAATGCTGAACAATTTTCAGTTGTCAACTGCTGAAACAAATTATATATAGCTGAAAATCTGAACAGGCATAACAGGACTAAAATATATGTTAAACACAGCTCCTGTGTACACCATTGCTTTAGTATACACTGATGTACAATAAAGAAAATTCTGCAAAAGAAGGCCTGAAATATTTACTGTTGCTGCTGCAGGCTCTCTGTAGTGTTGGTCAAGTGATTTCATGCCTAGGCTTTTGGTCATATGACCAGCACTGGAGGGATTCTGGAAAAGTAAGTATTTTAGCCCTTCTATTACTGGTCATCTGTTAATGTAGCTTTTCTTTAAAGATGAATTCCAGGAATTCAGTCACTTTGCAAAGATGAAGGCACACTATGTGTTAAGTCCAAAAAGCTGCATGACTTCACCTGGGCCTATCTCTATTATTTAGATTTGACAGGTTTATTGCTCCACTGGAGAGACACTCTGGGATCTGAGAGTAGAGAAGCACAGAGAGCAGCTTTGCCCACCTCTCCCCTCTGCTGCCCTTTCACAGAAGCCTTTATATGTTGTGAATGTGTTCACATAATACCAAGGCTTCTGTGATTGGGCAGAAGGAGGGGAGAGGTAGGCATAGCAGCTGCAGCGACTCAGCAATAGCTGTCTCCCGGAAGTACTATAAAGCTGTCAAATATAAATAATAGAGCTAAGCCCAGGAAGTGCCATGCACCTCGATGGACTTACTTTACAGTGTGCCTTCATTTTTTTTACAAAGGAAATGAATTCCTGGAATTGAGCTTTATAGTAAGTCTGAACTTAGAAGACAAAGCTTTGCTATGTTATAAGAAATATTTAGAAATGTTACCTGTTCCAAAACAATATCCTGAAAGATTTAATTTTTCTCTTAAATTGCTCCTAAAAATGCAGTGCAATTTCTCACATGTGAGCTTACCTAGGCACTCCTGTACCAACAGCCTTATAGCTGTGGACCTACTGTGTGATATCTAAAGCATTGCTGCCTCTGACTGCTAGTCTGAAATGATTTGGAGAAAGGTTTGATGATGTCAGTACTGCGCTTTTCAATGTTTTTTGTCTAAAGAGAAAGCTGCAGTGTAATGATCTCTCTGCTTCTGCTTTATTCATTCTCTCCTGCTGCCTCTTGAATATTACCCTCCACTAGTTATCAGATCACTAATCATCAGAGGACATCTTTGACATGAAGAAGCAAAACCCTTCTCCTCTACCAAGATGGCCCCCTCCATACAGAGATAGTGCAGAACTAGGCATGACAAATCAGTAATAGGGTCAGCTGCAGGCAATAGTGAGGATCAGCCCTCCTCCAAGGTCATGCTTGGCACATGTAGGAGGAGACATATTCTATGTACCTTGCTTTACCTGGATACAACCTGCTACAATTGGAGGCTGTATTATGATATTCTATTTCTAATATAATATATATCTTTTTTATATAGAATATATTATAATATAATATTCTATTTTTTTTACAATATAAACACATTTGATGCAAAACAAATATTATATAGTTACATAGTCTAGTTGAAAAAAATACACAAGTCCATCTAGTTCAATCAATAACAGAACCAATGCCCCTCATACATGCTAAGCATCAATGTACCATAGCATCTGACTAATGTCCCATCTTTATTCTCACAAGAAAAAAAAAAGGAAAAGAAACAATTATAATCTCTTAAAAAGTTTAGCAGGGCCATGACAGAAGAACTAGAGGGCTGCATGTTGGGCATCGATGGAATAAACATGGGATGTTTTCTGGTAAATCAGAACTGGAATTTTCTCCTGAAATCAAATGCATGACCCTTTATTACAGGCTGCCCTGAGCACATAGGAGAAAGGGCAAATGACAGGGTGGATGGAAGGCAGGAGAAGGATTAGGAAGGGATGGGGAATGGTTTAAGGATATGACATATGGAGCAACAGACAGCGAGGTGAGCAATTTGGCCCAACCACCCACACTCTTAGCAAAAGTGTGGCTATGGCTATAATTAGAAGTGCATACATTTGGGAGATTAGGTATGGGAAGAGAATGGAGGACTTGTGGGCCATGTTGTACTCTTTTCACAGCATCAGCGGGTTCTTAAAGATGCAAAGAAGATCTTTGGTTATGTTTTGAAGGTTACTTTACAAATATATATGATTATATAGTGCTCATGAAGAAGCACTTACCAAGGTTTATTCCAGGTGAATAATGGTGTAAAATTACTGGTGTGTACCCACCAGGCTGGTTGTGGATGGCTGGTGGCCTGCATGGGTTTACAACATGACATTGGGTGAACTGTCAAGGACCTGGCTTTAATAGTTGTGTTAGAATTCTTGTATGTTATGGAAAAAGTGGTGACCAAATGATGTGATTGTTATTATCTTGTTATTTATTAAAAACTGTGACCCTGATCCTCCTTTCCTGGGGTCTCCTGCCAGGGATCTAGTCTATTCACTTTTTGGTGTGCCACCATAGGAAGCTGCTTTCTATGGGCGCATACTTGCGGGCTCACTCCCGACCTGGATTCTGTGCCTTTGTAGACACACACACAGAGCTGCTTGGTCCCTCCTCCTGTTTCTTCCTCACAGGATTTGATTGAAAGCAGCAGGAGCCATTTGCTCCTGCTGATGCCTCTGTGTCTGTGTGAAGAGGGCGAGAGAGAGCAGATGGGCACAGTCGGAATAAACTCTGAAGGAATTTTGCTGAAGCTGTCTTGCGTACACACGATCACACCAACGTCCGACCGTCAAGAACGTGGTGACGTACAACACGTACGACGGGACTAGAAAAAGAAAGTTCAATAGCCAGTAGCCAATAGCTTCCATCTCGTACTTGCTTCAGAGCATGTGTCATTTTTGATAAGTAGGAACAGCATACAGAAGAGCGGTTTTCCCGATAAGAATTTGTTCCGCCGGAAAAATATAGAACATGTTTTCTTTCTAAAATTTGGGGAAAAAATACTGCGCTAAAGAAATCTCTCAACAATCAGTCTAAATGTCTATAGGCTGCGATTGATACGATGTGATACACACCTATAAAGCATATAAGTCAGGAATTTGAACCGCGCTCACAATTACAAAAATCTAAAAAAATATATCTAAAACCTATAACAGAATAATATGTATACACTATAACCACTTCAATACAGGGCACTTAAACACCTTCCTGCCCAGACCAATTTTGAGCTTTCAGCGCTGTCGCACTTTGAATGACAATTGCGCGGTCATGCTACACTGTACCCAAATGAAATTTTTATCATTTTTTTCCCACAAATAGAGCTTTCTTTTGGTGGTATTTGATCACCTCTGCGGTTTTTATTTTTTGTGCTACAAATAAAAAAATACCGAAAATTTTGAAAAAAAAATGTTTTTTTTTTTGTTTCAGTTTCAAAACTTTGTAAATAAGTACATTTTCTCCTTCACGGATGGGCACTGATGGGGCTACACTGATGGGCACTGATAAGGCGGCACTGATGGGCACCAATGAAGTGGCACTGATGAGGTGGCATTGATGGACACTGATATGCGGCACTGATAGGCGACACTGATAGGCGACACTGATAGGCGACACGGATGGGCGACACGGATGGACACTGATAGGTGGCACAAATTGGCACTGATAGCTGGCACGGATTGGCATGGATGGGCGGCACAGATGGGCATGGGTAGGCGGCACAGATGGGCATGGGTAGGCGGCACAGATGGGCATGGATGGGCACTGATAGGCGGCACAGGTGGGCACTGATAGGCGGCACAGGTGGGCACTCATTAGCGGCACAGGTGGGCACTCATTAGCAGCACAGGTGGGCACTCATTAGCAACACAGGTGTTATACTGTACTAATGGATGCCAATCAGTGCCAAACAATAATGCATGCCAATCAGTGATGCCCATTGTGGGCACTGATTGCCATCCATTATGGGCACTGATTGGCATCCATTGTGCCTGACTGGCATCCCTGGAGGATTACCTCTACTGGGCATCCCTGGTGGTCTGGTGGCGTCCCTGGTGGTCCAGTGTGGGCATCCTCGGGGGGGGCTGTGCTGATAATCGATCAGCACAGACCCCCCCTGTCAGAGGAGCAGCCGATCGGCTCTCCTCTACTCGCGTCTGACAGACGCGAGTGAGGAAAAGCCGATCACCGGCTCTTCCCATTTACACTGTGATCAGCCGTGATTGGACACGGCTGATCACGTGGTAAAGAGTCTCCGTCGGAGACTCTTTACCGAGATTGTAGTTGCCGGGTGTCAGACTGACACCCCGCAACAACGATCGCCGCGATGCGCGCCCCCGGGGGCGCGCAGCGGCTCATAATCCTGATCACGTCATATGACGTCCGGTTAGGATTATGAAACCACTTTGCCGCCGTCTATTTGTAATAGGGCGGGCGGCAAGTGGATAACTAGACAAAAATTATAATACAAATACCCAACTAAGTGAATAATAAAAATATACTCTATAACTCATACAATAATCAAGTGTACAAAAAAAAATATATATATATATATAAAGTGCTCAAAAATTATATATAAGCAACAGTTCCTCATAAAGACATAGTCATGAGCATACAGTGGTAAAGTGCACAGAATTTTTGTGAACAATCAGAAATATTATGAATAGAGTGCTCAAAAATTATATATAAGAAAACAGTTCTTCATCAAGATGTAATCGTGGGCATAACAGTCCAATAATCATAAGTGTTTCTTCTCAAGAAATCCTATACGGGTGCAAGAGAGAGAATTTCCTTCACCAACACCGTGCTGATAAATGGTAAAAATGCGCGCTTACCAAATCCCAGAATCAGAAAGGCATTTGATATCAGAAATCTTAGGGGTCATCACACAGGGACATCACCTCGTTTTCACATGGTTGGACCATTCATAAAAGGCAAGCAAAGACTCCCATAGCGTAAAACCGTAAACCAAAATCTCTTATTCCATAATAAAAAACATACTCACAAACATAAAGGTCAAATCAGCGTTAAGAAAAGCCGGCCGGCAAAGCGAACGCCCAAATGTCACGTGATTTGCGTCAAGCACGTCAAGACCACCCTGGGTGGTTTACGTTTGTGAGTATGTTTTTTATTATGGAATAAAAGATTTTGGTTTACGGTTTTACGCTATGGGAGTCTTTGCTTGCCTTTTATGAATGGTCCAACCACGTGAAAACGAGGTGATGTCCCTGTGTGATGACCCCTAAGATTTCTGATGTCAAATGCCTTTCTGATTCTGGGATTTGGTAAGCGCGCATTTTTACCATTTATCAGCACGGTGTTGGTGAAGGAAATTCTCTCTCTTGCACCCGCATAGGATTTCTTGAGAAGAAACACTTATGATTATTGGACTGTTATGCCCACGATTACATCTTGATGAAGAACTGTTTTCTTATATATAATGTTTTCTTTCTAGGTCCGTCAGAATTTTCGACATAAAAAGTCTGATGGTGCATACACACTGTCGGAATATACAAAAGCTCCCATCTGACTTTTTCTGTCTGAAATTCCGACCGCGTGTATGGGGCACAACTGAGACATTTTTTACCTAAATGCAGGGAATGCATTAAGATAATAATGTTTTGCCTTTAGAACCACTTTAATGTGTTTGGTTCCAATATTCATAATCACCCCACCCTCTCAGCCCCACCTAGCTAGTGACATAGGTGATAAAGGGCACATAAATTGATACATTTTTCAGAATGTTGAAGTTGGGATACACAGTATATATGAATCATATTGTAGATTCTCTTTTTCGCAAAGGGAATAAAATAAACAGCATCTTTTCCTTTTAAATCTCCTGTTTGTGGTTGCTTTCTTCCACTTGTAGGTCAAGCAATTTTACAGCTCATGTGATAATGGTAAAAGCAATCACATATGTGTGCCCTTTAGCATTTAAAATAGAGCAAGAATGGTTCTGTCTATTTAATATGTGTATGTCTAAAACTGTCATCAGAAAGATCCATGGAGGGAAAAGCGGCGCAAATGGTCCAAAAATCTAGAAGCATATGTGAACATTGTGTAAAATGATTGACAAAGCATAAGCATCCTGCAGTAATAAGCAGGAGCTGTTCAGCAATGACAATACAGAGAGCATGCATTTTTCTGAAAGTGCCTCTGAAATAACAATGTTTTGGACACGGGGATGCCAGGCTGCTCTGCAACACATCGATACCCATTCCAGAGCCTCTGGCGCTGAATTAAACAAATACTATTATAGACTGGCATGCTATTGTGTAAACAGCTAGAGAAGTATGTAGCAGACCGAGCATAAATAATGACAGAAGCATAGGCCGGATCAGACTTATAATGTGCCGAGACTCTGCCTCACTCGCACGCAACAAATATTTCAGAAAATATCGGAAATTTTTTATTCTGTTTATTCTGCACATTTATCTATCTGAGAAGTGAAAAAATGCAACGTAACTTTATATTCTCGTTTCATAGGAAGGTACGCAAATATCAGTATGCTGGAGGCATTGAAAGTCTGTTAGCAAAACCAATTTTTTTTATTTATTTTTTGGTTTGGATGATGTGGAAAACAATCAACATTTCTCTCAGGCTTTTCTTTTTGCCTGTAACCCAACTGGGGAGTTTGCTTCAAATGAAACCTTCCCTGAGAGAAATATGGAGGCTGCCTTTGCTGCCTATTTAAAGTGGACCTTCAGTCATTTTTTCAACTTTCCATCTATTAAATCTTCTGCCCTTGTTGTTTTAACTTTGGATGGTAAAATATTTTTTCCTGCCAGTAAATACCTTATACAGCCCACTTCCTGTTTCTTGCCTGGTAAAAAGCCTAGGCTTATAACATCATGCACAGCTCTCTCGTTCACTCTCGTGAGAGTTTGCCGGAAAGGGAGGGGGGGGGGGTGAGTGATAAGAGGGCCAATGAAAGAGCTGGAGGTGTGCCTCTTTGAGTCTGTGTAAATCCAGGAAGTGAGCAGGAAGCAGCTTCAGCTGCCCACAGTTAAAATGGCTACAGCCAGACTCAGTGGAGGGAGATTTCTGCAGCATATTTGGCAAGTACAGAATCACAGTATATATAAAATAATATGCAAAGTGGTTGGAGGGAAGCTTCAGAATGGCAAAGATGTTTTTATTCCTCCTTAATATACAAATGTCAATTTCCTAGCCACATAGCTCCAAACTGTCGCTGATTTCAAGCGACTGCCCCTGATTTGGAGCAATGTTCCTTCATTACTCCTCATTTGTCCCTCATTTTGGTCTGATCCTCATAGTTGTATATAAAATATACTTTTTATCTTTCAAAAAATGTTTCCCAGTACTAAATCTTTCATCCATTTTCTAAACTGCTGCATTTGTACATTTTAAGAGCCAAAATAAAGGAATAGTAGTGGTAAAAAAAAGTCCTTGTGGATTTAAGTAACCTTTTTTTTTGGGGGTTAATTTTCCTTTAAGGGGGTGTGGCAAGGGGCGTGTCCTATACCTACATACGTTTGACAGTAGGTGTCCCTCATTCTCATCTCAAAATGTTGGGAGGTATGTAGCCATCATATCCTTTCTTTCACTTTAAAGGAAAACTAACATGATAATTTAATAGAGGCTGCCACTGAACCGTTGTTTGAGAATGCTGGCTTCCAGGATGTCATCCTGACGCTTTGACTTCAATGCTATGTTAGGCTGGGTTCACACCATTGTGAATTGGATGCATCCAATTCACAATAGAAGGAGATTTTGACAGGCTCTCTATGGCACTGGTTCACATATCTCCACAGCAGGTCCGGTGCATTTTGCACACAAATGCTGTGTGTCTTTTGGTCCGTTTCATGTTTGAATTTAGCCCAGTATTCGGGTTAAAATTAGACCTGAAATAGTGAACCACAACGTACCCAACCCCTACTGTGAGCCGCTTGTGGGTCATATGTGAACCGAGCCTTAGGCCGCGTACACACGCGCGGACTGTTCGCCCCAACTTTGTCCGTCCAACAGTTTCGGCAAACAGTCCGCTCAAACTTAGCATGGACGGACATGCCCACACACGACGAACGAACAGTTTGCTGAAACCGTGCGCGATGACGTGAACGGCACGTACGACGGGACGAAAAATACGACGTCCTATACACTGCATTATAGCTTTCGGCGTGAAAATCCTTTCTGAGCATGCGCGCAACTTTGTTTGACGAACAAGCCTACACACGGGCGGACTGTTCGCTCAAACAAGGTTTCAGCGGACAGTTTTTCGGAATTTCCGAAAAACCTTGTCCGTCCAACTGTCCGCTGAAACTGTCCGCTGAAAGCCCACACACGAGCGGACTGTCCGCCCAAACACTGTTCAGCGGACAAAGTTGGGCGAACAGTCCGCCCGTGTGTACGCGGCCTTAGTTGCTGAACCAGAGCAAATATAGATATAAGGAATTCCAACACTTATCTGATTCATTTACATAATATATGTTCCAATCCAGACCTGTGATTGCACTATACTAAAGTCAGGCACAACTAGAGATTGTGTGTTTTCAGGAGAAAGACTGCAATGGAAACCTTCATACTTCTCTCATGGCAGTCATTTTAAAAGTTTAAGTCACTATCCCAGAACAAGTACCTAAGGTAGATAAGAACTTCTATGTTTGCTCTGACTTTCCCTATCTGAAACATGTTTCATGTCTGTAACTCACATATTACTGAAGCAAGAGAGCCAGCATAATAGCCAAACAACTAACTTTTTCAAAAGGAGGTCATGAATGGCAGCTTCCTTATCGCTAAAAAGTTTACTTAAAGTGAATGTAAACAATCACCTAGTAAAACAAGCCATTCAGTTTAAAATAGAAACGAAAGGCAAACCATTTTTGTATAGATATAAAAAAACATTATAAATACTTTTTTCCCCTTTTTTTTTACAAAGTGATCACATTCCCTCTGTTCTGAGCTGCATAAGAGCTGGAGGAGGAGATACAGCAGCACACTGAGCTTCCCAGTGAATTTGAATGGCTGTGCACAGGGGAGGGTTTGTCAGGTCATATCTGATCAATGGAGGGGAGCAGGTTGAGTTCCCAGCATAGCTAGAGAACTGACCACGTTGTGCTCTCCTGTTTAGTGTGGTTAGCTTTTACTAGGAAAGCAAGGGGACTAGCAGGAACATCAGGGCTTTCACATAAAGGAAACAGTACAAAGAGAAAAGGATAATTTCTCATACTGTACAAGTACATGGTAGAGCAGCCACATATCAGAAATATGAAGTGTTGGGGTAACAAACGCTTTGAATTTAGAGTAGTAGATGTCTGAAAAAGCAAGAGGTATTACTTTTTGGGAGGGACTGTTAAAAAGAAAATCTAAACCTGCTGTTATATTGTGCACGCCCATTATAGTAATTTTACAATTGACTGCAATTTTCAATGTGGATTGTTTCTTCATTCCTGGAAATGTACCTTGCTTTTTTATTTGCTTGCTCTATTTTAAAAAATCTCAGATGGAAATTTCACCCACTATATGCTAGTAATGTAACTAGTGGTTTTAAAGGTAGCAGGTTTTTACCCTTATGCCGCATACACACGATCGGAATTTTGGTCAGAAAAAGCTCTGCTGGTTTTCCCGACGGAATTCCGACGGGATTTCACTCAAGCTGTCTTGCATAAACACGGTCACAGCAAATTCCGACTGTCAAGAATGCAGTGACGTACAATACGTATGACGGGACTAGAAAAAATAAGTTTAATACCCAGTAGCCAATAGCTTCCATCTCCTAGTTGAATCTGAGCATGCGTGAGTTTTTGTGCGTCAGAATTGCATACACACGATCGGAATTTCCGATATAAAGTTTTTCCGTCTGGAAAATTGAGAACATGCTAATAATTTTTTGCTGGCGGAAATTCAGACAGCTAAATTCCGATGGAGCATACACATGGTCGCATTTCCCGATGAAAAGCTCTCATCGGTCTTTTTCTGGCCAGAATTCTGATTGTGCGTATGCGGCATTATGCATTTGACACTTTATAAACTTTCTGCATGCAGCTCCTCCCTCCAGCCCCCTTATGCCACGTACACACGACCGGAATTTCCGGCAGACTAGGTCTGGCGGTCTTCCCGATGGGAAAAAACGATTGGACTAGCCCACACACTATTGGATTGTCCGACGGACTGATCCTGTCGGACCTAGTCTGCCGGAAAGTCCAGTCGTGTGTACACGGCATTATACTTACCTAAGCCCAATCTCCATGCAGTGATGTGCATGAGAGCAAAGGCTATCCCACATCATTGGCTCAGACACAACAGCAGCCCTTGCTACTGTCAATCACAGCAATTGAAGTGGGAGTTGGGGAGGCAGCACATGCACGAGTGCCCCCACAGTAAGCTGATTGCTATGGGGGTACTCGGGTGTGTAGGGCGGCATGCTTTAGGATGCTCAAGAGAAGTTGTGTTGATTCACTATGTTGAAATGTGATTTGAGGCCTGACTGCAGAGCTTTGCTTTTTACATAGGAAATGCTAAAACACAGGCTGGTGCAATGAAAAGAACAAGTGCTAATCGGAGTCAGTCCAATGCAATTTATAAAGTGCCAGTGTAGCTCCATGTGAGCTGAGTTACATACAGAGAAGTGCTGGCAGGCTTGGGTGTGCTACATGTTCTATTGTACATTATCCCTGAGATACACAGTGCTAATTAGATATAGTTCTTCTATAAAGTCTGTCTAACCTTCCTAGGGGTTCATATTTTTTATCTGTACTCTTTACTCAGCAATCTTCTGGAGTTGTTTCATCACTGATTGACAGACACGGTGAAGTGACACTGGACCGTGTTATCTTTTTGACAATCATTATAGAGATCACTGGCAGCACAACCAAGGATTTCTCTATTGTACTAAGGCCAAATGCCACTACGTCTGGTAAAAAGAATGAGACATGATTGTGCTTGAGAACATTCAGTCCTAAAATATATTCAATTTGCTGTCTTTTCTAAGAAAGATTTATGTTTGCCCTCTGATGTAGCCTGAATGAGGATAAACGGGGTATTATACTGTTATGATCACTATGAGGCTGGGTTCACACTTGTGCGATCACAGATACCACATGTGATTCACACTGCATTGCTATGCAGATCAAATGCAATGTTGTTGAGATGCAAATTCAGCCATACAAACAGTATGGCTAAAATCACATCGTATTCGAACCATAATGGTGCAGGACCCTTTTTTTGGTCCGCGCTGAAATCGGATTGCATGGATGTTCACACCTATGTGATCAGATTCCTGCACCATTTGACAGTTCGCACTGCGATCTGCAAACCGATCTGGGGATGTCATTAACTTGACATTGACACCCCCCATCGGTTCGCAGATGTCAATGTGAAGCAGTGTGTGATTCAGGTGCGATGTGGGAACCGGCATAGAATTTCCTTGGACTGAGGGTTGGAAAACACCATAAGGTGATTTGCTAAAACTGGAGAGTGCCACGTCTGGAACAGCTGTGTATGGGAGCCAATCGGCTTCTAACTCCGGTTTGTTTAGTTAAAGTGTGATTAACCCAACATTTCATATTTCTGATATGTGCCTGTTGTACCATGTACTTGTATTAACCACTTCAATACCGGGCCATAGTCAAATGACAGCCACAGATGAGATCTCCCATCCTGGGTGGACGTCATATGGCGGCCTAGGTATTGTGCCGCTCCTGTGGGCCCCCGGGGGCCCGCAGCGCGGCGATCGCGGATGAGCTGTGTCCCTCGGACACAGCCCATCCCCGATCTGTGGGATTTTCCTCCCCCCCCGATACATGTGACCGTTCGTGTCCATTCACAGCCGGTAACATGTACTATGCCATTACAGCGCTCGTGCACGCGCCTAGGGCGTGTGCAGAGCGCCGATCGGGGATGCGGCTTGTCACCCTGACACAGCCCAACCCTGATCGCAGTAAAGAGCCAATGAAATTGGCTCTTTACCACGTGACCGGCTGTGTCCAATCACAGCCGGTCACAGAATGTAAACAAACCGCGGTAACGAGATGTTACCGGGTTCTCCTCCTCACACGCTACCGTGGTGTACACCGCTCAGTGTACACCAACACACACTGATTACCCCCCCCCCCAATAAAGAGGACCTGTCACCACCCATCAAAGTACCTGTCACCACCCATCAAAGTACCTGTCATTACCCATCACAGCCCATCTGAGTACCCGAGTACCTGTCAGCCCATTTGAGTACCCGAGTACCTGAGTACCCATCCCAGCCCATCTGAGTACCTGAGTGCCTGAGTATCTGCCAGCCCATCTGTGTACCCGAGTACCTGTCCCAGCCCATCTGAGTACTCGAGTGCCTGAGTATCTGTCAGTCCATCTGTGTACCCGAGTACCTGTCCCAGCCCATCTGAGTACCCGAGTACCTGTCCCAGCCCATCTGAGTACCCGAGTACCTGTCCCAGCCCATCTGAGTACCCGAGTACCTGAGTACCTGTCAGCCAATCTGAGTACCCGAGTACCTAAATACCTGTCAGCCCATCTGAGTACCCGAGTACCTGAGTACCTGTCAGCCCATCTGAGTACCTGAGTACCCGTCAGCCCATCTGAGAACCCGAGTACCTGTCAGCCCATCTGAGTACCCGAGTACCTGAGTACCTGTCAGCCCATCTGAGTACCTGAGTACCCGAGTACCTGTCACAGCCCATCTGAGTACCCGAGTACCTGTCACAGCCCATCTGAGTACCCGAGTACCTGTCACAGTCCATCTGAGTATCCGAGTACCTGAGCACCTGTCAGCCCATCTGAGTACCCAAGTACCTGTCCCAGCCCATCTGAGTACCCGAGTACCTGTCCCAGCCCACCTGAGTACCTGTCCCAGCCCATCTGAGTACCCGAGTACCTGTCACAGCCCATCTGAGTACCTGTCACAGCCCATCTGAGTACCTGTCACAGCCCATCTGAGTACCTGAGTACCTGTCACAGTCCATCTGAGTACCTGTCACAGTTCATCTGAGTACCGAGTACCTGAGTACCTGTCACAGCCCATCTGAGTACCTGTCACAGTTCATCTGAGTGCCCGAATGCCTGTCACCAGCCCGTCGGAGTACCCAAGTACCTGTCACCAGCCCGTCGGAGTACCCGAGTACCTGTCACCAGCCCGTCGGAGTACCCGAGTACCTGTCACCAGCCCGTCGGAGCACCCGAGTACCTGTCACCAGCCCGTCAGAGTACCCGAGTACCTGTCACCAGCCCGTCGGAGTAACAGAGTACCTGTCACCAGCCCGTCAGAGTATCCGAGTACCTATTTGCAGCTCATGCCTCATAGAATACACATTGGGGTGTTTGCTTTCCAAAATACTGTCATTTTGTGGGTAATTGCACTGTCCTGGTGCTCCAGGACCTTCAAAAGTGTAATAGGTAGGAACGAAATAAGATGTGTAATTTATGCTCCTAGAATGCCTGAAGGTACCACTTCCATGTTGGACCTCTGTATATGGCCAGGCTGTGTAAAAGTGTCACACATGTGGTATCACAATACTCAGGAGGAGTAGCAGAATGTGTTTTGGGGTGTAATTTTTGCTATATACATGCTATGTGTTAGAAATATCTTATAAATGAACATCTTTGTGTAAAAAAAAAAAAATTATTTTCTTTCCACGTTTTCTGAAGACTTGTGGAAAAAAAATAACTGTTCAAAAGACTCATTATGCCTCATAGAATATACGTTGGGGTGTTTGCTTTCCAAAATGGGGTCATTTTGTGGGTAATTCTACTGTCCTGGTGCTCCAGGGCCTTCACAAATGTAATAGGTCGTTAGGAAACTAGAAGTGTAATTTATGCTCCTAGAACCCCTTACAGTGCTCCCTGCATTTTGGACTTCTCTGTGTGGCCAGCCTGTGTAAAAGTCCCACACATGTGGTATCGCCATACTCGGGAAGAGTTGCAGAATGTATTTTGGGGTATAATTGGAAGTATGCATATGCTGTGTATGAGAAATAACTTGTTATCATGACAATTTTGTAAAAAAAACAAAACAAAAAAAACATTCTTCTTTATCCCAAGAATTGTGGGAAAAAAATTACAACTTCAAAAAACTCACCATGCCTCTTACTAAATACCTTGGACTGTCTACTTTTCAAAAAGGGGTCATTTGTACTTTCCTGACATTTCCTCAGATACATTTTCAATGATTTGCACCACAGCTTGTAGACTCTATAACTTTCAAAGAGACTAAATAATATCCACTAATTTGGTTTATTTTTACCAAAGAGATGTAGCCGTATAAATTTTGGCCCAAATTTATGAACAGAAATGACTTATTTGCAAAATTTTATCATAGAAACTAAAAAAAAGTTGTTGTTTTTTTTTAAATTTCGCTCTTTTTTTCACTTATGCCGCAAAAAAACCAAAACCCTGTGGTGATTAAATACCACCAAAAGAAAGCTCTATTTGTTTGAAAAAAATGATAAAAATTTTGTTTGGGTACAGTGTTGCATTCAAAGTGTGAGAGCGCTGAAAGCTAAAAATTGGTCTGGTAAGGAAGCTGTATAAATGCATTCTATTGAAGTGGTTAAAAAGTATCCTGCTCTCTTTGTATCACTTCCTTTGTGTGAAATACCTGGTGTTCCTGCCAGTGCCTCTGCTTTCCTGTTAATGAACTAACCACACTAGGCATGAGAGCACACTGTGACCAGTTCTCTAGTTTTGCTGGGACCTCTCCAATGAGCAGACTTGTCCTGACATACACCCCCTGCACAGCCCATTACTGAGGAGCTCGGGGTACTGCTGCTCCTCCTCCGTCAAGGTCTAATGCAACTGAGAAGAGAGGGAACAGAGAGAATGTGATCACTTATAAAAAGGGGGAAAAAGGTATTTATAATGTTTTTTTGTATGTCTATGCACAAATATTTTGCATTTTGTTTCAATTTTAAACTGATTGGGCTGTTTTACAAGATTTACAATAACTTTAAAGCGGGAGTCCGCCGTTTTTTTTTTTAAAAGCCAGCAGCTACAAATACTGCAACTGTTGACTTTTAAAATAATGACACTTACCCGCCCAGCGCGCCCGCGATGTCGGCACCCGAAGCCGATCTCTCGATCGTCTCTCGGGTGCTGCCGCCGCCATCTTGGCTATGGGAATCAGGAAGTGGAGCCTTGCGGCTTCATTTCCCGGTACCCTACTGCGCATGCGCGAGTCGCGCTGTGCAATAAGGTTGGTCCCCGCTGTCTCTGGGATCCGTGTGTTTCCCAGCAGACAGCGGGACACCTTTCGGAAAGGGGCGTAGATATCTGCGGAAAGGGGAGTATATTCTGCAGATATCTATGCCGGAAGTGGGTGCAGATACCTGTACTGTACAGGTACCTGCACCCCCCTCCCCCCTGAAAGGTGCCAATTGTGGCGCCAGAGGGGGGAGGGTTCCAATGAGCGGAAGCTCCACTTTAGGGTGGACCCCTGCTTTAAAGTGTTACTAAAGTCAGTTTTTTTTCCCCCAGTAAAAATAAACAAACATGTTATACTTACCTGCCCTGTTGCAGTGGTTTTGCACAGATCCTCCCCTTATTGGGTCACTCTTCAGTGTTCCTGGCCCCTCCCTCCTGTTGAGTGCACCCACAGCAAGCAGCTTGCTAGGGGGGCACCCAAACCAAGTAATTTCAGACATGGAGCCATGGCCCAGCCCTGCCCCCTTTCTCTCCTCATTGGCTCACTGACTCTGACAGCAGCGGGAGCCAATGACGGCACGATGCTGTCTCATCTGATGCGGATGGGAGGCCCGCATAGTGTTATAAATGACATGTTTCTTTAAATGCAATTCTATGGTGCATCTCTGTTGTACTTCTTCCTGTGTGGTGTTTCCTGTTCCTGTTGGGCCTTTTCGGTAAACATGGCTTCTGTACAGTAATGGCTTGTGCTGTCTCTTTACATATATCACATCAAACAGATGTCAGAAGATTTCTGGATCCATGCTCTTTCTACACGCTTGTTGCTGAGAGCCTGCAAGCCTTGATGTGAGTGTTCTTAAAACTAAAGCCCCGTACACACGAGCGGACTTTTCAACATCCAAAGTCCGTCAGACCGAGTCCGTCAGACTATCCGATCGTGTGTGGGCTGCAACGGACTTTAGCTTCGCAAAAGTCTGACGGACTTTAGAAATGAAGCATGCTTCAAATTTTCCCGACGGAACTCCGCCGGACCCGGTCCCCTTCGAAAAATTCGCTCGTGTGTGTGCTACTCCGACGGACTAAAACCGACGCTAGGGCAGCTATTGGCTACTGTCTATGAACTTCCTACGTCGAATCCAGTCGTACGTCATCACGTTCGACTCCGTCGGAGTTTGGTGTGATGGTGTGTGGTCAAGTCCGTTCGGTCGAAAAGTCCGCCAGAACTCCGTCGGAACTCCGTCGGAACTCCTTTGGAGGTCTGTCAGACTTAATCCCTCTCGTGTGTACGGGGCATTATTGTGTCTCCTAATAATTACAGTTCTGACCTGGATGCTGAGTATTTGCAGCAAGGAAAACAGCATCATGGCAGCTAACAGCATTCCACTGCCTGAGACAATGAGGGTGGAGATGTCAGCAGTAACTGGGACAATTTCAGGGCAGAGTTTGAGGACTACTCCCTAACCAAGGGTTAAATGAGAAGCCTGCAGCAGTGCAAGCAGCCACTCTGAGAAAGACATGTACGCAGCCGAATTGTAACGAAGGCGCAGGACAAACATGACAGGGTGTAAGTAGCTTACAGATAGGAGGTTAAGAAAAAGGAGGGTGTTAAGAAAAGTACTGGTGTTACCCGATTGGAGGGCAGGATGAGTTGGGGAGGAGTTGTAGGTAAAATCCAGGAGGGGGTATATCAGAGGTAAGTAGTCTGCGGGAAGAAGCGTGGTGGAAATTTCTCAGGGCAGAGCTGCGGTTCCTGTAGGAGAGAGGGAGAATGAGTGACCTAGAGCAGCTGTTAGGGCAGCTTAGACCTGAAGCAGAACTACATGACACTGATTGGCTGCAGAGCCAGATTGCTGCATTTCTGCAAGGGGTGAGGCAGGGCCCCCCACACCGCAGCCTGCTCCCACATGAGCTCAGAGGTCCATGCCTCCGGAGCGCATCAGCCCAGACAACACCCCCAGGACTCAATGATGTTTGGGAGTCCCAATTGGGCCCCTTCAGGCCCCTCTGCTAAGCAGACCCCCTCGTCGGCTGGCAGGGGGCCTAGGAGGAATTCCCATCAATGGCAAAGTCTGAGGGGGGGGGGCACTCACCGGGCACCTAGGCCGGTCCCCTCCATCGTCGTCCAGGCTCAGGTACATGCGGCGGCCACCTCTGGCGATGCTCAGGTCAGGGTGGCAACCGTCGGGGGAAAGCAGGTTCCTTGGGCGTTGACCTTTCCTTGTTTGCGGCTGACGGCTCACCAAGGGTGGGCTCCATCTTGCCATGTGGATGAGGCTTTGTGGCCTACAAGCATCAGTCAGGAGGCCCCGTCTCCAGGTCCAAGTTGGCCAGAGAAGTGCCTGTGCGCTGGCCGTGTCAGCTGCGCAGCCTGATGACGTCATCAATGAGGGACACAGTGAGGGTGAATGGAGCCTTCGGGGGGGGGGGGGGGGGAAGTCAGCCTTACACCGCCAGTCACACATCTAGCGCCTGAAGGGAGGGGGAGAGCAGAGGAGGAACGGATTGGCCACAGGAACAACTAGCAGCCTCATACAGCAGCAGTGAAGACGGTTAGCTGATAGAGGATCCCCAGGAGGCAGAGGTGGTGTCGGGAGCGACGGCTGGAGGGACTGCTCGCCTGATGCAGCCTGGTAAGGAAACTATGCCTGTGTCTTCGCCTGTCTTGTCTGTCATGTCTCCTGCGCAGGATGTTGGGGGGAGTAATGTCAGTTGTCCCTCGGGGGGTGTCTATGGGATTCTTTGCGGGAGTTGCTGTGTCGCTTAGAGAACGGGGCGTCACAAGACCTGGGTAACACCCCCCGCAGGGGTCAGGGGGCCCCCCGTCACGGTCACCCCCTCCGGAAGGTGGTAAGGGTGGTGGCTGGGACACAGATGGAGAAAAAGGTCGTGGGCTCAGTGGCGGTGGTGCCACAGAAGGACAAGGAGACATAAAAGGTGCGATTGACAGATGCTGCACGGTGCGTGGAGTATGTGTGCTTCGAGGGACCGCTAGGGGCTCATTTGAAACAGGATGTAAGGGAGAAAATTTGGAAGGATGAGTTTGTGTAAATATTTTCCCTGCTCCCGTTGGAAAAATTCAACTTAGACAGGGTAAAGCTGGATGAGAGCAAGAGAGGAGGAGGAAGAAAAGAGGAGGTACAGGCTTATTCCACGTACGTTTGCAAACTGTCTGCAAGTGTTTGCGATATTTGCGAGCATGATTGGGGAAAAAGCCCCTGAGAATTGCTTGGCTTTTTTCTGCTACCTACAAGCGATTAGTGAGGCGCACATCGTGTATGGGGGCTTAGCGTGGCTTCGGTATGATGAACAATTTCGTCAGAGGAAGGCCATTCGTCCCTCTATTAGGTGGGATCACAAAGATATTAGCCTTTGGGTGAAGTTGATGACTTCATCCAGGGCTACCAGTCAGTTTTTTCCAGGGGGGGGGGCCAGCAGCGCTTCCTCTACAGGATCGCTGGCCCCTAGAAAGAAAGGGGTTTGCTGGCAGTTTAATGAAGGAACGTCCAGTTTGGCAACTTGTATCACTACAAACATGAATGCTCCGGGTGCAGTGGTGCACACACCCTCATGCGCTGTTTCAAGCAAGGAAAAGGTTGGTTAGGGGACATCTCTGGAAAAAGGGATGAGACCGGTGAGACTGGAAAGGATGTTGCCTTTCCTAAGTAGGTATCCCAATAGGGCGGCGACAGGTTTGTTAGAAGCAGGGTTTATGGAGGGTTTTCTAATTCCGAGCACAATGCGGGACGTTCCTCCTGTATCAGATAATTGAGGTCAACGCTTCTCCATCAAGGGGTGGTGTCGGCCAAGCTATTTAAGGAGGTGGCGCTAGGTCGGATGGCCGGCTATTTCCTGCCCCAGCGTTGCCAGGTTTGATAGTTTCCCCATTGGGAGTCGTTCCGAAGAAGGAACTGATGATATTGACCCGCAAGTTTGTGCAGTTACCTATACAACATTTGACGTGGCTAACTCGTGGTTTTGGAAGCATGGAAAGGGGCCCCTCATGACAAAAAACAATGTAGAATCGGCGTTTAGGCTGCTGCCAGTACATCCCCAAAGTTGTCACTTGTTAGGGTGTTGGCAAGGGTCTTACTTTGTAGATCATTGCCTTCCAACGGGCTGTTCAATTTCTTGTGCCCTGTTTGAGGCCTTTAGTTCGTTTTTCTGGTGGGCAGTTAGGGAGGTGGCTGGGGTTAACTCGTTCATCCATTATTTGGATGACTTCCTATGCCTTGGTCCTCCAGAGTCCCGCTGTTGTGGGGTTTTGCTGGGGACAGTCCAACACTTGGCTGAGCGGTTTTGGATTGCATTGGCGGCCGACAAAACAGAAGGACCAACCTCAGAGTTGGTTTTTCTGGGACTCACCATTGATTCTGTGGCCATGGAATGCAGGTTACCAGAGGATCTGGCGGGAGGTGAGTATGGTGAGTGGCAAGCGTAAGATTCAGTTGAAGGAGTTGCATTCTTTATTAGGAAAATTTAATTTTGCTTGCAGGATTATTCCCATGGGTCGCATTTTTTGCAGATGGCTGTCGGCAGCAACGTCCAGGGTACGGGTCCCCAATCACTTTGTACGCCTGAACAAAGAACTGCAGGATGACTTACGGATTTGGGATGCATTTCTACAATCTTTCAATTGTGATTCATTGTGGCAGGCAGGGCCGGTTAGCAGTGCTGATTTGGTCTTGTTCACAGACGCGGCTCGGTCTGTGAGATATGGTGCTTACTGTCAAGGGCTGTAGAGTGCGGAGCCCTGGCCTGCGACTTGGAGGGAGGTGGGGTTCCTGAAGAATTTGGTTCTGCTAGAACTATTTCCAATTGTCTTGTCAGTAGAAATTTGGGGAGAGGCATTGAGGAACAAAAAAGTATGTAATTGCGATAACATGGGAGTTGTGTTGACAATTAATAACATCACAGCTTCCTCACCTCCTGTGGTACAGTTGTTGCGGTATCTGGTGTTTAGATGTTTAAGGCTGAATGCTTTTATATATGCTGTGCATATTCCTGGGGTGGCTAACAATTTTGCACGCTGGCACCGGAGGCGGACCACATAGGGAAGCCATATCCGCCAAGATTATGGACAATTGTGCTGGAGTTGCCACTGGATTGATACAGCAGTCCCTCATCGCTGGAACGTGGAAGGTGTATTCTAAAGTGGGGAATGAATGGTTTGCTCTGCTGGAGGAGGTAGGCGGGTTGGAGGAACCCAAAGATATACAGGCATGGTTGTTGTGTTTTATATGCAGTAATTATCCAAATGGTGTTTCAGGGTCTGCGACAGGGAAAAAGATGGTGGCCTTGGCCTTTTTGTTTCAGTTGGCGCGTCACAGGCGGGCATTGAGGGGCTACCGAAAAGGAAGTTCTAAAAAGGATTCCAGATGCCCGCCGTCCTTTGAGGTGCTGGGTACAATTCTAGAGAATCTGGAAAAGGTGTGTTCTTCATACTTCGAGCAGCTTTGTTGCTGGCCTGTTTTGGAGTTTTTAGAATCAGTGAGCTGGTTTTGCCTTCCAAGCGGGTGGTGGGGGGTTTACAGCTGGGGGACGTACAGTGCTCCGCATTGTCAGTACAGATTTGGATAAGGCGGTCAAAAACAGACCAGCTCGGAAAAGGGGTCAGAGTGGAATTATTCAGGGGCTATTGCACCCAATTTTGCCCAGTGGCAGCCTTAGAGCAGTTCATGGTTCTTCACCCCCACAGGGGGATGGGGCATTGTTAGTTCACCTCAATGGCTCGTGTCTGTCTAGGTTTCAATTTATGGCAGTTTTCCATAAGTGCCTGCAGGCAGGAGGTTTGATCCTGGGGCATTATGCTGCTCATTCATTTTGTATTGGTGCGGCCACGAAGGTGTCTTGGTGGGGACTTCCTATGGGAGCAATAAAAAAGATTGGTAGGTGGGAGTCCACTAGATATCAGTTGTATGTTCGTCCACATTTGTTATGATTTGTTTTTGCATACTGAGTGTACATCTTTTCTGTTTTTTGTTGGTATCTCGCTGGGTATGTCTTTGTTGTGTCTTTTCAGATTCCCCACAATGTCTCATCTGGATAATGGGACATTCATACTTTTTTGAGGGGCAAAAAGGAAGGATGTCAGGCCAGAAGGTAGACAGCTTAGGTTGGACAGAGAGGAGGGCAGGATAAGGTGGATTGGTATGCCAGGTATGATGTGGCATAAGGTTGTCCCTGAGGTACATCACTTTGCACGGCTGGACCAGCCACCAAATATTTTGGTCCCTCACGTGGGAGCCAGTGATTTGTGCATTAGACCCATGAGGCAGGTCATAAAAGATATTAAGTGGGATTTTCTTTTGCTGACATGATTGTGGTGTGGTCGGACATTGTGGCCCGCTTGTCTTGGAGGGAGGCACGGTCCACTGATAAAAAATGCTAAGGGGGTAGCTACGGCGCTCACCTGCTATTATTATTACACCTAGTCCCTACAGGGGTCAATTTAAAATCAAAAGGTATAACTAAAGTGAATGCTTATCACCGAAAATGCTTAATTATAATTTATACACATAAATAATAAAAATTTCAAATGTGCAATATATATAATGGCTAGCAAATAGCAGTATGAAACGTGCATAAATGTATTCTAGAGACCAAAATTTATATTGTTACAAAATGCTATGTGTTGGTGCAAAAACTTCAATATTCCACACTTTCCACAGTGTTAAAAAGTGCATATGTGCATTTATGGTGCCACAATCACAGTATATGCTATCACAAAAGTGCTAAGTGCTTCTATAAGTGCCACAATATGTAAATACAATGCTTTACACTTTAACTTCCATCATAACGCCTCCAAAGATATAAAGTCGCTAAATGGAAAAATACAAATATAAATTGATGAACCAGTCCAGCAGCAGAAATTAGTATCAGAAAGTTCCTTTATATTCAGTACAGAAGTGACAGTGTGCTTCAGTGCTTAATGGATTCCTGGATTGCAACCGGTGCGATTTCCATGCATAAAGACAATATTCCGTACTCACCAGCTCCCCTGCCCCTTAAGGGGTTAATGCGCCTCCACAGTGTGAGCCCCTGTGTCGGTCCATTATTAAACTTAACAAGACTCGTATAAAAGTCAACAAGGAGGTGGGTAGGTTTATTGCTCGTAATGGTGGGGTGGACATCTGGAGTTGGAGATTGACACCTGGAGGTACTTGAGAGGGGATGGGGTACATGGGGTACATCATGCCACAGCCTGCTGATGCCAAAGCGGTGCAGAGATTTATTGGCTTTGTTACATACCTAGCGAAATTCCTGCCACAATTATCTGAGGTGTGTGAGCCATTAAGGCGACTTCTGGACAAAGATGCAGTTTGGCACTGGCCTCCCAAGCATGACAGGGCAGTAGAGGATATAAAACGCTTGGTCACCTCTGCCCCAGTGTTGAAATACTATGATATCGCAAAGCCTGTTACAATACAAAGTGACTCCAGTAAAAATGGTCCAGAGCTCTTTCCTCAGCTGAGCAAAATTATGATCAAATTGAGAAGGAATGTTTAAGCATTGTATTTGCTTGCTAGCGTTTCCATCATTATTTTTATGGACGGGATTCAATTACAGTTGAAACTGATCACAAATCTCTAATAGCCTTATTCAAAAAGCCCCTTTTTTGTGCTCCCAAGTGTTTGTAGAGTATGATGCTTACATTGTAGCATTACAACCTCAATGTTGTCTACAAGCCAGGCTGTGAAATGTATATCAGCGATACCCTGGGCAGAGCTACGTGAGATAATGTGACACCTGGAGGTGAGCCTGAGCATCGTACAATTTGGCTGCCGCAACAGGAACAAAATTCCTTTGCCGATATCAATCAAGCGGACTATCTTAATGTCACAGATCAGCGACTACATCAAATCATACAGCACACCAACAGTGATGAAACTTTACAAGCTTTGAAGTCTATTGTTTTGAGTGGGTGGCCAGATGAAAAAGAGTCAGTACCTGGAATTGTAAGGGAATACTGGTTCTTTAGAGATGAGATCAGCATACAAAATGGTATCTTGTACAAAGGTCCAAGAGTCATTGTGCCAAAGTCACTGAGAGCAGAGATGTTATTACGCATACACTCCAGCCATATTGGTGGTGAAGCATGCTACAGACAAGCTTGTGATACTCTTTACTGGCCCATCATGCATGGTGAAATCAAAGACTTTGTCAGTAATTGTCCCACCTGCAATGAATATGCCCATTTACAACAGAAAGAAACCATGATGTCACATAAAATACCTACATGTCCGTGGCAGATTATCAGTATGGATTTATTCAACTATGCAGGCAAGGAATACTTGCTATTAGTCAATCATTATTCAAACTTCTGGGAAATAGATCTTCTTCCCAACTTATCCACTGAAGCTACAATTAAGAGGTGCACGGCTCAGCTTGCATGACATGGCCAACCAGATACAGTGATCTCCGACAATGGCCTTCAGTTTGCATGCCTACAATTCAGAAAATTTGCCACTGAATGGGAGTTTGAGCATGTTACTTCCTCGCCACGTCATCCACAGGCTAATGGTAAAGCTGAATCAGCTGTAAAGTATGCAAGAAAGTACAAAGTGATGGTAAAGACCCATGGAAGGCCATTTTACATTGGAGAAACACTCTGACTGAAGGCATGGATAGTAGTCTGGTATAAAGGCTGATGTCACAGAGATTAAAGACCTCCCTACCAGTAGCAAATAGGCTGCTTGAACCCTCTATCATACAAGGTGGTACAGAAAAGTTAAGAATTAAGAGACAAGTGTCAAAGGAAAATTGAATATTGGGGAACAAATCCATATGAAACCATTACCTGAAGATCAAACAGGCTTTTGTAGATTAGGTATTTGTCTGCAAAAGGTTGCACCATGCTCCTATCTTGTGGACGGTGAAGGAACTTTCTATCACCGCAATCAAATGGATTTGAGAGTGGCAGAGCAGCCTGAATCTCAGTATCCCATGAATAGATCAGACTCACCCAGTATCACAAGGGCATACTCAACCATTGACAGTGAAGCATGTACAGAAGCAAAGCCTCATACCAACGGCCATAACAGTTCTGGGCAAGCAAGTATACTCGACAGCTGTCAAGCGCAGAGCATGCTAGTATGTGATGATAGGTGCCCAGTAATTTCAGAGAGGGCTAAAGGAATCCTTGTGCAAGGGCCAGTCATCACCCGTAGTGGTACATGTTCAAAACTACCTATGAGACTTAACCTATAGAATGTGTTATTGCTGTGTCTCTTTTGGATTTCGGAATGTTCATTTATTAACACTAATAGGGCTGGAGATGTTATGGATGATATGTTTCTTTAAATGCAACTCTATGGTGCAACTCTGTTGTACTTTTTCCTGTGTGGTGTTTCCTGTTCCTGCTGGGCCTTTTCAGTAAACATGGCTTCTGTACAGTAATGGCTTGAATGAATGAATGAATGACTTGTATAGCGCTACCTATGCGAACTGAATCGCCTCAGGGCGCTTTCTTGCCACTGGTGTCCATCTGCAGCTTTTATGCAGTCCTTAACCTGTAGGGTCCCGATAGCTTGTGCTGTCTCTTTACATATATCACATCAAACAGATAGCTGAGTCTCTTGTGTAACATAGCTGGATCTAGATGGACCTCAGGTAAGTATTAAGGGGGTCGAGGGGGGCTGCTACATGCAAAAGGCTTTTTATCTTATTGCATAGAATGCATTACGATAAAAAACCTTCTGCCTTTACAACCACTTTGAAGCTGATTGGTTTCAATGCAGAGCTGCACCAGATTGTGATCCTTAAAACATAGCATCAAGGGACATTCTCAGACATACATGGGTTAATATAAATCTTTTATAGCTAGACTTGCAAATTAGTGTGTTCATATTTGTGTATAGGCCCAGGTGAGACTGCTAATAATTAAACAATCTCAAGCAAGCCTGTTCCATTTCTCAGGATTGGAGCAGCATTCAGTGAAATGGACAGCAGCAGAGATAATTACTCAGTCATTGCTTTACAAGTACATGCTTGGTTGAGAGTGTTTATGTAGCACTCCCCTGACTTCCAGGGGCATGTGAGGAACCTTCAGTAGCAGAATGGGCTAGCATTTACCCCAGAGTTTAGGCTGTCCATACATGGATCTTTTTTTTTTTCTTCCAATCAGCTGGTGGGCTGACAAAAGAAAGCAAATGGATTCCTCCATTCACACAACCAAGGTGCATGGAGGAAACATCCTCGCTGTGCTATTGTATTCTGAAAGTGAAAACGTCTCCACAGATTGGCTGCAGGCACTGATCGAACAAAAACCTTTCCAACAGTTCCATTCAAGAGAAGTCAAGCATTAGACCTGCTTCTCTCGAGTGGGAATGGCCATAGATGGATTTAAAATTGGCTGGTTCAGCTTTAGCCCATGGCTAGTGATGGGGGACTGTAAACCACTGGACACCAACTACGTTTTTGGGCTTTTCAAGATTTTATTGCTCTAGACCAGGGGTAATGAATTAAAATTAAAGGAGGTCCGGTCGCCAAAATTTTCTTTGGGCCGAGGTCCGAATCTCAAGTCTGTGCTACAACTCAGAAATATTGTAGTAACTGTATATCTATCAAAAACATGAGAAATGTACAATTTCCTTAGCATTTCAACAATATTTATTGTCAAGTTAAATCTGGTGTCCCCATCACAGTGCTTCTTTAAATCAGGTGTCCCCATCACAGTGCCCCTTTACATCAGGTGTCCCCATCACAGTGCCCCTTTACATCAGGTGTCCCCATCACAGTGCCCCTTTACATCAGGTGTCCCCATCACAGTGCCCCTTTACATCAGGTGTCCCCATCACAGTGCCCCTTTAAATCAGGTGTCCATCACAGTGCCCCTTTAAATCAGGTGTCCCCATCACAGTGCCCCTTTAAATCAGGTGTCCCCATCACAGTGCCCCTTTAACCCATCACAGTGCCCCTTTAAATCAGGTGTCCCCATCACAGTGCCCCTTTAAATCAGGTGTCCCCATCACAGTGCCCCTTAACATAAAATGCGCACATCAAGATTTCCCTTAACATAAAATAAGTGTCATGCTGATGGGCACATTTTATATTAAGGGGCATAACAAGACATGCCCCTTAACTTAAAATTTGCCCATCAAAGTGCCCCTTTTAATATAAAATGTACCCATCAGTGTTGCTCTTAAAATAAAATCTGCCCATCAGCGTGCCCCTTAACATGAAATAAGGGTCACACTGATGGGCACCTATTATGTTAGGAGGCATTCTGATGGACAATTTTTATTTTAAGGGGCATGCTGATGAGTATATTTTTAATGTGCACATCGGTGGGCATATTTTGTAGGGCACATTTTGTTGTACCCATCAGCGTGCCCCTTAACAAAATATGCCCATCGATATGCACATTAAAAATATACCCATCAGCGTGCCCCGTAAAATAAAATTTGTCCATCGGATTACCCCTTAACATAAAAGGTGCCCATCAGCGTGACCCTTATTTTATGTTAAGGGGCACGTTGATGGGAAAATTTTATGTTAAAGGGCACTCTGATGGGCACATTTTATTTTAAGGGACACGCTGATGGGTATATTTTTAATGTGCACATCGATGGGCATATTTTGTTAAGGGGCACCTTAACAAAACATGCCCATCAGTGTGCACATAAAAAAATATATCCATCAGCGTGCCCCTTAAAATAAAATGTGCCCATCAGAGTGTCCTTTAACATAAAATTTTCCCATCAGCGTGCCCCTTAACATAAAATAAGGGTCACGCTGATGGGCACCTTTTATGTTAAGGGGTAATCCGATGGACAAATTTTATTTTACGGGGCACGCAACACAACCAAGGTGCATGGAGGAAACATCCTCGCTGTGCTATTGTATTCTGAAAGTGAAAACGTCTCCACAGATTGGCTGCAGGCACTGATCGAACAAAAACCTTTCCAACAGTTCCATTCAAGAGAAGTCAAGCATTAGACCTGCTTCTCTCGAGTGGGAATGGCCATAGATGGATTTAAAATTGGCTGGTTCAGCTTTAGCCCATGGCTAGTGATGGGGGACTGTAAACCACTGGACACCAACTACGTTTTTGGGCTTTTCAAGATTTTATTGCTCTAGACCAGGGGTAATGAATTAAAATTAAAGGAGGTCCGGTCGCCAAAATTTTCTTTGGGCCGAGGTCCGAATCTCAAGTCATCAGAGTGTCCTTTAACATAAAATTTTCCCATCAGCGTGCCCTTTACAAAAAAAAGCCCCTTAAAATATACCCAACAGTGTGCAGAACACTGATCACTAATAAATAACTAATGTGCCCACATACCTTAACTGCAGGAGTGTGGGCACAACTGAAGCTGCCTGAGATCCAGGACCCGGGAACAGCGGGCAGCAGGGGGGCGGGGCGCGCACGTGACGTCACACTGCCCGTGTCTCTTCAGCTCTGAGAGACGCGGCCAGGAGCAGGGGGCGGGCGCATGCGCGCAGCGTCACTGGTTGCTGGGGAAACCCACGGTCCCAGCAAACCAGTGATTGCTGTCGCTTGCTAAACTGGCGGCATGGCGGTCCGGGCAGAAGTGCTGCTCGGTCCGGACTCGGACCGCAGGCCGCCATTTAGTGACGGCTGCTCTAGACTCACAGGGAGAGATGGTTGTGGCTCCAGTTACCCATGGCAAAACTTATAGACTCCAGATTTACTTCCAGCTCATATAGTGTATAGCTCCTTCAAGCCAATACCGTCACTTTATTTTACAGAAAACTTTCCCCCAAAAGAGTCATCAGGCCCCTGTGAGGGCCCAGCTTCTTCCTAGGACCTCTCTCCAGGGTCTCTCCTCCTGGCTCTTTCTAGGACCCCTCTCCACTTTGGTTCCTCTTCAAACTCTGCCAAGCAGGACAGCTTCTGAGGACCACTATTGGTTCCAAAGCTAGCCTCAACATCAAGCACATGTTAGATCCATTCAAGCAGTGGGCCTAGTAAGACAGTCTATTGGCATAACTCCTTCCCAGGCCTGATCCTGGTGGAAAAGGACCTCTCCTCAAGGTTGTCCCAAATATGTATGCCCTTCCTTATCATATACCACTGGTAACAATACTTCTAGTGAATGGGCACAGAAGGACACAAAGTATTAATACTCCAGCCCTATCCCCCTTTTTCTAACATGGACACTCCTTAAAAGCAAGCAGGAGCAAACAACTAGACTGGAATTAAAGAAAAACAAGAGAAACCGCAACATCTATCAAGCACTGGCTGGATAAAGCCAGGCATTACTAAAGTTTACAGATGCTGCTGCTTAAGGCAGGGTTGCCTCATTTAAATATGTAAAATGGCCGCTTTAAGCTATGGAGAAACTACAGTCATAGTTACCAGGGCCGGTGCAAGGATTTTTGACACCCTAGGCGAAACCTAATTTTGCCGCCCCCCTCTGGCTCCGCCCCCGACTCCACTGAGTTTGCCAGGTTCAATGGTTTAATTCAACCCTCTAACTGCTACATCTGCAAGACAGCTCGTTCATTTGAAAAACAGACTTACTAGCAGGATCACCAGGTGAATATAAAAGAGAAAACCTAAAAACAAAACTAATGCAGCCACCCATCTAAGAATTGGTAAGCTGCAGTATAATACATATTTTGCTTTACTTTAATACCACTTTAACTGGATAAAGTTAATCAAGTAATTCTGTTATACATCAATGTATAGGCAGATGATGGGAAGGAAGGAGTTAAAACAGGAGATAGACTGGAGTAAAGCTACTTCCAGTGCTGGCAAGGAGAGAGAGTGAGGGGGGTCAGGGGAGAGAGAGACAGGGGGTGAAAGAGAGAGGTCGAGAAAGAGGGAGGGTGAGAGAGAGAGAGGTCAGGGAGCGACAGAGGTCAGGGAGAGAGGGGGAGAGAAAGAGGGGGGTCAGGGAGAGAGACAGGGGGTGACAGAGAGAGGTTAGGGAGAGAAGGGGGTGTCAGAGAGAGAAAAAAAAGGGGGGTCAGAGAGAGGGGGTCAGAGAGAGAGAGAGAGAGGGGTCAGAGAGAGAGAGAGAGAGAGGTCAGAGAGAGAGAGAGAGAGAGAGAGAGAGAGAGAGAGAGAGAGGGGGGTCAGAGAGAGAGAGAGAGGGGTCAGAGAGAGAGCGAGGGGTCAGAGAGAGAGAGCGAGGGGTCAGAGAGAGAGAGGGGTCAGGGAGAGGTGAGAGAGAGAGAGACAGAGAGAGAGAGGTCAGGGAGAGAGAGACATGGGGTGACAGATAACAGGGAGATAGAGAAAGAGAAAAGGGGGGTTAGAGAGAGAGATGGGGGTCAGAGAGAGAGGTCAGGGAGAGAGACAGGGGGTGACAGAGGTCAGAGAGATAGAGAAAGGGGGGTCAGAGAGAGAGGGGGGCATCAGAGAGAGAGGGGTCAGTCAGAGAGAGAGAGAGGGGTGTTAGACAGAAAGAGAGGGGGGCATCAGAGAGAGAGGGGTCAGTCAGAGAGAGAGAGAGGGGTGTTAGACTGAAAGAGAGGGGGGCATAAGAGAGAGAGGGGGGGTAAGAAAGGGGGTGTCAGAGAGAGAGAGAGAGAGAGAGGTCAGAGAGAGAGAGAGAGAGGTCAGAGAGAGAGAGAGAGAGGTCAGAGAGAGAGAGAGGTCAGAGAGAGAGAGGTCAGAGAGAGAGAGAGAGGTCAGAGAGGTCAGAGAGAGAGAGAGAGGTCAGAGAGAGAAAGAGGTCAGAGAGAGAGAGAGGTCAGAGAGAGAGAGGTCAGAGAGAGAGGTCAGAGAGAGAGAGAGAGAGAGGGGGGTGAGAGAGAGAGAGGGGGGGTGACAGAGAGAGAGAGAGGGGGTGACAGAGAGAGAGAGAGAGAGGGGGTGACAGAGAGAGAGAGAGGGTGACAGAGAGAGATGGGGGTCAGAGAGAGGTCAGGGAGAGAGACAGGGGGTGACAGAGAGGTCAGGGAGAGAGAGAGAAAGGAGCGTCAGAGAGAGAGAGAGAGAGAGAGAGAGAGGGGTCAGTCAGAGAGAGAGAGAAAAGGGGGGTCAGAGAGAGAGAGAGAGAGAGGTCAGAGAGAGGGGGGGGCCGAGAGAGAGAGGGTCAGAGAGAGACATGGGGTGACAGAGAACAGGGAGATAGAGAAAAGGGGGGTCAGAGAGAGAGATGGGGGTCAGAGAGAGGTCAGGGAGAGAGACAGGGGGTGACAGAGGTCAGGGAGAGAGAGAAAGGGGCGTCAGGGAGAGGGGGGCATCAGAGAGAGAGAGGGAGGGGCATCAGAGAGAGAGAGAGAGGGAGGGGCATCAGAGAGAGAGAGAGAGGGAGGGGCATCAGAGAGAGAGAGAGAGAGAAAGAGAGGGGGCATCAGAGAGAGAGGGGGCATCAGAGAGAGAGAGAGGGGGCATGAGAAAGAGGGGGCATCAGAGAGAGAGAGAGAGGGGGCATCAGAGAGAGAGGGGGCATCAGAGAGAGAGGGGGCATCAGAGAGAGAGAGGGGGCATCAGAGAGAGAGAGAGGGGGCATCAGAGAGAGAGAGAGACATAGGGGGGTCAGAGAGAGAAAGAGGGGTGACAGAGGTCAGAGAGAGAGGGGGTCAGAGAGAGAGAGAAGGGAGAGGGGGGGTCAAAGAGAGAGAAGGGAGAGGGGGGGTCAGAGAGAGAGATAGAGAGAAAGAGAGGGGTGACAGAGGTCAGAGAGAGGGGGGTCAGAGAGAGAGAGAAGGGAGAGGGGGGGTCAAAGAGAGAGAAGGGAGAGGGGGGGTCAGAGAGAGAGGGGGGTCAGAGAGAGATAGAGAGAAAGAGGGGGGTTAGAGAGAGAGAGAGAGAGAAGGGAGAGGGGGGGTCAGAGAGAGAGGGGGGGGTCAGAGAGAGATAGAGAGAAAGAGGGGGGTTAGAGAGAGAGAGAGAGAAGGGAGAGGGGGGGTCAGAGAGAGAGAGAAGGGAGAGGGGGGGTCAGAGAGAGAAGGGAGAGGGGGGGTCAGAGAGAGAGAGAAGGGAGAGGGGGGGTCGGAGAGACAGAGAAGGGAGAGGGGGGGTCAGAGAGAGAAAGAGGGGGGGTCAGAGAGAGAGAGAGGGGGGTGACAGAGGTCAGAGAGAGAGAAAGAGAGGGGTGACAGAGGTCAGAGAGAGAGGGGGGGGGAGCAGGCTCTGGTCAGTGAAAGTGATCACTCACTTGGAATGTTCCCCGGGGGCTCACTGGTTCATGCAGCAGTTTCTCAGTGTGGCTGTTGGCTCGGCTGCTTGTTTTTAATCTTCCCGCCCACCTCCCCTTCACAGACGGAGCTCACAGGAGGGACGAGGCTGGAGAGAAGTGTGAAGCTGCTTGGGGCAGACATGCTGGAGGTGGATTGGACGGAGCCCACAGGAGGGGCGGGACTCGGGAGAAGTGTGTAGCTGATCTGATGTGACATCATGATGTCAGAGCAGAGAGGGGGAATCAATCATTGCCGGACACACGTCAGGGCGGGGGAGCGCTCTGGGGGGGGGCACTGTGTTTGTTGGACACGATGTCAGAGTGGAGAGCTGCGCGGGGGGAGGCGGGGGTTGGTGCTGCTGCTTGACACATATCAGAGTGGCTGCCTGGTGGATACTTGCAAGCTCTGTGGAAAGTGTAAGAGAGGAATAGACTAACCAGCGGCCGGGCGCCCTAGGCGGCAGTGCGCCCTAGGCGGTTGCCTAGTCCGCCTAGTGGTAGCACCGGCCCTGATAGTTACAGTATGGAAAATGGGGTAACTTTCTGTGTAATACGTTATGACCTAAGGCTTAAAATGTCTGCTAGTCATACAGCTTCTGCAGTACTGGCAGTATCATTGCTGGATGACACATTTAAGACTGAAATGAATATTCTCTAGTTATAAATACTGCATATCATCGGCTGTCAGAGCTATCCATACATACAGCACTACAGGAGCTGCTTGTCTCATAACCATAGATGATTGAAGCATCAGATTTTTCTGTGGAACTTGAAACTTTGAAATGCAGTTTAACGAGGGCATTAGAGCAGAAGAATGTCCTATCAAATGACCTCAGATGTTTCAACACAAACCCTTTAGAAAAAAAAGACACAGAAATGTCTCGTTATCATTAATTATATGTGAGTTTCCTTTAAGACATTTTAAGCCCAACAAGAGCTTATGTCACTCCAGATCTTCCTGCTACTGAGATTGGTGATGGTTTGGATGCATAAATAATACCCTTCGTCTTGCGTCTCTCCATCATTTCTATTGTCTTTGTGTCATTTGTAGAGCAAATGAAATAACAAGCTGTCAGTTTTGTCAAATGACAGATAGTTATACTGGTGGCTGCTGAATTTGACCTTTCATGATAACATATTAGCATTAACTGAGCCTTATGTCAAACACATACCCTAATACTAAAATGATCCTTTGAGCGTCTTAAAGGTTATTGCTCAATAACACAGAGTTCAAGTTGATACAATTCTTGCCTACATTTTAACTATTGCAAGCATCAATCACATCACATAGTAGCAAGTCTTTAAGTGCAGTAAGTCACAAAAATAAAACTTACATGTTCCCATTTCCATCATAGACCCATTTGGTGCTACCAATGCCTTCGTAGTTGGAGGCCCAATAGTAAATGCATGCGTTAAGATGAAGAATGAATAGGAGATAGCCTGTTGTTCGGATGACTCTGTGAAAGATAAAATTCAGATTTTTGTAGCAGGGAACAGAATCTACAGCAGAGGTAGGCAACCTTAAAAAGGTGGAGTTCTACCTAAACAACATGGGAGAAGTCAAAGATCACCGGGCACAGTGTCACCCAATTTTGCCTCCTCACACCTGATTTTAAACCTGATTTAATTGCCATACTACCTTGTCTAAATCATGTGCATCGCATGGCAATCGTGTGCAAATCAGGAGGTAAGGAGGCAACATATCACCTCTTCACCACGGTGTGGGTAAACTGCAGCGCATCAGTGTGAAAGAAGCCCAGTGGCCTCTTTAACACGGGGGCTTCCGTGAAGCGGAATCTGCTTGCTTAGCGCTAAGCAGGCAGATGACAGGTCAGTGTCCTCTCTGCATAGCACACATGGTCCCACTCACCTCTATGGGGCAATAGGATGTAAACAGACCGTCTGTCCATTTCCATCTGATCCGATCTGCTAAACGGATGGGGAATAGGATCATCATCCGTCTGTTTTTGGCGGACAGGATTGGATTGGATGGCGGCGGGTGTCAGCTGACATCTGCTGCTCCATAGAGAGGACTGGAGGGTGCGATCAGGTTCACCTGCAAAACCGACAGGCAAACCTGATTGGATCACCCATGTGAAAAGGGCCATAGTGAGTGAAATTGTGCTGACTTCAATCATCTAATTAAGTGCAAGAAAAAAATCCTGTTTGAAATTTTGCTTGCGTGTAATTGAGTATTCTTTGCAAAATACATTTTCTGCACATTCTTTAAGGAAAAGAAACATTCTCTAGAAAAGTGAAAATTCACTTTGCAATATGCACAGGCTTTAGTCCTGTAAATCAGTCACATGGGCCCCACTGCACGTGTGGATTTTTTAATTTTTCCTAGAGCTGGGCTTTAATGGTCTATTTTGCAAGCAGAATGTGAAAACAGGAGTGTGTATAATGAGTTTTAATTCTACTTTTCCCCAGATCACAGAAAACGAAAAGAATATGTTGAATTGAGCTGGGGTTTTAAAGTGCATCTAAATCCATAAACAAAAAATGTAATATTATTGCAACTTGCTATTTTTTCATTGTGGTTGGCTGCATTCAATTTCTATTTTGTTCCTTTATTTTTATCTTGTGATACTGCCAATAGCACATTTCCTGGCCTATGATGACAAAGCTCACTCAGCCTACTGTGTCAGGACAACAGAAACAGGATATGGCTAAAGGACTCTGCCCCTTTCCTCTACTCATTGGGATAGAGGGCTGTGGTTCTCATACATCGGTGAGAACAATGTAATTGACAACAGACATAGAGGAAGGGAAGTTATCAGATTACAAGATTTCTATTTTCTATATTCTAAGATCAACAGGCAAGTTCATTATTAGAGTTTACATACCCGGAGCATGCTGGGTTGGTTAAGTCACAAGGGGATGGTGCCACCTGGTGATGTTGCCGGGTGGCCCGCCCCTTATCTATTTAAGAAATGTCAGTTGGCGGAGCAGGCAGACGACGGTGTTGGTGGGTGTCTTGATTGGCAATGGATCTACACCTGGGGACATTGCTTTTATTTTTTTTAATAAAGGAACTGTAAAAAACTGTTTGTGTTTTTATTTCTTTTTGACACTTTTTTTGGTGAATGAGTAGGGGTAAAATGTACCCCTACTCAGTCACATAGGGGGGGCCGGTATCTGGGGGCTTCCAGATTCTGATAAGCCCCCTGCCCGTAGACCCCCAAAGCCACTGGCCAGGGTTGTGGGGAAGAGGGCCTTGTCCCCATAATCATGGGGACAAGGTGCTTTGGGGAGGGGGGGCAGAGCCCTCCTCCCCAAAACCCCCCCCCATGTTTAGAGTACCGTATATACTCGAGTATAGGCCGACCCGAATATAAGCCGAGGCCCCCAATTTACCCCCAAAAAAACTGGCAAACTTATTGACTCGTGTATAAGCCGAGGGTGAGACATGCCTGTCCATCCCTGTGTGTGTGTCCGTCCATCCCTGTGTGTCCGTCCATCCCTGTGTGTCCGTCCATCCCTGTGTGTCCGTCCATCCCTGTGTGTCCGTCCATCCATCCCTGTGTGTGTGTGTGTCCATCCATCCATCCATCCCTGTGTGTGTGTGTCTCCATCCATCCATCCATCCCTGTGTGTGTGTGTCTCCATCCATCCATCCATCCATCCCTGTGTGTGTGTGTCTCCATCCATCCATCCATCCATCCCTGTGTGTGTCTCCATCCGTGTGTGTGTGTGTGTGTGTGTGTGTGTGTGTGTGTGTGTGTGTGTGTGTGTGTGTGTCCAGCCTACCTTTGTCCCGAGCCTCCGTCCCGTGCCTTGCCTCCTTGCCTCCGTCCCGTGCCGTGCCTTGCCTTGCATCCGTCCCGTGTCGTGCCTTGCCTTGCCCCCGTCCCGTCCCGTCCCGTGCCGTGCCGTGCCTTGCCTTGCCTCCGTCCCGTGCCCTCTTCGTCGGCGGCCATTGTAAAATTCAAAAGCTGCGCCGCCGCCTTCGCCTGTGATAGGCGGAACACTGAATTTCCCAGCAGCCTGTGTTCCGCCTATCACAGACGTCGTATCATCCTCGTCCGTAGTACGAGGATGATACGATGTCCGTGATAGGCGGAACACAGGCTGCTGGGAAATTCAGTGTTCCGCCTATCACAGGCGAAGGCGGAGCCGGAGGCGCGGCTTTTGAATAGAATGGCCGCTGTCTGTCTGCTCGACACGCTGATCGAGCGGGCAGACAGCGATGACTCGAGTATAAGCCGAGGGGGGCACTTTCAGCCTCAAAAAAGAGGCTGAAAATCTCGGCTTATACTCGAGTATATACGGTATGTGGCCTGGTATGGTTCAGGAGGGGAGTTTGCTCCCTCCCTTTTCTGGCCTGCCAGGCTGCATGCTCGGATAAGGGTCTGGTATTGATTTTGGGGGAGGGGGGGCCCACACCAATTTTAAAAAACAATTTGGAGTGGAGGTTCAACTCAAAATGGATTGAGGGGGCATGCTGTTTTTAAAAAAAATATTTGGCATGGGGCTCCCCTTAAAATCTATAGCAGACCCAAAAGGCCCTAGTATGGATTGGGGGGGGGGACCCCCACGCTGTTTTTTTTTTTTAGATCAAATTTGTGTTCAAAACTGATCAGATGTGCGATTCAGGTGCGCTCCCATATAAGTAAATGCGCCTGGAATTTACATTTGAAATGCACTGCAGTGCTCAGAAAACGCACAGGGCTCTTTTTAAAATTGCACCGAATTCGCACTGCCGCTGCACCGCATATATGTGAACCGGCTCCATAGAAAGTGAGTTTAATTCACATGTTATTCAAATTGGATATGGGTCAAAATGCATCCAATGTGCATATACCCTGTTTCCCTGAAAATAAGACCTAGCGTGATTGTCGTTGATGGCTGCAATATAAGCCCTACCCCCCCCCCCAAATAAGCCCTAGTTAAAGTCCTTGTAGGTCTTCTTTTCAGGGTAGGGCTTATTTTCGGGGAAAGAGGGTAGGACTTATTTGGAGGGTAGGGCGTATATTGCAGCCATTGCTGACAATCACGCTAGGTCTTATTTTTGGGGAAACAGGGTATGTAAACAAACCTTTAACTGGAGGCAGAATTTATATTTATTTTCCTTCCTTCACTAGTTTTCAATCATTTTTGCACTATAGAATTTTAATTCTATACAGTGTGGGGGATTTCAAATCTTTCCATGTGTTAAGGAGTCAAATTAAACAAATACAACTTGGCTTACACAGGTGATGTTGCAGTTTTTTTTTCCCATTTCCAAACAAATTATGGTTTTCTAACAAATTCTCGCAGTTAGGAGCTCACCTGTAAATATAAGCTCTTTTGAGAACTGCTTCCAGTCGATCATTAAATTCAAAGAATGAACTGTACTGAAAAACAATGTCAAAAGAAACGATTAGACCCACACAAGTAATAACAGGGTACTAACAAAAGTCCCAGCCTCTTACTGCTGTAAAATTGAAGTGAAACTAAAAACATCACTAACAACAAAATAGTTTCATTTAGGATTCATTTAAACAAGCCAAAGTAAAAAAATTCAGTTTAAAAGACAATAATGTTATTTTACAGAAGAGGTCTTATGCTATGAAAGAGAGTTCCCCTCGTTTGCATATGAAGTAAAGAAGAAATGGCTGCACATCGATGAAAGTCCAGTTGCCGTTTATTGATCACCTAGATAACATCGAAAGACACCAATACACAGTCTTGTAGACGTGTTTCACACAGTACAGTTGTGCTTAATCGTTTCCAGTCATTCCTGTTTGCATATATTGGGCAAAATTGATTTTCCCGTGCAACAGCAGAAATCAGCCAGCACTTGTTTATACTTACTACATACTTAAGCTGCATATACACTATACAAGTTTCTGTAGCTTTTTCCCTTCATATTTACCAAAACCATATAATATGAGGTCAAAACTTAAGGCCCCTTTCAAACGACAAACCCACTTGGATCCGCCTGTCCGTATTGCAGGCGGATCCAAGCTGGCCATCCAATGACTCCTATGGGGAGACGATTGTCAGCGGAAATGTGTCCGCTGACACCCATCTGCCATCCAATCTGCTAAAAACCGACGTATAGCGATACGTTCACCATCAGTCTTGGTGAATCGGATCAAATGAGATCTGATGAAAACGGACATGCTGTCTGTTTTTGTCTGATCTGTCCATAGGAATCAGCAGCACTCTGACAGGCCCCTCCCTGCTCATCCACCGGGTCAGCGGAGATCAACGGAGCAGATCCGCCTTATGTGGAAGGGGCCTAAAGCCTCGTACACACGGTACGATTATTTACAGGGGATTGTCTGTTAGTATTGTTTGATGTCAGATTTTCATATGGTCAGTATGCAAATCCGTCACACAAAAGTCAAAAGTACAAACACTCATGCTCGGAATCAATATTCACCAAACACGAAATTAGCAAAATAAATAAATAAGGGTGGCGCTCAAGAGCTGAAATTCCTCATAGTACGTCACTATGTTTGTGTTTGTGGCACGCCCTTTTGACAAAAATCAGACACTCGGTTGGCCAACAATTGTACCCTGTGTATGAGGCTTAAGAGTTTCAATTTGTTTGCAATCAGGCAGGCCCTTGCACTACATGGTTTTGGTAAATCTGAAGGAACTCTGACAACAAAAGTTGTATAGTGTGTATGGGTTTCAGTCTCAAATTGATCTTGAGATTTTATAATGCTTGGTAGTATAAAACCCTTCGGCAGTATATATGGCTTTTTTTATTTTCCTTTGCTCTGCTATGTGCAGTATGGGCTTTTTTCATTTTTCTTTTTCTTGTGCATTATTCCTATATGGGTTGCACTTTACATTTATATGGTATATATTTATTTTATCTATTTATACAATCTAACTAGATTCTTCGTCTAAGTCAGGGGTCTCCAAACTACGGAGCTGCAAAATTTTATCCGGCCATCTAAAATAAAAGGGAACCTTGATGAAAGGGCGCTCTGCTGGGCTCAAGTTCATTTGGAATTTCTTTGCTTTGTTGTACTGAAATTTTTTTCTGTTGTTTTAAATCATATCATATAAATCATTTTTTTTTAAAAAAGCAAGCATATCACTTTTAAGTAACTAACCAAATTAACTAACTTAAAGTAACTCCACTTTTGTTGAGAAAAAAAGATTTTCCTTTGGGTGATCTATGTACATTGCAAGGATTTTAACAAACTTTGTTGCAGATTCCTACCTTTTGCCATTCTGAAGAAGTAACTGTTGTTTGTCTGTGCCCATGTGCTAAGTAAATCTGTATAGAAGTGTTTTTTTTTCATTATCAATCAACTGCTGATCCCGCAAGTCTCTAGAGAGGAAACTTACAAGGTCTACATCACTTTAGATGTGATTTCCCTTTTTCACCAAAAATTGAGGGGATGCTTAAAATCTAACTTGCAACACAGCAACCAAGAACGTATTAGAATCTTTGGAAGTAGGGGTGCAGATGGGAACTATTGGGCCCTCAATATTGTAGTTGAGACATGATCATAGAGGTGATGGGGGATTGACCCTACTTAATAATAGCTATATTCCACGTCAATGTACATGTTTTTCCCATTTATATCCACCACTACCACCGTGTCCTTCTCCTTTTTATTTCTAGTATTCCTAAAAGTAGGATACAGAACTATGACAAAAGCCTGGTCCTTCTTTTAGGACTCTAAGTGGACAAGTTTCAGATGAACTGATCTATTCCTTGCAGAGGATTGCAATTAGTGGTTATGTCTATTGCTATGTTCATTAATGTTTCACATGTAAAATACAGGTATGTAATACCTTTGTTCCCAACAAGGGGGAACAAACTTGTATTAGATATCATTTTATAAAATTTCTCTTCTGATGAATGTACCCTCCATCATTGTAGAGCTTGACTGTAGTTATCTTCCTGATGAAGCAGGCATGGACCAGTGAAACATGTCAAAGTCACAGCAAGCAATACATCACCCAAGCTGGTGGGGATGATGAGTGAATTACTAGATGATAAATTATACAATTATATGCACTTGTAATGTTGGCATGCAATATTTTTGTCCTTTTTAATGTTCAATAATGTTTTTATAACATTTGTAGAATAAAATATAGATTTTTTACAGTTTATGTGGTACCTGTAAAGTCATTGATTCTCTAGTTAGGGTTTTTTTGTATACATTTGTCTAAGGATGTGGTACCAGAAACTATGGGGTTTATTTACTAAAGCTAGAGTGGGCAAAATTAGTCACAATTCTGCATAGAAACCAATCAACTTCCAGGTATTATTGCCAAAGTTTAATTGAACAAGCTGAGGTTAGAAGCTGAGGTTTCTATGCAGAATTGTGACAAATTTTGCCCGTTCTTGCTTTATTAAATAAACCCCATAGTGTTTAATATGTAGAAGGCTTCCTATTGGGACTCCTGCCTCCCCTAACTAATTTTTGGTCATTCATTAGAATACTCAGAAACACAAAGGGTGAATTGCAGAATTTTTTGTTGAGCAAAGATTGGTTAAAAAGTTTTTCAGGTTTCCCTTTTTAATTGCTGTTTATGTCTTCCAGTTCCAGTGACCCCCATTCTCCTCATTTCCAACACATGAAGCTTGCAATTCTCTTCTCCTTCAGATAAAAACCTGTTTAGCGGAATTAGACTGTAACTATGTAATTATATAGCCATAAAAACAAAAAACTTCCACTGACCCTTATCAAAATCAGTGTAGCGATAAATAAAATATCCAAGTCTGTAAATCACTTGCATTTGAATGATTTAGTGGATAACATATGAAGGCAATGTGTCAAACCCAGAAGCCCCTGCCCAAGGTCATTTTTTTACAAGTCCCAGATCTCCCTCGCCATCTCCTGTAACTGAACACATCACCAAGACAATTCCATCTACCTGATACCGATGTAACTTGTCACATCTTATCATTCAAGAGCATTTTGCTTAATAGAGTTTAAGCACCAATGAACATGACTTATCGGCTTTGATCATTACCAAATGTTTCACCTAGATATTGAGAAGAGCATTTATTTTAGCAAGCAACACTACGCTCCTTAATTATTTGCATTGTTACATATTCAGTAAAAAGGTCAGTTGATTTGGGCAGTTTTTCAATAATTGTACATAATTAAAAAACTTAAAAGGAGAAATTCAGTCTGGTACAATTCACCAGAAAGTTCACATAATATTACCTCATAAATTTTTTCCTTTTTAAGGTCATTCATTATGATCGAAAATCATTATTTTGAATAAATTCGTAACTTTGGAAAAATTTGAATTTGTTATGTTCCATTCGTTTGGATGTGGTATTTGTAAATTCAAAAATTTGTAAATTCCAAATTTACTTTTTTTTACATTTTTTTGGAAATTCTTAAATTCCGATATCCGAAAATTAGATATTTAGAAGATTCGTAAATTTGAAAATTCAAAAATTCTAAAATCCGAAAATTAGAGAATCTGAAATAATAATTAACTAACTAATCATAACTATTAAATTATAGTATTGTTATTTCCTTTCAAATGTGGCTGTTTATGAAAGTATCGAATATGAATTTATCTGAAGTTATGAATTATCCGAAATAACGAATGCCACATCTAAATTAATGGAACGTAACAAATTAATAACAATAAATAATAATAAAAAGTTTTTATTATTATTATTTTTTATCATTAATTTGTTACGTTACATCTGTTCAGTGTTGCCAACTATCAGTATTTTTACTGGCAGCCAGTAAAAAATATAGCTGTGATGTTCGGCCTGGTCCAGAGCTGGCCGAGACCATCCAAGTCTCTGCTACAGTGTGTTCGGGCAGCTCTGGTGGAGGCTGTGCCCGAGCGTGTGGTGCGATGTCATGGTGCAAGGGAGCCAAGCAGATCGGCCAGAGCCTCGTGTGTGCATCTGCAGGACAGGAGCAGGGCAGGTCGGGAGCGGGACTGTCAGTGCTGTTTAGACTTGAGTGGACTGAAGGGATCAAGAGTCAACTTCGTGTGTGTGTGCCTTCCTATTCTAATTTCTTTGCCTCCTGAGTCCTGTCCCTGAGCTACTTACTTACTATATCAAAAATAAAATAAGAAATATGTTTTTTGCCCTAATATCTACCTTAAATCACATTGCTAATGGCATATTGTACTTGTTTGTAGCCTAAATACTAAAATTTGCACTTAAAACTGTAATTTTGTAACTTTTGGAAATGTCAGTAAAAACTTGACTTTGCCAGGACATTTTGGGTGTTAGGTCAGTAAATTTCAATCTGGTAGGTTGGCAACACTGCATCCGTTCAAATGCGGCATTTGTTATTTTGGATAATTCGTAACTTCTGATAAATTCGTATTCGTTAAGTTCACTAACAGCCAAATTTGAAAGGAAATTCCAATACCTAGAATTTAATAGTTAGTAATAGTTATTATTAGTTAGTTATTATTTCAGGTTTTCAAATTTTCAGATTTTCGTTCTTATTTTTGGATTTTCATTCTTGTTTTCGGGTTTTCAAATGTTCAAAATTTTTTACATTTTTAAATTTACAAATTTTCAAATTTACAAATTTTCATTTTCGGAAAAATGTATTAAAAGGGTTTTCAAATATTTCCAAATTAACGAATGTGTCCAATTTCGTCAAAAAACGAATTCTGAACAAAACGAATTGCACATGTTTAATAACTCCTGTGAATTTTTTTGCCATCTGTGTCCCACTGGGGAGATTTACCTTCACTTGCTGTCCCATAGCCAAAACAGGAAGTGAGAGGAAATCTTTGCAAATTAAGGGTAATCGATTGCCTGCCCTCCCCCCCCTCCACCCAGGTCCCCAGAACTAGAGTCCCCATTGGAGGATTTTCCTTTTATTCTCGGGGCAACCCATGATATGGGATTTTTTAACTTTCACTATTGATGATAATTGTAAAAAGGACAAATAGAGGGGGTGAATCTCCCTAACGGATCAGAGGTATCAATAACAACCTGACAATAGTTCCAATTGATCTCCACTCTATCCAAAACATATACTTTAAAGTTGCTCATAAACATAACATTGCCCCGTCTGTAATTAATGTTTGATTTTGGGTCTAGTGGGATAGCAGTCACTTCTGAATGCTATTGCTTCTGTGCAATGATTACTTTTCTGTCTGTATGTTTTGTTGTGTTGATTTCCTGTTACAGGTCTAAGGAGATCTATACTCAAAACACATCCTTTTATTTTAAAACATTAGCATTATAATAGCCACATAAGCAACAGTTATTTTTGATAATCCCATATAAGGTTAAATGAAACATTTTCTGTTATGTTTTGATTGCTACTTGACTGCTGATCGAATTTTTCCACAACTTCCTGGATTTCCTTAATGCTTTGCAGCTTCTCTGCTGCCCAGTAGGGATGAGCCGAACACCCCCCGGTTCGGTTCGCACCAGAACTTGCGAACGACCCCCGCGTTCGGTACGAACGTTAGAACCCCATTGAAGTCTATGGGACTCGAACGTTCGAATTGGAAAGTGCTAATTTTAACGGCTAATATGCAAGATACTGTCCTAAAAAGGGTTTGGCGACCTGCCTCCTGCCTCAGGGGACATGGGTCACTGCAAAAAAAAGTTTTAAAAACTATCGTTTTGGCGGGAGCACTGATTTTAATGACGATTAAAGTGAAAAAAAAAAGTGAAATATTCCTTTAAATATGGTGCCTGGGGGGTGTCTGTAGTATGCCTGTGAAGTGCCACGTGTTTCCCGTGTTTAGAACAGTCCCTGCACAAAATGACATTAAACGGAAATAACACCATTTAAAACTGCTTGCGGTTTTAATGTTATATCTGGTTCCTGCAATATGGTTGAAAATCATTCAGAAAAATGGCATGGGTAGCCCTCCCTGCCCATTACCAGCCCCTTTGGGTTTCGTACGCATATTAAGGGGAACCCCGTACCCATATTAAAAAAAAGGAAATGCGTGTGGCCCCCAGGCCCTATATACTCAGAACAGCAGTATACAGGCGGTGCAAACAAGACAGGGACTGTGAAGGTTTGTTGTGTTAAGTTGAATCTGTTTGTAATTTTCAACTGGTACATTTTTAAAGTGTAGCTCCAGTCAAAAAAACTATTTTTAAGCTTTTTGGAAAACATAGGGAAGGGTTATCACCCATGTATAATTTGTGTTGTCGTCCATCTTTTTTCATCTCACTTGCTGTTGTCTCCTTCCGTTTGCAAGTAGGAGATGTTTGTAAATTGGATGTTTGAAAGTAGGGGCCTGCCCTATATGCTCTGCAGAAATGGCGGAACAAGGTGTTGGTTTTGCAACAACATTGTAAGCCCTCAAAGTGACTCTTGGTGGGCGCTGGAGCGCCCTGCTGTGAAATATTATATCAAGAATTGTAATTACATGTCCCTGTTAAACAGGGGCAGAAAAATTGGGCCTTAGGCACTGGTGCCATCACACTGCAACCTCTGCCATATACTCTAGTTTTATTGCAGGAATTAGCCCTGCTGCAAAGCATTGCATCAAAAATTTTACTTAAACGCTCCTGTTAAACAGGGGCAGAAAAATTGGGCCTTAGGCACTGGTGCCATCACACTGCAACCTCTGCCATACACTCTAGTTTTATTGCAGGAATTAGCCCTGCTGCAAAGCATTGCATCAAAAATTGTACTTAAAGCCCCTGTTAAACAGGGGCAGAAAAATTGGGCCTTAGGCACTGGTGCTGGTGCCACCACACTGCAACCTCTCCCATATACTCTTGTTTGATTGCAGGAATTAGCCCTGCTGCAAAGCATTGCATCAAAAATTGTACTTAAACGCCCCTGTTAAACAGGGGCAGAAAAATTGGGCCTTAGGCACTGGTGCCATCACACTGCAACCTCTGCCATACACTCTAGTTTTATTGCAGGAATTAGCCCTGCTGCAAAGCATTGCATCAAAAATTGTACTTAAACGCCCCTGTTAAACAGGGGCAGAAAAATTGGGCCTTAGGCACTGGTGCCATCACACTGCAACCTCTGCCATATACTGTAGTTTTATTGCAGGAATTAGCCCTGCTGCAAAGCATTGCATCAAAAATTTTACTTAAACGCCCCTGTTAAACAGGGGCAGAAAAATTGGGCCTTAGGCACTGGTGCCATCACACTGCAACCTCTGCCATATACTCTAGTTTTATTGCAGGAATTAGCCCTGCTGCAAAGCATTGCATCAAAAATTGTACTTAAACGCCCCTGTTAAACAGGGGCAGAAAAATTGGGCCTTAGGCACTGGTGCCATCACACTGCAACCTCTGCCATATACTCTAGTTTTATTGCAGGAATTAGCCCTGCTGCAAAGCATTGCATCTAAAATTGTACTTAAACACCCCTGTTAAACAGGGGCAGAAAAATTGGGCCTTAGGCACTGGTGCCATCACACTGCAACCTCTGCCATATACTCTAGTTTTATTGCAGGAATTAGCCCTGCTGCAAAGCATTGCATCAAAAATTGACTTAAACGCCCCTGTTAAACAGGGGCAGAAAAATTGGGCCTTAGGCACTGGTGCCATCACACTGCAACCTCTGCCATACACTCTAGTTTTATTGCAGGAATTAGCCCTGCTGCAAAGCATTGCATCAAAAATTGTACTTAAACGCCCCTGTTAAACAGGGGCAGAAAAATTGGGCTGCTGGCATCACCCAGAACCAAAAATGTTCTTCCAACATATCAGCGGAGGAGGAAAAGGATAGACAATCAACATAACAGGACAGTCACTCAGCATCAGCATAGGCAGTCTTGAAGGGATGTGGTATTTCAAAAAAAATTATTCGGTTACATCAGCTTCAGGTGCTTGGTAGCTGTGGGTGATCCAAGACTGATTAATCTTGATGAAGGTCAGTCGATCAACTGATTCGGTGGACAGGCGCACCCTGTGATCGGTAACGAAGCCACCAGCAGCACTGAAGGTGTGTTCCGAAAGAACGCTGGATGCAGGACAGGCCAGTAGCTCAATTGCATACTGTGCAAGCTCTGGCCAGTGATCCATCCTCAAGACCCAGTAAGCCAGAGGATTTTCAGTGGGAAAGGTGTCCAAGTCTGACCTTGCCCCTAGGTATTCCTGCACCATGTAAATTAGACGCTGGCGATGGGTGCTGGAACCAATCATACCTTGGGGCTGCGGACTAAAAAATTGTCTGAAAGCATCAGTCAGACGGCCACCTTCTCCACCGCTCCTTCTGACTGATGCCTCAGCAACACGTTGTCCAGGACCAGGAGTTTGTGACCTCCCAGTCTCTGGGAACGCGTTGCACAGAGCTTTCTGCAAGGCCTCCCGGAGATGTCTCATCCTCTGCTCCCTCTGCGATGGCAAGATAAGGTCGGCAACCTTACCCTTGTACTGTGGATCAAGGAGAGTGGCCAGCCAGTAATGGTCCCTCTCCTTGATCCGAAGAATACGAGGATCCTTCCGCAGGCTTTGCAGGATCAGGGAGGCCATGCAGCGTAGGTTAGCTGAGGCATTCGGTCCGGAGTCCTCTGGGTCACTAAGGACAACATGATCCGCAGCTACCTCCTCCCAGCCACGTACAAGTCCACGTGTTTCTTGGGACTGTAAATCATCCCTATAAGACTGCTGCTGCTGATGCTGATGCTGAGTGCCAGCCTCCACCTCCATGCTGACACAATCATCCTCCTCCTCCTCTTCCTCCTCCTCACCCTCTTCCTGTGTGATGGGTGGCACAGCAGGAACACTGTCTGGATAAAGGGGGCCTTGAGAGGCAAGGAAGTCCTCCTCTTCCTGCCTCTGTTCTGCCTCAAGTGCCCTGTCCATTATTCCACGCAGCGTATGCTCCAAGAGGTGGACAAGAGGTACAGTGTCACTGATGCATGCACTGTCACTGCTCACCATCCTTGTGGCCTCCTCAAACGGTGACAGGACAGTGCATGCATCCCTGATCATGCCCCACTGGCGTGGTGAGAAAAAACCAAGCTCCCCTGACCCTGTCCTGGTGCCGTAGTCGCACAGGTACTCATTGATGGCCCTCTGCTGCGTGTGCAGCCGCTGCAGCATGGCCAATGTTGAGTTCCATCTGGTGGGCATGTCACATATAAGGCGGTTCTTGGGCAGGTTCAACTCCTTTTGGAGCTCAGCCAGCCGAGCACAGGCATTAAATACTCTGCGGAAATGCACACAGACTCTCCTGGCCTGTTTCAGGACATCCTGTAAGCCGGGGTACCTGCCCAAGAACCGCTGCACCACCAGGTTAAGGACGTGAGCTACACAGGGCACATGGGTCAGTTGTCCCTGTCGGAGGGCGGAGAGGAGGTTGGTGCCATTGTCGCAAACCACCATTCCTGGCTTAAGCTGGCGTGGCGTCAACCACCTCTCGGCCTGCCCCTGCAGAGCTGACAAAACATCCGCCCCAGTGTGGCTCCTGTCCCCCAAACAAACCAGCGCAAGCACGGCATGGCATCGTTTTGCCTGCGTACTTGCGTAGCCCCTGCAACGCCTACGGAGCACCGCTGGTTCTGAGGACAGAGCACTGGAAGAGGCCATGGAGGAAGAAGAAGAGGAGGGGGTGGAGGAGAGAGGTGTGTCACAACCAATAGTAGCATTTTGGAGGCGTGGTGGCGGAACAACCTCCAACACTACTGCACCTTGTCCTGCATCCTTCCCAGCAGCCAGAAGGGTGACCCAATGGGCCGTGAAAGACAGGTAACGTCCCTGTCCATGCCTGCTGGACCATGAGTCAGCGGTAATATGCACCTTACCGCTGACTGCCCTGTCCAGCGAGGCAAGGACATTGCCTTCCACATGCCGGTAGAGAGCCGGAATCGCCTTCCGTGAGAAAAAGTGGCGTTTGGGGACCTGCCACTGAGGAACCGCACATTGTACAAACTCACGGAAGGGGGCCGAGTCTACCAACTGAAAAGGCAGCAGTTGAAGTGCTAGCAATTTAGCCAAGCTAGCATTCAACCGCTGGGCATGTGGATGGCTGGGAGTAAACTTCTTCCGCCGGTCCAGCAGCTGGGGCAGGGACATTTGCCTGCTATAATCGGATGTGGATGTACCACTAGCAGAGTTCCCGGAAGCACTTGGCTGTGACACACCTAATTCTACACCTTCATTCCTCTCAGAGCAGGTTTCAGAGAGGACTGAAGGTCTAGTGGGGTTAGAGATGCCAGCTGATGAGGAGCAAGGAAAGGTCCGCTTTGTTCTTTGGTGTGGGTCTTTCAGGTACGCTTGCCAACGAGCTGCATGGCAGGTCAACATATGTCTGGTCAAGCATGTGGTGCCCAAGCCGCTGATGTTTTGGCCACGTGAGATACGCTTGAGACATATGTTGCAAATAGCAGCGGTGCGATCTGATGCACTCGTCTCAAAAAAGGCCCACACCAAAGAACTTTTAGAATAACGCGCAGAGGAAGCGCTCTGCGCAGGCGGAGCTCTGCGGTGTGATTCCGTCGGTGTGCTGCCCCTAAGCTGGCCCCCGGAGGGCATCCTGCCTCGTTGGACATGTGCCTCCTCCTCCTCCTCCTCCTCCTCCTCCTCCCTCCTTCCAGGCACCCACGTGGAGTCAGTGCCCTCATCATCCCCTCCCTCTTCATCACTGTAGCAAACCTGGCAGTATGCTGCAGCTTGTGGAACATGACTACCAGATTGCTGTGCTTCTTGAGCATCCTCTCTCTCTGCGCTCACGCTACTGCCTTCCTCTAGCTGAGTGTCATCATCAGAGCCCACCAAACACTGGGCATCCTCCTGGAGCATGTACCCAACACTGTGCTCAAAGAGTTCAGGAGACTCCTCAGGAGGACGTGGTGGGTCTAGGGAAGGAGTCACTGATGATGACATTGAGAGGAGGGACGACGATGTGTTGGCAGCTGCTTTTCTACTACCCTGAGACTGGGTGAGAGAGGATGAGGAGGATGAAGAGGGCTTGGTCATCCACTCTACCAAGTCGTTGGCATGTTGCGGTTCAACATGTCCAGCTGCAGAAAAGAAGGACAAGCATGTCCCATGGCCACGTGCTGATGACAATGCACCGCGTCCACGACCAGCACTGTTGTCTCTAGACACAGAGCCTGCTTGCCCTCTTTTATCGGCTCGCGCCTGTCTGCCTCTCCTTGCTGGCCTTCCAAGACATGGTAATGGCCTGAAGGGAGTTGGGTAAAACAGTGGTTGGGTAGTTTATATTGTGCTGGAGGCACACAACACCCACTAACTCCTGCAGATGCCTTTTTTATAGAACAGCAGAGTTAAAGGGGTATATACAGATGTATACTGTGCTGTGCTGGAGGCACACACAACTTCCAATAACTCCCGCAGATGACAATCGGGCCCAAATAGAGAACAGCTATGTAGGTGGATAATAGCGGTATGTACTGGGTACAGAGCACGCACACAGCACGCACTATCTCCTGAGTGACACTACTGACTGCAAGCTCTATTGTTAAAGATGGACCACTAGCTATATAGGTGAGGTGAATATCACGGTGTATACTGCGGTCAGGGCACGCAGACAATAACCAGAAAACAGCAGAGTTAAAGGGGTATATACAGATGTATACTGTGCTGTGCTGGAGGCACACACAACTTCCAATAACTCCCGCAGATGACAATCGGGCCCAAATAGAGAACAGCTATGTAGGTGGATAATAGCGGTATGTACTGGGTACAGCGCACGCACACAGCACGCACTATCTCCTGAGTGACACTACTGACTGCAAGCTCTATTGTTAAAGATGGACCACTAGCTATATAGGTGAGGTGAATATCACGGTGTATACTGCGGTCAGGGCACGCAGACAATAACCAGAAAACAGCAGAGTTAAAGGGGTATATACAGATGTATACTGTGCTGTGCTGGAAGCACAGCACAACTTCCAATAACTCCAGCAGATGACAATCGGGCTCAAATAGAGAACAGCTATGTAGGTGTATATAGTGGTATGTACTGGGTACAGAGCACGCAGACAGCACGCACTAACACTACTGACTGCAAGCTCTATTATTAAAGCTAGATCACTAGCTATATAGGTGAGGTGAATATAGTGGTGTATACTGCGGTCAGGGCACAGACAGTAACCACTACACAAGAGCAAAATAGTAAATCAGCCAAAAACGATTGGTGTGTAACTGTGTTGAAGGTACACAGAACACCCACTGCTTCAGATGCTAACAAACACTACACGAGGCCGCCTGAAAGGCGGCTTTATATAGTGTGGGGCGTGCACTACACAGGCTGAGCTATGATTGGCCACAGGCAGGATGCCTGTGTCCAACCATTGCTCTCCTCGCTGCTGGCGCTGCGATTGGCCAAGCATGCGGGGTCACAGTGCATGCTTGGCCAATCGTGAGACAGCAATGCATTGCGCCATCGCAGTGCATTGTGGGCCACACGAATTTTGCCGCGAACGGCCCAAACGTTCGGAATTCGGCGAACGCACGAACGACCGACATGCGTTCGACTCGAACACGCGTTCGACTCGAACACGAAGCTCATCCCTACTGCCCAGCTAAAGATCAAGATGTTGGGTTTTACGTGGAATATTTAAGTAGAAGATTGAAGCACTCGAGCCAGATTCATTTCCATTCAGCAGAGTGTAGGCAGGTGCAAGGTACAACTGTTTTTTTCTGCTGTGCAGCTATCTGTCTCAAGATGTGCTGATTCTCCTGTCTGTGCTCAGGTCTCCAAGTTTACCGAGCCAGCCAGGTGCAAATTGTTACAATCCAGATGTGCAGTGGATCTGTGGAATTGATTGACTAGATTGACTAGATTTTTCCACCAATTTTCCAGAGATCCAAAATAAAAATGGCTCAGTGAAATGACCTGGGGAAGCTGCTGGGAAACACTGCCAAGATGTAGGCTGTTGGTTTGTGCTGCCATCTGGGGGAGCCTGTTGGGGTTCCTGGAGTCTCAAGCCTGAGGACCTAATGGACTTGTAGCTGCTAATCATGGACATATTGCCCTTGTGGAGTTGTAATGTCTCAAGTTTTTTCACCTTAATGCATTAAGGTGAAAAATCTTTTGTGGTGGAGCTTCCCCCCAGAGCCCCCCTTTTACTTACCTGGAATCCGATCTTTCCAATGACTAGAACAAGCCCAGCAGCTCCAGCTGCTGTCTTTGGTCCTCATTTGATATATTCATAGCAGCAGGAGCCATTTGCTCCCGCTGTTGTCTATCAAATCCAGTGACATGGGGGCGGGCCCAGTCCTGCTGTCTGTGTCATGGAATGTGGCTCTCCATGGGGGCACTTAATGTGGAGAAGGAGCCAGGAGTGTTGCCGGTGGACCCCAGAAGAGGAGGTTTAGGGCTGCTATGTGCAAAACCCTTGCACAGAGCAGGTAAGTATAGTATGTTTGTTATTTAAAAAAAACAAACAAAAAAACTTTACAATCACTTTAAGGATTACTTGCTACATCTGTGGATCCGGTAAAGTTACTGTTAACTTTTAATTGCCTGGTCTGAAGTCTCTCAAAGGGGTGCATGCATAGCAAATCTAAAGAACAATGCTTGCAACATAACAAGGGGACTGAGCTAGAGGAAGGTTCAATACAGGAGTCTAATACACAGAGTACTGTCTAGTGGAATGTAATGTGTTGTTGCTAAGAATTAGTCAGCCAATCAGCCAGTAGATGGGTGACTGGCTGGGATAACAGTCCCTTTGATAGTGGAGGGAGTTAAGCGTTTGTCACCCCCATTAGTGGCTGGTCCCCTGCTCAGTAGGACTGGACTCACAGCACAGAATGCCTAGGGACCTAGCCTGGAGTCATGGAAGAGAGTGTGTATAGGGGCCCCTGGAGAAGAGATCAAGCACAGGGACAGAACAAGAAAGAGAGTGTTTCCTTCATCCTATAGCAACCATGGAATGTGTCACTGGGAGAGAGGTGACATGAACTGCTGGATTGGTGGAGCCCAGTACAGGCTTAGCGGTAATGGCCTCAAAATGCTACACATCTGGGAGTGGTGTCCTCTAAGCATGGGAGTGCCTGAAGTGTAAAAGTGTAATCAGAGTCAGCACATATAGCAAGGAATTTACAGTGTGCACCTCACGTCTAAGCCCAGGAGACCTGCCTTAATGTTGACTGTCACATAACCGCAGCTCCCAGCCTGAAGTTCAGACATTAGTGAGTACAGGTCCACTTGTCCCCCACATGGGTGCCTAAGCTCTGCCTAAGCCCTTGCCCACAACAGCTATCAAAGGATTTGTGCTGTAAAATAAAAGTGCACGCTGGTTGCTTAATGGTGCTCATCGTGCAAGGCCTTTCTCAGGTCTGGAGCCCAGGGTGAGGAGTCAGCTGATGGAGATAAGAGGTTGGGATCAGTAAAAAGACTGATGGGTGAAATTGTACATGCATATATACATGAAGCAGGAAGCAGTGGCTAGGCTCTCATGGAGCCATTTATCTTATTTAAAAGCTAGGCAATTGCAAATGTTGGGCTTGCCATGCATTATACAATTCTCTTGTACAATTTTCCTTTAGATTCACTAAAACCATATAATATGAGGTCAAACCTAAACACTTTGAATTTGTATGCAACCAGGAAGGCCCTTTCAGTACAGTGCCCTGCAAAAGTATTCACCCCCCCCCCCCCGCCCCCTTGGATTTTTACCTATTTTATTACATTACAGCCTTTAGTTCAATGTTTTTTTTAATCTGAATTATATGTGATGGAACAGAACACAATAGTCTAAGATGGTGAAGTAAAATTAGAAAAATATATACATAACACCATTTTTCAGAAATAAAAACCAGATAATTGGCATGTGCGTTTGTATTCACCCCTTTGTTATAAAGCCTATAAAAAGCTCTGGTGCAACCAATTACCTTCAGAAGTCACATAATTAGTGAAATGACGTCCACCTGTGTGCAATCTAAGTGTCACATGATTGGTCATTACATATACACACCTTTTTGAAAGGCCCCAGAGGCTGCAACACCTAAGCAAGAGGCACCATTAACAAAACACTGCCATGAAGACCAAGGAACTCTCCAAACAAGGGACAATGTTGTTGAGAAGTACAAGTCAGGGTTAGGTTATAAAATAATATATAAAAAATATCCCAATTTTTTATGATCTCTAGGAGCACCATCAAATCTATCATAACCAAATGGAAAGAACATGGCACAACAGAAAACCTGCCAAGAGACGGCCGCACACCAAAACTTACGGACCGGGCAAGGAGGCCATTAATTAGAGAGGCAGCACAGAGGCCTAAGGTAACTCTGGAGGAGCTGAAGAGTTCCACAGCAGAGACTGGAGTATCTGTACATAGGACGACAATAAGCCATATGCTCCATAGAGTTGGGCTTTATGCTAGAGTGGCCAGAAGAAAGCCATTACTTTCCGAAAAAAACAAAATGGCACTTTTGAGTTTGCAAAATGGCATGTGGGAGACTCCCAAAATGTATAGAGGAAGGTGTAATAGTGCCGCGCAGTATATAGGTGGAGAAAGTCAGAGGGAGGGATGAAAATAAAAAACAGAAAATGAGAGGGTGAGAGAAAGGGTAGTATACCAGTGGGACGAAAGAAAAAATAATAGATAGAGATATATAAATGAGCTTATATTACAAATATGCTGAATTATCGATCACCTCTTCAAACAAGCATTCACTTTAAATATCACTATATAACATGCGTGCTCAGACAAAATCATGCCAAACAGTAGTCCAAGTAAAGTGGGAGCTAGGTACATGTGTGCCAAAAAATTATCTTTCCTATATGATATAGGATTATATGATACTCCAACACTACAAAGAAAGTGCCAAGTGCCAAAAATTATTTGTGCAAATGTTACAAGGAAACATAAATATAAAATAACAAATGACAGAAAAGTGCCAAGTGCCAAACGTCTCTGTGAAAGTAGAAAAACTTATGAATATATGTAACAGCTGATGAACATAAATTAATTGACTGTGCAATTCATGTGATACAATTGTGTAAGCTCTCCAAACAAAAATATCAAACAATAAAGTGCCAGTGCTTCTAAATAAACAAGAGATTGAGAAGTCCATACAAAAGTGAATGTGCAAATGCTGCCAGTGCAACCTTCAGAAATAAATCATTCCGAGATTTAGTGTTGGTGCTGTATGGATCATGCAAGCAAAGAGGTGTAGCAATCCTTTCTTTCCCTCCGTTGGGTGTGTGGGTGTCCCCTTACCTTACAGCTGTAAGGTTACAGCATTATCCCAATAATGGTAAGGGTCTCCTTGCGTCCCCAAACGGAGTGTCTCAGGGCGGGTGTACCTCACAGAGCATAAAAAATGGTACTTGATAGTGTAGTAATTTTGTACTTGAATTAATTTATTTACTAGTAACAGGGTACTCACACTTTGGAGCATAAAACAAACAGCAGTATATACATGAGACAAGCGGTGAGCTCAGACGTCACTTCCGGTGTCGCTCTCTCTCTTTCCGGCGCGTGTTTGTCACCGTCACGTGACTTCATCATACATTAAACATTATACAATTTCCTTGTATCCTTTTCGTTTAGATTTACCAAAACCATATAATATGAGGTCAAACATTAAACAATGCAATCGGCAGGCCCTTGCACTACATAGTTGAAGGTACATCTAAAAGAAAAAGAATATAATGAATAATGTATGGCCAGCTTTAGGGTGAGTCTGTCATGGAAATAAATTAAAAAAGAATACAGGTAGGAAGTAAATATATCTGCAGCAGCTTTTAAAAGCCTGCAGTTATGGTCAAATACTTCCAAGTAGTTTGGGAGCTTGTAGCTACCTGCTGCTCCCACACATGCCTCTTGGCTCATTACTGTGATACACTACCTAAATCGCTGGCCAACAGGAACAGGCAGGAGGCAACTATTGGAAACTTTGGAACTATGCAGGAGCTTAACCTGTCAGAATATTGCCATGAACAATTGGCCAAGAGTGCAGGGTTTTTTTTTTTTTTTTTAGCTTTCTTTGTGTTTTACCTGACAGATTCTTTAATTAAATGTAATACAGAACCATGCACAGCATCATTGGTTTATAAAAACATGACCAAAAAAAGTATTTTGCTCACAGCAACCTGTTTCCAGGTCTCGTTTTGCTAGAGAAACTTACCATCAGCCCAGCTGCTTTGGACATTTTTCTTTCAATCCGTTTTTATACATTCACATAGTTTATATTTTGCCAAAGCATACATAGAAAAAAAGTATTGCTATTCTGAATGCTGAGTATGTGTTACCTTTAGCATTCGGTTCATTCTCAGCACTGATTTGAATCCAAACACGACGTACAGAAGATCAAATGGCACCACAGATGCTGCGTCAAGCTGTGGAACAACACCATGCTGTTTAGTGTTCCAATTAAACGAAACAGATGACATTATGTTTATGTACGTCTGATGTTCACACCAGGAGTCAGAGCAGTTTAACCTAAGTCAGTCTACATTAGATTCAAATGTTTGGCTAGATGGCCCTAGAAGCTCTTTAGCAACCCTTTACCAATTAAAATACTTCCATTCATAAATTGTCATATCAGTCCATTTTGAGGTTTATGCCTTCAGAACAACAAAGTCAAGTTTATTCTAAAAATAGTGAAGTTTTTGTTGAAGGTGTGTTACATCTAAGACTGATTAATAGGACAGTACAGGATAGTTAGGACATAGGAAGAAACCCATAGTAGCCATTAATGTCAGATGTATTTAGCCTTTAATCACTTTATAGCATTCAGAATTATGGAATGATTGCTGATTGTTTCTTCACTTTTTCCTTGCTCTTGTAAACTCATGTGACTTGTTCTAGGGTTACTAGACCATTATTCTGTGTTCTACTCAACTGCAATAACTGTAGAGGGTATTTAAATTCCACAGGTAATATAAAACAGAAACACAGGGAGCACCCAGCTTCATCAGGTAAGGCTCCAGAGTAATCTTTGTTTCCCCTCCATTTTGGAGCTTTAATCCCCTACAGTACACCCGTTTCCCCACAAAACCTCTATAGTCCACAACATACCCCTTTTTAAATGCCCTTGCTGACACTGCTCACTTTGCCCTACACCCTACATACTGAAACATTCTATGATTTCAAGTTTTGCTCTTCCATCTTCAGCCAATAGTTTTGGTCCTTAACAGGTATCTTCAATCATGTTGTCATTGTCTCTTAATATGGTAGTGAACTTTTGGTGGTGGACTCCAGTGGAATAATTTGTAAATGATTCATAAATTTACTTGGCAATATTACAGCTGGGAATACTTGCAATGGAATAACTGAATGGGACACGACCTTGCGAAATTCAACTGTGCCATGAGTTCAATCCACTACATTTCTGAACTCTAAAAATGATAGCTACGCATGGTATTACAATTAATCGAGGGGACAACAGGTAATGGCAGTCAATGATGGGAAAGCAAAACTTGCAGCTATGGTATGTTTCAGTGCAGGGTAGGGTATTGGAGATAAGACTGTAGGCAGGCAAGATGAGAGAAATCAACATGGTTGCTTAAACAGTGGATATATTAGGAGCTTGAGGGATTTCATTGTGAGTGGGTGATGGGTTACTTTGAGCTGAAGGCAGTTAAGCAGTAGTAAAGCCTGCTTTGTTATTTTTACCTATACCTTTTTATAGGCTTACCTGTAGATAAAATGAATATCTCCTAAACTTGCACCGTTTAGGAGATATTCACCCTGCATGCAGCTGTTGTCATCACCGGCGCATGCACTCTGAAGATCCGGCATATTGTGCTGGACCTTCAGAGCTTGCTGAAACAAAGGGCTCCTGTGCATGCGTGGGAGTGACCTCATCTCGGCTCTGACCATTCAGTGGTGACCGGGCGCTGCTGGAAGGGCTTTGTTCTAAGGAAAGTATTTCATAATGTGGTAATATGAGATGCATACTAAAACACTATGCCATTGTCTTAAAGGTGTTTGCTTTTTTTTTTTGTTTCCTGCATTTATGATATATATTAGCTGTTAAATATTACTTTATTTTATTTTTAGCTTTATACACACATTTTACATGATGTAAATAGTGGGGCCCCAATACTTGAAATTTCAAAATTGCATAACAGTAAGTGCAGGGGCATGGTTAGATCTCAGGACCCAAGACAATTGCTGCATGTCTTCTACTGAGTGCCCTTAGTCCACTTTGCAGTATTTGTTGTCCACTTCCCAAGTCTTATCCTATAGACACAATCATACATCCATTCTTACCTTCACTAGTAACTACATTTTTGCTTCCAATTCTTTAGAATTATGTTAGACAGATTATTTAGGGCTTAGACAATCTGGCATTTTTAATTAACTGCTTCACCAAGTAGGTAGGGAATGAACATACCCAATCTCTGCCACCCTAGCTCACCCTGAATGCAACCACAGTGGTCCTGGTCTCACAGATGAGCAAAGTTAGCCCAGAAATCAGTAGTGGGGATGTTTGCACAGACAAGGGACCACTTGTCTACACACAGCCACCAGTCCGCACATCACATACTGCCACATTTACTTGTGGAAGTGATTAGATGGCTGAATAGCAATCTGGGTCACTCATGTACACACAAAGACCATGTACACGATTAACATAAAACAAAGCAAAGGTTGTAATAGCTATGTCTATGGCAGTGCAAAAGTTACTCAAGTCCATTAATTGACTGGTGACCACACACAGTGGTTACCAATCAAATAATCCATACACCCCACAGCAGTCCAATTTACCCCATAGATCAAGGCCAAATTTCAAGGGTGGCTGTAGCTACAAACAATAAACAATAATAAATGTTCTCCCCGCACTGGGCACTTGCCAGGAGAATGTTTTGATATAGAAGGGAAGTGAGAAGAGTTTAAGTAATATTATACATTTGATTTTTATGTATTTACAAAATTACAGATCTGGTCTAAGGAATATTTTTATTTTAAGTAAAACAGTAGAAAAAAACAGCTTCATCCACCTTTTAGCATGGTATACAGCAAAGTTAGTACATGTCCATCTGACAGTGTTGCCAACCGTCAGTAGTTTTACTGGCAGCTAGTAAAAAACAGGCAATTTTCTGCTGCCAGTAAAAGTAAAAGGTTGGCAGTAAATAATATGGCTGTGATGCTCGGCTTGGTTCGGAGCCGGCTGAGACTATCCGAGTGCCTGCTACAGTTTGATCGGTGGTGCCTGAGCATGTCACGTGCTGTCATGGTGCAATGGAGCCAAGCAGATCGGCCAGAGCCTCGTGTGTGGGTCTGTGGTATGGGAGCAAGGCAGGCTGGGACCTGGACCATCAGTGCTGTTTAGACTGGAGTGGACTGGAGGGATCACTTGACTTGGAGAAAGACTGTCACTGTGACTCAGGAGGGGACATGTTGTGTCGGTGAGGTGTCATCATCTGTGCTGCTGCACAATGCTGTCAGTGTTACTGTGAGAGTCAGTTTTATGTGTGTATGCTGTCCATTCTAATTTCTTCCCCTCCTGTCTCCTGTCCCTGAGCTACTTACTTATTATATCGAAAATAAAATAAGAAATATGTTTTTTGCCCTAATATCTACCTTAATTCATATTGCTAATTGCATATTGTATTTGTTTGTGGCCTAAATACTCAAATTTGCACTTAAAACTGTCATTTTGTAACTTTTGGAGATGCCAGTAAAAACTTGGCTGTGCCAGTACATTTTGGCTGTTGTGTCAGTAAATTTTAATCCGGTAGGTTGGCAACACTGCCGTCTGGGTACCTGTGGTTGGTCTTTTAGGACCTTAGTAATGCCCCTAAGAACATGCGTCCAATAATAACTTCTTGTATTAGCATCTTTCAACTCAAATACATTCATATTTTAACACCATTTTGCCATGAGAATTACCTTGAACTTTGTGGATTCATAATAATGTTTACGTGTTTGTTTTTTCTCAGCCTAGAAATAAAAGTAAGTTGTTATCAGGCCACTGCACTTTATAATCATATAAGCAGATTGACATTTTCACAGCCAATAAAGTCAGTCTGTAAAATAATGAAGCCTAGTGCAATTACTTGGAGACAGAAAATGTAGCATGACACATCCGCTCTCGTGATATCAGCCTTTATTACTGATTGCTTTTGACATTCGTTTAAGCTCACCCGCACATCCAGCCTTATTCATTAAGCTGCTGCAGTGCATTAAGGTGGTTTTCACAGAATAGTGTCCCTTTAATGTTATGTTATACAACAGTTTGGCTTACTAAATTCCAGTTTGCAATAGGGATACCTACCCAGCCATACTGCCACAGCTATAGGCATTGCTAGCACAAGTTAACACTTAGAAAATAGTATATAGTAGTATAGAAATATTCACCAAGTCCGTTTTGTAAGATTATATTCATATGACCACACAGGGAGAATCTGTCAATTGTCATTGTTGGTAGGGCTGCCGCCTGTCCAGGATTCACCTGGACAGTCTGGGTTTGGAATTATGTGTCTGTGTTTTAGTCAGCCTGAAACCTAGACACATTATTCATACCAGACACTGGCTCCCCAAGTAACTAAGATAGCCACACACAAATCTGTTGCCGCCCAGGAACTATCGGGTGGCAGGTGGCATCACTGGGAGGCTGGGTGTTGATGTTAGCAAGAGCATTTTGGCCATATCCACTGTTTGCCACCACGCGCTATGCACGCCAAAGGTATTTTATAATCCTATAGTGAATACTATAAGAACATTTTTTTGTCCTGCACTGCTAAAGTGTTCAGGTTTGGCTAGAAGAAAAGGTGACAACCCTAGTTGCAGTAAATAGCAGTATGCACATAAATAAGTAAAGGACTAGATCAATTACCATCCACTAGAAAATATGATCACTAGGCTGTAGCAGCATAGAATCGAGTTCTATGCAGCTAAATTAGAGTAAACCCGGTAATTCACAAAATAAGCAATAAGTAATGTCATTAGAAAGCAGTAAGAATACTGATAATCAATACTGCAATAACTCCTCTGTAAATAGTAGGCTACATCCACTTAAGAGTGCACTCTATAGGGATGGCAGAAATGAAATTTAGGACTCCATAAAGAAGTACCTCTTACTATGGAAAATAGGCTCAGCTGAGTGAGCAGCCTTATCCCCAGTTTTTTAGCCAGCTAGCATCGGGGCCCATTCTTTTTTGGTGGTGTACATAAGTACAGTCCCTCTTAAGTTTGAAGCAGTTAATCATGCTGCTAGTTAGGTAACCAATCCCTGTGTTCTCAGTCACTACTAGCAGCAACAGGTTAATGGCAGCAGTGTCCTCTCATCAGTCCCAGCAATAAAGCAACAGGGGTCCCATTCAGATGTTAGCTCCCTTCTGGATTTTTTTGGAATGCCTCAAGTCCTCGGCACATGGCCGTAGGCTTACAGCTGGTTGATGTGCTTTTAGGAGCAATGATGTGCACACCTTAGTTTCCTGCAGAGAAGAGGATTTTTAAAATTTTATTTAACTATACTTTTTTAAATGGTAGTCTTCAAGATTAGCATATTGATACAAGTTCTGCTGGCATCTCCCAGATTTCTTCCACTACAAGCTTACTTTAGACCAATAATACACATTACATACTTATGCTATCTAAAGAGTTATTTATCTACCTGTTAAGATATGTAGCAGGCAACCCAAGGTGACTGCTCTTATATGGTCAGTGCTATACAGCTGAAACAGAAACCACTGTAAAAAAAATGCAGTATTTTATAAATATGGAAGCTCCCCCCATGCCTCTGACAATTCAGCATTTGGTGCTCCAGCAGCCAAATAAGCAGGCTTGAGTTCTACCACATGGGAAGCACCCTTGGTCCATCATTGGTATGGCTGGCCCTGGTGGCATCGTTGAGGTATGTAAGGCAGAGTGGGCCAACTTCCTTAAGCTTGTATTTACATAATAGAGTGTCCTAGCTTCCATTGTGATCTATGAGGCATCTGAAAGTAAGGACAGCCAGGGCAGCCAGGGCAGCTCCTTCACTGATATCCTTCTAACACCTTACTGCTCAGTAAGTACGGATACCTTTTAAAGGCACTTGCCACTACTGGGGTCTGTGCTAGTTTAAATATATTTCTAAATCATTGACATTGTAGCATATTAATTGCTTTAAAAACACAAAAAAAAAATCAGAAAAGGTGTACTTTTCTCTATCTTTCTTCCTCTACCTACAGTATATTCATTTTATCTTAAAGTGAAAGTTACCCTCTAATTTATAATTCCATCTATGTGTCTGCGCATCTATGTGGATGTCTGACCATTGCAAGCATGGAAGCAGATCTGTACTTGTGCTGTCAATTTGCATCCCTCAGTTTGCTGATTGGAGCTACAATACCATGTGCCTGTAGTTCTGTAGTCAGCTTTTCTGCCATGCCTCCTTTCCAGCCCTACTCTACCTGACACATTATATATAGACAGGAAACCTATTCCCTTTCTGGCACTTATCTCAGACAATGGAGACGTGCCTCAGGAATGGAGAACATGACTGACAGTGGCTCTTGGTAGGGATCTCAGGCTTAGTAGGTAACTATGCCCCACCCTTCAGAGCTCTGGAAAGGTAATTTATAAAAATAAAATGATATGGCATGTTTAAAAATGTTTAGCTAAATATGAATAAAGCTGGGTATACATTGAACGAAATTTGTCCGGTTCATCAGGGATTGGCCAAATTTCGTTCTGTGTTTAGCCCCCTCTGTTTGACAGAAGCCAATTGTCTGATCAGCTTCTATCGAAACAGACCTACTGAAAGATGGCTACAGTGCGGGCCTAAATTGCCGGGAGGGCGTCCATGTACATCCTCCCATGCATGAGCTGCCTGCACACCCCTGTGGGGTGCACGCACGCCACGCACTGTGAGCAGCAAGTCAGGGATCCTGGCCCCTTACCATGTGATTAGCTGTCAGGCAATGGCAACTGATCAAGTGATGTAAACAGAGTCAGTAATCAGCTATTTATTATCTACACGCTGTCAGCATGAGGAGAAAACCCCCAGATCACGGCTTCTGTCAGAGGGACATTGGTCCCGAGCACAGAGGGCCACCGCCTCATCTGTGTCCATCAGTGCCACCTGCCAGTGTCCACCAGTGTCACCTACCAGTGCAAATCAGTGCCCACCAGTGCCACCTATTAATCACAACAGTGCCCATCAGTGCCTTATCATCAGTGTTGCCTATCAGTGTCACCTGCCAGTGCTTAACAGTGCCACCTATCAGTGTTACCTATCAGTGCCACCTATCAGTGCACTTCAGTGCCACCCATCAGTGCCACGTATTAGTGCCACATATCAGTGCCCACCAGTGCCACCTCAGCAGTACCCATCAGTGCCGCCTTATCAGTGCAGCCTATCAGTGCCCATCTGTGCAGCTTCATCAGTGCACATCAATGAAAGAGAAAAATTACCTGTTTGCAAGATTTTATAACAAACTATGAAAACTTTCAAAATTTTTGATCTTTTTTTGTTTGTTTAGAAAAAAAAAACCCCAGTAGTGATTAAATAACACCAAAAGAAAACTCTATTTGTGTGAAAATATTATAAAAAAATTCATATGGGTACAGTGTAGCATAACTGCGTAATTCTAAGTACAACAGCGCTGAAAGCTGAAAATTGGCGTGGTCAGGAAGGGGGTTTAAGTGCCCTGTAGGCAAGTGGTTAATCAGTGGCTTGCAGCCAACCAGCTGCAATGCTAATCAGTGTATTCTGACAGCTGGGACTCCCCACTGTCAGAATACAATAGCACAGTGGGTAGGATTCCTGCATCCACCTCGCTTGTGTAGATGTAGAAATCAGCTAGTCTTTTTCATTCAGCCCACTGGTTGAACAAAAATAAACTGACAATGTGTACCCAGCTTAAGGATTCATAGACTGAAATGTTCACATACACTTGAAGGAGATAGCATCTGGTAATCATATTTCATAGTACTAACAAATGCCTAGAGAAATCATCAAGCAGTTAGACAATACTAGCCTAGATACATTTGTACACACAACAGGCCAGCAGAGACTGATATTATCCTTTGTTGTAGATCCCATAGGATCTTTGACACTTTCAGGCTAGTTGCTATGGGTACATTTCTAAAATGAATAAGGTTGCTGGACTGAGTTAGAAAAAGTGTCTAAAAGTACCTACTGTATAATAACAGTCAGGTGAAAATGATGATGTGTAGTGCAGGTAAAAAAAAAATAACTCTTGGAATCAGAATCAGCTTGATTGAGTAAATCTTGAGTATCTACTATGAACTAGTAAATAACACATGTATCTCTTTATGTTGTGTCTCTCTTATTTTACACTTCAAACGACTGGAAAACAGACTATGTGCTCCGTTGATCTAAGTAATATTGAGTAACTTCTGTGTCATAGTAAAGAGTTAAGTTGCCTGTTGATGGTGCCAACTCAGCAAGTGGCCATGCTGCCCGCATAGACTGGGTCTAAGGAGGTATGTCATTGCACATATCAGCTTTCAAAACAGAGCAGGTTATTGATACTTACCACTATGTCACCTCCTTTTATATATTGTAGACGTGGCTGAAATACAAGTATATCCAGAAGGTAACACACATCACATATGTAATCAACAAGCATCCAGTAAAAGAGGTTGTCAGAGGTTTGAAGAGGAAATACAATTCGCAGTGGAATGAACCAGCAGTTCCAGTTGAAGGAAATAGAAACAATGAACAGCCAGAAGAGATATAAGGGATCTAAAAGAGAAAATATATTTAGGTAGTACAGAATTTACTATTAAAGTATAAAGCCACCCACAAAAGATTTCACACCCACCTCTCAGGAGTAAAATGATAAGCTTCCAGTAAAGTCAGTTATACATACATTTTTTTTACATTTTGTAATTTATATTATAGTAAGCATTTGCAAAACGTATATATTCCTTAACCACTAAGGCCCTTCAACACTGGGGTGGTGGGTTCATTTTTAGCGGCGCTTTACTGTCGTATTTGCGGGGGTATTCGGACACTAGCGGGACGCTTTTAACCCAAAAAAGGGTTAAAACCACCCGCAAAGCGCTGCTGCTGTCCCATTGATTTCAATGAGCAGGAGCAGTGGAGGAGCGGTATACACACAGCTCCTTCACCGCTCCAAAGATGCTGCTAGCAGGACTTCCTTTACCATCCTGCCAGCGCACCGCTCCAGTGTGAAAGCCCTCGGGCTTTCACACTGGAGTGAATGGAGCGGCTCTTTCAGGGCACTTTGCAGGCGCTATTTTTTTCCGATTCGGCACTGCGTCGCTTTAACTGACAATTGCGCGTTCATGCGACGCAGCTCCCAAACAAAATTGACGTCTTTTTTTCCCACAAATAGAGTTTTCTTTTGGTGTTATTTGATCACCTCTGCGGTTTTTATTTTTTGCACTATAAACATTAAAAAGAGCAACAATTTTGAAAAAAATAAAAAATTTTACTTCCTGCTATAAAACATTTAAAAAAATAAAATAAAAAAAAAGCGGCAATTTTGAACAAACACAATATTTTTTACTTTTTGCCTTTTGCTATAATAAATATCCACCAAAAATATCAAAAAAATAAAAATTGCCTTAGTTTAGGCCGATACGTATTCTTCTACACATTTTTGGTAAAAAAAAAATCTCAATAAGCGTTTATTGATTGGTTTGCGCAAAAGTTATAGTGTCTACAAAATAGGGGATAATTTTATGGCATTTTTAATAATAACTTTTTTTTACTAGTAATGGCGGCGATCATTATGGCGGAGAGATCGGACACTTTTGGACTATTTTGGGAGCATTCACATTTACACAGCGATCAATATGATTAAAAATGCATTGATTACTGTGTAAATGTGACTGGCAGTGAAGGGGGTAATCACTAGGGGGCGCTGCAGGGGTTAAGTGTGTCCTAGGGAGTGATTCTAACTGTGGGGAGGAGGGGCTACATGTGACAAGTCACTGATCACTGCTCCCAATCACAGGGAGCTGTGATCAGTGTCACTAGGCAGAACGGGGCAATGCTTGTTTACATTAGCATTTCCCCATTCTTCCTGTCCATGAGATGATAGCTGTTATCCCCATGGACATCGAGTCCGCAGGACCCGCGATCACACTCACAGAGCTCGCGGCAGGGTCGCAAGCGCTACCATATGCGGCACATTTAAAGGAATGTACCTGTATGCCCATTTGTCTGTCCATGCCATTCTGCCGAAGTTAATGTTCATGCAAGTCGGCAAGTGGATAAAATGTCATTAAAACCTACATCCGTGTTACAAACATCCGACTTACATAGGACTCATACTTACAAACAGAGAGAGACAACAGGAAGTGAGAGGAAATCTACCCCTAGGAAGAGAAATTCCCTCCTGTAAGCCCTTGTACGCACGGTCGGAGATTCCGACGGAATGTGTCCGATCGGAGCGTTTTGTCGGATATTCCGACTGTGTGTGGTCTGCATTGGACTGTTTCCGTCGGCATATCCGTCGGACCAACCTTTCCAACTTGCCAGAAATATTTTCCAACAAAATGCTCCGATCGGACATACTCCGATCATGTGTAGAGAATTCCGATTGGACAAAGTGCCACGCATGCTCAGATCAAATTCCTACACCAAAGCTATTGGCTACTAGCGTGAACATAGTCCCGTCGTAACGAAATAACGTCATCACGTCAGATTTTCCGACAACTTTGTCTGACCGTGTGTATACAACAGTTTCGGACAAAATCCGTCGGACGAAATTAGACGGATTTGGTTGTCGGAATCTCCGACCGTGTGTACAAGGGCTAAGAGTTATGATGGGAAAAAAAGTGTCTCCACTGAAGTTTTATCACAAATCCTTGTTTCCACGACAACCCAACATTTTCAAAATCCAATTGTCATAGGGACAGAAAGTGAGGTGAAATCTTCTGAACAGGGGCACACACAGCAATACAAACATTACAGGGGTGTTAGCCCTTCCCCATGCTATCCAAAAAATCTAAAATAAATTTTTTGCTAGAGTTACACTTAAAAATGTGCCGGTTCCAACTTACATACACATTCAATTTAACCACTTCAATACCAGGCACTTTCCTTCCCAGACCAATTTTCAGCTTTCAGCTCTGTCGCACTTTGAATGACAATTGCGCGGTCATGCTACACTGTACTCAAACAGGATTTTTATCTTTGTTCCCACAAATAGAGCTTTATTTTGGTGGTATTTTATCACCTCTGCGATTTTTATTTTTTGCGCAACAAATAACAAAAGACAGAAAATTTTGAAAAAAATGTTTTTCTTTGTTGCTGTTAACATTTTTTGTAAATAAGTATGTTTTCTTCTTCAATGATGGGCACTGATATGGCCGCACTGACGGGCACTGATGGGCACCGATGAAGTGGCACCAATGAGGTGGTACTGATGAGGTGGCACTGATGGCCACTGATGGGCACTGGTATGCAGCACTGATGGCCACTCATAGGCGGCACTACTGGGCACTCATAGGCGGCAATGATGGGCACTCATAGGCGGCACTGATGGGCACTTATGGGTGGCACTGATGGGTACTTATGGGTGGCACGGATAGGTGGCATGGATGGGCACTGATGGGCACTGATAGGTGGGCACTGATGGGCACAGATGGGCACTGATGGGTGGCACTGATGACACTGATGGGTGGCATTGCTGGGTGATGGGTGCCACTGATGACACTGATTGGTACATGATGGTGCCAGTCAGTGCCCATTGGGCATCATTTGCACATGTGGATGGCCAGGGGGTACATACCTGGCCATCCACATGTTGCCCACTTCCCTGGTGGTCCTAGTGGAGTCCCTGGGGGTTCAGTGTGGGCATCTGGGGGGGGGCTGCGCTGATAAACAATCAGCGCAGACCCCCCATCAGGAAAGCTGCCGATCGGCTCTCCTCTACTCGTGTCTGTCAGACGCGAGTGAGGAAAAGCCGATCACTGGCTTTTCCTGTTGACATCGTGATCAGCCATGATTGGACACGGCTAATCACGTGGTAAAGAGCCTCCGCCGAAGGCTCTTTACCGAGATCAGTGTAGCGGTGTGTCAGACTGACAGACCGCTCCACCGATCACCACGATGCGCGCCCAAACGGGCCCAAACGTGCCCGCAGCGGCATGTTATCCTGAAGGACACCATATGATGCCCAGTCAGGATAATGAAACCACCGCCCAGCCGTCATTCTGCTATAGGCCAGGCGGGAAGTGGTTAAGGACACACCTATAAAAATGTATTTGTAACCCAGAGACTTCTAGTATTACACACTGTTCATTTTCTGGTTGATCCTGCAGATCTATATCTCCACCATCTGTCCCCAATTCAGCTAGGGATTACAGCTGTGGTAACAACTCTGCACATGCTCAGTTTTTAGTTCCTATGCTGAGCATTTCTTCCCTATACCATCTGAGCAGCCAATGTGACTATAGAGTCACACATGTGGGTGTGTACACAGTGGTAAATGACAGCCCACTCCCTCTCTCTGCTTCCATGCCAACAAACCAGCTAAACACAATGGGGGTGGGATAAGTAGATTAATGGAGGCTTCACCTCCCTCTTATTTTAAGAATGAGGCTGGAGGGGCAGAACACAGCCTGTAACTGGCAGAAATCTAATGGCCCACACCATGTTATTGCCAAAAAATAATAAATATTTGATTTCAAATATATATTTGTATGACAATTTAAAACAGTTTATTGATGTTCAGTTTTTAGTTTTACTTTTTACTCAAAAGACTGTTTCTTATTTATTTTTTGAACATGTGACCAGCAGCAGAAGACTAGAAGCTCCTCCTGCTTATGTTTCCCTGCAGACAGGCTGGGGAAGATCTGGGTTATGTGACAGATGTATATCAATTAGGAAGAAGGTACTTAGATGTTTTGTTTTTTAAATGAAATGATTACAGTTCCATCATCCACATACAGAAATAGAAGGGGCAATGTAAATTTAACAGCGTGTGTTTATTATCACTTTAGGTCAAACCTGTGTTTTGTCAATGCAGGGCAAATCAACAGATTTGCCTTCATGACTTCCTTTCCAGCAACTACTCATTTTTCCTTTATTCCCACACTGCTCCAATCAGCCGTGAGGAAAAGTGCCTTATGCTGGTCTTCTCAATTTTATTTAATTTAGCACATGCGGAAAGCATATTTATAATATTCACTTCAAGTAAAAGGTCAATTTTGTTGCCTATGAATATAGTGTACCTGTATATCCATCAATGGTCTCTGGTATCTTGAACTTGTTAAGGATTTTTTTTAATGGTCGCTTCTTGAACTTGCAACAGAGCATATCACAATAATGTTCCTCTTCTGTTTCTGGTTTGGGTTGTTTCTCAACATCTTTTTCTTCCTTTTTTTCTTCTTTGGGTGGGGGTGGTGGCGGAGGAGGAGGGGATTTCTTCTTCTCTGGAGCTATACATATAAAATAAATGTCATTGCTGTATACGTCAAGATCGTTACAGCCAGATATAAGTTTGGTAAGAGAGCCAGATAGGTATGTTTTTATGTTCAAAGCTGCTTGTACCTTTAAACTTTCACATTTCTTTTATTATCAGATTTTTATAACTGCTAACACGTTTAAAGATTTCATCTTTGTAGTAGCCTGAAATTAGGACCAACATTGATGGTGTGGTTGGCGTTGGTAGTATCAGGCTTTGGACCTGGGAAATATTGCAGTGGTCTTCTAGAATGCAGTCACTATTCGGCCGATACAGAAAATAAAAAGCAGAGCACGATGGAAATCGCATGAAAACGTATTAGGCCGCGTACACACGGGCGGACTGTATGGCCTACTTAGTCCGTCATACAATCCGACGGACAGTCCGTCATACTTTCGAATGAACGGACTTGACCACACACGGATGCACAAACAGTCCGTCGAAAGCTTGCGCAATGACGTGTACAGCACGTACGACGGGACTAGAAATAGGAAGTCCAATACACAGCAATGCAACCTTCCGCCGTGTAAATCCTTTCTGAGCATGCGCCATTCTTAGTCCGTCGAACTAGCCTTCTCACGAGCGGATTGTCCGCTGAAACCAAAGTATGACGGACAGAATTACGGAAATTCCGAAATACTTAGTACGCCAGACTGCATGCTGAAAAAGTCCGCTGAAGCCCACACACGAGCGGACTGTCCGCTGAAATGTGTTTCGACGGACTAAGTAGGCCATACAGTCCGCCCGTGTGTACGCGGCCTTAGTCTTTAGATAAGTAACATGATGAATTTATTGCACTAAGAGTCAAATATAAAAAGTTGCAGCAACAGTCAATGGTAGTAGAGATACTTGTAGATGGTTGCAGTCATAAAAGCATATAGATAAATAAGATACTGGTATAAATAATAAACGATACCACTGCTGAGTGTGGATTAGAGGGGGTTGACATCAACCAATCGGCTTCAGTCTGGACCGTGGAGAGGGTTGTCACAACTCTAAATAGATGGTATGAAAAACCCCAGTATGATGGGGGGGAGGATGGTGTCTCAAATATTGTAGCTGCCAGATGAAAGCGCTCAGCCTACATACACATGTACAGGCACGGTAAGGAGGATCCTCAGATGGGCACAGCAAGCATTACTGTGGGACGTGGGATGACGCTCCTATGAGCATGCTGTGTAGCTGAACTGAGCTTTGCGAAGGCTAGACAGAGACAACCGCAAGGGGGAAGGAAGCCAAAAGAGCTGAGCAGGCAGACTAGGAGCCGGACGCACTGAGTGACGTCAGTGTTACCACTGAAACAAAGGGAAGCCGGAAACAATGGGAACTCGTCAGTAATCAGCAGTGGAATATCGTAGACTCAGTGGAAGCCGTGACTACATGTTTCACCCTTCAGCGCTTTATCAAAGTCCTGATGTTAACCCCCTCTCACTCGGACTCAGCAGTGGTATCGTTTATTATTTATACCAGTATCTTATTTAGCTATATGCTTTTATGACTGTTCTGCAACCATCTACAAGTATCTATACTACCATTGACTGTTGCTGCAACTTTTTATATTTGACTCTTATGCCGCGTACACACAAGCGGACTTTTCGACGGACTAGGTCCGACGGTCTTTCCGACGGACTTTCGGCGGAGTTACAACGGACTTTCCGAATGAACAGACTTGGCCACACACAATCACACCAAAGTCCTCTGGATTCGAACGTGATGAGATACGACCGGACTACAATAAGGAGGTTCATAGCCAGTAGCCAATAGCTGCCCTAGCGTCAGTTTTCATCCATCAGACTACCATACACACGAGCGGATTTCTTAATAGGAACTGGGTCCGGCGGGGTTCCGGCAAAAAAATTTGAAACATGTTCTATTTCTAAAGTCCGTCAGATTTTTGGACAGCAAAGGTCCGATGGAGCCCACACACGATCGAATTGTCTGCCGGATTTGCTCTGTCAGACCTTTGCTGTTGAAAAGTCCAGTCGTGTGTACGTGGCATTAGTGCAATAAATTCATCATGTTACTTATCTAAAGACTAATACATTTTCATGCGATTTCCATCCTGCGCTGCTTTTTGTTTTCTGTATCCTGATATCCATTTTTCCAGTGGTTGGTAGCCGCACAGGAACTTAGTTTACTTTATATTTTTCAGGTTGTACATGCCAATGCACATAACTAATAGTTTGTAGCGCAAATAGGAACTGTATATATGTTTACTATTCGGCCGATCATTTTCCACCTAGCTCAGTTGATTTTTAAATTTACTTAATTTGGCAAAACTGAGGATCCACAATCCCATGAGAATGTGCTCCTTCACAGTTCTGGAGCACCTTTTTGAGAGGCTTGGGACCCAAAGCTTTCACAGACCACATGGTCAGGCCCAGTATCATTTCTGGTACCTACAGGAATCTGGTGTGTAAGGTAAATATTTATTACTCTTTTTATTCACGTTTTATGCCTTCCACTAAGCATTTTTTTTTCAGCTTGCTATTGAATGGAACAAATTACCCCCTATAGGGTGCATTACAAAAGCAGCATGCCATGATTAATATGATTGAAAAAATAACAAATGTTGGCTATTACTCTGTATTGCAGGCCACTAGTATAGGTCACACCACAGGGAGCCATTTGTTCTATCAGTTTAGTGATCAATCACTAAACAGATAAAAGCGGCAAAATAATATTTTTGTAGCATGTTTAAGCTAGAAAAAGAAGCATTGCCAAAACTTTGAGAACAGATATATATTATTTTTCACTGATGCACTTTACTATTTTCAGTCACAACAAATCAAATGCATTTTAATTAAATAATTAACACAAATCCACCAAAAACCTTTCTAAAGCCATTTTTTTGTTTTTAGCTTTGTAAAAAGTAAGAACGATCGACAACTTCTGCCAAGTGAGAGGAAACCTAGACTGTTGTTTCCCTCACTAGGACAATTATTATTAACAATTTATATAGCGCCAACAGTTTACGCAGCGCTTTACAATGTATAGGGGGGACAAAACAATTACAGTACAATACAAAAGGTACAGGAGGACAATAGATAATAATATCCAGTGGGTGTATTAATAATGTGCAAATAGTTTAAAAAATACAGTAACTTTCTTTAGTAAATTGAAATCTGATGTTATGAGTTGTTGCATTTTGTACTGATCTATTATCATTAACTCATAACTGTATTTTTAGACAGTGAAGACCTAAGATTTTTAGACTTGTAAAATTACTTGTGGTGGGGCTTCCTTCAGCTGAAGAGAGGCCTCCATCAGCCAGCTTCTCCTTGTAATGACTGGTCCTCGCCCGCATGCGTTTAATGAGATCATGAATCTGGGCTTCAGCATATTCACTGTTTATGGTGGAGTCCTCTTGTCTCAAACCTCTGTTGAAATAAAGTTATAGTTACAATGCTGAACAAACACGCTGTTATAACTGGGGTTGTAGCTGTGTTCAGAATTAAGCAATCACATTCAAACTGAGAAAATAAAAGAATTTCCAAGGCACTAGATATACCATGGAACACAGTGAAGACAGTCATCAACAAGTGGAGAAAATATGGCACAATAGTGACATTACCAAGAACTGGATGCCCCTCCAAAATTGATGAAAAGATGAGAAGAAAACTGGTCAGGCAGGCTGCCAAGAGGCCTACAGCCAGTGCCGATCCTAGAGTCACAGACATCTGGGTGCAGAAATATTTCTGGTGCCCCTACAAGGGCGTAGTCACCTTACTAACTCCCCCCCTTTACAAATGTTTCTATGGCAATGACTCAAACACAGAGATGCTCCCCTAGGGAGTCTTAGTTTCCCTGGGATCCTTCCACGATCTCTTAACAATAAACAAAAAACAGGAAGAGAAGCAGAGTACTCTAATGCCGCGTACACACGATCGAACTCTATGACGTACTTAGTCCGTTGAAACACATTTCAACGGACAATCCGCTCGTGTGTGGGCTTCAGCTGACTTTTTCAGCGTGCAGTCCGGAGTACTAAGAATTTCGGTTTGCACAACAATATTTCCGTTGTACTTTGGTTTCAGCGGACAATACGGTCGTCAGTATGCTAGTCCGACGGACTAAGAATGGCGCACGCCCAGAAAGGATTTACAGGGCGGAAGCGCTCTGTCTTGTAAAACTAGTGTTCGTATTGAAGCTAGCATATTCGTCATGCTGCTAATTTTGTGTTTTTTTAATATAGCACATTCTTTTCTTCTTCATAATGCAAGAAAAGTGAAGTTGCTTTGCTGCTTATATTCACACAGAGTTATCACAAATGTCTTTATTCATCCTCATCCTATGATTAATATTCCAATTCGAGAATAAATTAAAAAAACAAAAACGGACGAATTAAGCTGAAGTCTGAAAAGCGCGAATCGTCTCTAACCAAACTTCCACTAACGCAAAGTCAGCAGAAGGAGCCCAAAGGGTGCTTTGCTGTGTCTTGGACTTCCTATTTCTAGTCCCGTCGTACGTGCTGTACGTCATCGCGCAAGCTTTCGTCGGACTGTTTGTGTATCCGTGTGTGGTCAAGTCCGTTCAGTGGAAAGTACGCCGGATTGTCCGTCGGATTGTATGACGGACTAAGTACGTCATACAGTTCGATCGTGTGTACGCGGCATAATTGGACCTGGAGGGGGGTCTCTCTAATGGACTTAGAGGGGGCCTCTGTTAGAGAGTCTGTTTAGAAAGAGCCCCCAGACATACTACAGGAGATGGTCAGAAACTGCAGACATGATACAGGAGATGATCAGAGCTGGCAGCCATGATACAAGAGATGATCAGAGACTGCAGACACGATACAAGAGATGATCAGAAACTGCAGACACGATACAAGAGATGATCAGAAACTGCAGACACGATACAAGAGATGATCAGAAACTGCAGACATGATGTAGGAGATGATCAGAGACTGCAGGCATGATACAGGAGATGGTAATTAGACTGCGGAAATTATACAAGAGATCAATACAGCCTCACCAGTGCCCACCAAATTCAACCTTATCAGTGCCCACCAAATGCAGCCTACCAGTTCCCACCAAATGCATCCTACCAGTGCCCAACAATTGCAGCCTTATCAGTGCCCACCAAAAGCAATTCATCAGTGCCCACCAATTGCAGCCTATCAGTGCCCACAAAATGCAGCCTATCAGTGCCCAACAAATGCAGCTTATCAGTGCCCTCCAAATGCAGCCTTATCAGTGCCTATCAAATGCAGCCTACCAGTGCCCACCAAGTGCAGCCTACTAGTGCCCAACAAATGCAGCTTATCAGTGCCCTCCAAATGCAGCCTTATCAGTGCCTATCAAATGCAGCCTACCAGTGCCCACCAATTGCAACCTTATCAGTTCCCACCAAATGCATCCTACCAGTGCCCAACAATTGAAGCCTTATCAGTGCCCACCAAAAGCAATTTATCAGTGCCCACCAATTGCAGCCTACTAGTGCCTACCAAAAGCAGCCTATCAGTGCCCACCAAATGCAGCCTTATCAGTGCCTATCAAATGCAGTCTACCAGTGCCCACCAATTCCAGCCTCACCAGTGCCCACCAATTGCAGTCTCGCTGGTGCCCACCAAATGCAGCCTACCAGTGCCCACCGAATGCAGCCTTATCAGTGCCCACCAAATGAAACCTTATCAGTGCCCACCAAATGCAGCCTTATCGGTGCCCACAAAAAGCAGCTCATCAGTGCCCACCAAATGCAGCCTACCAGTGCCCACCAAATTAAGCCTTATTAGTGCCCACCAAATGCAGCTTAACAGTGTCCACCAAATGCAGCTTACCAGTGCCCACCAAATGCAGCCTTATTGGTGCCCAACAATTGCTGCCGTATCAGTGCCCATCAAATACAGCCTACCAGTGCCCATCAAATGCAGCCTACCAGTGCCCACCATTTGCAGCCTACCAGTGCCCACCAATTGCAGCCTACCAGTGCCCACCAATTGCAGCCGACCAGTGCTCGCCAATTGCAGCCTACCAGTGCTCACCAATTGCAGCCTACCAGTGCCCACCAATTGCAGCTTACCAGTGCCCACCAATTGCAGCCTACCAGTGCCCACCAATTGCAGCCTACCAGTGCCCACCAATTGCAGCCTACCAGTGCCCATCAAATTGAGCCTACCATTGCCCATCAAATGCAGCCTACCAATTTCAGCCGTATCAGTGCCCATCAAATACAGCCTACCAGTGCTCATCAAATGCAGCCTCATCAGTGCCAACTAATTGCAGCCTATCAGTGCCCACTAAATGCAACCTACCAGTGCCCACCAAATGCAGCTTATCAGTGCCCACCAAATTCAGCCTACCAGCGCCCATCAAATGCAGCCTACCAGTGCCCACCAATTGCAGCCTACCAGTGCTCACCAATTGCAGCCTATCAGTGCCCATCAAATGCAGCCTTATCAGTGCCTATCAAATGCAGCCTACCAGTGCCCACCAAGTGCAGCCTACTAGTGCCCAACAAATGCAGCTTATCAGTGCCCTCCAAATGCAGCCTTATCAGTGCCTATCAAATGCAGCCTACCAGTGCCCACCAAGTGCAGCCTACTAGTGCCCAACAAATGCAGCTTATCAGTGCCCTCCAAATGCAGCCTTATCAGTGCCTATCAAATGCAGCCTACCAGTGCCCACCAATTGCAACCTTATCAGTTCCCACCAAATGCATCCTACCAGTGCCCAACAATTGAAGCCTTATCAGTGCCCACCAAAAGCAATTTATCAGTGCCCACCAATTGCAGCCTACTAGTGCCTACCAAAAGCAGCCTATCAGTGCCCACCAAATGCAGCCTTATCAGTGCCTATCAAATGCAGTCTACCAGTGCCCACCAATTCCAGCCTCACCAGTGCCCACCAATTGCAGTCTCGCTGGTGCCCACCAAATGCAGCCTACCAGTGCCCACCGAATGCAGCCTTATCAGTGCCCACCAAATGAAACCTTATCAGTGCCCACCAAATGCAGCCTTATCGGTGCCCACAAAAAGCAGCTCATCAGTGCCCACCAAATGCAGCCTACCAGTGCCCACCAAATTAAGCCTTATTAGTGCCCACCAAATGCAGCTTAACAGTGTCCACCAAATGCAGCTTACCAGTGCCCACCAAATGCAGCCTTATTGGTGCCCAACAATTGCTGCCGTATCAGTGCCCATCAAATACAGCCTACCAGTGCCCATCAAATGCAGCCTACCAGTGCCCACCATTTGCAGCCTACCAGTGCCCACCAATTGCAGCCTACCAGTGCCCACCAATTGCAGCCGACCAGTGCTCGCCAATTGCAGCCTACCAGTGCTCACCAATTGCAGCCTACCAGTGCCCACCAATTGCAGCTTACCAGTGCCCACCAATTGCAGCCTACCAGTGCCCACCAATTGCAGCCTACCAGTGCCCACCAATTGCAGCCTACCAGTGCCCATCAAATTGAGCCTACCATTGCCCATCAAATGCAGCCTACCAATTTCAGCCGTATCAGTGCCCATCAAATACAGCCTACCAGTGCTCATCAAATGCAGCCTCATCAGTGCCAACTAATTGCAGCCTATCAGTGCCCACTAAATGCAACCTACCAGTGCCCACCAAATGCAGCTTATCAGTGCCCACCAAATTCAGCCTACCAGCACCCATCAAATGCAGCCTACCAGTGCCCACCAATTGCAGCCTACCAGTGCTCACCAATTGCAGCCTATCAGTGCCCATCAAATGCAGTCTACCAGTGCCCATCAATTAAAGCCTACCAGTGCCCACCAAATGCAGCCTCGTCAGTGCCCACCAAATGCAGCTTATCAGTGCCCACCAAATGCAGCCTACCAGTGCCCACCAAATGCAGCTTACCAGTGCCCACCAAATTTACCCGACCAGTGACCACCATTTGCAGCCTACCAGTGCCCACCAATTGCAGCTTATCAGTGCCCACCAATTGCAGCCTACCAGTACCCACCAATTGAAGCCTACCAGTGCCCACCAATTGAAGCCTACCAGTGCCCACCAATTGCAGCCTACCAATGCCCACCAATTTAAGCCTACCAGTGCCCACCAATTGCAGCCTACCAGTGCCCGCCAATTGCAGCCTACCAGTGCCCACCAATTGCAGCCTACCAGTGCTCACCAATTGCAGCCTACCAGTGCCCATCAAATGCCATCTACCAGTGCCAAGCAAATGCAGCCTACCAGTGCCCAGCAAATGCAGCCTACCAGTGCCCATCAAATTCAGCCTCATCAGTGCCCATCAAATGAAGCTTATCAGTGCCCATCAAATGCAGCCTACTAGTGCCCACCAAATGCAGCTTATCAGTGGCACCAAATGCAGCCTACCAGTGCCCACCAATTGCAGCCTTATTAGTGCTCACCAATTTCAGCCTACCAGTGCCCCTGGATCACACAGAGGAGCAATATCCTGCTGTCACCGAGCATGGATTTGAATCGCCCGGGCAGCCACTGTGACAAATTCCTAGACCAGCTCACGGCTCCTATGATACAAGTCACATTGATTCAATTTCATGGCATTGGATCAGTGTTCTGACTATCACAGGAGCCAATCCAGGAGGCGGGACTTTGTTACAGGGCCGCTGGGCATTCCAGACCAAAGCTCATGCGGTGTGTGTGACATACACACAGGGAGAGTGCACCCCATACACCCGCCCAGGATCGGTCCTGCCTACAGCACATTAGAGAAGCTGCAGCAATATCTGGCAAGTACTGGTTGTGTGGTACATGTGACAACAATGTCCTGTATTCTTCATATGTCTGGGCTATGGGGTAGGGTGGCAAGATGGAAGATTTTTCTTATGAAGAAAAACATCCAAGCCCAATTACATTTTGCAAAAACACAACTGAAGTCTCCCGAAAGCATGTGGGAAAATATGTTATGGTCTGATGAGACCAAGGTTGAACTTTTTTGGCTATAATTCAAAAAGATGTTTGGTACAAAAACACTGCACATCACCAAAAGAACACCATACCCACCGTGAAGCATGGTGGTGGCAGCATCATGCTTACGGGCTGTTTTTCTTAAGCTGGAACAGGGACCTTAGTCAAGGTAGATGGAATCATGCAAAATTCCAAATACCAGTCAATATTGGCACAAAACCTTCAGGCTTCTGCTAGAAAGCTGAACACGAAGGGGAACTTCACCTTTCAGCAGTAGCGGCTGGTGCTCCAAATTTTTGAAAAAAAATCATCAACTGCTGCCACTGTGCCATCAAATGCTGCCACGGTGCCATCAAATGCTGCCACGGTGCCATCAATTGCAGCCACTTTGCTATCAAACGCTGTCACTGTGCCCTCAATTGCAGTCACTGTGCCCATTAAATGCTGCCACTGTGCCATCAAACACTGCCACTGTGCCATCAAACGCTGCCACTGTGCCCATCAAATTCTGCCACTGTGCCCGCCAAACGCTGCCACTGTGCCATCAAACGCTGCCACTGTACCATCAAACGCTGCCAGTGTGCCCATCAAATACTGCCAGTGTGCCCACTAAATGCTGCTCGTGTGCCCTTGCTTGCCACCTGCCTGGCACTTACCCTGTCTTGGAGGGGCAGTGGGTGACAGTGACAAATAGGGTCCTTCGTGGGGGTCCTTTGTGCATCTCCTGCCGTCCTCATCTCCCGTCCCCTCCTCATGATAGGCGTCCAATAGCAGTGCTTGTCATTTCAGACAATCAAGTGACAGGAAACAGACCCAAGCACCTGATTGGCAGAGAGGCGGTTTAGCAGCTGAGTAAACTGCAAGCACCCAGCATGGCGCTCGCAGCTCACGTATTTTGACACCTATTAGAGCCAATGGCTCTAATCAGGTACCTCAAAAACACCTCTGCTAGAGGGGGTGGCAGGAGAGAGGGGGGCAGCACCCATGCGCCCTTAATGCACAGGCTGCCACTGCCTTTCAGCATTAGAACAACCCAAAACATACATCAACAAAGTGGGCAAATATTGCTAAGTCAAGATGTGCCATGCTGATAAACTCATGCTCAAAAAGACTGGAGTACTGTAATAAAACCAAAAGGTGCAACAAAGTATTAGTGTAAGGGTGTGCACACTTATGCAACTATAGCATTTAATTTTTTTATTTTTACTTCCTTCTACCTAAATAAATTCAGTTTGTTGTTCAACTGAGTTGTACAATTTATAGGTCACATTAAAGGTGGAAAAAAAAATCAGAAATGATATATCTTTGTCAAATTTTTTTACATCACAGAAACCTGACATTTTAACAGGGGTGTGTAGACTTTTTATATCCACTGTATATGTGCCTTTACGTAATCAGGAAAAAGACAACAATCTGACAGTGGTCTACCAGAGGAAAGATTGGACCACTGTGTGCAGGGCAGCCATCATAAATTCTGGGGCCCCTTACACAGCTTTAGGCCTGGGCCCCCCGGGGCCTGACCACCAACATTCCCCAGGGCTTGCCCACTGGTCGTACCACCAAATCCACCCACTGGCCATCCACCCACTGGGCATACATTGTGAAGAGGGATGGATGATGCTGGGGGCATGGATGGGCATACTAGAGGGATGGATGATGTTGGGTGGGGATGGGCATAATAGAGGGATGGGTGATGCTGGGTGAGGATGGGCATGCTAGAGGGATGGATGATGCTGGGTGGGGATGGGCATGCTAGAGGGATGGATAAAGCTGGGTGGGGATGGGATACTAGAGGGATGGATGATGCTGGGTGTAGATGGGCATGCTAGAGGGATGGATGATGCTGGGAGTGGATGGGCATGCTAGAGGGATGGATGATGCTGGGTAGGGATGGGCATGCTAGAGGGATGGATGATGCTAGGTGGGGATGAGCGGGCTCCTTGAGATGCTCGGGCCCCTTACAACAGTATTGCCTGAACCCCCCTGATGGCAGGCCTGACTGTGTGTATGTACCATACCTGTGTGATCCTCTTGAAAGTTGGAAATCACTATAGTAGGCACCACTACTACAGTGATCTCCACAAGGTTCTGGGTCCTGTGCTACTCATGAGCACCATTCAAGGAACAGGTTACACTTTCTCAATGAATGCAAACAATCCGAATGAAAGAGGTGGAGAGGCAAGGTGATGATATTTTGATCTCCACCTTGTCTAATCACAACACTTCGCATTCATTGAAAATATGCTTTGTTCCTTGAATGGCACTTACAACCTCCTGTGTTCGCTAAGCAGTGGTGCAGGCACCGGTAGTGGGGATCAATATAGTAGCAGTGCTCACTACAGTAATTTCCAGCTTTGAGAGGGATATGGCCCATATACTTACATTTGTCCAAGCTAGACCAATGTAACTATATAAAAATTACTATACCTGAAATTCAGATTGAATGAAGAAAATATATTTTTTTAGCAAGCTACAAACTCTAGAAAAGATATTGTATATACAGTATGTAAAGGTTTGTCAGATGTACATAAATGATTTACTATGCATAATTTATGTAGAGCATTTATATGTTGTGTAGCACTAACCCCCGAAGGAGCTGCTGGTTTGATTGGGCTTACTGTTATCTTCTTCTCCTCGATTTGTGTCTAGGGGTTTCCCGTGGTAGATACCCAGTAACTCTAGAGACTGACGACAGATTCGCATGAAGGGATTTTTATTGCAAAAATTTAAACAACGAACAGTCTCTTTAAAATAGGATCAGAGGGTTAGGAAGGAAGTTCAGGTACTCTAATGCCCCGTACACACGAGAGGGATTAAGTCTGACAGACCTCCAAAGGAGTTCCGCCGGAGTTCCGACGGAGTTCTGGCGGACTTTTCGACCGAACGGACTTGACCACACACCATCACACCAAACTCCGACGGAGTCGAACGTGATGACGTACGACTGGATTCGACGTAGGAAGTTCATAGACAGTAGCCAATAGCTGCCCTAGCGTCGGTTTTAGTCCGTCGGAGTAGCACACACACGAGCGAATTTTTCGAAGGGGACCTGGTCCGGCGGAGTTCCATCGGGAAAATTTGAAGCATGCTTCATTTCTAAAGTCCGTCAGACTTTAGCGAAGCTAAAGTCCGTTGCAGCCCACACACGATCGAATAGTCTGACGGACTCAGTCCGTCGGAGTTTGGATGTCGAAAAGTCCGCTCGTGTGTACGGGGCATTAGTGTCAAAGTCAATAATGAAGGACTTGCTTACTTTGACTAGATCCCTAGAATAGCCATTCAGAACTGAATGTTCACTCAGGTTGGATAGTCCCTCTCCCACAAGGTCTAGCAGCCAACAAGGTGCTTTACTCAGAAACAAGTCTCAGCCACAAACGTTGTTGTAGAACTTACAGGAATACATCTCTGCCACAGACGGTGTTGTAGAACTTCAGGAAACTAAAACTTGTGGAACACTCGTGTGATACCTGGATCTTTCAGCCAGCATGGCGATACCCACAAGACAGAATTCACTTAGGTACTTCAGCAGAGGCGGCTCTAGACTTTGTGAGGCCTTAGGCAAAACTTAGGCATAAGGCCCCACTCACGCCCATAATGGGAAAAATAATTCCAGCAAGAAAATTGTCTGCAAAAAGATGCACAGATCTAGCACACAGGTGATCAGCACCACTTCCAGGGCACCCATCAGACATATGCAGCCAATGCGGGGGGGGGGGGGGGGGGGAAGGGAAGGTGAGAAAGAGAGATGGGTGATAGAGAGATCCCTAGCCCTGTCCCTGTCTGCAGCCTCTCCTGTGCCCCATGTCCCAGTCGGCAGTACCTGTCTGTGGGAAGGTTGGTGTGATGCTTGTTTCAGTACCTTCCAAGCCAGCTGGATGTTCATGATGGCCAGCAGCATGCAGGGTCCATTCTTGTTCTGGGTCAGGACAGTGTTCTCCTTCCAGAGGATGTTTGCTGTGTGATTGAGTGGTCCCTGGTCACCAGCACCTTCTGCCCGTCTTTGGTTTCTGGACCCCAGTCAGCCTGTCCTCCGGTCCTGGGAGGTCTTCAGAGCTCTTTTCCCTCCAGGGATATTGGTCCTTGCTGCCAATGCTGCTCACCTTCCCCACCAGGCTCAGACTGGGACAAAAAAAGGGGCCCAGGTACTTTAGACTGAGCAGTCCATGAGACTGGTCCCCTCCCCACTCTCCATCCTTACAGATCCCCTGCAGCAGCCGGTGGGAGAAAGGAGACTGGAACCTTGCAGAGCTGCGGGGGGTGAGGGGAGCCGAGAGAGAGCACAGGGATGTCGGATAGCATGGGAGTGAGGCAGAGAACACTTGGGGGGGTAGAGAGCAGGTGGGCTGAGAGCACTGGGTGGGTATAGAGAGGGGGGTAGAGTAGGAGGGAGCTGGAGAGCACTAGGGGAGCAAGAGAGCACTGGCGGGGCAGAGAGCACTGGTATGGGGGCAGAAAGCACTGGGGGAGCCAGAGAGCACTGGGGGGGGGCAAAGAGAATGGGAATGGAAAGCACAGGAGCTGGGGAGCACGTGGGTGGACAGCACTAGGGAGAGGAGCCAGGGAGGTTGGATAGCATGGGAGCGAGGCAGAGAACACTCGGGGGGTAGAGAGCAGGTGGGCTGAGAGCACTGGGTGGGTATAGAGCGGGGGGCAGAGAGTAGGGGGAGCTGGAGAGCACTAGGGGAGCAAGAGAGCACTGGTGGGGCAGAGAGCACTGGTGTGGGGGCAGAGAGCACGGGGGGAGCCAGAGAGCACTGGGGGGGGGGGGGCATAGAGAATGGGAATGGAGAGAACAGAAGCTGGGGAGCACGGTGGGTGGAGAGCACTAGGGAAAGGAGCCAGGGAGCACGTGGGGGGACAGAGAGTATGGTGCAGCAGAAAGCACTGGGGGGAGCCAGGGAGCACATGGGGGGCAGAGAGCACTGGGGGAGCTGAAGAGCACTGTGAGGGGGAGCTGGAAAGCATGGTGGGGTGGAATGCATGGAGGGGCAGAGAGCATGGGGGGGGGACTAGAAAGCATGGTGGGGTGGAGAGGGTGGAGGAGATCATGGGGGCGGAGCCAGGGGAACTGGAGAGCACGGTGTGGTGGAGAGAACTAGGGAGGGGCAGAGAGCACTGGGGGAGCTGGAAAGCAAAGTGAAGTGGCGAGCATGGGGGGGCAGAGAGCAGAACATGGTGGGGTGGACTGAGAGAATGGTGGGATGAGGAGCAGGTGGGGGGGACTGAGAGCATGGTGGGTGGGGAACAGATGGGGGGGCTGAGAGCATGGTGGGGTGGGGTGGGGAGCAGATGGGGGATTGAGAGCATGGTGGGGTGGGGAGCAGATGGGGGGAACTGAGAGCATGGTGGGGTGGAGAGCAGATGGGGGACTGAGAGCATGGTGGGGTGGAGAGCAGATGGGGGACTGAGAGCATGGTGGGGTGGGGAGCAGATGGGGGGGCTGAGAGCATGGTGGGGTGAGGAACAGATGGGGGACTGAGAGCATGGTGGGTGAGGAGCAGATGGGGGACTGAGAGCATGGTGGGTGAGGAGCAGATGGGGGACTGAGAGCATGGTGGGTGAGGAGCAGATGGGGGACTGAGAGCATGGTGGGGTGGGGAACAGATGGAGGGACTGAGAGCATGGTGGGGTGGGGAGCAGATGGGGGACTGAGAGCATGGTGGGGTGGGGAGCAGATGGGGCAACTGAAAGCATGGTGGAGAGCAGATGAAGGGACTGAGAGCATGGTGGGGTGGGGAGCAGATGGGGGACTGAGAGCATGGTGGGGTGGAGAGCAGATGGGGGGACTGAGAGCATGGTGGGGTGGGGAGCAGATGGGGGGACTGAGAGCATGGGGTGGAATGGAGAGCGGGGGGCTGGAGAAGATCATGGGGCGGAACAAGGGAGCACATGGGGGACAGAAAGCATTGGATGGGGGGGGGGCGAGAGTGTGGGGGTGGAGAGCCCAGAGTCGGGCTGGAGGAGATCGTGGGGGGCGGAGCCAGGGGGCAGCAAAAAAAAAAAGCTGGATAGGAGGAGCGGCGGAGCCGCTGCATATAGAAGAATTGTTGTTTACATATTCCTCCTGCAGCCGGTGAATGCTCGTTTCAGCTCTCCCCCGCAAACATTTAGTGGCTGCAGGAGGAATATGGAAAGAGCAATTCTTCTATATGCAGCGGCTCCGCCGATCCTCCTATCCAAAAGCACAGGAGGGCTGCATGGTCTGGCATTTTACTTTCTCTCCAGGCGGCATCAGAACATCGGATCCTTCCCCTTCACAGTCATGGGGGCTGCGCTGCTGTGTAACTTCTGTCCCTGGCTGAGCTGCTGAACTGAATTAGCGGTCGGGTCACGGGTGAGCGGCACAGACCTATGGCTACCCCCGCATCCCGCACGCCTTGCTGAGATCGCACCTGGAGTCTGGTGCTGACACCTAGAGGTCTTTGCTGCCACCAGACCGGGGTGCTCAATAATTGGCCCAGGGAGCCCTCAGGCAGTGCCTGATTGGTCAGTCCGCCCCGGGGCCATGGAGTCCCGGCGACGGGGGAAGAGAGGCAGAGCCGCTGGCGCCGGTAATATTGATCGCAGGCAAATTAAGCGGCCGCGAGGCCCCTGTGAGTGCGAGGCCTTAAGCGATCACCTAATTTGCCTAATTAGAGTGCCGCCTCTGTACTTCAGCCCCTCCAGGCTCTTGCTACGTGGCCTTCTTCTGAAGAGTCCTCCCCTGGATAGCTACGAAGTTACTGGACCTCTCCAACTACCGGAGACGGCACCAGACCACCTTGGAATACTTCTTTAGTTTCATTGCCTCGGGCTAGCCAGCCCTGAGACAACAAGTTTGATGGATCCGCACCCCAGGCCATAGCCTTCCTGGGGGCTGGTCAGGAGGACCAGGACAGTGGAGTCAGAACGTACTTCTGGACCGGAACCCCGAGCCACGTGACATCCGCACCTTAAGTACCCTCTCTCAGAAAGCACAGCGAGAGTGACACTCCCACTGGGTGGGCTCCGAGAGAGAGTAAACTTAAAGCACCCAACTAGACTGTGGTTCCATGCCTGTCAGAAGAGACAGTGCCCCATGTGGCCAGGCTGAACATCCTGTAGTCCAGTCAGACTGATACTGAGGTCCAAATTTAGAACAATTGTACCCAAACCAAACTACAGTTCAGGTGTAACATTAACTTTCAAAAACGCATAGCGCGTGTTCTTCAGGAGCCACCGCTACAGTTGCATAATAATACTTTAACCACTTGCTTACTGGGCACTTAAACCCCCCTCAGTCCCAGACCAATTTTCAGCTTTCAGCGCTGATGCACTTTGAGTGACAATTACGCGGTCATACAACACTGTACCCAAATGAAATTTTTATCATTTTTTTCCCACAAATAGAGCTTTCTTTTGGTGGTATTTAGTTACAGCTCGGAGTTTTATTTTTTGCTAAACAAACAAAAAAAGATGCAAAAAAATAAAAATAAAAAATCATGTTTTAATAGTTTGTTATAAAATTTTGCAAACGGGTCATTTTTCTCCTTCATTGAAGTGCGCTGATTAGGCGGCACTGATAGGCTGCATTGGTGGGCACTGATGGGCTGCATTGGTGGGCACTGATGGGCTGCATTGGTGGGCACTGATAGGCTGCACTGGTGGGCACTGATAGGCATAGTTAAGGCGGCACTAATAGGCACAGATAAGGCGGCACTGATGGGCACAGATAAGGCGGCACTGATGGGCAAAGATGGGCACAGATAAGATGGCACGGATGGGTGGCACGGATAAGTGGCACGGATGGGTGGCACGGATGGGCACTGATAGGTACCACAGATAGATGGGACTGATGGGCACTGATAGGTGGCACTGATAGGTGGCTCTGATAGGTGGCACTGCTGGGCACTGATGGGCGGCACTGCTGGGCACTGATGGGTGGCACTGCTGGGCACTGATGGGCGGCACTGGGGTGCAGCACCTTTGAGGCAGATTTTGGGTGGCACTGTGGGTGGCACTGCTGGGTGGCACTGTGGGTGGCACTGTGGGCACTGCTGGGTGGCACTGTGGGCACTGCTGGGTGGCACTGTGGGCACTATGGGCACTGCTGGGTGGCACTGACAGGGGGGCACTTACTTTATTTCAGGATGGCACTGCGGGTGGCAGGTGGGCACTGGCAGGGGGCAGGTGTCCGCTTGAATTGCTGGCCGTGATCGGGACTGATGTCCCGAACACGGCCGCCGGCGATCGGCTTTTTTTTTTTCTCCTCGCGCTGTCAGCGCGAGGAGGAATACTAGCCGATTACCGGCTCCGTTTTATCACATGATCAGCTGTCATTGGCTGACAGCTGATCACGTGATAAAGGGTCGGGATCGACCCCTTACACGGATCGGTGATCAGGCGAGTCTCACGGACTCGCCGATCACAGAGCGCGCCGCGCGCGCCCCTCAGGGGGCGCGCAGGCCGCTCGTAACCGGGACGACGTCAATAGACGTAGTCCCGGCAATCTAGGTCCGCGCTAATGCCGTCATTCGGCAATAGCGCGGATCCCAAGTGGTTAAAGTAATTGCAGAAAGATATAAAATAGACCCATCCAATAAATGGGGGATTTTTAGGAAATGCACTAGGGTCAAGAGGTATGGCAATTTAAGGTAGTGTTTGGTAGTTTTTTGAGTGACAATAGACATTATATGGCTTCTGAAGTTTGTGAAACCTCCTTGCAACTGTCATCCGGATCTACTCCTGGGAGAGAAGAGGAATAAGATGCTGCACAAAGTTTTAAAACTATCAGTGCTTGTTGGGGCTTGCTTTGCAGAGTATGCAAACTGAGAGAGAGAGTAGGGAAAGAGTACACAGCAAACACAGATTGAGACAATAGAAAAAGAGCTAGGTTGGGACCTCAGAAACTGTGGCCAATGAAGCAGTGATGCATCATGGGAAATGTGTTCTTTGGACAGTGCTGGGACAAGGTCATCTAGAGCCTAGGGTGAACATGCCAAACTGTGCCCCTCGAGATGTATGAGCACTATGCATCAGCAAAAATCCACCCCTCCCAAAAATCATCCCTACTAGCAAAAATCCCTCCCCATAAAAAATGTCCCCTCTTAGCACAATTCCCCTACCCCCTCTACCATATCACCTCTTCATGCACAGACCCCCAACTATTCCCTCTCAAGACAAATCCCCCTAAATCACCACTCTTTGCACCCCCCCTCCCAAATTTCCCATCTAACAATTCCCCCTATAACAATTATTATCCCAATTCTTATCCCCTGCTGCCCCCCAAATTCCCCCTCCTGAAAAAAAACCCCACCAATCTCCTCCTGGTGCCCCCCCCCACCTCTAATGATACTCCTCATGCCCACCCTTTGTCCCGACCCTGGCTTTGGACTGGCTTAGCCATAGGTCACTATGCACTCTGCATTGACAGTAGTATTCATAGAATACATACATGGGCTAACAGGTAGAAAACAAACACAAACACATCTTGAATAAAATGTATTTAGAAAGTTAACAGCTCATGTTAACAGCTCATGCATTTAAAACAGTATGACATTTTCTGTGCAAAGGTGAGCTTGTGCTACGTTTTGTACCAACTACCAAGGCAGAAACATATGTCTGGTGTCATGATAAATTGGACACATACAAAAGGAATAAGTACTTCACGTTTATAGTGACATTTGTTGTTTTAAAATGATCACTTGAGAAAATAGAAATAAAAGGTTACAATTTCTATATTCACTCCTTTTTTGCCTTTAACATATATAGAGAATTAAAAAGCTGTTGTAAGATAAGACCACCAAAGAAGAGTCTCGTTTTAACAAAGATGCAGTGGAGAACACAGTTTACGTGGTGAGAACTCTAATGCCACGTACACACGATCAGACTATCCGACTTTTGAAATGAACGGACTTGCCCACACACGGAGGAAAGTACGTTCATTTTGAATGCGGCTCTAGGTAGACGGGACTAGCCTTTGGTGGTGAGATTGACACCTTGCTATCCCCGTCACCTGGTATGGACTTAAAGGGGAAGCCCTACACTGAAAAAACGGCGTGGGGGTTCCCCCCCAAAGTCCATATCAGACCCTTATTCGAGCATGCAGCCCGGCCGGTCCCGAAAGGGGGTGGGGACGAGCGAGCGCCCCCCCCCCTCCTGAGCCATACCAGGCCACGTGCCCTCAACATGGGGGGTGCTTTGGGGAAGGGGGGACCGCAAGCCCCCCCCCCACCCCAAAGCACCTTGTCCCCATGTTGATGAAGACAAGGGACTCTTCCCGACAACCCTGGCCATTGGTTGTCGGGGTCTGCGGCCGGGGGGCTTATCAGAATCCGGGAGCCCCTTTTAATAAGGGGGCCCCCAGATAACAGCCCCCCCACCCTATGTGGATGTGTATGGGGTACAATGTACCCCTACCCATTCACCTGGTGAAAAAAATGTAAATAAAACACAACCCAGCACAACACAGCACAAAAATAAAACACAACACAGCTCTTTTGCTAGCTCTTTTACTAGCGGAGGAGCCCGACTTTCTTCTTTGTCGCTGTCCGGGGGTCTTCTTCTTCTTCGGGGGTCTTGTCCCCCTCTTCGGAGGTCTTGTCCCCCTTTTCGGTTCTTCTTGCCGAGCCTCCGCTCCTTCTTCCAGCTCTTTTACTAGCGGTGGCCCGATCTTCTGTTGCCATCACCGCTGCCACCTTCTCTTCTCTTCTTCTCTTCTTCTTCCTTGAGATGTTGACTCGACGCTCTCTCTGGCAGTAATGACAAGGACGCGTTGTGAGGCGACTTATATAGGAGAAATGGGTGGGGTCACCGGGTGATGTCCCCACCCCTTGTGATGTCACAGTCCCGGAGGATGTTGGGACTGTGACATCATAAGGGGCTGGGACATCACCCAGTGACCCCACCCATTGTCCCTATATAAGTCACCGCACAACGCGTCCCTGTCATTATGGCCAGAGAGAGCGTTGAGTCAACATCTCAAGGAAGAAGAAGAAGAAAAAGAAGAAGAAGAAGAAGACCGGGCTCCTCCACTAGTAAAAGAGCAGAATATAGCAGAGGAGTCTGGCAAAAAGGCCCCCCAAGACGGAAGAAGACCCCTGGAGCTGTGCAATAAATTATTTAAAAAACTTGTGTTGTGTTTTATTTACATTTTTTTCACCAGGTGAATGGGTAGGGGTACATTGTACCCCATACTCATTCACATAGGGTGGGGGGCCGGTATCTGGGGCCCCCCTTATTAAAGGGGGCTCCCGGATTCCGATAAGCCCCTCGCCCGCAGACAACCAACGGCCAGGGTTGTTGGGAAGAGGCCCTTGTCCTCATCAACATGGGGACAAGGTGCTTTGGGGTGGGGGGGGCCGCAAGGCCCCCCTTACCCAAAGCACCCCCCATGTTTAGGGCACATGGCCTGGTACGGCTCATAAGGGGGGGGGCGCTCACTCATCCCCACCCCCTTTCCTGACCGGCCGGGCTGCGTGCTCGGATTAGGGTCTGATATGGACTTTGGGGGGAACCCCACGCTGTTTTTTAAGTCCATACCAGGTGACAGGGCTAGCGAGGTGTCAATCTCACTGCCGAAGGCGGCGACATTGACTTCCTTCGCTAGTCCCGTCTACCTGGAGCCGCGTTCAAAATGAACGGACTTTCCTCCGTGTGTGGGCAAGTCCGTTCATTTCAAAAGTCCGGCGGACTTCTGCTTCAAAGTCCGGCGGTTTGTCCGCTGGGCTAAGTCCCCCGGATAGTCCAATTGTGTGTACGCGGCAAAAGAAGATGAGATAGGAGATCTCTGGAGTTAAACAGAGACCATTTGGTAATGCTACTGATGTCTGCAGAAATTGGGTTCTAGTCTCTGACACCTCCACTCAAAGAATACATTAAGCATCTATGAAGTTGGAAAGTTTATCCAAGTTGTGAATATTAACACAGATGTGTTTTATGATTCTCCTACACCCAATTGGCTCTTGATGCCTGACCTTATGTAAGGAGTGCTAACAGATTTTTAGCCCTTTTCCTCCCACCGTAGTGCATAACTGCGGTCATGATTTGGGGGACTCTCAAAATTATAGAGTTAGGACTGTAGTAAACTGAGCTTGATGTGGCCACTGCGGCTTACGCATATGTTTGTGTAAGTGACTGGATAGAAGAGGAGTTCTGTAGAGGCTATAAAGGAGAGACTTTCTGAAAAAGGATGCCATGTGAGGGCCAGCTGGGGCTACCCCTTACTGAAGGTATCATGGTATAACACTTTTACTATCTAGAGAAAGAATCAAAGACTTGTTGAAAATCATTGAAATATTGCACCTGCTTTAACTAGCAACGTTGTGACTATTCAAGAATGGGGTTAATACAGGCATCATGGCCCTTTATTCTGCATTGAGATGTCATTAGTAAAGTTCTAGAGAAAGAAGAGTAATGTCCCTGTATCACTTGAATTGAGCCAACTAATAAAGGTACATGTGCATATGGGAAGTAACTTAAAGTGGAAGTAAACCCATTGATTTAAACAGTTTCAAAAAACGGCATGCCGGGAATGCTGACTGCACATTGGCTGTGCTCTCAACCAAACTATCAAACCACCCAATGGCTGGTGTCATAACGGATCACATGTGCAGCACTGTGGCAGCTGAAGATTAAACAGAGGCAAAGATGGCAGCTTCTGTGGATGAAAACGATAGGGGAGTTTACTTCCACTTTAAATGTGGTTGGATGAAAAGAAGGGGATCAGATGACTGTGTCATATTGCCACCATAAAACATTAAACATTAAACTGGCTACGTTTAGAAAGAGGATAATGTTCCTCTCACTTTAGGTGTTGAAAAAGAGAGTGCTATAGCTGAGAACTATAGCGCCTAGAGGCGATTCACTTCGCATTGTGCGCTATACAAGTATTTCATTCATTCATCATTCATTCATTCATTCAGAACTCATAAAATAAGAAGAGGTATTGCTGAGATCCCTAAAAAAAAAAAAATGAAGTATGGCTGAGAACTCCATAAAGATGAGATAGGAGATCTCTGGAGTTATGCAGAGAACAATAGGTAATGCTACTGATGTCTGCAGAAATTGGGTTCTAGTCTCTGATACCCCCACTCAAAGAATACATTAAGCATCTACAAAGTTAAGGGAGCTGGAAAGTTTATCCAAGTTGTGAATATTAACACAGATGTGTTTTAGGATTCTCTTACACCCAATTGGATCTTGAGGCCTGACCTTAAATGTTTCCCATTGCTAATCAGGTACTTACGGTACATGCATACACATAGAATTTTGTTTCTATACAACCAAACCAAAGATAGTTGTACCTACACGCCATTATCAATGAACAAAATGTGAACACTTTGAATAGATAAAACAAATATTTTCAAAGACCTGCTCAAGTACAGTGGTTGAAAATATTATTTATTTTTTTATATAGGAGTGACCTCAGTAACAATATAATCTTGAGGTAAAGTGTGAATAATGGTCATCGCAAGTGTCAGCATGGGATACAACATAAAATAATTTATTAATGACCATTTGATAATGACCATTTGTACAGATGCACAGATGTTACCACACAATTTTCAATATGTGATGGGCCCTGCATTTCTTCCACCAGCTTGTCATTTTACCAGTTACAAATCATAGTGAACGGCAATTGTTCCCTTTGTGAATATCTGTCGAATTGGCTGTGACTAGATGTCTGTCATTGTTATAGCTTTACAATGAGAGTGGGACACACACTGTACAGGAGCTGAAAAGAAATACCGCCACTGTGAAGGACTATATACACGTTGAATAATAACAGCATTCTAAATGCTCCAAAGGAATGATGTCTGTTCAAGCTGATAGAAATCACAGTCATCATTGTACGTGCCATACAAAAGTTGCCTGCTGGCTTAGATTATCGTAAGGTTAGCTTACAAGTCTATCCATCTCATAGACCAAGTTACCAGATTGCTCAAAGGCTTATAAGATTACGATGCCAAAAAATTATGCAAATAATATAATTCACTAATATTTGTTTGAGAAAACTCACACCTGCAAAAAAATACAGAATAGAATATCTCAACTTTTTAAAAACTTCCCCATGCACCCTATTACTACAACTATTTAGTTTTTTAATTCAATTCTGCTTATACATACCGAATTTATTGGCGTATAACACGCACCCCAAGTTTAGGAGGGAATTTTAAGGAAAAAACTTTTAGGAGAAAAATTTAAGGAAAAAAGACTTACATTTAAGTGCCCATAAATGCAGCCTTATCAGTGTCCATCTGAAGCCTTGTCAGTGTTATTTGCAGCCTTGTCATGCAGCCTGTCCCTCATTGCAGCCTTGTCATGCAGCCTGTCCATCATTGCAGCCTTGTCATGCAGCCTGTCCGTCATTGCAGCCTTGTCATGCAGCCTGTCCGTTATGCAGCCTGTCCATCATTGCAGCCTTGTGCATCGTTGTCCCCTTGTCAGTGATAATGTCAGCTTTTATTTTTTAAAATGGCGCCGCCGAGATGTCCTGTGTATCTCGGCAGTGTCCGGTAGTTCTCGGCCACCTTCGGCCGTCCCCAGCGGCTTTCGACCGCACTCGGCGCCTTTCGGCCGCACTCGGCGCCTTTCGGCCGCTCTCAGCCCTTCTCGCCGGTTTTCGGCCGCCGAGAAGTGTCGAAGGCGGGCAAAAGCCGAGAGAAGGGCCGAAGGTGGCTGAAAGCCGCCCAGAGCTCAAAAATTGCCAAGAAATCGCGGAGGATCGGCATATAACACGCACCCGCAATTTTCCCCTGATTTTAAGGGGAAAAAGGTGCATGTTATATGCCGATAAATACGGTATCTTGAATCCGGCAGTCTCCAGACTGGTTCTATCCTGTTCTAAGGTCTTTCCTATTCTGATATAGGCGGATTTCAAGATTTCAGAGAGCAACACTAAAGTTATAATGGCAGTGCTGCTTTCTGCAGTATTGTTCTATGAGCTCAGGATAACATGGTGATAGTTTTCATTAATGTTACATGTTAAGTAATGGGAAGTTTCCCTGATGGGTACAAAGAGCTAAAATCCAAATTGTTTTCCTTCTCAACTCCAAGTCCAAAATTAAAAAATACAATTATAGCAGGAGCTGGCCTTTAGGCTGGATTCACACCTATGCATTTTTAGTGCTTTTTGTATTTTGCAGATTGGCACTACAGAACGTGTTCCATAGGAACTCTAATAAAAGGGTCTATTTGGAAAGCAGTGACACTCACCAAACATTCACTGCAGATTAATCTTCCTGGGGCATGTTTTTAAAATGACAGTGATTGATTCCCCACCAATGAAAGTTTGATAAAATTAAAACTGTTTTATAAATATGCCCTTAGAATAATTTTCAAAAAATATTGTTCACACATCATAAAATAAAAATGCAGCTTATTTAAGTTGGGGTGGTTGCCATTTGTTTGCACAGGTTGTGAATTGGTGAGGGTGCCATTGGCTTCAGCTGCCATTGTGCCCTTGCTGGGTGTTCCGTGCATCCCTATACCTTTAAGGAGATGTGGGCTCGCTCCAGGCAAACTTACCCTTAATCTGTACAAAAGATATATATGTGCTCCAATCTGGGAGATTCTCAAAATTATAGAGTTAGGACCATAGAAAACTAGGGCGCCTTGACGAGGCCACTGCAACTTACACATATGTTCGCAAATCTGTGTGACTAAACCCCTTGTTTTTAACATGAATTGTTAGACAGGGTCAGTTGGTTTTGTTACAGGCTAGCTGGTAAGTGAGCTGGGAATTCTTGTTTGTTTTGATGTGTGTTGCCCTTCTATGTGCTCCTAGCTGCAAAGGCTAGTTATAGATTGGGGTGGTTGCCAATTGTCATTTGTTTGCACAGGCCCTGAGAGAAGCCTCCTAATTTCCCAATGCAAAGCACTTCTCCAGAGGAAGAATTACCTTTGCCTGGACAGCTTGAATAATCAGGCCCAGATATTTATGTTACTTAACCTGCCCCAATAATGATTTCTGGAGATTGAAATCTAGCCAACATAAAGTGTATCACATGAGAGATAAGCTGTAGCCCAGACTCTGAACACATTTCTCCCTGAGCAGCATATAATCCAGGTGCCCCAAAATAGGGTCCTCAAAAGGTCTACAATTGAGACCATGACCCTCATGGTTCCTCTGGCTGGCTGTGGACAGGCTGAATGGCAAGACCCTGCACTGGAAATGTCAGTCCTCCACTGCAAATCGAAAGAACTTTTGGTGAGGAGGAAAAACAGGGACATGTAGGCAGTATCCTTTATGTCCACTGATGCAAGGAAAACAGAAGCTCTTGTATCACAAAAATGACTGGCAAAAATGTTAAATGCTTTCAATAAAATAATAAATGTACATATAATTGAACTAGGTATTTTCACCTTCTTCTGTGTAGCTTGGTTTGTGCATGTGTGGGTGGAGTAAGGACTACCCTTTAAGTGGTAGTAAACCACACCTTTTAAAAAAAAAAAAAACCCTGCAAGACAATGGCATAATGTGCTAGTATGCATCACATACTAGCACATTATGAAATACTTAACTTAGAATGAACCCCTCCAGTGGCACACTGTCACCGCTGACAGGGCTTCCGTCTTCACCCGGTCTTCCGGGTACGAGTGTTCCGGCTGTCTGATTGGCTGAGCTGTGGTGACATCACTCCCAGGGAGTTACGGCCACAGCATGGAGCTCTGAAGGGACGGCAGAGACGTAAGTGTCGTCCCATTTAGAGCGCATGCACTGGGGACGTCACAGGCTGCATGCAATATGAATATCTCCTAAACAGTGCAAGTGTAGGAGATATTCACTGTACACAAAGGTAAGCCTTATTATAGGTTTACCTGTAGGAACAAGTAAAAAAATACTTTACTATCACTTTAAGATGGCATAATACAGTACATGTAGTACATGCACAATTTACATAAAACAACAAATACGTTGAGCAAAGAAGAAATAAAGAGTGAAAAAAAAAAACACATCTGCAGTGAAGTGAAAAAAATTAAACTTTATGCAATGCATAAAGCAGACTAACATAATATGAAACTTCAATTTGCTAAATATATAGGAAAGCTAAGACAAAACTGCTGGATGGAAGTTTGGTCAGACTGCTGGTTGGAAGCTAAACAGTGGGGATCTTGAGTGGAGAGTGAACAAGTCTTGCTTTTTGACTGCTGGTGATTGCTGGGTTGCATTTTTAGGTTCTTTTTGGGCCTTTTCCTTGGAGCTTTTTAACACCTTTTTCTAAATGTTGTTTTTGTTTGCTTCCTTCAGCCTACTAATTAACCACATCAATACAGGGCACTTTCATGCCCTTCCTTCCCAGACCGATTTTCAGCTTTCAGCGCTCTCGCACTTTCAATGACAATTGCGCAGTCATGCAATGCTGTACCCAAATTAAATTTCTATCATTTTGTTTACACAAATAGAGATTTCTTTTGGTGGTATTTATTCACGACTCCTTTCTTTTTTTTTTTTTCGATATAAGCTAAAACGAGCGGAAATTTGGAAAAAAACTAATATTTTCTTCTTTTTATTTTAAAAGAAATCCAATAAAATCGAATTTTGTAATAAATTTCAGCCAAAATGTATTCTGCTACATGTTTTTGGTAAAAGAAAATCCCGTTAAGTGTATAATAATTGGTTTGTGTGATCACGGACAGATGTACGCAAATGATCATGTACAGATGTGCGCAGGTGATCACGGACACATGTGTGCAGATAATCATTGGGACAGATGATTTTACTCTTACATATGTGGGGACAGGTGTTTTTACTATATGGGCACATGTGTTTTGGGGACATGTGTGTTAACTTTGTGTGTTTACACTGTGGGGACACTAGACTGGTGATCAATGAGTAAAAAGCTGTAAAAAACAGCTCATACTCACTGATCACCAGCCGCAATCCACTCTCCTCTCCTCACTGACAACTTCTGTGTGAAGAGAGGAGAGCTGATTGCCTAGCAACCGGCTCTGTATTTATATCACATGATGGGTGTGATTGGACACGGCCGTCATGTGATCAGGAGGGCCAATCACAGAGCCTTCCTGCCGATTGGAGATGCGCCGTGTCTGGGTGATCTGCACGGGCACGCACACACATGATCCCCCTCCTTCTGAGGGACGTTCCTGAACATCCTCTCAGAAGGAGAGAGTGCTCACCTGGCTGTTTATGTACAGTGGCCAGGTGGAAAGTAGTTAAGGGGAGCGGTTAATTGGTCACAGGTGCTTGAGGCCTATATAGCCTTCTGTAGAACTCGTTGTAAACCTGCTCATCTTTGAGTCTGCTGGAACTTAGACCAAGTGGAACTGGTCTAAGTGGTGAGTTAAAAACCAGAGTTAGTGGAACTTGTCTAAGTGGTGAGTTAAAAACCAGAGTTTAAAACAGGAGGTTATAACAGGGTATAGTATAGTAATAGTATCTGTGTAGTGTGAGTACCTGAGTGTTGTCTGAGTAGTGTGTGTGTATTTCTAGTACTTGTGTATTGTATACTGTGTATTGCGAGTGTACGTAGGTCTGCGATTGCACGTAGGTCTGTGAGTGCACATAGGTTTGCGAGTGCACATAGGTCTGTGAGTGTTCTGCGAGTGCACGTTGGTCTGCGAGTGCATGTAGGTCTGCGAGTGCTCTGCTAGTGCACGTAGGTCTGCGAGTGCATGGAGGTCTGCGAGTACCTGTGTATTATCTTGTTGCGTACCTATGTATTGTCTTGTTGAGTAACTGTGTATTGTCTTGTTGGGTATTAATGTGAGGAAGCTAGTTGTTAGGTAATTTGGACAGGGTATAATCCCCAATCCTCATTAAATGTAATAGGTACGATGCCCGGCGGGTGTGGAGAGGCAACTCATTGTACATCTTGCGGCATGTATGCGTTCCCTTATCATTCGATCGAGGGTGAATACTGCTGTGCAAAATGTAAGCACATTGTTTCCCTGGAAGTCCAGGTTCTGAATCTGGGGAAGCAACTGTCAGCACTGGGAAGGCCCTCCATACTAAAGGAGAGCCAGGAATGTACACGGCAGGTGCCGGCTGGGGTCAGCACAGAGGCGGGTGGACACAAAGAAGTGCAGGCACTAGCAAAGAGTAGATGGGTGACAGTCAGGAAGGGTAGAGGGGGAAGCACCAGGGAGGCCGATCCAGGGCTGGAGCATCCCAATATGTACGCTCTATTAAGTAACATTGTTGAAACCAGTCAGGGACCAGCACTGCTGAAGCTGAGGGACTCTCCTAGCTGCTGGGTGAAGAACTCCTCCAGTGAGTGGGGGGAAGCGAAGGAGGGAAAGGAAAGACAGATTCTGGTGGTAGGGGACTCAATTCTTAGAAGGACAGAGAGGCCAATCTGTAACAAAGACCTGAAGCGACGAACAGTATGTTGTCTACTGGGCAGATCTGGTGGACAGATTACTGGGAGGGGCTGGGGAAGACCCAGCTGTCATGGTGCACGTTGGCACCAATGACAAAGTTAGAGGCAGATGGAGTGTCCTAAAGAATGATTTTAGGGACTTAGGAGCTAAATTGAGGAAAAGGACCTCCAAGGTAGTATTCTCATGGGTACATTGAGCCACAACAGAAAGGCAGAGGGAGATTAGGGAAGTAAACAAGTGGCTGAAGAGCTGGTGTAGTAAAGAGGGGTTTGGGTTCCTGGAGGACTGGGCCAACTTCTCAGTCGATAACTGGTACTATAGAAGAGATGGACTGCACCTAAATGAGGAGGGCGCAGATCAGCTGGGAGTGAAGATGGAAAAAATTTTTTTAAACTAGGCGATGTGGGGGAGGGTCCAGAGGTAAAGATAGTCAGCACAGAACATATTCCAAGGGTAGTATTGGGGGCATTAGTGGTAGGTTGAACAAAGCACATAAACCCAAGGTAAGTATAGTAGCAAGATCCTGGTTACAATTTCGGAACACCCAATAAGAGCATAATATACGATTGGTCTATACTATGTGGCATGTTCACCAATGCCAGGAGCCTGGCAGACAAGATGGGTAAATTAGAGATACTGTTGCATGAGAAGGATTTGGATTTTGTGGGAATTTCAGAGAACTGGTTCAACAGCTCTCATGATTGGTTGGCAAACATTCAAGGGTATACCCTTTATTGCAAGGATAGAGAGGGTAAAAAAGGAGGAGGGGTATGCCTATATATCAAGAATAATGCACAAGTGAATGTGAGAGATGACATCACTAAGGGAGCTAGGGAGGAAGTGGAATCTTTATGAGTAGAGCTCCAAAGGGATGAAGCTAAGGGAAAAATAATACTGGGAGTATGCTATAGGCTCCCTAACTTGAGGGAGGAAAGGGAGACAGATCTCCTATCACAATTTGGATAGGCAACAAGAATGGGAAGTGTTATCATAATGGGGGATTTGCCCGGTACACATGATCGGAAATTCCCCCAGCAAACGTTGAGCTTTTGGTGGGAAATTTCGACCGTGTTTATGCTCCATCAGACTTTTGCTGGCGGAATTCCCGCCAGCAAAAGATTGAAAGCAGGTTCTCAATTTTTCGGTTGGAAAAAGTTTTGATCGGAAATTCCGATCGTCTGTACCAATTACGACATGCAAAATTCTTACGCATGCTCGGAAACAATTCGACGCATGCTCTGAAGCATTGAACTTAATTTTCTCGGCTTGTCTTAGTGTTGTACATCACCGCGTTCATCTAAGGCTCGCCAATTTTGTGGGTCAGATGGTAGAAGCACCAACTGAAGCATTACTGGATCTATGATTACCAACAATACAGACCTGATCACGAATGTGGAAATATGGGGCAATTTAGGTAACAGAGTTCACAGGTCAATTGACTTCAGCATAAATCACACAAATAGGAAACATAAGTGGAATACAAAGACACTGAATTTGCCTTGCTAGAAGGCATAAATTGGGATAAAATCTTAGAAACAAAGAACACGGAGGAGAGATGGGTTGGCTTTAATAGCATATTAAATAAGGGCATTAGCCAATGCATCCCATTGGATAATAAATTTAAAAGAGCGAACAAAAATCTTGACTGGTTAAACTCCAATGTAAAAATGCATAAAAGCAAAGGAGAAGGCCTTCAAAAAATTCAGGATTGAGGGATCATCATCAGCATTCAGACTTTATAAAGAATGCAATAACAAATGTAAGGGTGCAATAAGAATGGCTAAGATAGAACATGACAGACACATAGCGGAGGAGAGCAAAAAAAAAAATCCTTTAAGTATGTAAACAGTAAAAAAGGGAGGACAGACCATGTTGGCCCCATAAAGAATGAGGAAGACATCTGGTTACAAAGGATGGGGAGATGGCGAAGGTATTGAATTTATTCTTCTCCTCAGTCTTCACGAGGGAATCGGGGGGCTTCAGTAACCAAAACTGCAGTGTTTATCCTCATGACACATCACAGAATGGACCTCCATGGTTAACAGAGGACAGAATTACAATTAGATTTGGGAAACTTAACATGAATAAATCACCAGAACCAGATGGCTTGCACCCAAGGGTACTTAGGGAACTCAGTCAAGTAATTGCCAGATCATTGTTCCTATTTTTCCTGACAGTCTACTGACTGGAATGGTACCAGTTGATTGGAAAAAGCCAATGTAGCACCAATATTTAAAAAGGACCCAAAATACATCACTGGGACATACAGACCAGTCAGCCTAACATCAAATGTAAACTCTGGGAGGGGATGATAAGGGACTATATACAAGATTTTAGTAATGAGAACAGTAACATTAACAGTAATCAGCATGGATTCATGAAAAATCATTGCCATCTAGATAAAGGAAGGCCCGTGGACGTGGTGTATCTGGATTTTGCGAAAGCATTCAAAATCCGTTGGCGTGGACCATAGGGCGAGTACATGGAATTAAAACTGGCTACAAAAGCGAGTTCAGAGGGTGGTGATAAATGGCGAGTACTCGGAATGGTCAGGGATGGGTAGTGGGGTCCCTCAGGGTTCTGTGCTGGAACCAATCCTGTTCATAAACTACCTGGAGGATGGGGTAAACAGTTCAATCTTTGTATTTGCGGACAATACTAAGCTAAGCAGGGCAATAACTTCTCGTCAGGATGTGGAAACATGCAAAAAAGGTCTGAACAAATTAATGGGGTGGGCACCTACATGGCAAATGAGGTTCAATGTAGACAAAAGTAAAATAATGCATTTAGGTAGCAAAAATAAGAATGCAATCTATACACTGGGGGAGAACCTCTGGGGGAATCTAGGATGGAAAAGGACCCGGGGATCCTAGTAGATAATAGGCTCAGCAATCGCATGCTATGCCAAGCTGCTTCTAATAAAGAAAACTAAATATTGGCATGCATTAAAAAGGGCATCAACTCCAGAGATAAAACGATAATTCTCCCGCTCTACAAGACTCTGGTCTAGCTGCACCTAGAGTATGCTTTCCAGTTCTGGGCACCGGTCCTCAGGAAGGATGTACTGGAAATTAAGAGAGTACAAAGAAGGGCAACAAAGCTAATAAAGGGTCTGGAGGATATTAGTTATAAGGAAAGGTTTGCGAGCACTGAACTTATTCTAAAAGAATAATACACACTTCCGCCCTCACACCTGTGTATCACCATTGCGCTTACACTAAAAAACAAAACAAAAAAACTTGCTGCCGCTCTAAATAAATAATAATGTGCAAAAATCCTACCAAGCAGTGTAGAATGAGTGGCATTAAATACTCAGTGAATATGCTAATAATACACACTCTCAACTCAATGTATCCAATAAAGTATAAACATAACATAAATAACATTAATTGTTACCACTTTAAACTATAATAGCAACACCCTGTGAAGTGAATAGTTGCAGCAAATTATATGAATGAAAAAAAAAAAGTGTCCAGTTTTTAAACACAAAAAGTCCAACGTTCATTAGATAGTGACCAGTGAATCAATCATAATTATAATTCATAAAGACTTCCAGGACACCCCCGTGACTGTGACTTCAATCCCCTTTTGTGCACACACTCACCAGCTATTTATTAGACATGTGCGATTCGTTTCGTACGAATCTCAAATTCGTATGAATTTCCCTAAATTCGTATGTTTCGGGATGATCCGAAATACGAATTTCCATACGTCTGAATTCTGTACGAAATACAAACTTTTGTTTACGAATCCAAAGGAGGAAGTCAGCACAGCACAGGGATGGTGGGAGCCCCTCATTTAACGAAAATTTGTATTTCGGATAGGAAATTCTTCCACGGAATTTCGTATTTCGGATAAAAACCATACTTCCATCAGCATCGACTGTCATATTGAGGTATATTTTTGCCTTTAAATTCATCGTAACGAACGTTCGTACAAGTTAACGTACCTAACGGCAATTCGTATTTCGTACGAATTAAAACGGAATTTCGGACAAGAAATACGAAGTACGAATTAATTTTAATACGAACCGTAATGGAACAGAACGAAACAAATTTATTGATGGCGCCCATGTCTACTATTTATGCCTCACACTGCCGTGCTTGGCTATAGACACTTAAACCCTCTTTTCACAGGGATGAAGAGTGACAGATCTTCAGGTGTCAGTCAGAGGCAAATACACAGCTTCCCTGATTAATCCTCTTTACACATTCCACATGTAAATGAAAAAAGCACAGCCTCCGATAGTGTAAAACCTTCACACACTTTAATCTCGTAAAATTTCACTGCATTGCACTCACATGTGCAATATCAAAGGCACACCATAAACAAATCGCACAGCACTCCAAAACCAAAGTAGCTGGATAATGGATGGCCACGGCAGACCCAGGGCTTACGAGATAGCAAGATAGCAGCTGTAAGGCTCACCACTCCTCGTCCCAGCCCCCGTCAGTAGCCACTCGGTGTATGTTGGTCAGCGTTCCATGTCTACCTCAATGATCGCTCTGTAGCCATGCCCCTAACATGTTTCGTCATAGAATTGACTTACTCATGGGATTGGCTACCCACCAGAGCGATCCCTCTTTATCCCATAACCCCACCCCCTGGGCGGAGAGAACACATCCCATTTCCTGTGTCCCGGTCCCATCAATACACCAGCCTTTGGCAGATCCAGTGTTATTAAGTGCATAAGCAATGTAGCAATACATAATATAGGAACATACTAAAACTATAAACTCCCACACAGTGCCTCAGCTCATAACTAGGGATGAGCCGAACACCCCCCGGTTCGGATCGCACCAGCACTTTCGAACGGACCCCAAATTCGAACGAACGTTAGAACCCCATTGAAGTCTATGGGTCTCGAACGTTCGAAATGAAAAGTGCTAATTTTAACGGCTAATATGCAAGATACTGTCCTAAAAAGGGTTTGGGGACCTGGCTCCTGCCCCAGGGGACATGGGTCAATGCCTAAAATGTTTTCAAAAATGGCCGTTTTGGCGGGAGCACTGATTTTAATGACGATTAAAGTGAAAAAAAAAAGGTGAAATATTCCTTTAAATATGGTGCCTGGGGGGTGTCTGTAGTATGCCTGTGAAGTGCCACGTGTTTCCCGTGTTTAGAACAGTCCCTGCACAAAATGACATTAAACGGAAATAACACCATTTAAAACTGCTTGCGGTTTTAATGTTATATCTGGTTCCTGCAATATGGTTGAAAATCATTGAGAAAAATGGCATGGGTAGCCCTCCCTGCCCATTACCAGCCTATTTGGGTCTTGTACGCATATTAAGGGGAACCCTGTACCCATATTAAAAAAAGGAAATGCGTGTGGCCCCCAAGCCCTATATACTCAGAACAGCAGTATGCAGGCGGTGCAAACAAGACAGGGACTGTGTAGGTTTGTTGTGTTAAGTTGAATCTGTTTGTAATTTTCAACTGGTACATTTTTAAAGTGTAGCTCGAGTCAAAAAAACTATTTTTAAGCTTTTTGGAAAACATAGGGAAGGGTTATCACCCCTGTATAATTTGTTTTGTCGTCCATCTTTTTTCATCTCACTTGCTGTTGTCTCCTTCCGTTTGCAAGTAGGAGATGTTTGTAAGTTGGATGTTTGAAAGTAGGGGCCTGCCCTATATGCTCTGCAGAAATGGCGGAACAAGGTGTTGGTTTTGCCACAACATTGTAAGCCCTCAAAGTGACTCTTGGTGGGCGCTGGAGCGCCCTGCTGTGAACGATTATGTCAAGAATTGTAATTACATGCCATTGTTGAACAGTGGTAGAAAAATTGACCTTTGGTGGTTGTGGTGCTGGTGCCACAACACTATAAGTCCTCACCGTTACTCTGGGTGGGCACAGGAAGGGGCCCTCCTGTGAAATATTATATCAAGAATTGTAATTATATGTCCCTGTTAAACAGGGGCAGAAAAATTTGGCCTTAGACACTGCTGCTGGTGCCACCACACTGCAACCTCTTCCATATACTCTAGTTTTATTGCAGGAATTAGCCCTGCTGCAAAGCATTGCATCAAAAATTGTACTTAAACGCCCCTGTTAAACAGGGGCAGAAAAATTGGGCCTTAGGCACTGGTGCTGGTGCCACCACACTGCAACCTCTGCCATATACTCTAGTTTTATTGCAGGAATTAGCCCTGCTGCAAAGCATTGCATCAAAAATTGTACTTAAACGCCCCTGTTAAACAGGGGCAGAAAAATTGGGCCTTAGGCACTGGTGCTGGTGCCACCACACTGCAACCTCTGCCATATACTCTAGTTTTATTGCAGGAATTAGCCCTGCTGCAAAGCATTGCATCAAAAATTGTATTTAAACGCCCCTGTTAAACAGGGGCAGAAAAATTGGGCCTTAGGCACTGGTGCTGGTGCCACCACACTGCAACCTCTGCCATATACTCTAGTTTTATTGCAGGAATTAGCCCTGCTGCAAAGCATTGCATCAAAAATTGTACTTAAACGCCCCTGTTAAACAGGGGCAGAAAAATTGGGCCTTAGGCACTGGTGCTGGTTCCACCACACTGCAACCTCTGCCATATACTCTAGTTTTATTGCAGGAATTAGCCCTGCTGCAAAGCATTGCATCAAAAATTGTACTTAAACGCCCCTGTTAAACAGGGGCAGAAAAATTGGGCCTTAGGCACTGGTGCTGGTGCCACCACACTGCAACCTCTGCCATATACTCTAGTTTTATTGCAGGAATTAGCCCTGCTGCAAAGCATTGCATCAAAAATTGTACTTAAACGCCCCTGTTAAACAGGGGCAGAAAAATTGGGCCTTAGGCACTGGTGCTTGTGCCACCACACTGCAACCTCTGCCATATACTCTAGTTTTATTGCAGGAATTAGCCCTGCTGCAAAGCATTGCATCAAAAATTGTACTTAAACGCCCCTGTTAAACAGGGGCAGAAAAATTGGGCCTTAGGCACTGGTGCTGGTGCCACCACACTGCAACCTCTGCCATATACTCTAGTTTTATTGCAGGAATTAGCCCTGCTGCAAAGCATTGCATCAAAAATTGTACTTAAACGCCCCTGTTAAACAGGGGCAGAAAAATTGGGCCTTAGGCACTGGTGCTGGTTCCACCACACTGCAACCTCTGCCATATACTCTAGTTTTATTGCAGGAATTAGCCCTGCTGCAAAGCATTGCATCAAAAATTGTACTTAAACGCCCCTGTTAAACAGGGGCAGAAAAATTGGGCCTTAGGCACTGGTGCTGGTGCCACCACACTGCAACCTCTGCCATATACTCTAGTTTTATTCCAGGAATTAGCCCTGCTGCAAAGCATTGCATCAAAAATTGTACTTAAACGCCCCTGTTAAACAGGGGCAGAAAAATTGGGCCTTAGGCACTGGTGCTGGTGCCACCACACTGCAACCTCTGCCATATACTCTAGTTTTATTGCAGGAATTAGCCCTGCTGCAAAGCATTGCATCAAAAATTGTACTTAAACGCCCCTGTTAAACAGGGGCAGAAAAATTGGGCCTTAGGCACTGGTGCTGGTGCCACCACACTGCAACCTCTGCCATATACTCTAGTTTTATTGCAGGAATTAGCCCTGCTGCAAAGCATTGCATTAAAAATTGTACTTAAACGCCCCTGTTAAACAGGGGCAGAAAAATTGGGCCTTAGGAACTGGTGCTGGTGCCACCACACTGCAACCTCTACCATATACTCTAGTTTTATTGCAGGAATTAGCCCTGCTGCAAAGCATTGCATCAGAAATTGTAATTAAACGCCCCTGTTAAACAGGGGCAGAAAAATTGGGCCTTAGGCACTGGTGCTGGTGCCACCACACTGCAACCTCTGCCATATACTCTTGTTTGATTGCAGGAATTAGCCCTGCTGCAAAGCATTGCATCAAAAATTGTACTTAAACGCCCCTGTTAAACAGGGGCAGAAAAATTGGGCTGATGGCATCAACCAGAACCAGAAATGTTCTTCCAACATATCAGCGGAGGAGGAAGAGGATAGACAATCAACATAACAGGACAGTCACTCAGCATCAGCATAGGCAGTCTTGAAGGGATGTGGTATTTCAAAAAAAATTATTCGGTTACATCAGCTTCAGGTGCTTGGTAGCTGTGGGTGATCCAAGACTGATTCATCTTGATAAAGGTCAGTCGATCAACTGATTCGGTGGACAGGCGCACCCTGTGATCGGTAACAAAGCCACCAGCAGCACTGAATGTGCGTTCCGAAAGAACGCTGGATGCAGGACAGGCCAGTAGCTCAATTGCATACTGTGCAAGCTCTGGCCAGTGATCCATCCTCAAGACCCAGTAAGCCAGAGGATTTTCGGTGGGAAAGGTGTCCAAGTCTGACCTTGCCCCTAGGTATTCCTGCACCATGTAAATCAGACGCTGGCGATGGGTGCTGGAACCGATCATACCTTGGGGCTGCGGACTAAAAAATTGTCTGAAAGCATCAGTCAGACGGCCACCTTCTCCACCGCTCCTTCTGACCGAAGCCTCAGCAACACTTTGTCCAGGACCAGGAGTTTGTAACCTCCCAGTCTCTGGGAACGCATTGCACAGACCTTTCTGCAAGGCCTCCCGGAGATGTCTCATCCTCTGCTCCCTCTGCGATGGCAAGATAAGGTCGGCAACCTTACCCTTGTACCGTGGATCAAGGAGAGTGGCCAGCCAGTAATGGTCCCTCTCCTTGATCCGAAGAATACAAGGATCCTTCCGCAGGCTTTGCAGGATCAGGGAGGCCATGCAGCGTAGGTTAGCTGAGGCATTGGGTCCGGAGTCCTCTGGGTCACTAAGGACAACATGATCCGCAGCTACCTCCTCCCAGCCACGTACAAGTCCACGTGTTTCTTGGGACTGTAAATCATCCCTACAAGACTGCTGCTGCTGCTGCTGATGCTGATGCTGAGTGCCAGCCTCCACCTCCATGCTGACACAATCATCCTCCTCCTCCTCTTCCTCCTCCTCATCCTCTTCCTGTGTGATGGGTGGCACAGCAGGAACACTGTCTGGATAAAGGGGGCCTTGAGAGGCAAGGAAGTCCTCCTCTTCCTGCCTCTGTTCTGCCTCAAGTGCCCTGTCCATTATTCCACGCAGCGTATGCTCCAAGAGGTGGACAAGAGGTACAGTGTCACTGATGCATGCACTGTCACTGCTCACCATCCTTGTGGCCTCCTCAAACGGTGACAGGACAGTGCATGCATCCCTAATCATGCCCCACTGGCGTGGTGAGAAAAAAACAAGCTCCCCTGACCCTGTCCTGGTGCCGTAGTCACACAGGTACTCATTGATGGCCCTCTGCTGTGTGTGCAGCCGCTGCAGCATGGCCAATGTTGAGTTCCATCTGGTGGGCATGTCACATATAAGGCGGTTCTTGGGCAGGTTCAACTCCTTTTGGAGCTCAGCCAGCCGAGCACAGGCATTAAATGATCGGCGGAAATGCACACAGACTTTCCTGGCCTGCTTCAGGACATCCTGTAAGCCGGGGTACCTGCCCAAGAACCGCTGCACCACCAGGTTAAGGACGTGAGCTACACAGGGCACATGGGTCAGTTGTCCCTGTCGGAGGGCGGAGAGGAGGTTGGTGCCATTGTCGCAAACCACCATTCCTGGCTTAAGCTGGCGTGGCGTCAACCACCTCTCGGCCTGCCCCTGCAGAGCTGACAAAACATCCGCCCCAGTGTGGCTCCTGTCCCCCAAACAAACCAGCGCAAGCACGGCATGGCATCGTTTTGCCTGCGTACTTGCGTAGCCCCTGGAACGCCTACGGAGCACCGCTGGTTCTGAGGACAGAGCACTGGAAGAGGCCATGGAGGAAGAAGAAGAGGAGGGGGTGGAGGAGAGAGGTGTGTCACAACCAATAGTAGCATTTTGGAGGCGTGGTGGCGGAACAACCTCCAACACTACTGCACCTTGTCCTGCATCCTTCCCAGCTGCCAGAAGAGTGACCCAATGGGCCGTAAAAGACAGGTAACGTCCCTGTCCATGCCTGCTGGACCATGAGTCAGCGGTAATATGCACCTTACCGCTGACCGCCCTGTCCAGCGAGGCAAGGACATTGCCTTCCACATGCCGGTAGAGAGCCGGAATCGCCTTCCGTGAGAAAAAGTGGGGACCTGCCACTGAGGAACCACACATTGTACAAACTCACGGAAGGGGGCCGAGTCTACCAACTGAAAAGGCAGCAGTTGAAGTGCTAGCAATTTAGCCAAGCTAGCGCTCAACCGCTGGGCATGTGGATGGCTGGGAGTGAACTTCTTCCGCCGGTCCAGCCACTGGGGCAGGGACATTTGCCTGCTATAATCGGACGTGGGTGTACCGCTAGCAGAGTTCCCGGAAGCACTTGGCTGTGACACACCTAATTCTACACCTTCATTCCTCTCAGAGCAGGTTTCAGAGAGGACTGAAGGTCTAGTGGGGTTGGAGATGCCAGCTGATGAGGAGCAAGGAGAGGTCCGCTTTGTTCTTTGGTGTGGGTCTTTGAGGTACGCTTGCCAACGAGCTGCATGGCAGGTCAACATATGTCTGGTCAAGCATGTGGTGCCCAAGCGGCTGATGTTTTGGCCACGTGAGATACGCTTGAGACATATGTTGCAAATAGCAGCGGTGCGATCTGATGCACTTGTCTCAAAAAAGGCCCACACCAAAGAACTTTTAGAATAACGCGCAGAGGCAGCGCTCTGCACAGGCGGAGCTCTGCGGTGTGATTCAGTCGGTGTGCTGCCCCTAAGCTGGCCCCCGGAGGGCATCCTGCCTCGTTGGACATGTGCCTCCTCCTCCTCCTCCTAGTCCCTCCTTCCAGGCACACACGTGGAGTCAGTGCCCTCATCATCCCCTCCCTCTTCATCGCTGTAGCAAACCTGGCAGTATGCTGCAGCTTGTGGAACATGACTGCCAGATTGCCGTCCTTCTTGAGCATCCCCTCTCTCTGCGCTCACGCTACTGCCTTCCTCTAGCTGAGTGTCATCATCAGAGCCCACAAAACACTGGGCATCCTCCTGGAGCATGTACCCAACACTGTGCTCAAAGAGTTCAGGAGACTCCTCAGGAGGACGTGGTGGGTCTAGGGAGGGAGTCACTGATGATGACATTGAGAGGAGGGAAGACGATGCGTTGGCAGCTGCTTTGCTACTACCCTGAGACTGGGTGAGAGAGGATGAGGAGGATGAAGAGGGCTTGGTCATCCACTCTACCAAGTCATTGGCATGTTGCGGTTCAACATGTCCAGCTGCCGAAAAGAAGGACAAGCATGTCCCATGGCCACGTGCTGATGACAATGCACCGCGTCCACGACCAGCACTGTTGTCTCTAGACACAGAGCCTGCTTGCCCTCTTTTATCGGCTCGCGCCTGTCTGCCTCTCCTTGCTGGCCTTCCAGACATGGTAATGGCCTGAAGGGAGTTGGGTAAAACAGCAGTTGGATAGTGTATATTGTGCTGGAGGCACACAACACCCACTAACTCCTGCAGATGCCTTTATTATAGAACACCAGAGATAAAGGGGTATATACAGATGTATACTGTGCTGTGCTGGAGGCACACACAACTTCCAATAACTCCTGCAGATGGCAAGTGGGCTCAAATAGAGAACAGCTATGTAGGTGGATATAGCGGTATGTACTGGGTACAGAGCACGCAGACAGCACGCACTATCTCCTAACACTACTGACTGCAAGCTCTATTATTAAAGATAGATCACTAGCTATATAGGTGAGGTGAATATAGCAGTGTATACTGCGGTCAGGGCACGCAGACAATAACCAGAGAACACCAGAGATAAAGGGGTATATACAGATGTATACTGTGCTGTGCTGGAGGCACACACAACTTCCAATAACTCCTGCAGATGGCAAGTGGGCTCAAATAGAGAACAGCTATGTAGGTGGATATAGCGGTATGTACTGGGTACAGAGCACGCAGACAGCACGCACTATCTCCTAACACTACTGACTGCAAGCTCTATTATTAAAGATAGATCACTAGCTATATAGGTGAGGTGAATATAGCGGTGTATACTGCGGTCAGGGCACGCAGACAATAACCAGAGAACACCAGAGATAAAGGGGTATATACAGATGTATACTGTGCTGTGCTGGAGGCACACACAACTTCCAATAACTCCTGCAGATGGCAAGTGGGCTCAAATAGAGAACAGCTATGTAGGTGGATATAGCGGTATGTACTGGGTACAGAGCACGCAGACAGCACGCACTATCTCCTAACACTACTGACTGCAAGCTCTATTATTAACGATAGATCACTAGCTATATAGGTTAGGTGAATATCGCGGTGTATACTGCGGTCAGGGCACGCAGACAATAACCAGAAAACAGCAGAGATAAAGGGGTATAAACAGATGTATACTGTGCTGTGCTGGAGGCACACACAACTTCCAATAACTCCTGCAGATGGCAAGTGGGCTCAAATAGAGAACAGCTATGTAGGTGGATATAGCGGTATGTACTGGGTACAGAGCACGCAGACAGCACGCACTATCTCCTAACACTACTGACTGCAAGCTCTATTATTAAAGATAGATCACTAGCTATATAGGTGAGGTGAATATAGCGGTGTATACTGCGGTCAGGGCACGCAGACAATAACCAGAGAACACCAGAGATAAAGGGGTATATACAGATGTATACTGTGCTGTGCTGGAGGCACACACAACTTCCAATAACTCCTGCAGATGGCAAGTGGGCTCAAATAGAGAACAGCTATGTAGGTGGATATAGCGGTATGTACTGGGTACAGAGCACGCAGACAGCGCGCACTATCTCCTAACACTACTGGGTACAGAGCACGCAGACAGCACGCACTATCTCCTAACACTACTGACTGCAAGCTCTATTATAAAAGATAGATCACTACTACTAGCTATATAGGTGATGTGAATATAGCGGTGTATACTGCGGTCAGGGCACGCAGACAATAACCAGAGAACACCAGAGATAAAGGGGTATATACAGATGTATACTGTGCTGTGCTGGAGGCACACACAACTTCCAATAACTCCTGCAGATGGCAAGTGGGCTCAAATAGAGAACAGCTATGTAGGTGGATATAGCGGTATGTACTGGGTACAGAGCACGCAGACAGCACGCACTATCTCCTAACACTACTGACTGCAAGCTCTATTATTAAAGATAGATCACTAGCTATATAGGTGAGGTGAATATAGCGGTGTATACTGCGGTCAGGGCACGCAGACAATAACCACTACACAACAGCAAGATAGAAAATCGGCCGAAAACGATCGGTGTGTACTGTGTTGAAGGTACACAGAACACCCACTGCTTCAGACGCCAACACACTACACGAGGCCGCCGCGATGGCGGCCTTATATAGTGTGGGGCGTGCACTACACAGCCTGAGCTATGATTGGCCACAGGCATCCTGCCTGTGGCCAATCATGGCTCTCCTCGCTGCTGGCGCTGCGATTGGCCAAGCATGCGGGGTCACAGTGCATGCTTGGCCAATCATGAGCCAGCAATGCACTGCGCCATCGCAGTGCATTGTGGGCCGTGAGCGCCACACGAATTTGACGCGAACGGACCAAAATGTTCGGACTTTGCCGAACGGACGAACAGCCAATGTTCGAGTCGAACGTACGTTCGACTCGAACACGAAGCTCATCCCTACTCATAACAAGCAGTAGTGTCCCCATACAATAAACAGCTACAGCACCTGCCTTAAACAGTTCCCACAGGTTTGATCATACAGATTTTTTAAAATTTGATTCTAGCTTCCATCAACACCCAAAAGGAATAGCACCTCATCCCAATTAGAATATTTTGAATAATGGAAGAACCAAGGAAAGAGGGGATTTTTTCGGTGCTTAATTGATTAGAATAGAACAACAGAGAAAAAGCAATACATAAAAGCAATTATTTTATTCTCATGTATTAAAATTAACACATATCATGGGTTTTGTGGATATCTACATATACAAAAGTTACAGATAATGACTGGCCCACATAACAGAAAGATATGACACATTACTGTAACCTCCACACCTAGAGCTTCAAAAGGGCGCTTACCCTCCCTCCAAATCCACTGTCTTATGCAGGAGCAACAGTCATGATGTAATAAAAAGTGTGCAGAACCACTCGTTCAGCAGATGGGCAAATGGCTCAGGAGGGCATAGATGGGAGCCAGTCTGGACAGTAATAAAAAAAGGGATACTAGATACACTTACCAAAATACAAAATCTATTCTCTTATTAATCAAGCTAGGTGCATGAATTTTGTTATTAATTAAGAATATCTTCTAATATAAGAAAAGGGGCAGGGGGCCTCCATGAAAAAATTACATACAGTTAATGTTTGAAAATTGAGAATGGATAAATTACAAACTGTATAGTGTGAACCGTATGCACACAAACTTAAATAAAAGAGACAAATGGTATCAAGATGAAGTAATTTGTCTACACCCACAAGCTAAAAGCTCAATCATTAGGTGCCTAAAAATGTGTAAAAAATAGTCCACATTAATGTATGAGAGATATCATTAAAGTGGTTGTAAACTAAATTTTTTAACTTTTACCTACAGGAAAGCCTATAATAAGGCTTACCTGTAGGTAAAAAAAATATCTCCTAAACCTGTACGGTTTAGGAGATATTCCCCTCGGTATGCGCCGCTGACTGCAGCGGCGCATGCGCACAAGGGAATTCTCGGCCTGAAAATCCGGCAGTGGCCGACCGGCCGGAATGAAATCTCCCGCGCGCATGCGCGGGAGTGACGATATCGCGGCTCCGGCCACTCACAGCGCCAGAGCCGCGATACCTGGAAGAAACGCAGAGGGAGCATGTCAGCTCCCTCGGCGTGGATCGGGCCAGATGTCGGGGCCTCGTTCGAAGGTAAGTATTTCATAATGAGCTAGTATGCGGTGCATACTAGCTCATTATGCCTTTTGCTTTGCAGGTTTAAAAAAAAAAAAAAATTTGCAGGTTTACTACCGCTTTAAGCTAAAATATAGGACAAGTAATATCTGAAAGTATGGACTTACGCACAACGTTCTGTAGCATCTAAAGCAGGCACAGCGTTTCCGCCAATAGTTCCCGCTGAATGGAGCCAGCCTTACATACTCCCATCCATCGAGCCGGCGTCTGACGTCACCGGCTCGATGCGGACACTCCCAACGGCACTGCGCATGTCCAGGAGGAAGGGGGAGAGAGATGGACTACGTTACCCATTAAGGCCATTGAACTAGCAATGAGCCTTATGTAATCCAGTGATCGCCAATCACTGAGTACCTGGGCAACGTCTAGCTGGAATGAAACAAGCATAAGCTATACGATCTCACCCCCATTCAATCTCCTCCACGGGCACCCACCAAAGCGCAGCCGTGACAACGGGCGCTTCAATGGGAATACTCCCAATCGAAAACGCGCCCTGGGTGTCCATATGACCTCCCAAAAAAAAAGCCAATATTTGCCCACTGAAAGACAATGGAAAATTGCACACCAACCAGTAGAGTAGCAAAGTAGTAGTAAAGTAGCAAATCAAACTGGCTTGATGGAGATGTTTAATAAAAGTACTGCACAAATTTACTACGTTTGGCCAGAAGACTCTATAGAGGGGGACCCCCCACCTTATGTGGCTGCCAGTTTGGCTTTAAGGGGTCCATGCACAAAAGCAAAAGAATTAGATTACATGGAACACACAAAAGATGAGCTGGGCAATATAGTAGAGAGCAGAGGTTTAACAGCCCCATATCAACCTACAAAGAGGGATTTGGCTCGTATCCTAGAAACAGATGATTGGCATAAATCCAAAGGCACATATGCAAAACTAGATCTCTCTGAAGTTAAGGCTTTGGCCAGAGAAAGAGAGATAGAGTCAGAACTTCCGTAGCAAACCATAATTTCCAAATTGTGGCAGCAAGATGAAGAGAGAAAGAAGGGAGATGCCACCCCTTCTGCCCCGGTCACAGAGCAATCTGTTGCAGTTTATCCTGTCAGAACCCAATTAGTTTTTGAAGGTAATGCTGTTGACAGTAAGTCTCAAATTAAATGGCATGTACCTTTTAGTCCCCAAGATATGAGATCCATATTAGAGGGATTGGGAGATCCTAGAAAGAATCCAATTGGGTTTGCAAACAAACTTAGCGCTGCATAGGAAGCATATGAGGCTTCTGCTACTGACATTCATCAGCTTCTTATTAAAGCAGTGGGAAGCAACATGTCTGGTTATAGACTTAAAGAATGTGGTGTAGACATCAAAAATCTAGGTAAGATGGTTAGTGGACGGGAGGTTTGTGAGAAATTGAAGGAAAAATTACCCCAAATATATGGACAAACCAGACATGCTGAATTTATGAATGCTAAGCAAGGGAAAGAGGAGGCATCAGGGGCTTATTGGAGGAGGTTAAGTGATATGGCTGAGGAAGCAGGCATTAAAATAGAGAAAGAGAAGGCGGGAGAAACTGCAAGTCCATCTACACAACTGGTGAAACAAAGGTTTCTTGATGGTTTAATACCCCAGTTGAAAGAAAAGTTGTTCACAGCAAGGCCTGAGGCAGGCAATATGTCTATTCGAGACGTCCTGCCTATCCTGTTATCCATAGAAAACAGGATTAACCAAAAAGGCAGCAAACCCAAGGTTATGTACGTGGGGAAGTAGAGAGGAAGAGGAAGAGGCAAAGGCAATTTCAGAAATCGTGGCAATCGGGGACCAATCATATGCTACAATTGTGCTGGGGAAGGACACATAGCCAAATTCTGCCATGTTCCTGACCGTAGACTGGAAAAGAGCTTAGAGGCACCTCATGCTGATCCCAGTTCTCTGCCAAAAGCAGTGGATCAGGCATAGGAAAATGGCATGCCAGTATCAATCATGTTAAATAGGGGAGACAATGGTCCCGAGGCCAGAGTAAAAGTATTTTTACAAGAACTCCCCTATCCTGGAGGAGAAACAGAATTAACCTGTTTAATAGATACTGGTGCAAGACGAAGTGTTTTTAATATAGAGGACTTATTATCTACAAATGTTACAGTATCTCTGGTGTTGGCCTAACTGATTTGGTTGAGTCCAAGCCACTTAAACTCAGGCTAGGACAGTAAACAGAAATTGTCACTAAAGTGTTAGTTTCAGACACAGTTCCTACGAATCTTTTTGGAGCTGACATTTTAAACCAAATGTTAGCAAACAGACTACACTCCTACAGGAGTCCAAGTGGTCAGTAGTCTGTCAGGAGAAGTTTTTAATACTGTGTGTGGAGTATTTTTAATTCAAGACTCCACTGCGCCATTTCCACCAGAATTGAAAGTGATTCCTACTGAATTATGGGCCACCAGCAAATATGATGTAGGTCTGCTAGATTGCACCCCAGTCATGATAAAAATTAAACCAGGAGGGCTCTCCCACAGATTAAACAGTACCCACTGAGTATTGCTCAGATTGAGGGGATAAAAGATCAAATCACTCAACTGAAAGCAGCAGGGGTTGTTGTACCAATTAAGTCCCAAGTCAATACACCCCTGTTCCCAATTGCAAAGAAGCCAGACAAGAAGGGTGGGCAGGTGACATACCGCATGGTGTATGATTTGAGAGCCATTAACAATATAATTGAGGCAGATACCCCGATTGTGCCCAATCCCCACACTTTACTAAGTGGAATACCTGCCTCCAGCACCTGCTTTACAGTGATTGATCTTGCAAATGCTTTCTTTTCGGTGCCCCTGCACCCAGATTGCTGGCACCTTTTTTCTTTTACCAATGATGCCCAAAAATTAGCATGGACAAGACTGCCCCAAGACTGCGTTAAAGCAAGTATTGGACCAATGGTCCCCCTCACACCCAAACACAGTCTTGCTTCAGTACATAGACGATTTGCTTATTTCTTCTGATACAAAAGAGAAAGTGATCTTCCTGGCTCACTGCATTTCACATGGAATCCGTCACCTAACCCCAGATAGAGTTAAAACTCTACAAAAATTTGAAAAGCCAAGAAATGTACGGCAACTACGTGTCTTCCTGGGGTTAGTGGGATATTGTAGGGACTGGATTCCAAATGCATCAGAACTTATGGCTCCTCTATATGAGGCTACCACTAGAAACCCTTTCAACCTCACATGGGACAATGAATTGCAGATGAAGGAGCTTATTAAAATTTTGTCTAAAGCTCCCGCCATTGGACTTCCTAACTATACTAAGACTTTCTCGTTGTTCTGTCATGAAGTCAATGGATTTTTTGCAGGTGTACTCACCCAGCTACATGGAGACAAACCGAGGCCTGTGGTGTATGTATCAGCCTCATTAGACCCTGTCATCAAAGGCTCCCCCAGTTGTATGCGAGCCATAGCAGCCTGCATTTTGCTGCTAGACAAAGTAACTGAGCTTGTACTAGATTCTGCTCTGATCCTGTATGTGCCACATGCAGTACAGGAAATCATGAATCAAGTAAATACCAGACATGTGTCTGCCAGTAGATTTGACAAGTACCAGTCTGCTCTTTTTGCTCCATCGAATTTAACAATCAAACAGTGTGTTACTGTAAATCCGGCTACTTTTCTTCCTATAATTGATGAGGAAGATGCAACAAATGTTACTGATGTAGAATCAGAGAGTTTTTCTCATGATTGTATGGCTCTGATGGAGGTAGAAAGGGCCTCTGTCACACCAGCAAAAGATGAGCCTTTATCAGATTGTGACACACACTTATTTGTAGATGGTTCCAGATTTTACACCGATGATGGTCAACCACACACAGGTTTTGCTGTAACCACTACAGACACCATTTTACACCAGGAGGCACTGGCACCCCAGATGTCAGCACAGGAAGCGGAGTTGTGTGCTGTAGTCAAAGAATATCATCTCCTAGAGAATCAAAGGGGAAACATTTACACTGACAGCAGATATGCGTTTGAAATCGCTCACGATTTTGGGCCTATTTGGAAAGCACGGAATTTCCTGACTAGTGCAGGGAAGCCAGTGAGACATGCAAAACTCATAGAGCGGCTATTTGAGGCCTTTCAGAAACCAGCAGAAGTTTCCATCTTGAAGGTAAAAGGGCATGCAAGGGGAAATGACATGACCGCCAGAGGAAATGCTTTAGCGGACCAAGCGGCAAAGAATGCTGCTCTTATGGCATTTGGAGTCACACCCACAGTAGGGGTTGCCCAGGTAAATAAACTCTAATTCAGTTGCAGAACCAGGCCCCTGATGAAGAGAAGGATAAGTGGATCAAATGTAATGCTACCCAAAATCAGCAGGGCCTGTGGAGCGCTGACAACAGGTGGTGTCTACCCAGGAGTTTGTACCCAGTTTTAGCACCATTGGCACATGGCGTCAGTCATCTTGCTAGGGGCGCGATGGTGGCACTTACTGACTGCTATTGGACAGCACCTGGATTTAGTGCATTTGCAGCCAGGTTTTGTGCTTCGTGTCTCACTTGTGCTCTGTACAATGTAGGGAGGCCTGTCCATGTTCCCCAAAAGCATTCTCCTAAGCCAGATTTCCCTTTCCAAAGAATTCAAATAGACTATATTCCGATGCCCAGAATAGGCACCTATGAGTTCGCTTTAGTTTGTATTGACATGTTCTCAAGCTGGCTAGAGTGCTGGCCAGTAGCCAAAGCAAAGCAAAAACAACAGCAAAGAAAATTTTGAATGAAATAGTTTGTAGATATGGAGTTCCTGAAACTATTGAGAGTGACAGAGGAACCCATTTTACTTGGGAAGTAATGAAAGAGGTAATGGGAGCCCTTCACATACAGCAAGCTTTCCATACACCTTATCATACACAAAGTAGTGGTAAAGTTGAGAGACTTAATGGAATTTTGAAAAACAGATGTGCAAAAATTAAAGCAGATACAGGAAAAGGATGGGTGGAAGCTTTGCCATTAGCCCTATATTCTGTACGAACTACCCCTAAACAACCACATGGGCTGTCCCCCTATGAGATTTTATTTGGAGGGCCACCCAAAACAGGGCTATATTTTCCCCAACAGTTGCAGGCTTCTCACTTTAGTCTGTTAGAATATGTTCAGATTTTGCAAAGAACTTTGAATAAAATACATGAAGGTGTTTATAAATCTATCCCTGACCCAGATTCTGTTTCAGGTATTCACAGAATCCAACCAGGTGACTGGGTGGTGGACAAGCGACACGTCAGGAAGCCACTAGAATCAAAATTTGATGGACCACATTTGGTGCTTTTGACAACCGGTTCCGCAGTCAAGTTGGAAGGAAAGCCCTCCCGGATTCACGTCAGTCACTGCAAGAAAATCCTGAAGTGATATCCTTTGAAAAAATTATGATGTTGTTCCTTTTATTTTTGTTGTTTGAGAGAACTGAGACATGGAAACATAACCCTTTCATCCAAATGTTAAAATTGTATGCAACCCATAGCAACGCTAGTGACTGCTGGGTGTGTTCTCACTTACATCCCCAAACAGGAACAATACCCATGATAGCAATGCCTCTCAAATTCACTGATCTAAACAGGACCAGAATAAATGGTTCATACATCGTCTCCACAGCTAATGAGCACAGATCAGTAACTGTTTCAAAACAGATAGACACTCCACAGATTTGTTTAAACATTACATGCCCGTTTAACACTAAATATACACGGTTGGGCAATTCAGATTGCACCGGAGCAAAGATTACAGTTTATGGAGGAAACCATGGTCAATATTATTATATCCCAGATCCAGAACTAAATAGAACCCTTTATAGTACAAATTGCTCACAGTTCCCAATATGTGAAAATATCGGTTACCTGAGATTCAATGTTATTGCTTCCATGTTTTTAGGCGCAGGCATACCGTCCATACGTAGAGGGTTATATTATATATGTGGAAATAAAGCTTACGCCTGGCTTCCTACTAATGTTACAGGTACATGTTTTATTGGGAAGTTAGCACCTGCTTTGGCTGTTCGTAAAGATACAGTGCGAGCAGATCAAAGTCCAGAATACCCTTTAGTGTTCAAAAGAGAGCTGTTCACTGAAGGCGACATGGCATGGTCATGGTTCCCTTCCTGGACAGGATGGGGAATTGAAGCAATGAAAAGAATAAATAATTACACTAGAATTGTAGATGAGATTATTAACCTTACTACCACTGATATAGGTTTATTAAATGAAGAAATGGCTCAGATTAAAAAAGTAGTATTAGAGCATAGATTAACGCCTTTTTTTTCTCACTGCAGCTCAAGGTGGGATGTGTAAGTTTTTTCGCACCGACTGTTGTATATACATTTCTGATAATGAGGACATTATTAAAGGACATCTTGGTAAGATAAGAGAACTACAGAATAAGGCCAGAGATATTGCTAAAGATGGATGGAATCCCTTTAAGGGTTTAGGAGGTTTTGGTGACTTTTTATATGGCATAGCAACATGGTTAAAGAAACTAGGCGCTTACATTGGGATGTTCCTATTTCTCATATTTGTTATTTACTTTCTCATCAGGCTGTGCCTCTGTGTGACTACCCGCTGTACTGACAAATGGTCCACCAGCCCTGATGAACCCATTATTGTGAGAAAGTTAGGAGAGAGCTGAACAGGACGCCATCTGTCTGCGCCAATGTAACAGGAGTTACCAGCAATCGGATGAATGTAACGCGGAGAAGAAGGGTGTCAAATAAACAAAAGGAGGGAAATGACATGGACATTCACTGTACTGTTCATTTAAGCACAAAAGACTCCATTTTTTTTTCGCTGCTGAAATGTGTTCTGTAACCTTCACCTAACACACAGAAACATCTCCTACTAAACACTCTCTACTCCCCCCTCCCTTCTCAATGTTTTACCAATGCAATTGTTCTATTCGCTAGCTTTTAATAATATATTTCTATTTGTTAGCTTTTAATAACATCTCACACCACCCCTTTCTTATCTATGTATAAAATAACATGTAATAATGCATTTTGACACTGAACGGACATTTTAAACAAAGTGATTGAGTCCTGTGAATCGGTTCCTGCAGCTGCAGTATTAACTTTGTTTTAGAGTCCCAATCAGAAATCAGTCATAACACTACAAATGGCCTAATAATGGTCAGAATAAAGGATTTAGAAATTTACGTCAATACAAAGCTAGAAATAACAAACACGATGAAAACATGTCTAATCTGTCTTCTTCTTCCCTTTCATCCAGTCAATCCACCATTTATCAAGATCTTTCCGGAGATCGACTTCCCAAGAAGAGGAAGGGAAACTCGGACACAGCCTCTTCTGATTCACAGCACCCTCACTCTGGCACTCCTCTACCACCTTGCGCACAGCCGTCTATTTCCAAACAGGCACTGGCACGTCCTGTCACTATATTTCAACAATCCTCTTTATCTCTTCCTCGCAGATCTTCTGTTTCTGCTCTTACCCCCACTTTGGTCAAATCCAGCACTACCAATGTCACATCCGTTTCAGGTCATTCCACAGTAAGTAACTTGGATAACATCATTATCTCACCTTCTGGCACCTCTATACCGACTGATCTCCATCTGGCCCCAATTTTTTTAGGGAAAGAACCTTCTCCGGGATCAATATAAATGGTGATTTATCTTTAAACCATGACAATTGCGAAAACTCTGAATTTTCCATAATTAACTTGTCTTGCTACTCTCTAACTGACTCTGAAAAAGAGGTCTTAAAATTGGGTTTGTCTTTCTGCCCTGATGCTGATGTAGACAAATTCGAAGACGTACATTTATTCACCCGTAGGCTATTATTCAAAATTATTTTTGACAAACCCAGTGATGAATCTCCCACAGGTCCTCCTAATTTTTTATTAAAAGATAATATAGCCGAACATCAGGCTATACAAGATTTGATGGATTTATGGGAGGAGGGACATGACACCTTGGATGACCCTGGGCCTATTGAGCCTATGGGTTTATCCATAGCTGCCATGTCCTTTCCCCCTCCATCAACTTATAAACCAAAATCAACATTATTCCCGCTGTTGAACTCAAATCCCAATATTTGGGCCTTCACTGAACAGGTTTGTAAAACTATAGAACAATGCTCATTCACTTCTAATAAATCCTCTAATCTAACTAAGCAGCAAAGAGATGCACTCAAATCCCTACAAACTAACTCTGATATAATGATCAAGCCAGCCGACAAGGGTGGGAACTTGGTCATTATGAATATCCCACAATATATTGACATGTGTCAAAATATTTAAAAAAATCGGGAATGGTACCGGCCCATCTCTACCACAGTAATTTCCAATTTTGATGCCAAATATCATCGTATAATGTTTAAAGCCTATAAATCAGCTATCATTGATAAAGATACGTGGGATTTTCTTAATATCAAAGATCCAAAAATCCCGACATTTTATGCACTTCCTAAAGTTCACAAATCCTTGACTGAACCTCCTGGATGACCGATTATCTCCAGCTGTCAGAGTCTCACAAAAATCCTAGTTCTCTAATTGACAATTATTTGCATCCTCATGTTACTTCCCTCTTTTCGTATATCAAAGACACCATTGATCTGTTAAGAACCATTGAAGACATATCCTTACCATCCAGTTCGTGGCTTGTATCAATTGACGTTGAATGCTTGTACAACGCAATCCCACACCACAAAGGGGTTGAGGTTGTGAGATCATATCTAAACCAAAGAGGCCCACTTTTCACTAAATACAGTGACTTTGTGATTGAACTTTTAGATTATGTCTTAAGACACAATGTCTTCCAGTTTGACCAAACCCACTACCTCCAGGTACAGGGGGTTGCGATGGGGACCAAATGTGCACCATCATATGCTAACCTGTACCTGGGGGGGTGGGAAAAGGACACCTTTGCACGTGATGACCTGGCCCACTTCTTGACCACATTGTAGCATGGTACAGATACATAGATAACGTTTAGATTTTTTGGTCTGGAACTGAACTTGAACTTAAAGAGGAGGGCCGGTTACAAAAAAAAATTAAAAGTCAGCAGCTGCAAACACTGTAGCTGTTGACTTAATAAGCCGACTTACCTGTCCAGGGCGCCCGTGATGTCGGCCACCCATCTCTCGGGTCCCGGCACTGCCATTCTATGTAAGGGAAACAGGCAGTGGAGCCCTGCGGCTTCACTGCCTGTTTCCTACTGCGCATGCGCGAGTCGTGCAGCGCTTTGTGAATGGGACGCGCTGTGTTCTGGGACACACAGTTCCCAGAACACAACGTGACCCATTACCCAGAAGACGCCGCATGGAGGAGAGAAGAAAGAAGATCTCCGCGGAAGAGGAAGAGGCAGATTAGGATGATGTGCCTAGCAACAGGCATTTCTGGTAAGTAAAAAAAAATTTTTTTTTTCATTTTTTTAATGATTTTTTTCTAATTTTTAATGTATTTTTTTTTCAGGGTGGCCCTCCACTTTAAACATTTTTTTTCATTTAATTTCTATTAATGACTTCAATCTCCATTTTATGCTTAAATACAGTAGAGAAGAAGTTGAGTTCCTTGACCTAAAGATAAAAATTAATCCTGATGGTACTCTTGTCTCCTCACTTTTTAGAAAACCAACAGCCAGGAATACAATATTGCATGCAAAAAGTTTTCATCCCGAACCATTAGTACAAAGCATCCCGCATAGCCAATATTTAAGAATAAAACACAATTACAGTAATGAAACTGACTATCGGACAGCAGCCAGGGATCTATATAATAGACTCAAGGCCCGAGGGTATAGCCATACCTGCTTAAAGAGAGCATATAATAAAGCGAAGGCTAAAAATAGGAACACCTTAATTTTTCCATCTAAATTACACGAAGGGAGGAATACTGTTCAAATTAATAACAAGATATTCCGACCAACACAACAGTTTTAGGGATATTCTATATAGATTTTGGCCTCTCTTATTGGCAGATCCTACGATCAATAAACATATTAAAAACCATCCTGAAATAACCTACAGACGAGCACCATCACTAAAGGACCGTTTAGTTCGCAGCCACTTTTCTAATCCTGAAATTACCACCAATTTGAAAAAATCTGGAACTTATCCTTGCGGACACTGTGATATGTGCCCGTATATGATGAATTTATCCAAATTTAGCTTGCCCAATGGTAAGTGGCACCTGTCTAAATCCCACGTGACTTGCTCCACACCGGGCATTGTTTACTTGGTACGATGCCTCTGTGGGGGATTCTACGTGGCAAAAACAAAAAGACCTTTTTCTGTTCGTATGAGGGATCATATTAAACCCATATTAAATAAAAAGATGGTTACGGCTGTCAGCAGACTTGTTGGCATTTACCATGCCTTTGATCCAGAAGTTGTTCGGTTCTTTGCCCTAGATCACGCTCCATTTTCCTCGAGAGGAGGCGGTGTCGACAAAACACTGCTTCAGCTCGAGGCAAGATGGATATTTAACTTGAAGGCAACTTGTTTTCCAGGCTTTAATGAAAGCCTGAGTTATAGATTGTTTCTTTAACCACTTGCTTACTGGGCACTTAAACCCCCCTCAGTCCCAGACCAATTTTCAGTTTTCAGCGCTGATGCACTTTGAATGACAATTGCGCAGGCATACAACACTGTACCCAAATGAAATTTTTATCATTTTTTTTCCCACAAATAGAGCTTTCTTTTGGTGGTATTTAATCACAGCTGGGAGTTTTATTTTTTGCTAAACAAACAAAAAAAGATGCAAAAAAAATAAATAAAAAAAAATCATGTTTAATAGTTTGTTATAAAATTTTGCAAACAGGCCATTTTTCTCCTTCATTGAAGTGCGCTGATGAGGCGGCACTGATAGGCTGCACTGGTGGGCACTGATAGGCTGCACTGGTGGGCACTGATAGGCTGCACTGGTGGCACTGATAGGCATAGTTAAGGTGGCACTAATAGGCACAGATAAGGCGGCACCGATGGGCACAGATAAGGCGGCACTGATGGGCAAAGACGGGCACAGATAAGATGGCACGGATGGGTGGCACAGATGGGTGGCACGGATGGGTGGCACGGATGGGCACTGATAGGTACCACTGATAGATGGGACTGATGGGCACTGATAGGTGGCACTGATAGGTGGCTCTGATAAGTGGCACTGCTGGGCACTGATGGGCGACACTGATGGGCACTGATGGGCGGCACTGCTGGGCACGGATATGTGGCACTGGGGTGCAGCACCTTTGTTGAGGCAGACTGTGGGCACTGCTGGGTGGCACTGTGGACACTGCCTGGTGGCACTGTGGGCACTGCTGGGTGGCACTATGGGCACTGCTGGGTGGCACTGACAGGGGGGACACATTTTTTATTTAGGCAGGCAAAGCAGGGGGCAGGTGGGCACTGACAGGGGGCAGGTGGGCACTGGCAGGGCTGGCCATGATCGGGACTAATGTCCCGATCACGGCCGCCGGTGATCAGCTTTTTTTTTTTTCTCCTCGCGCTGTCAGCGTGAGGAGGAATAATAGCCGATTACCGGCTCCGTTATATCACATGATCAGCTGTCATTGGCTGACAGCTGATCACGTGATAAGGGGTCGGGATCGACCCCTTGCACGGATCGGTGATCAGGCGAGTCTCGTAGACTCGCCGATCACAGAGTGCGCCGCGCGCGCCCCTCAGGGGGCGCGCAGGCCGCTCGTGCACGGGACTACGTCAATAGACGTAGTCCCGGAGTAGGAGATCCGCACTGTAGCCGTCATTCGGCTATAGCACGGATCTCAAGTGGTTAAACTTTAAATAATTGAGTGCCTATCTATCCTTTGTAGCCCGTCTGACTGCCTGGGATGGGGAAGGGAGGGAGGGGAGGTTGGATACAGTTATGGGTGTTTTCTTCTTTTTTTTTTCTCAATTTTGTATATTGATTATAAATACAATTAATTTGAATCTAAATTAAATTAATTAAATCAATTAGTTTATTTTGTTGTATAGTGTATGCCTTTTTATGTATTTTATTTTAATTCTCCACACCTCAAGCTTCTGGCAGTCTGTCCCAGGACCGCAGCCATTTAGGTCCCTGTCTGGGTCGTGGGTTCATTGCCCCTGGGTGCGCTACCCCCTTCTCTTTCCACTCCGTTCAGTAGCCCTGGTTGGTGTGCAATTTTCCCTTGTCTTTCAGTGGGCAAATATTGGCGTTTCTTTGGGAGGTCATACGGACACCCAGGGCGCTTTCGATTGGGAGTATTCCCATTGAAGCGCCCGTTGTTACGGGACGGCGCTTTGGTGGGTGCCCGTGGAGGAGATTGAATGGGGGTGAGATCGTATGGCTTATGCTGGTTTCATTCCAGCTAGACATTGCCCATGTACTCAGTGATTGGCGATCACTGGATTACGTAAGGCTCATTGCTAGTTCAATGGCCTTAATGGTAACGTAGTCCATCTCTCTTCCCCTTCCTCCTGGACATGCGCAGTGCCGTCTGGAGTGTCCGCATCGAGCCAGTGACATCAGACGCCAGCTCGATGGACGGGAGTATGTAAGGCTGGCTCCATTCAGCGGGAACTATTGGCGGAAACACTGTGCCTGCTTTAGATGCTACAGAACGTTGTGCGAAAGTCCATACTTTCAGATATTATTTGTCCTATATTTTAGCTTAATGATATCTCTCATATATTAAAGTGGACTATTTTTTACACATTTTTAGGCACCTAATGATTGAGCTTTTAGCTTGTGGGTGTAAGTGTGCACTGTTTTAGCAGTACATCGCAATCTGGGTGCATTTAGTCTTTATTAGCATATCGGCTTACCACTCCATTCTCAGCCAGACATCACACTCTGCACTAGTAAGTATTGCCTTGACAAATTACTTCATCTTGATACCATTTGTCTCTTTTATTTAAGTTTGTGTGCATACGGTTCACACTATACAGTTTGTAATTTATCCATTCTCAATTTTCAAACATTAACTGTACCCAAGTTTTTTCATGGAGGCCCCCTGCCCCCTTTCTTATATTAGAAGATATTCTTAATTAATAACGAAATGCATGCACCTAGCTTGATTAATAAGAGAATAGATTTTGTATTTTAGTAAGTGTATCTAGTGTCCCTTTTTTTATTACTGTCCAGACTGGCTCCCATCTATGCCCTCCTGAGCCATTTGCCCAGCTGCTGAACTTGTGGTTCTGCACACTTTTTATTACATCAAGACTGTTGCTCCTGCATGAGACGGTGGATTTGGAGGGAGGGTAAGCACCCTTTTGAAGCTCTAGGTGTGGAGGTTACAGTAATGTGTCATACCAATATTGTGTGCACTAATTGCATTTTATTATCAATGTATTGACTGTAATTAATTTTTGTTTCTGTTGTTATCTGTTATTAGCTTGTATATCCCCTGAAGAAGCTATTGCGAAACATGTCGGGATAGTCAATTACAAGCACTTCAATCTTTCTGTTATGTGGGCCAGTCATTATCTGTAACTTTTGTATATGTAGATATCCACGAAACACATGATATGTGTTAATTTTAATACATGAGAATAAAATAATTGCTTTTATGTATTGCTTTTTCTCTGTTGTTCTATTCTAATCAATTAAGCACCTAAAAAATCCCCTCTTTCCTTGGTTCTTCCATTATTCAAAATATTGATCATACAGAGATTTGGACATAACTTCCTATCAACCCGCATATTAAACCAGTTAAAATAATCCTAAACAATTACAAAATAAAATCTTAAAAATATATTTTAAAATTATATTTTAAAAGGCTTGATGCACCAGCACACATCTCCTGTGCCTCAGCGTGACCCCACCAGTCACACAGGGCAGACACGCTGATCAGCACAACTAATGATAATAAGAAAGCTGAATGATTAACCAGAGGGAACCCGATATAACAATACTCATGCAAAAATCAAATTATATGCATATAACCCAAAATGAATTACTTCAAAGTGTCATAACCAAATTTACACATACATTAAAAATACCCCTCAAAAGCCTATTTTACCGCTACAGTGTAACATTAGTCTGAGTGATACCATCGCTGCAGCCTAATGCCACGTACACACGATCGGAATTCTCGTCGTAAAAAGCTCTGATGGTTTTCCAGACGGAATTCTGACGGAATTCGGTTCAAGCTACCTTGCCTACACACGGTCACATCAAATTCTGATCATTTATAACGCGGTGACGTACAACACGTACGACGTGACTAGAAAAAGGAAGTTCAATAGTCAGTAGCTAATAGCTTCTGTCTTGTAGTTGAATCTGAGCATGCAGGATTTTTGGCATGTCGGAATTGCATACACACGATCGGAATTACCGATAGAAAGTTTTTCCATCGGGAAAATTGAGAACATGCTATCAATTTTTGGCTGGCGGAAATTCGGACGGCTAAATTCCGATGGAGCATACACACGGTCACATTTTCGGATGAAAAGCTCTCATCTGTCTTTTTCTGGCCGGAATTCCGACCCTGTGTACGCGGTATAACACTGCAGCGAATTATATCAACCTATAACTGTATAGACAATTAATCACATCCCATAACTAACTAATTATATATATATAAATCCATATAAACATATATATAAAAAAATTAATAAATTGATTACACCGTGATTAAACATAATTCCTTAAACATAATCCCAAATATAACTAATATAAATTATAATAAATACAAAAAAAATTGCTTATTTAAATATATATGAATATATAAAAATATTAAAGTATTATAAAAGGAAAATAATACACAATCTATATATAAGGTAAAAAAATTAATAATTCCTGATGAAGCAATTCAAATCAACTTCTATGTTCTTTCCCCTTGGGGACAAACATTTCATTAAAAAAATCCATCGAGTCTCCCTTTGGCATAAATCCCTGACTCGATTGGAGCCCGCCATGAGGAATGAACACAGTCGATCCCACAGAATTGGAGTAAACTTGGATCCTGGCCATGATGTTCTTCAAAGTGCAACGACACACTGTGGTCCTTGAACCCCTTCGTAATGTTTGCTAAATGTTCAGAGATGCGCACCCTAAGAAGTAGCTTGGTGCACCCCACGTAAAACAACCCACAGGAGCACCATAACAAATAGACCACATGTGTCATATTGCACGTAATAAATTCCTATAGCCAAACACGTCAGTGTGAGGCATAAACAGTTGTGTGTAAAGATTATTAATCGGGGAAGCTGTGTATTTGCCTCTGACTGACACCTGAAGATCTGTCACTCTTCATCCCTGTGAAAAGAGGGTTTAAGCGTCTTTAGCCAAACACGGCAGTGTGAGGCATAAACAGCTGGTGAGTGTGTGCACATAAGGGAATTGAAGTCACAGTTACGGCGGTGTGGTGGAGGAGTGTTCCTGGAAGTCTTTATGAATTATAATTCTAATTGATTCACTGTTCACTATCTAATGAATGTTGGACTTTTTGTGTTTAAAAACTGGACACTTTTTTTTTTCATTCATATAATTTGTTGCAACTATTCACTTCACATGGTGTTGCTATTATAGTTTAAAGTGGTAACAATTAATGTTATTTATGTTATGTGTATACTTTATTGGATACATTTGAGTTGAGAGTGTGTATTATTAGCATATTCACTGAGTATTTAGCGCCACTCATTCTACACTGCTTGGTAGGATTTTTGCACTGAACTTATTCTGTCTGGAGAAGAGACGCTTGCTTGAGAGGGGATATGATTTCAATATACAAATACTGGTGACCACATAATAGGGATAAAACTTTTTTGCAGAAGGGAGTTTAACAAGACTCGTGGCCACTCATTAAATTTAGAAGAAAAGAGGTTTAACCTTAAACTACGCAGAGGGTTCTTTACTGTAAGAGTGGCAAGGATGTGGAATTCCCTTCCACAGGCGGTGGTCTCAGAGGAAAGCATCAATAGTTTCAAGAAACTATTAGATAAGCACCTGAATGACCGCAACATACGGGGATATACAATGTAATACTGACATATAATCACACACATGGGTTGGATTTGATGGACTTGTATCTTTTTCAACCTCACCTACTATGTAACTATGAAAAAAAGGAAGAAAACTCCCCCAGGTGGGGTTTTTTGGCAGCAAACACAAACAAATAAGGTGAATAACCCTTCTATAGATATAATAATTTATTAAGATGAGAGAAAAAAAAACTTCATAACATAATAGTTAAAACATGAGCTCCAGTAGGAATTGTATAATAAAAAATAGTAAAAATATACGCGGATACAATGTAACAGTCAATTATGTCCTATCAACACTGTACAATTACATATAAGAAATGTCCAATCCAATCCAAAGACATGCAGGTAGGTTAATTGGCTTCTGTCTAAAATTGGCCCTAGTATATTAATTAGGGACCTTGGATTGTAGGCTCTTTGAGGGTAGGGACCGATGTGAGTGTGCAGGGGTGATTGTAGACACTCACTCAGGTTGAACTGGATGGACTGGTGTCTTTATTCAACCTTACTAACTATGAAACTATGAAATGTACAGTGCTTGGAATACTGACGCGTTTCAACCCTCGCTGGAGTCTTCTTAAGAGAAAGAAATGTCTGTAGGGAAGTATATAGCAATTATTCCTCATGCATACTATAAATATGTTAAATGACATACGGTACATGTGAATGGTATAGTTACTCCATCCACTGTATCCACAAAGATTACAGATTTAGTTGTTATTCCCACATGGAAAGTTTTTTTGTTTAAAAGAAAAAACCCCTTGGTTGCAGACTCGGGGTCCTGAGGCACTTCACAGGTATCGCAGACTGGGGACAGGATTGCGCCCACCAATACAGCTTACAAGAGGTCACGCTTTAAGTAGCCCCACCCTCCTACCAAACCAGAGAGAGGGGGGGACACCCACCCCCACCCTGACTGCAGGTGAAGGCGTGCAGCACCTACGGCAGGAATTCTGATTCTTTATATATGTATATGTGTATCCACCACTGTGAGGGTCCCACCAGTGGGTCATCACATTGCATGCTTCCACGTGCTTGACCACCGCAGGGGGTATATAACCCTACGTTTACTAAAATCTGAATTCCTGCCGTAGGTGCTGCACGCCTTCACCTGCAGTCAGGGTGGGTGTCCCCCCTCTCCCCCTCTCCCCCTCAGGACCCCGAGTCTGCAACCAAGGGGTTTTTTCTTTTAAACAAAAAAACTTTCCATGTGGGAATAACAACTAAATCTGTCATCTTTGTGGATACAGTGGATGGGGTAACTATACCAATCACATGTACCGTATGTCATTTAACATATTTATAGTATGCATGAGGAATAATTGCTATATACTTCCCCCACAGACATTTCTTTCTCTGAAGAAGATCCCAGCAAGGGTTGAAACGCGTCAGTTTCCCAGAACTGTACATTTCTTATATGTAATTGTACAGTGTTGATAGGACATAATTGACTGTTACATTGTATCCGCGTATATTTTTTCTATTTTTTATTATACAATTCCTACTGGAGCTCATGTTTTAATTATTATGTTATGAAGTTTTTTTTCTCATTTCTTAATAAATTATTATATCTATAGAGGTTATTCACCTTATTTCTTTGTGTTTGCTGCCAAAAAACCCCACCTGGGGGAGTTTTTCTTCCTTTTTTTCGATGTATATCGGGGTGAGCAGCGCTCTTTGAACCCTGGTGGGTATGTGTCCTGTCCTTTACTATGTAACTATGTAACTTATACTGATATGAATGTATTTTATTTCACATGCTGACTATGATATAATATTATTAATGAAACATGAATATTCTTTTTAAACCTATATCTACTTGTTACAATGACTGCAAGTCATCTGTATTTTCTGCCAATCTGTTAATAAATAGCAGCTAATAATGCTGACTGTAGTGGTGGCAGATTAATTCATTATGCACTTAAGTTTACGCCAGGGTGAAGGAACAGCATTAAATGCAGTTGTTAGTGCTCTAACGTGATCTGAAGAGCTGGTATAAAAATGAATGAAAACACCATATGCCTGGTAAATGAGATTAAATGCAAAATCGCTCTCCATCTAGAACAAGATCTTCCTTTAGGAAAATGTTTGGAGTACATGATAGCATGGGAATAATTTTCTAATAAAACTCGTAGGCACTTGTATGATCAGAAAAGACACTTGTTGTAATCTCATACATAATTCAACGATCAGTAGAAAATAGAACAATACTCCAAGGTACATTTTCATAGCTAACCACTTGCTCAGTTTTCTACTCCAAAACAAACAGCACAAGAACAAGAAATCTCTGGTGTGAACAACTTTTTTTTCCTACCGTAACTTGTAAATGGGTTAAGCACATCCATCAGATGAGACATAGTTTTATTCTTATTAGGGAAGAAAAAGTGACTGAACTAAATGAATAGAACAAAAGATAAATATACAGCGTGTCCCAAAAGTAAGTACACCCCTCACATTTTTGTAAATATTTTATTATATCTTTTCATGTGACAACACTGAAGAAATGACATTTTGCTACAATGTAAAGTAGTGAGTGTACAGCTTGTATAACAGTGTAAATTTGCTGTCCCCTCAAAATAACTAAATACACAGCCATTAATGTCTAAATCACTGGCAACAAAAGTGAGTACACCCCTAAGTGAAAATGTCCAATTTGGGCCCAATTAGCTGTTTTGCCTCCTTGGTCATGTGACTAGTTAGTGTTACACGGTCTCTAGTGTGAATGGGGAGCGGGTGTATTAAATTTTGTGTTATAAATCTCACTCTCTCATACTGGTCATTGGAAGTTCAACATGGCACCTCATGGCAAAGAACTCTCTCAGGATCAGAACAAAAGAATTGATGCTCTACATAAAGATGGCCTAGGCTATAAGAAGATTGCCAAGACCCTGAAACTGAGCTCCAGCATAGTGGCCAAGACCATACAGCAGTTTAACAGACCAGGTTCCACTCAGAACAGGCCTCGCCCTGGTCGACCAAAGAGGTTGAGTGCAAGTGCTCAGAATCAAATCCAGAGGTTGTCTATGGGAAATAGATGTATGAGTGCTGCCAGCAATGCTGCAGAGGTTGAAGGGGTGGGGGGTCCGCCTGTCAGTGCTCAGATCATATGGTGTGAGTGAGAGTGAAAATGCTCTCCCCCTCCCTCCCTCTTTACCCTCCCTGCAAACAATGTCCCTATGGACGGACGGACACTGGAGCTGGAGCCGTCTGTGAGATACAGCCTATGGTAGGCACATAGTGGCAGGACATGCTGACATGCTGAGAGTGGTGGCGGAGATCAGCATATCCTCTTTTCCCTCTGCTATCATCTGAGGAGCGGAGGACGGCGGTGGCGGGGGGAAGTCAGCAGCGGTGAGAGTGGATGGCGGGGATGTGAGAGGTCCCCCCCCCCCGTTTTGTTCTGAAATTCCAAATACAGCACTGTATCCTGGATGGGAGACAAAGTGTGGAGAGCTCACTCCCCTACTCACTGGAATGCCTCTGACTGCAGCTCGGTGGCTTGGTGAGATAAGATTAATCTACTTTTGAGGGAAGGAGGCAGTAAAGAGATAGTCTCACCCTTCTTAATGTTTTTTATAACAAAAGCTGGTGTAATCCAGAAAGCCGAACTGTGAGGTGCATTGTTTTTTGCATATGGACAGACGGGATTGATTGTGATTGAACCCAGCTAGGTTCTGACAGAAAAATAAACACTCAGTCTTAGCCTGAAATAAGCACTAAAGCACTATTGCAAAAATCACTGAGGAGAAATTTGTTTTATACTGGATTTTTTTTGACTGTTGGTGTTGGAGCCCTATTAGGTGCTGACAGAAGAAAATATAATTTAGCTCCTTGTGAATTAAGCAAAAAATCACTTTTTTAAAACATTGTGAAGGGTAACCCCAGAAAGCTGAACTGTGAGGTGTCATTTAAAAAAATTTTTTTTTTACACTGGCTGGTTGGATTGATGGTGCTGGAACCCCAGATAAGGGGCTGATAGAAAATTGTTATTTAGACTACCCTGAATTAAACACTAAACCATCACTGCAAAAACAATGTGAGGGGCGGATAATAAGTTAACTGCACCTTAGAGATTGGTCTCATTAAGTGAGGATTGTTGATGCTTGCTGAGCATATGGTTTATTTTCTGATACTCCATGTATAGTCTATATACTAGGGGGGGGGGAGAGAAAAAAATTGATTTTTTTTTTTACTAGGAGCACCTGTATTATTAATTTTTGTACAGGCTCTTGATGTTCCCTTCAAGCTTTTTTTCTCTTCTTTGCCCTATCAGTGTTATCCCTCCCCTTCTTTGATTATATAGGTAAATAGAATGACTAAAAAAAAGGGAGAAGAACATCCGTTACAGGAGATTACCGGCACCTCAGTGACACGGGCCGCAGAGGAAAAAGGGGCCCAGGGAAGGGGCCCAGGGAAATTTGCTCATACCCAGGAATATCACCCAATAAAGGGGGTACACAACCGAGTATAAAAGTCCAAAACTGACCCCCCCAGGATAGAAAAAGCCAAGGCCAGGGACAGAAGGACGTTATACCAACTGGCAGCAAGATGGCAGGTTGCCAAGGAGCTGAGGGGGCATCCTCGGTGCCCCCTACCATTGAGACTGTCTCTTATAATAATGCAGCAGTTTTAGGGGAAGAGCTAACTTTAAAGGATTTACTCACTGCTGTAAACGCATGAACTCATTGAACAGTCTAAGCGTAGAAATAGGGGGTATCAAGGAGGAATTGCTCTTAATGGGCCAGGAGGTGAAAAAGATAGGGGAAAGGACTAAAGTCGTAGAGGAACGGCTGAGTATAGTGGAGGATGAACGTTTTCCCTTAAAAAACTAAATAAAAGAGATGAGAGTATGCATGGAGTTGCAGGCCTTAAAGTTGGATGAACTTGAAAATAGGGCACGTCAAAGCAATGTAAGGGTTGTGGGATTCCCTGAAATGTGTGAAGGCCCTCACTCGGTTGAATTTTTTGAAAAGTGGATCAGGAAAACGTTTGGGGAAAATATTTTTTCTGCCTCATTTTCAATAGAAAGAGCCCATCGGGTACCTGCTAGAGCACCCCCATCTGGTGGACATCCTTGGTCATTTCTTTTGAAACTATTAAACTATAAGGATAAAGAAACCTTACTTCAAAAAGCCAGAGAGATGGGGAACATCCTATTTAATGGTACTAGGATATAATTTTACCCAGACTACTCTCCAATAGCGCTGAAGCGCAGCACAGAATTTCTTGGGATTAAACGCACCCTTCAGAAACAAAACATTAAATATGGCCTACTATATACAGCATGCCTGCGAGTAACTTTAGCTGAAGGTGCATATTTTTTTGATACATCAACCGATGTGGCAAGATGGTTCGAAGAATACCAAAAGAACTCATAGAACTGCCATGCCATTAGCATAAAGAGGGATGAACATGTGGGTGGTGGGGGGAGGAGGGGTGTATTGAAAGTTTATTGAAGAGATGTATCCTGCAAGCGGTAGTTGTGGGTGGATGTTTTTGACGGGTTTGTTGGTGTTGGGGGAGGGAGGGGGTGGATTAATGATAAAATGAAATTACATACAACACATGGTGGTATGAGCGGGTGAAATGGGGAGGAGAAAGAGGATTGGTCACGCATAAAACCCCTGGGGGTAGCCAAGATAGGCAGGTATTAGAGGGGGGGAGGGGGGGAAGTGTAGAAGGATGGGGAGGGAGATAGGAGAAGATGGGGGAAGGGGATCGGAATGGGGGGGAGCACATGTTTCACGTGGTTTATATAAAAAGTCACATGCAAAAGAATGAAGTGGATATAAGGATAATGCACAAAGACACAGAAAAAATTTGGAATGGGCTAACACAAAATAGTTTATTTATAATAATACACTATCTCAAAAAACAAGCATTGGTAAAGGACACAAAAATGAATATAGAAAAGGAGCAAAAGTATAACATAACATGGTGTGTATACCTAATAACCAAAGGGCATAGTCTTCCCAGCCCAGCTTATTGCTCTCCAGCCTCCCAGGTACAATATAGAAACACCTTTGATACACCCTAATATTCTGACTATAGCTTCTTGGAATGTCAGGGGGCTTAGCAATTCGGTTAAAAAAATAGCAGTACTCTCTATACATGAGAAAGGGAGGGTGGATATTGCCTGTTTACAGGAGATCCATTTAACTAGAGATACCAATACAGGTCTTTATGGGACTAGATATTGGTCTCAATATTATGTGGTTTATTCCTCATACTCCCGAAGGGTGAGCATATTGGTAAGAACAGGGGTGCGTTTTGGTCGTCAGGACAGCAAAGTAGACACTGATGGGCGACATCCGTTTTTACACTGTCAGATAGAAAATCAACCTTATATGATTGCCAATCTGTATATTCCTCCTCCTTTTAAAATGGAGGTTTTATACAGATTGGCAGAATTTTTGCAAGAAAAAGAAGGTATACCTGTTATCGTGAAAAAAGGGGAGGGTGGGGTTTGCGCTATGGAGACAGTGATTAGAAATGAGAAAAAAAAAAAAAAACTAAATCGCTTAAAAGGGAAGCTGCCACTACCAAAAAACGTCCCAACTGAATGAGTAGGGAAAAACTGTGGGAAAATAAAGAGGTAGTTGCGGCGCTCTCCTATACTGGTGGAATAAATCGCTTGCTAGTCATAGATGAAAATCGCATGAAAAATTCGCATGTGAACTGGGTTACCGCTATTCTACCTTCTCAAGTGTTAGTGTTGCTGAATCACAATAAAAACAATATTGATACAAATTCTTTAGAAATCAATAAAAAACGTATATGACAGTAAAATCAACATAATAGAAAAATGACGTAAACAACTGCTGTGCAAAAAAGTGCTGACGTGCAACAGTGTGAATTAATGCTTCTACCCCTTGACTAGCTTACATTTATTTTACATAAACAAAACTTTCTTTTAAAGTGCTTCAAACTAACACTTGAGAAGGTAGAATAGCGGTAACCCAGTTCACATGTAATTTTTTCATGCGTTTTTCATCTATGACTAGCAAGCGATTTATTCCACCAGTATAGGAGAGCGCCGCAACTACCTCTTTATTTTCATACCTGTTATCGTGATTGGGGACTTCAATAAAAGCAAAGATAGATTTCTGCCTGGGAAACAACTGGATGGGGTGAGGGAGGGACAGCTGACTCAATTCTTGGAAGAGATGGGAATGTGTGACATTTGGAGAACCCGTAATCCGGATCGGTACCAGTATTCCTGTTTTTCCAGCACACATGCAACTCTATCAAGAATTGATATGGCATTTGGAAATGTAACAGTTGATCAGAAGTATAGAGTATGCAACCAGGGGAGTATCGGACCATTCACCTTTAAGCCCTTGTACACACGGTCGGACATTCCTATGGACAATGTCCGATCGGACCATGTTGTTGGATAATCCGACAGTGTGTGGGCTCCATCGGACGGTTTCCGTCGGAGTATCCGATGGACCAAGTTTTCCAGTTGGGCTATAAAATTTTCCGACAACATGATCCGATCAGACTTTGTCCGATCATGTGTAGAGAATTCTGATCGGACAAAGTGCCACGCATGCTCAGATCAAATTCCTAGACCAAAGCTATTGGCTACTAGCCTGAACGTAGTCCCGTCCTAACGAATTAACGTCATCACGTTAAGTACGATCGGATTTTCTGACAACTTTGTCCGACTGTGTGTATGCAACAGTTTCGGACAAAATCTGACCATGTGTACAAGGGCTAATAGTTAGGACCCAGCTCGCGGGCCAAAAACCCATGAGAGAATGGAGTATAAGTCCATTCTGGCTGGAACTAATGGGAGAACCAGGAGAGAAGACATTGAAATTAAAGGCATTTGTAACAATAAATGAGGGCTCTACTATTGCCAGGATTATATGGGATACTCTTAAGGCCTTTCTAAGGGGATTAATAATACAGCAGGTTGCAAAGATCAAAAGGAACTCCAGGGAATGGGAGGATAAGGCTGGGAAGGAAGTTATAGAATTTGAAAAACAATATGTAGAAGATCCAATTCCAGAGAAACAAGATAGGTGGCTGAAAAGTCAACAAAAGTATAAAAACATTGTTACTAGGAAAGCTGAAAATAAACGGATTTTCCAGAGCCAATCTGCTTTCGCCGAGGGTGAGGGTGCAGGGCGCATGCTCTCCCGGCTGGTGAAGACAAATAACACCCCTTCAGTGATTGCAGCAATTAGGACTCCTGAGGGGACGATTACCTCTTGGACTCTTGAAATTCTGGATACTTTTACACAGTACTATACAAAGTTATATAAAGCCAGAGCAGGAGAAAGGATGAGAGAGATGGATCTTTTCTTTGCTCTCTCTGAACAGGAAAAAAGTTAGATTCCCCTATAACCCTGGAGGAACTAAATTCTGCTGTTGCCGGGATGGCAAATCAGAAGTCCCCCGGTCCTGATGGTCTACCCACTGAAATCTATAGGCGATACAGTGAGGTAATGCTCCCAGAAATGCTTAAGATGTTAGAAGAAGTGGCTGCAGGGGGGAAGTTGCCTACCTCAATGTCAGAGGCTACAATTATAGTCCTGCCAAAAGAGGGGAAAGACCCACTAGAGACTTCTTCCTACAGACCAATATCATTAATATGCACGGACGCTAAAATACTGGCAAGAGTATTGGTGGCCAGATTGAACAAGTATATACAAAATATTATACAGCCGGATCAATCAGTGTTCATCCTTAACAGAGCTATTAATATAAGGCGAGTATATCTTAACCTCCAGACCCCGACGCAAGGTGGGGAATGCAAGCTGTGGTCACCTTGGATGCTGCTAAGGCATTTGACAGCCTTGAGTGGAGCTACCTGTGGCAGGTTCTGGAGGTTTTTGGGTGTGGAACTAATTTTGTGAGGTGGATAAAGGCCCTCTATACTACTCCAAGTGAGAGGATAAGGATTAATAACAGCTATTCTGACCCGATACCACTTGAGAGGGGAACACGACAGGGATGTCCCCTATCACCCCTGCTGTTCGCATTGGCAATAGAACCATTAGCAATTGTGATTAGAGCAGCAGGGGGGATAGAGGGATTTAAAATAGAGTCAGGTGATGAAAGGATCGCACTATGTGGGCGACATTTTGTTATTTCTAGGAGATATGGATTTGTCTCTTGCTACAGCTATGAGTATTGTAGAAGATTTCGGACAATTCTCAGGCTTATCAATTAATTGGGAGAAATTTGCCTTGATGCCGGTTGACACAATACAGACCGCACCACCTTTGGTAATGGTTCGCTAATTTCCCCCCCTTGGTGCTTAGGTTTAGACGTAAGTGCAATATCTGGAGCCGCCTCCCCCTGTCATCCGCTGGTAGAATTAACTTGATTAAGATGATCTGGATGCCGTAATTGCTGTACCAGTTACACAATTCCCCAGTCTGGATTAGGATGGACTTGTTTAAGGAAATGTAAACCTTGTTTAAGGAATTAATCTGGAAGAAGGGACAGGTGCGAATAGGCTTACAGATATTGCAGTTACCTATAAAAGAAGGGGGAGCGGTGGTTCCACACCCACGCAGCTCTTTTGGCTGTCCAGTTGCAACATCTGAGGGGAGGTAGTATTGCAGAGGACAGGAATGCAAATATATGATTGATGCTGCAAGGAACCTTGCACAGTGATTTGGTAGAGCCTTTGGAGGCAGACTCCTTTTCTCCTGGACTTCCTACATTAAAATTGATGGTTAAGGTATGGCAGGCAGGGGCATCTTTAATATTGATTGGACCCTGGGCAAAAATTGCAATTTCATATCAATGCTGCTGGCCACAGGTATTTACTTAGTAATGTTCCCGCTATTTACATATGATTGCTGGTTATTTACATGTAAACACAGGGTATGCAGGTGAGTCATCTGTACACATTAGGGCAGAGCTGGGCAGTACTTCACACTGAGATATCGGGACACAGCACATGACTAAAACTTTAAGGGACAAGGGAATTTAAACTGGGATAGTTGGCAAGTATGAGGCAGGTGCTTTGGGCCCCACAACAATGACAGGGCCCAGAGCAGCTGCCCCTTTTGCCCTGCCTTAAAAACGGCCCTGATGGCAGGCAGCTAAAACAATCATGGGATATCGGAGGATATCTAAAGTTGCCCCTATCTGGGATAATACATTTCTCCCAGAGTTGATCCCTCTGGGTAAGATAAAAGAATGGGAGGTTTGTGGCATCAGAAAACTCGCTCAACTGTATAAGGGGAGTACCCTCAAAGCATTTGCTGAGCTGAGAAAGGAGTATGGTGTCCCAAACCACTCATTTTATCGGTATCTCCAAGTCAGACACGCCCTGAGCGCTCAATTTACACCACAAATAGAATGGTGTAGAACCCCCCTCATACAAAAAATAGTTAAGGCCGGTCTGTCTAAAGGTTTTATATCCGAGGTATATGAACAAATAAGTGGGAAAATTGTTAATAGTGAAAGACTGGCGAAAAATAAAAACAGATGGGAGGTAGATCTGGAAGTAAAAATTACTGAAGAACAATGGAAAAGGATAATGGAAATGAGTTCCCAAGTGTCAGCATCACCCTCACAAAAAAATTCACAATTATTTATGATACATAGGGCTTATTACACCCCAAAGAAACTTTTTTGGTATGGATATAGAGCTGATGATAAATGCCCAGATGCCACGGAATAGGGGATTTGGTCCATATGATGTGGAGGTGTCCAAAACTATTCAGGTATTGGAATGATATACTCGAGGAAATTAATAGTACCTTTGGGACCAAGCTGGAGATGGACGCCACATTATGTCTGCTGGGTAAAATAGAAGATAATAGTATATCTAAAAACATCAAGACCGCTGTAATAAGAGGCTTATTTCAAGTACAAAAATTAATTGCTCAAAATTGGCAATTTGTAAAGCCCCCCCACAATGGGGGAATGGGGGAAGGTGATGGATGCTAATGTATGGAGGGAAAAAGTGGTATTTACAAGACGGAAGACATTAGATAAATTCTTAAAAATGTGGACGCCATGGCTGGATAAAATGGGGTGCCCATTATAGAGGTGAAGGGAGATTATAAAGAAAGTGCGAGGAGAGAGACTTACTGAAACCATGCCCTGTGGTCTGATGAGACTAAGATAAACTTATTTGGTTCAGATGGTGTCAAGCATGTGTGGCGGCAACCAGGTGAAGAGTACTAAGACAAGTGTGTCTTGCCTACAGTCAAGCACGGTGGTGGGAGTGTCATAGTCTGGGGCTACACTAGTGCTGCCAGCACTGGGAACTAGAGTTCATTGAGGGAACCATGATTGCCAACATGTACTGTGTCATACTGAAGCAGGGCATGATCCCTTCCCTTCGGAGACGGCCACAGGGCCGTATTCCAACATGATAACAACCCCAAACACACCTCCAAGAAGACCACTGCCTTGCTAAAGAAGCTTAGGGTAAAGGTGATGGACTGGTCAAGCATGTCTCCAAACCTAAACGCTATTGAGCATCTGTGGGGCATCCTCAAAAGGAAGGTGGAGGAGCGCAAGGTCTCTAACATCCACCAGCTACGTGATGTCGTCATGGAGGAGTGGAAGAGGACTCCAGTGTCAACCTGTGAAGCTCTGGTGAACTCCATGCCCAAGAGGGTTAAGGCATGCTGGAAAATAATGGTGGCCACACAAAATATTGACACTTTGGGCCCAATTTGGACATTTTCACTTAGGGGTGTACTCGCTTTTGTTGCCAGCGGTTTACACATTAATGGCTGTGTGTTGAGTTATTTTGAGGGGACAGCAAATTTACACTGTTATACAAGCTGTACACTCACTACTTTACATTGTAACAAAGTGTCATTTCCTCAGTGTTGTCACATGAAAATATATAATAAAATATTTACAAAAATGTGAGGGGTGTACTCACTTTTGTGAGATACTGTAATATAATAAAGGTATAGGAAACACTCCTACAAACCATATTTTGCAATTTGGCAGCATAACATCTGTATGCAGTATGTAGAATGCAGTATGTAGAAAAAAAACCTTAATGAAGGAGAACTGTTTAAACCAGGCATGCCATGTCTAAAGTAGAACTATAGGTAAAACTTTGTTTTTTAATTTTGGATGGGTTATAACCCATGTCAGTTTTTTGCCATCTGTCTCCCTTTGGGGAGATTTACCTTCACTTCCTGTTCCATTGCCAAAATTGGAAGTGAGAGGAAATCCCTGCAAATTAAGGGAATCTCTTGGGCCCATCCAGGTCACCACTGGAAGATTTCCCCCCTACTACTTTTCTAGGGACAACCCAAAATGTGGGATTTACTTTCACTTTCACTTTCAATTACATTGGTAACCAAGATAAACATGATAAATAATGAAGATGACTTTCCCTAATGGGGAAACTCTGGTTACATTTCAGTATTTTGCCAAAATGCAACTAAGTCAACAGAAAGGCAACGGCAAAATTAAAGTGTTTTTCATGCAATGGCTCCTAAAGGTTACAAAACGTATTTTAGCTATTACGTTTTTTGGGGGTTTTTTTGTGTGTGTTTTTTACTATTTTACAAGCAAAAACAGTAAAACAAAAGTAGCCATAGTACACATAGTAACAATACTAAGAAAAGTGGATGGCTCAAGCTTTGAGCAGAACTATGAGCACACATAATTCAAAGAGAAACAGCATAGCAATGAGCACATCTCACTCTCTATTAGCATGATTCTTGTCAGCACAATAATTGATTGGCTTTTTGTACTGCTTCTTTTTCTGACACTCCAGTCCTGCTGTACAAGGACTGCTGATTCCAGGTCAAATTCAGGTACTTACACTGCTTGCTCTTGGCTCTCGCTACTTCACTTAATCAAAGTCAGTGAACCAATGAGGAGAGAGACGGGGCGGGTCTGAATGGACACACAGTGCAGCGGCTCAGCTCAGGGGTCCCCCATTGTAAGATACTTGCTGTGGGGGCACTTGGCAGAAGGGAGGGCAGGAGGGCCAACAAAGGACCCCAGAAGAGGAGGATTTGAGCTGCTCTGTGCAAAACCACTGCACAGAGAAGGTAAGCATGACATGTGTGTTATTTTTAAACAAGATTTTAATATCACTTTAAGCTTTTTTTTTAAATATGCAGTTTAATGACAAACTGGGAGTTTTCTCTTTGGCAAAATAAATAATTTTGTGGCAAAATCAAATTAGTTGAAAGCACTTTTTTACAATTATTATCACTACCTAAAGAATTCTAGAAAAATATTATAGAACCTTGATCATTTATATTATAGTAATAATGACAACTTACAACATTATTATACTGTGGAAGGGATAAAATCCCTAAAAGTATCCAGTTGCAAAATTACAAAAGGGAATGTAGCATCTATCAACTTGAGAACAGTTAGGGTTGTATTTAATATGAATTCCAAAACCATTGAAGGCCACAATGAAGAAGTAAAAGGGCTACATGTGCCCGAGAAACACCAGTTGCCTTCTCTAATGCATCCAATGCAGTAATATTCAGGTCATGGATAAACCACTTTACTTCATCAGGAAAGTAATAGAAAATAATGGGCAGCCTTGGGCTGAATGATACTTACAGCAATTGGGCTGCCAAGACTTGCTGATGTGTAAACTGAGCTGTTTAGTTTGGTGTTCTTGTTTCCATACAATATTTGGAGGAAGACCAGGGGTCAGAACTATCTGCAAAGCATCCCAGTACAGTGCCACTGTGAACAAGTCCTAAAATACTAGTAAAGTGAAAATCTGTTCTACTGTGTGTTCACTCCATGTTTTAACGTGTTTGTAATTTTAAAGACAAAGTAATTTTTTTTTAGGTCTTTAGAGAGAAGTAAAATTTGTGTAGTGCTACTCCTGCAGGAGCTGCAGGAATTTTGCCCAGGTCTTCCTAAAAACTTCAGCCCCACAGCCAGGAACACAGTAGACTCGTTCACTTTTCTCCAAAGAAAGCAGTCTAGAGAGTGTTTTTGCTGTTTTTATTTTTGGAGAATTTCGATAGGGATGAGGGTAATGGTGGGATACTCCAAAATGAGAACTGAATACACTGAGGACTGAATATTTCTTCCTGCTTTAAGTAGTAGTAGAACAAGCAGAATAAAGTCCCTTTTTTTAGTGGACAGTATCTGGACAGAACTCTTTAGGACCACCAGCCATTGCCCCCTTTAAATAGACCCACAGCTGACTATACTAGGCACCAGAGGGGTAGCTAGAGCACAAGGTCCCCAAGATCCAGCAATATCTGTTCTCACAAGGCTCAAGGATAGATGGATGCCACCTTCCAAGTGATGCCCTCCAGTGATACCAGACTGATCTGTGGTAGACAGCTCCCTTCAGTCAGCTTCTTCAATGCACCTGGGTCTCTGTCCTGCTCCTCTTAAGTCGGCCACCTGAGGCCTTCTTTAGCAGCTTGTGCCTGGGATGCAGCGTACCCTCCCCAGCCTGGACTCCTCCACTCTGGGAGAAGACCTAGAACTTAGTGTGCTCACTGAATAAATATAGTCCTCCACCCCCTTCAGAGCCTGCATCTCTGGGCTAGGCCAGGGTGGTATAAATATTCATGCTTCCATCTGTCTAGCTTCACACCTACTATCCAGAAACATCTCCAGTCTCCCAGATACAGAGGAAGCTATAGGCCAATATGGCAGCAGCAGACCTAACGAGCAGATTGCAGCTTCATTGATTACAGTGAGCAGAATATGCTTTTGCCTAAAACACAGTTAACTATTCTAGCACCAACCTAGTAGTCTCAGACAACATTCTGCCTTTCTGCTTCTATGTGTCCTGCACAACATGCTAGCCATTAATCACAATGCATCTTTATTCAAAAACGTATCCACTTGATTTGATTGTCAGAAGCTGATGTGATTAGATTTGCATCATTCTTTGCAGACAATCTTCATTTTAAAAAGAAATATCATGTAAACACAATCACATACTATGTAACTTTTCAGAATTTTGCAAAATGTGGTTTTCAGCCTGACTGGGTTTTTCTGGAGTTCCTTAATAAAATGTATCAGTAAAGCATTCTAGAGACCCATACACACTATCAGATTTTCTGCTGATTTTTCCCTTTGGATTTACCAAAACCATATAATATGAGGTCAAACCTTAGGCATTTCACTGTGTATGCAGTCATGCAGGCCCTTGCAATACATGGTTTTGGTAAATCTGAAGACAAAAATCAGCAGAAAATCTGATTGTGTGTATGAGGCTTAACAATGTAAACTGGATGTTAATTATTAATTAGGAGCCATGGAACCTACCTATTTCCCTAAAAAAAAACACTAACTACATTAAGAAAGTTGGAGTTTGACCTCTCTCCATCCCACCTTATTCCTCACTCCAAGCTTACCTTTAGCCTAACTGTTAAAATGTAATGTTTATCCTCTAATTGATACTTAGAACATACATATAAAGCATAGCCTTCTGAACCCTAACGTTAACCCCTACTTAATCTTAACCCTTGGTCTAAACACTAAGTTAATACCTAATGTTATCACTAACCCTCAGCTAACCCCTGCAGTAAAATTATTACTTTATCTTGTGACTAAAGCAGTGACACCAGAAGTTAGCAGTCTTTTACCAAAATAACACACAGCCAAAAGTTGCCCATTGTGATAATAAGGCTCATAATTTATTGGTCTAGCCTTTGCCAATATTAACGTCTAGTCCCATCCCATAAGCAAATTTGTATATGTAAGAACACTTTCCATACTCCCACTGCTATGTTGATACCCAGAATCAATCCTACAGGAGGCTGTGTACCTCTACCACCTACCAATTTTTCCATGCTTCATTGTATTTGCCTCTAAAAATATTTTTCACAAAAGAATTGGCAAACTGGCAACTGAGATTATAGGAATTTTTCATGTTAACATTTACTGCCCTTTTTAAAAAAAAATTAAAAATAAAATTAACACCCCCCTCACATGCTCTACATTCTTAATGTATGCTATGTAGATTATCAGTTTCTTTTCTTCTTTTTTTTAATCTATGTAAAGACCTCTATTATATTAGATTGTGAAGTATTTAGGATAATGTTAATTATAAGCAATACACACTAGAATTCACTTTAATTTTCAAGCAGTTAACCATGTTTTACATTTGAAAAAATAAGAAAATTACAACAGAAAGAGCCGTAGAAATGATTCCTCTGAAGTGCTGAAAGTCAATTCCGCTTATTGAGATGGTCACATTACAAAGGAATCCTTTTCTTTGTATTCAATTCTTTGTAAGGAGTGAAATGGCTGCTTAGTGCAGAGGATCCGTCACTACAGGATGAAGCCTCTAATCTCTTTTCCTTAACTCTCTTAGGGAAAATATAGCTCTATTTTCTGCACATTAAATGCAATCCCAGGTACCAGAATAAATGAGAAAATGATTGAAAAGTTAATTACAAATTTTACACCAGACACATTGAAAGAGAAAAGGGAGCGCAACGAAAGTACCAATTAATTTTTCATTTCAAACACTCTTTCTTCTAATGTCCGTTGGACAGTAAATGTATTTCACTGCATCAAGCTTCTGCTTTTTTGATACCCAATGGCTTTTTCCTTCTTAAACAATGGCTACAACAATTTATCTAACTCATTTTAATATTTATCAGTAAGTGATGCAAGCAAGTGACTGTAACTTGGGTAATTTTGCTGATGCTTTTTTTTTCATCACTGTGACTGATTAGAACATTTAGGGCAAGAATATCTAAAGGAGGCTCGTGTTCATTTACCATTATCTCAGAGTCAGATAAGCTAGGAAAAGTCTGCCCACAAAAATTGACATTTTTCATTCTTTAATTTTTTTTTAAAAACTACCAGAGAAATTATGTAAAAAGTTAAATTGTGAGAAAACTGACGTCTAATAAATTGATTATATTTCTTTTTTCGTTCAATAATTTTTATGTTTTTTTTTTTACAAGCACGATGACAAAGTGCATTTGAAAGGAGAACTGATTATATTTCTTTAGTGCACAGTGGTGTGCATGAATACAATATCACCATTTTCACTGGATGCAACTAAGAGATACAATTTTTTGAAGAAATGATTGATTGTTGGAACTATAGCAAGTTAATTTTAGCAGGAACAAGCAGAGTAGACTTCAGAGTAGAATCAAAATTAACTAAGCCGTTTCACACACTGAGTTGCTTAGATGAGATTTTCTTGAAAAATATTGGTCTTATTTTTCTTAATAATTTTGTGTATTCGTTTTTTTTTTGGTTAGTTTATTTAATTTATTGTTCTTTGTGTTGTGTTTGTTTTCTATTTTGTATGAAGAATAACATGCACTGTCATGTAAAAAACATAAAATAATGAGGCTAATGAAGGCCTGTTTTATGGCACAATAACAGATCCATGATATTTGAAAGAGGCTTTCCTAAACCTAGGCCCATGAATGCTAAATAACCAAAAAACACCTAGTGTTGTTTTCCAGTGTGACTACAATGCATTTTGACAAAATGCTGAAATTTGGCTGAAATTGACAGATTTTTCAGGGAAATTGCACCTCTCAATTTTTTGCAAATACTTAGTAGAGTTAGACAATGACCAGCAACATTGGTAGGTGCCTAAGGGCTAACGAGTGTTATACAATAAGTGGTTGGTGAGAGCAACTGCTGGCTGCTAATTTTCAATCATTCCCATTTTAATAAAACAGCAGTCAATAGTAGCAGTGTTTCATGTACATTTTGTTGTGCTTGTCAACAGGTTCTTAATGGGTTTACTATGCAGAGGCTGCTTCATACTAATTATATAGCTCTAGCGCAGGGATCTCCAAACCACGGCCCTCCAGCTGTTGTGGAACTCCATGTCCCATGAGGCATTGTAAAACGCTGACATTCACAGACATGACTAGGCATGATGAGAATTATCGTTTCTAAATAACTGGAGGGCCATAGTTTGGAGACCCCTGCTCTAGAGGAAACTTGCTAAGAACCAATGTGGTTTTCCACAAATATGGCCATAGTTGGGTAAAGAATAAATGTCTGGGGTGCAATTTGTGTGAGCTAAAAGGCCAACTTCAACCATTTTTTCACTTTTTTTGTTTTGGAAAGAATGGGGAACAGTTAAAATTTCTCTCAGGTTGTTATATTTTAGCACCTCTCTATGACTGCTTTGGTGAGATTTTCTTCACTTCTTTCCCATATGACAGCAGGGAACAAAAAGGCACACACAGCAATAAAAACTCTGGAAGGGGTTCTGACCCTTCCCCTCTCTGCTAAAAATGTTTTTTTTGTTTGCCTCCTTCCTAAAAGAAAGTGATGACAAATCCCCCCAACATAGACATAAACAACAATAATAATTTGGCTGAGATTTAACCCTTTCATACATTACAAGTAAATAAGTTTTAAGTAGAGTTGGGCTTTAAATATGCACTGGTCATTGATTTTATGATGTTTGGAGGCATGTGCAGAAAGTCATGGACCAGCTTAAGGATATAATGCTGGGTAGGTGCTGCAATGGGAGTTCATCTATCTGTTAAGCTTTCCACTTTTCCAGTACATAAATTACAATGCTTCATGTTGGATTTTAGCCTATGCCAGTCAAACTTTTGGTGTAAGTCATGCCATGCCATCAGATTTGGGTGTCATTAACCACCGGACCATTTGGCTGGCAAAAGACCAGAGCTTTTTGCGATTCGACACTGCATCGCTTTAACTGACAATTGCCCGGTCATGCGACGTGGCTCCCAAACAAAATTGATGTCCCTTTTCCCCCAGAAATAGAGATTTATTTTGGTGGCATTTGATCACCTCTGTGGTTTTAATTTTTGCAATATAAACAAAAAAATTGCGACAATTTTGAAAAAAAAATCATTATTTTTTACTTTTTGCTATAATAAATATCCCCCCAAAAATATAAAAAAACATTTTTTTCCTCAGTTCAGGCCGATACATATTCTTCTACATATTTGTGGTAAAAAAATTGCATTAAGTGTTTATTGATTGGTTTGCGCAAAAGTTATAGAGTCTAACAAATAGGGGATAGCTTTACGGCATTTTTATTAATAATTTTTTTTTGTAGAAATTGTGGCGATCAGCAATTTTTATCGTGACTGCGACACTATGGTGGACAGATCTGACACTTTTGGCGCTATTTTGGGACCATTCACATTTATACAGCGATCAGTGTGATTAAAAATGCATTGATTACTGTGTGATTGTGGCTGGCAGTGAAGGGGTTAACCACTAGGTGGCGGTGTAGGGCTTAAATGTGTCCCAGGGAATGATTCTAACTGTGGGGGAGGGGCTATGTGTGACACGACACTGACCCCTGCTCCCGATTACAGAGAGCTGTGATCAGTGTCCTGTCACTAGGCAGAATGGGGAAATGCTTGTTTACATCAGCATTTCTCTGTTCTTCCTCTCCGTGAGATGATTGCGGGTATCCCCGCAGACATCGAGTCCGCGTGACCCACGAACAAACAAAAGGAGGCCACGGCGCTCAAGCCCGCAAACAGCTTCTTAAAGGGCAACGTACAGGTACGTTAATCTGCCTGTATGTGCCCTTCTGCCGACGTATATTGGCGTGAGCCAGTCAGCAAGTGGTTAAACACTGCTGTTCAAGTATACTGTATAGAATTTTCAGTTTTTTTTCAATTGTATTTTTATTGAAAATTTTTGAGGGAATATACAAGGGGAAGTATATCAACAGGACAATTGTCAGTGTCAACAATGTTACAGACCATAGGCCAAAGAGCAAGAAAAGGAAAGTAAACAAAAAAATAAACACAAAAAAAAGCAATGTAATGGTTAGACAATATCAAGTCACAAGTACAGTTAAAGCAGTAATGCATCCATTAACGGGGGGGATAGGGGGGAAGAGTCAGTAGGGGGGGTGTAAGGAAGAGCCCAATGGGTGGATAGGCCAGGTAGCTATGTGTCTGCAAGGAAAGCATAGCCAACCATTGGATCTGGGGCACGCTCATTACCGGGAGGAGCCTATACCAGGTTGAGGCATCCTCGGGGAAAGACATGTACTGACGGGGGGGGGGGGGGTAAGGAAGAGCATCAGGGAATCCTTAAGGGGGGGCTATAGGGAGTCCCGGGTTAAGCTGAGAATGGTCCCATAAGTCCCAGACTCGGGAAAACCTAGGCAGCGTATCATGAACAACAGCGGTAAGGTACTCCATCCTACGGATCTGTTCCAGAGTTTGCAATATCTGTGGGAGCGTTGGCGGGGACTGTGACAGCCATCTGACTGGTATGGCCCGTCTTGCTGCCAGTAAAATATAGCCTAAAAGTTTCTGGACATTGGCAGGCAGGTCAGGAAAGGGTAAGCCTAATAGAAAGTGGATCGGGGTTAAAGGAAGGATAGTGTCGGAAAGTTCTTGTAGATATACATGTACAGAAGACCAAAAAGGTTTGATGACCGAACATTCCCAGAAAATATGAAAGAGAGATCCATTAGCCCTCCGACACCACCAGCAGAGTGGGGAAGCCCGGGGATCATATTTATGTAGGAGCTGTGGGGTCCTGTACCAAAACATTAGAATTTTATAGATTGTCTCCTTCTGTTCTACACATCGAGACGTTTTAGAGGCAAATCTTCAGCCATTGGGGGGTGGTAATGGTCTGGCCAAAAAGCCTAGACCATTTGTGCATATAGAGGTGACCTGGGCCAGAAAGAGAGGGAGAGGCCTGTAAGTACTTGTAAATTTCAGAGATAAGTTTCGTTTGGTGTGGGCCTTGGGAGCAAAGAAGTTCAAAGGGGGTAGGGTTATTCAAAGTAAGGGTAGGGTTTTTGCAGCTAAAGTAATGTCTGATTTGAAGATAGGAGTAAAACAGACCCTTGGGGACCTGAAATTTACGTTGAATATCAGCGAAGGATAGAAGCGAATGTGTAAGTGGATGTACCAGGTTACGAAGTTGGAAAACGCCCGCTTGGGTCCAAGGTAGCATGCGCGAGTAAGACAGGCTGTCCGGGATATCAGGGTTAAACAATACGTTTAATAATGGCGAACACGGAGAGGCCAGGGAGAAACGATAGGCACATTTCTTCCAGATAGAAAGGGTAAAGAGCATGGGGCGCAGAGAAAGGTTCCTGAGTTGATGAATAGAAGTTTCCAATCCTGCCCAAACCATCGAGCAGGGGTGGACTGGAGCAGTAATGCTCATTTCAATGTCAGACCACACACTGGACGACAGTCTATGTGACCATACTATGACCGGTTTCAAGTGTGTAGCATAATAATATTTAAGGAGGAGAATTTTCTGTTTAGAAACAAGCATATAAAAATGTGTCAGTCATTAAATTAGAGAATACTGAACTGACACTTTCCAAAATAAGTTCACCCTAAGAACGTTTTATCCTGCACGGACAGTGAGGTACATGCAAAGACTGAAGAAATCAATTCTTATTTTCAAAAAGTATTCAGTCTCACAACAAAAAGCAAAATTATAAAAATCTATATTTACCTTTTTTTTTGGGTGCCACCTATTTTGAGTTTCTTCTGGGCATGTAGAATCCCCTTCATACAGTTGATAACTAGTGGCATCCTGAAAAGAGTGCTAAGGTTGGCCCTGGGTGCTACCACAGCCCTTAAAAAAAATAAAAGCAGAAATAAAAAGAGTATGTAAGATAACTGTCAAAGAGTGTGTATTTCTCTCACTGGTGCCTAATTATATACACTATGAAGTCTTGTAGCCCCTGTCAGGAACCTGGTAATACTTTTACACAAAATACATTGCTGCTTATTGATCCTGTCATGATGGAAGTAAATGTCCAAATCATGGCGGAAAAAACACCTCTTGGCCTGTACTATCACTACATGTTCTTGGCATTTATGCCTATGGCCAATTTATTAAATACATTTTTCAGCTCTGTGTATACAAAAGAAAATGAGGAGGCTCAAGTCCTTAATAGGGATAGTATTTACATGACCCCAAATGATGCACAATGGCTGGAAATTAGCATGGTCCAGAAACATTTGAACAAAATAAAGGTGAATATAGAACAGGGACCATATGGCTCACATCCAAAGGTCCTCAAAGAGCTGAGCTCTGTTTTATCTAAGTCATTGTTTCTAATTTTTAGAGACTCTTTAATGACTGGCATGGTGAGGCCAATGTGGTGCTTATAGTTAAAAAGGGATCAAAGTCTTTACCAAGTAAGTAAAGACTGGTTAGTTTAACTTCTTTAGTGTGGAAGATATTTGAGAGTTAAATAAAAGACCATATAGAAGTGTTTTTGCTACAAAATAATATTTTAAGCAATAGTCAGCATAGATCCACAAAGGACCAAAGTTGTCAAACAAATCGGATTTCTTTTTATGAGGAGGTAAGCAAAATTTAGACTGTGGGCATAGTTTAGTTGGATTTTGCTAAAGTGTTTTACATAGTCCACACATGCTGGTAATCTGTTCATTAAAGTAGAAAACGGGCTAATATACCATATTCGTAATTATGATTAATGGTTCATATTTTGAATGGTCTAAGGTTATTTTTGGTGTACTCCAAGGTTCTGTGTTGGAACCCTTACTTTTAAACATATTTATAAATCTTATAGGATTTGGGATTAAAGGTACCATTTCAGTGTTTACGGATGACACCAGTGGAATAATGTTCTTACAGAAAATCTCCAACTTACAAGCCGAGCTCAATACACTATGTATAGGATAAGTTCAAAAGGATGGGAAAGTACTGCGCTAAACCTGTGATGGGTTAAAAAGCAGCTAACACTCAAACAAATGAAGTCAAAACAGCATGTGAAACAATATGTGTAGCGCTCAAACATATAACACCGTGAGTGAGAACATGATAATGAAAGTGAAAAATATATAAATGTAAAAAATTATATGAGCAGTGAAGTTGCAATTTTTCCCCACAATTGTTTGTAAAATTAGGAAATGTTTTTATTTTCCACAAAATTTTCATAATTAGCAGTTATTTCTAACACATAGCATGTACATACCAAGGATTACACCCTAAAATGCATTCTGCTACTCCTGAGTATGGCGAGATGTGTGAGACTTTTCCACAGCTTTTCCACAGCAAAGGCCCAACATCCAAGTAGCACCTTCATGCATTCTACAATTATAAATTACACATCAAATTTCCTGGCTATGTGTCACATTTTTGAAGGCCCTGGAGCACCAGGACAATGGAAACACCCACACAATGCCACTTGACCCCATATATATATAGCATCCAGGGGCAGTCTAGCTGGCTGTGCTTTCCCTCATACATTTGCAAATTAGGTATATCCTGTGGCCCTGTCACATGCCTTGTAGAATTTTACCCCATATTTGACCCGTTTACTGGGAGGTATTCTTTAATGCCAAGCCTTCCAGTGAAGTGGACTAGGGATTCATCCACACAAATATTTTTATTGTGAGTAAATATTTCCTTGAAGCTACAGCAAAAAAACTTAATTAGTGGCCACATTTTGAACAGTTTATCGTAATCGGGATGATTTTGAGGAGGGCACTGGGCATTAATATTGAATTGTAAAAATCTCATTATCATCTCGTAACATGCATAAAAGAAGAATAAACTGGCCTATGATGTATAGGTTGGGTAGACCAGGTATGGACTTAATTTTTATTGTGAGTCCCATGTTCAAGATTAGTTCAAAAAAAATCTTAAATTCCATATGAAGAATTAGGATTGCTGGCAATATATTGGTTGGCATAAAGATTAAACTGCTCGACATAATTTAGCATATCATCTGTAAAAAATAAATGAAATACGTAAATTGGGGTAACATTTTCTGTTTGTATCTTAATGCCTGGCTGCTCTGTAAAGGGGGGAATTATAGGTTCTGCCAAAGTAGCAGGCAGCCATGTGGGATATAAATGTACATCTGGGAGGCTAGTATGGGCCCTATCTCATTGTTGTGGATGGGACGCCTGTTACTAGCACCTGGCCTATCATCTGGGAATGTTTCCCTGCTTATACTTGCCACTGCACCAGGACTTGTAGCACTACTGGTGGATGCCTCCCTATTATCTTGGAGTGCTGTGCTGCTTGTACTCGCCACAGGATTTACTGTGCTGCTGGTGGATGCTTGTCCCTCCTCAGATCTCCGAAACCTCTTTGTTTGGAATCTCTCCTCCTCAGAATCTATTTTAGAGGCACTGCTTTATATTGGCTCATAATCACTATCTGAATCTGACGGAGAGAGATCCCAGCTACTCTCATCCATCATACTCTGGAGTATCTGGAAAGCCTCCTCACCGCTGAATAATTTTTTTTAGACGTGTTAAGGCTGCACTGCTAATGTTGATCCTAGGTACAGATTTTGTTCACTGGTGCAGATGTTGACCACTTGTACAGATGTGGATGACTAGAACCGATTTGGATCACTAGTACAGATGTTGATCACGTGTACAGAAGTTGGTCACTGGTAATAATGTTAGTGACTAGTACAGATGTTAATCACATGACCAGATGACTAGTACAGATCTTGGTCACATGTGCAGATATTGATCACGTGTCCAGATGTTGGTCATTAGTACAGATGTTGGTCACGTGTACGGATGTTGGTCACTTGTACAGATGTTTTACACTGTGTATGGACACTATAACAGGACTATGACAGTACACTGACAGGACACTGTGTGGGGACACTGTTTGGGAACACTGCATGAGGACATCAGCTGGGTGATCAGTATGTGTAAACCAAAAAAGATGCTGAAAACTCACTGATCCCCGGATGGCCACACAGATCGACTCTCCTTTTCCTCACTGACAGGCTCTGCGGGAGGAGAAGCAGAGCCAATCAACTGACAGGTGGCTCTGATTACATTACATGATGGCTGTGATTGAACACAGCCATCATGTAATCAGAAGGGCCAATCACAGAGCCCTTCTGCAGAATGGAGATGCGCTGTGTCCAGGGGACACAAGCACATTGGAATCACACAGCTGTGCAGCCATGCGCACCGCCATGTATACCGTCTTGTTCTGAGTTGACTCAGAACATTAAAGTTCCCTACCATTTAAGTATGGTGGGCGGGTGGGAAGCTGTTTACCACTTGCCTACTGGTCACTTTTACCCCCTTACTGCCCAGGCCAATTTTCTGGTTTCAGTGCTGTCACACTTTGAATGACAATTGTGCGTTCATGCAACACTGTACATATATATTTTTTTATAATTTTTTTCACACAAATAGAGCTTTCTATTGGTGATATTTAATCACCACTGTTTTTTTTTTTTTTTTTTTAGCTAAAAAAACTGAAAAAGATCAAACATTTTTAAAAAAAAGTTTGTTATAAAATTTTGCAAATAGGTAATTTTTCTCCTTCACTGATGAGGCTGCACTGATGGGCACTGATGAGGTGGTACTGATGTGCTTTGATGGACACTGATAATCTGCACTGATGGGCACTGATGAGGAGGCACTGATGTGCATTGAAGGGCACTGATAGTCTGCACTGATGGACACTGATGAGGAGGCACTGATGGGGCTGCACTGATGGGTTTTTATAGGGGGCACTGATGGGTTGCACTGATAGGCGGCACTGATGGGCACTGATTAGCAGCACTGTTGGGCACAGATTGGCAGCACCAGTGGCAACTTTTGAGACTGCACTGATAATCAGGACACAGATAATCAGTGCAATGATTATCAGTGTATATGTTCCTTTTACAGAAGCCGGTTATCAGATCTCTTCTCCCTTCCTCATGCTGTCAGTGTGAGGAATAGAGTGCTGATAAACGGCTTCTGTTCATATCGTGATCAGCTGTGATTGGACACAGCTGATCATGTGGTAAAGAGCCACTGATTGGCTCTTTACCTCAACCTGTAACCAGCAGTGTCCGGAGGACACTGCAATCACAGAGTGTGCCTAATCATGGGACATTCTCATATCTGACGTCGTCCCGAAACTGGCCTTTCATTAGATCTACTAGTGCTCACTACTGTAATAAAATTATGGCAATAATAGTAGGTGAGATACTACAACTAGATTAGAATGATTCAATAATGTGATATTTAGTAAGGGGAAAGAGGAAAGTTATTAGACTGCAATAACCACATCTGAGGAGCTTTCATTCTTTTACATTTCATACCTATACATTTCACCATTGAAGTTATATGTGCTGTGTAATTTCTTCTGCATGGCCTATAACTTGCCAAAGTAGGAAATAAAACATCTGATTGCATGGAGGAAATGGGAGTGTAAAGCTTTACTTTCAGCTCTGCATTCCAGATAATGTTGCTTAATCAAACTGCAATCAAGAACAGTGTCAGGTACAGTAAAGGAAATCACTGGTGCACTGACCATTAATATGGAAATGTGCTTACTGGGGAAAGTGTAAGGCTTTAAAAGAGACAATAATAATCAATGTTAGCTGGAAATAGAACAAGAAGGTGCCAATTTTCTTTCTTTTTTTTCTAACATTATTGAATTTGTATTACGATGATCAGTTGTATTGCTAGAAGTATTTATATAGTCAAAAGCAAGCTACAAAAAATTACAAGCAATTTTTCGCATGTTGTGTATGGGTCTTCTAAAATGCATCACGCTTGTTGATATCTGATATTTAAACATATGACTTGACCGAGCTTAAAGGGGTGTTCCGGAAACATTTTTTTTTTAAAAAGTCAGCAGCTACAAACACTGTAGCTGCTGACTTTTAATAAGGACACTTACCTGTCCAGGGCGCCCACGATGTCGGCCCCACTGAGGCCGATACGTCCCTTGTATTGTGTCCCGGCGCCGCCATCCTCACTAAGTGAAACAGGCAGTGGAGCCTTGCGGCTTCACTGCCCGTTTCCTACTGCACATGCACGAGTCGCGTGGTGCTTTGTGAATGGGACGCGCTGGATTCTGGGACACACACATTTCCCAGAACACAACGTGCCCCATTCCCCAGAAGACAATGCAAGGAGGAGAGAAGACTGAAGATCACAGCAGAGTAGGAAGAGGCAGATTAGGAAGACTGCCTAGCAACAGGGGCTTCTGGTAAGTTAAAATCAAATATTTTTTTCCAATTTTTTATTTTTTATTTTTTTAAGAATATTAATGCTATTTTTTCTTTTAGGGTGGCACTGCACTTTAATTTTACCATTAGTTGATCATTGTGCTCTGTTCTCAGTTTATTCTTTTTTTGGAACATTGTGTAAATTAATGCCACGTACACACGACCGGACTTTCCGGCAGACTAGGGCCGACGGTCTTCCCAATGGACTTTTCAGCGGAGTTCCAACAGACTTCCAAGCGAACGGATTCGGCCACACACAAACGGCCTAAGTCGAAAGTCCATTCATTTTGAATGTGATGACGTAAGACTGGACTAAAAAAGGAAGTTCAATAGCCAGTAGCCAATAGCTTCCCTTGCGTCGTATTTGGTCCGTCGGACCAGCATACAGACAAACGGTTTTCCTGTAAGGAATTGAGTCCGTTGGACAGATTTGAAACATGTTCTATTTCTAGGTCCGTCTAATTTTTTTTGTATTAGCCCTCACACGATCTGATTGTCCGATGGACTAATCCCATCAGACCTAGTCTGCCAGAAAGTCCGCTCATGTGTACACGGCATTAAGAAAACTATTTATTTCTACTCTCCTGCCTCTTTACTTATATATTAAAGCCCAACTCCAGCTTTGGATTCCCCCAAAGTACCGTATTTATCGGCATATAACACACACTTTTTTCCCCTTAAAAGCAGGGGAAAATCGTGATTGCGTGTTATACGCCGATCCCCCGAAATTCTGAGCCTCTGGGTGGCTTTTAGCCGCCTTCGGCTCTTCAAGGCGACTTTCGGCCGCCTTCGGCTCTTCTTGGCAGCTTGGCGGCCGAAAGCTTCCGAGAAGCTTCCGAGAAAGCTTCCGAGAACGGCCGAAGGCGGCCGAAAGCTGCCCGAGAAGAGCCGAAGGCGGCCGGAGGCCCGCCAAGAACTACCGCACGCCGCCGAGATACACATCCGGCTCTGTATCTCGGCGGCGGCATTTTAAAAAAATAAAATAGACACGGCTGCAATGGGGGACACGGCTGCAATGGGGGACAAGACTGCACTGGTGGACAAGGCTGCATAAGGCTGCAATGGGGGACAAGGCTTCAATGGTGGACAAGGCTGCATAAGACTGCAATGGTGGACAAGGCTGCAGATGACACTGATGGGCATATAAATGTAAGTTTTTTTTTATCCCTTAAACTTCCCTCCTAAAAGTTTTTTTCCTTAAAATTCCCTCCTAAACTTGGGATGCGTGTTATACGCCGGCTCGTGTTATACGCTGATAAATACGGTAGGTCTTAGACCGGCCATGTAGATGGGCAGACACCTCAAATATAAGACTGCTTGTTCAGGTAGGACTCAATCCTGTCAGAGTCCAAGCAATCCTCTTTCCAAATTGCCTGGCAGATGGTTGGAGCTTGTATGCTGTAAACGTTTTTTTTTCCTTTTCTCCATGGAAGAAAGAAATACTAGACAACAATTTCAAACAGATTTTACATGTTGGAAAATGTCTTTGCAGAAATATGATACTACTATGCAGCCCAACTTTTGTAAGCCATGCTCAAATTGGTCATATTCCTTGCTTTTGTAGAGTTTTTTATGTACTCTATATGTTGGGGCCTTGCTTGGTAGGTATCTAAATCAATTATCCTCATAGTGTTTGTACTTATACTATTTGGAAATGATACAGCCATTAAACTGTAAAGTTCTAGGGTATATATTAGCTTGCCACCTTTTTTCCAAGAACCCCCTTATGGCAAAAAAGATGGGGCAATTCCAAGGAAAATTGATCTGATTGACTCCTTTAAGCAGTTATTTCCAATTGAGATTATGGAGTGCCACTATTTGATTTACCTAATACACAGAGCTAATTTAATTTCCAGCATGAGGCCATATCTAAAAGCTGGGAAATATGATTATGCGGTTAAGTGACTGAGCACATAGCTAAACTCTTTGTGACAAACATATTAATGCACAGCATCAATTACCTTCCTGGGTCTACTTGTCCATTACTATGCGGCAAATGAGATACTTAACTCAATTTTCAGTATGTTATAGAAGGGGTCATTTTACATGTTTCAATCTGTTTCATTTTCACACGGTCACTATACCTGCTTTTTGATCTGTCCATTACCCTTCCCAATCATCCTTAGATTGTTTTAAGAGTGCAGTGACAAAAAGATCAACCAAACTAGCTAATGCTAGGAACATGGTACAACTGTGATAAAGGTAAATTATGTAAAAGATAACTGCAGTCTATTTTTAGTGAATACACACTTTGAAACTTTAAGTTCAAAGAGAAGTGTAGGATTTCAAAATAACAAATATGCATACTCACCTAGGTGGATGCAGCATTGATATGAGTAATCAAAGACCACTGATTGCTCAGTTCTTGGTTGGCCTGTGGCTGTAGGTCACCTGCCCTCTGCTTGGCACCTCCAGTGCTCACTGGGGCACCAGACTGTGGGGGGGATTGGGGATGGTTGGCTTGGGCTCTTGGTGGCATGCTGAGAAGATGAGCCAGCTCCCCATCAGATTTTAACCCACTGTCAGCTGAACCTGGATCTTTGGTAGAGTGATTGACTTGTATAGTGCTACCTATGTGAACCGAGTTGCTGCAGGGTGCTTTTCTTGCCACTGGTGTCCATCTGCAGCTATTTATGTGGTGCTTTAACCTGTAGAGTCCTGACACACTTACAACATTGACATAGACATACACATATTATGGCCAATTTTTTTTGGACAGGGTCTAATTGGCCTACCAGCATGTCTTTGGGGTGTGGGGGGAAGCTGGGGTTCCTGGAGGAAACCCACGCGGGCACAGGGAGAACATGCAAGCTCCAGGCGGATGGTGTTGTGGTTGGGATTTGAACCAGCAACCCTATTGCTGCTAGGTGAAAGTACTAACCACTACACCACTGTGCTGCCCTCAAAGGGCAGTGCAGAACTAAGTGCACTCCTGTTACCCACAGGAGGAGTAAAGCAAAAAGAGTCCATATCCATTCAGTAAAATAGTTGCTTCAGTTTTAGTTAACTGATAAATTTAGCTTTTTTTCTATAAGCAAAGACAAAAATGAATGCTACTTTGTAATTATGAATACAAATGTATTTTTAAATTATTAAATGTATTTTTCAAAAACACATAGTATAAGTGCCTGCATTTGATATAGTATCAGCCTATTGCAGTCCCTGTACAGCAGAGCTGAAGTATGAGAGGAGGAAGCAGCCAGTTTAAATGCAGCATGTTTTGTTTTTACAAAGTGCACACTAATGTAGCCAATTAGAAAAAAAGTACTAATCTCGTTATTGCATTGGGCCAGCACTGCATGTGGTATGAATAAGCCCTTAAGCCAGTGTGGTGTGAATTCCAGCTACATTTTCTCTGTGAAGAAAAAAAGCAGCTGTTCAGCCGTTCCGCTCTGTTCTATCTGCGCATCAGCTGAGCGAGAGGGGGGAGGGAGTTTGGGAGAGGAGGGGGGGGGGGGTTTGGGAGAGGAGGGGGGGGGTGTAGTGAGAAGAAGGAAAGATTTCTTGTTCAGAACAAAATGCATCTGCGAATCAGATGCGTTCCCATAGAGGATAATGTGCTTGTAATTCGCACCGCAATGCCCAGAAAACGCACACGTTTTTTGTGCAATGCGCAGTGCGAATGCAACGCACATGTGTGAACAAGATACATTCATTTGAATGTATTTTAAAATGCCCTGCGAATTGGATGCGGTTTAAGCTGCATATAATTCACATAGGGGGCTAAAGGCGAGTCAAATGCCTTGAAAAAAGGTGGTTAAAGGGTAACTCCACTTTCGTGGAAAAAAAAAAAGCAAATAAAAAATAATAATATAGTATATACAATTGTGCCACAAGTCATATTGTATTTGAATGTTTTTAAAAATGACCTTTCCTTTTCAATATGCAAAGCTGTAATTTTGTTCCGTTTTTTATTTTTTTTTATGGTTGAACTAGATGGACTTGTGTCTTTTTTCAACCTGACTAACTATGTAACTATGTAAGAACGCCCCCCCCCCCCCCAAATATTTAATTTCCTGCTTGTGTGATTGCCTCACTGCTTTTTACAGAAGTCTGCACTAAGATACAAGCCAGATTTCAGGCATCCCCTGCAACAATAATGTCATTTTTGGAGAGATACTCCCAATAGGATATCACATCTAAAGGGACGCAGGCCTGCAATTCTCCTCATTAGAGTCCTGCAGGTGCAGCAGCTGGTTGATAATTATGAAATCACTTCCATTAGACTCACTTCTGCACATGGGCACAAACACACAGTGATTTTCTCAGAATAACAAAAAGAAGGAATCTGCAACAAAGTTCGACAAAATCCTTGTAATGTACATAGATCACCCAGGAGGGAATGTGTTTTTCTCAACAAAAATGGAGTTACTCTTTAAGGGGAAGATATGATCACCATTTATAAATACATCAGTGGTCCATATAGTGAACTTTCATGTAGAGAATTAACCTTCACACGTGGAAAGGCTTCTTCTCAGGAAAAGCTGTGAAAATGTGGACTAGTTTTGGTCAGTTCAGTAGATTGTTTTAAAAAAGAGCTGGACGCATCCTGAATTTATTTTATAGATAATAAGACAGGGGTAGTTGATCCAGAAAATATCTGATTGCCTCATCTGGGAGGTATTTTTTCCCCAGCTGTAGGTTATTGGATCATGCTTTAGGCTCGGTTCACACAGGGGCGACTTGTCCAGGCGACTTCGTCGCCTGACAAGTCGCGCTCCGTTCTGTACTACGGAACCGTTCTAATAGGAGCGACTCAAGTCGCTCTGACTTAGAAAAAAGGTTCCTGTACTACTTTTGCGGCAACTACGGGCGACTTGCATTGACTTCTATACAGAAGTCGTTTTGCAAGTCGCCGCTGATCGTGTGCAGGTCACGGCAGGTCGCGGCGCTGCAAGTCGTGCCGCCCGCTGTGTGAACCGAGCCTAAGTGTCTTTTCTGTCTTCCTTCTTCCTATGGATCAACTGTGGGGTTCAGGGTTGTGTACATGGAGGTTTTCTATTTGTTTTTTTTAATAGTTGTTGAATTAGTTGGTCCTTTTCCAACTTAGCTATGCAACTATGTAATTTAAAAATATATTACATTCAAGAATATTATTTAACAGTGAAAGGTGTACATTTTTCTTTCTGCTGGATAAAGATGAATTTTTTCAGAAAATAATTTAACAAAAGGAAAAAAATCACTTTAGCTCTCTAATTGGCCACAAAATGCATTGCTCAGTGTGACAGGAGCCAGGCTATTTCTGCTTCATTTGAGAGTTCAGAAATATGATTATGATTACTATAGTTAAGCTACATGCTATCATTTTTTAAGACCAGGATGATTTATTGAAAGGAAATCCTATATTTTGCACAGGCATAAGCTAATTATCCTCCCTCTAGCATTTTTTCTGAATATATTTGGTGGCATAATGGGCTCATACAAATCTTAAATGAAGTTTCATTTTAAGTTCATAGTTGCAATTATTACCTACTGCCAATGGGTAACCCCCAAATGTGTCAATTAGCAATTATTAGCCATTTCCATAATGTCATGCTTTTTCTGTCCTAATTCTACCTTGCCTTTGTGTAACTGCTTTATATTTGACTGAGAACATTATTACAGTTTTATATGCTGCACCTACAATTTATCTGTGCTTCTTTTAGATGACCAAAGACAGAAAAATGGTTTGTGAACCTTTAAGAATTTTCTGGGCTGCTGAAAGTAATCTGAAAGTTATAATAATAAATAGATATGATTGTGTTCAAGGCCTCATACACACTGGGGTTTAGAAAGTATATTGGTGGCCAGATCAGCAGAGGTTAGGTTCTCAGTCTGCATTTTAGAAAATGGACACAAAAAAAAAAAACATTTCACAGAACACTAGCTGGCCAGCAACAAAACAAATGACACTGTTTCAACAATTTGCATAAAAAAATTGCATTTAAAAATGCAAATGCATTTAAAAGGAATCAGTCTAGGGGAAAGGGGGACATCATCAACCTAAAGGAGGACCTTATGTGGGGTGGGAGTATCATCAGCCTATAGGAGGGGAGAGATTTGGAAAAAATCAGGTGTCTTTAGTTTGTGGCAGGAAAGGCTTCATTAATCTGAGTTAGGTAGGTGGTGGTGTCATCTTACAGATGGTGGTGTCATCTGTCCAGGGTGGTAACATGGGTATTATTCCCTAGAGCAGCCTTCTCAACAGTTGGAACCCTTAAAATAACTTTCTGGGCCAAAGGAACCCCTGCTAATAATTACTATATCTACAGCTCAAAAGGCATTAATGTGATGGTTACTAAGATGAATGCTCCTTACATTTGTGGTAATTGGGAAGAATCCCCCCTTAGCCTCTGAACCCCTAGCAACCTTTGGAGTCCACAAAACTAGAAAAAAGCTACCCCAGAGGATCCACTTATTAACCAGTCTATTCATGGAGAAGATATTATGAGCTTGATGGAGCATGGATGTTATTAAGGAAACACTAAAATGATACCACCACCCTGCTCTTTTCTCCCATTTACCATCTACCCTCTTCTCTACACTTCCTTGCCCTCTTCTGGGTCTTCTTTTCTTTTCCTTTTTTTCTTGTTAAGACACCCCTGCTACTTACAAGATCATAAACATAAAGAGGCTTGGTTTCCTAAGCAGACATCTTTTAATCACCAATTGGTTAATTGCCAATGTACTTTAAGTCCTCCCCTGCTGGATACAAATAAATATAGCTTGGTTACTAACGCATGCCCCCCATGATGTCAGTTGTAACTAAATATGTAGGGCGGAGCTTACGTACGTGCCATCACCACGCTTGTCCTGCTGTGTACATGATTTGGAATTTTTCCATGCATCGTCTGTTTTCCTTGGCTTGATATATTACGCTTGTTGCGTCAAATATGATGTGAGTATTTTTAAGCCCTTTACTTAAATAAAGTACCTCTAAAGTTTTTACACTATGTGGATGTCTTATTTGTTTCATATCCACGATGATTACTTATTTCACCATATCTACTGAGATGTACCCATTTTTTATGAGATTCAATTAGATATTCCTGGATGACATGTGATGTTTGATATATGTGGATACACTATACTAGGCTTATTTGATGTATCTGTAATAGAGTCCTTGAATTCTGGTAAGAGTCCCTCTTACATGGGTGGTGGATCACTTGGTGGAATAGGATCAGTAATGTTTTTATGAAAGTAATCATCATCACAATTGCATGAAAATGATCATTTGGACTGTTTGGAAACATTATACATTTTTGTCACTTTATGTATATTATTATTATCGCTGCATAATTTATGTTTTAGGTTGTATTTCACAGTATGTCTGACTGTTTTTGCTAGTGACTATCTTTTCCCTCGTAAACCATAAAACTATATACAGACACTTTTTTGTGCCAGCGTTTGACCTTACGGGCGATTAGGTACAGCTCCAACAACTGGTCGTTAAGGGCCACCCCTCCCATGTTAACGTATTCATGGACAGAGGGGTTTCTCCACAACACCAGTCTCTGTAGGAATTTGAACTGTTGTATCTACCTGAAGGGAGGACAGAAAACATTCCATGAGTCCCTCCACTTTACTGCTAAAAAATTATTGCAGTTCAAACAGGCTCCCTCTCCCCGTCTAAGTCGGGATTCTACAAGCCATTAGGGGAAGCCCTGTCGATTAGATTGCACAGTGCCACATGCGCCAATTCCATAATCCAAAAGGTGACTAAAAAATGTCACACTCATGTAACAATTGTCCACGTATAAGTGGTACCCCTTTCCAAATAAGGGGGACATCAAGTCCCACACAATCTTACCAGCGCTCCCTACGTAGTCTGGGCAGTTCTCCAGCTCTACGTGACTATCTTTTCCCTCGTAAACCATAAAACTATATGTATAGCCTGTTGCCCTGTCACAGGGCTTATACATGTTCCTGGGAAGATACTGTTTGATAGACAAGCGACCAGAAAACGTAATCAGGCACTCATCAACGCAGACAACTTGAACGGGACTAAACAGGGCTGCAAACTGTTGGTTGAAGTGGTTTACGAGGGGCCAAATTTTGTAGAGCCAATCAAATCCAGAATCATCCTGAGGACGACAGAGTTCATTATCATTGAAGCGCAAGATATGCCCGTAATGTTTCCTGGTCATGGAGACAGAGAACACGGGCATATGGTGAATTATTCGTGCTAGCCACCTCACCAGCTTAAACTGCACTTATGGGACTCGCTACGTCACCAAGTGTTACTGCAGTGCTGAATGTACGACCAGGATGTACTAGGGCCTCTGGCGCTTGCCAGTTAACCAGAAGGATGAACGGATAGTACTGGCTCTCTGCTCCATACGAGAGCCCTGCAGTTCTTGCACCTCAATGACAGCAGAAGAATGGGGTCGGCTATCCCTGGCAGGGACCACTACTCCGTTATCAGAGCTATCTGTCAGGGTGCCGCTGCTGTCTACCGGTTCATATTCTGAGCCTGAATCTGAAAGATGAGTGGCTTCCTCTTCACTCTGTCATGCTGAGAAACGTGTAGGCCTCTTCACTACTGTACCTTTGATTTGAAATTTTGGTCTCTAAATTTACTGGTACAGTAGTGAGACTCACAGGAAAAAGAGCTCCTGACTGTCAACGACTGCTTCAAATGCTACAAGAAAACGGTTAGTGTTGTTAGGGATCAGGCCTGACTCTGCGAACGCTGTGATGGATTGATACTGCACTTGGGTGGCCTGGGCTGGAAGGAGGGGCTTAACACAGGTGATAGCAGGTATCTGGGCTGATCCCACTAACACTGTGTTTTTGGGAACCCTAAACTGCTGGGTACGCTAGTATAGATCTGATCAGATCAGATATTGATCCGTTCAGACACTATACTACTAAGGGAGGTGTATGGTGCGTGAGTGGGTGTTAGTGCTACTGGCACTAATCTGACGCTTCCTGTGGTGAGTCAGACCCAATCTGACACTACAACCTAACTGATATCACCCGCCGGGTGATCAGGGGGTTAAACCTTTATTTAGGTATCATACGGCTGGTGCCCTGATGCTATAAAAAAAAACTAGCTAACCAGCGTCACCTGTGACACTAATAAAGTGATCACTGGTGACAGGGGTTGATCAAGGGTTTAAACCTTTATTAGGGGGTAAGGGGGGTTCCTAGACCTAACTTGGCCTACCACTAAGTACCCTAATACTGATTTTTATCACTAATGACACCAGTACAGTGATTAAAAAAAAATACGAACACTGCTTTGGGTAACACAGTGACAGGGAGTGAAAGGGTTAACTTGGGGCAATCGGGGGGTTATCAAGGGGGTGACAAGTGTACCTACATGATCTGGTGTCAGTTTAGTGTTGGTGCACTTACTTTGAGATGTCTCCTCTCCTCTTTCTGGAAGGCAAAAGAGTTCCACAAGGAGAGATGACATCACTTCCCCTGCTGTGTTTACACTTACACATGCAGGGGCTGGATTTCATTCGTCAGGACCAATCACCAGGTCGAGGCCAGATACTATTGGTGCCCCCCAGGCGGCCACACGACATATAGCTACGCCGCTTCGCACAGCCGGGCCAACCTGCCGCTGTATAACTGCCACAGCTGGTCCGGAACCGGTTCAATATGCACACAAACTGTGATCAAGATGCAACGATAATTCCATAATAGTCTGATATTAGACTAATTACACAGTGGTGAAAGATAGAAAAAACAATGTTTTTACCCAAGATTCACACTTTTACCCAAGATTTACAAAGTTTCATATGTGATTCAATTAGAAAAATGTGTGAATCTTGGGTGAAAATATTGAAAAACATACCCTTAAACATTTCATACATGAACACATATTCTCAGTGCTTTGAAGCACTATTATCTGATTTGGACGTAAGCTGGCCATAACATGATTTTGCACATCCATTCCTCATTGTTTCGTGATATGATGTCACTGTGCACATCCTCATTGTTCTGTGTCTGAATACATTGCTCAGCAGCTGCAGCTTATTGGCTGTAGCTTCTAATCGATGGAGAATTTTCTACCATGTCCTTTTTATAAAATTCATAGTTAATCTGGTCGGAGAAAGGCACAAGTCTATTCAGTTCAACCAAAAAAAAAAAGAAAAGAAAACCAACACACTCAAATAGAAAACCTCCATATACACTATTCAATACCCACAGGTGATCCAGAGGAAAAAAACTCCAACAAAGCAAGACAATTAATCGACTTCTGTCAAGCGAAGAAACCCACACACTAATCACAATTCAGGCGATCCAGCAGGGAGACATGTTTAAAAACATTTCAACAATCAATATTTAGCCCGTTTAACCAATTGCGGGCCACCCACTGTACATTTACTGTGGCAGGGTGGCTGCACTGTGCCAGATCACCATGTAGTACATGATCTGACACTTCTGGGTCTGGGGTGGGCATGCACGCCACCGCCAGCGGCCCCTCCAGCTTCGATTATGCACAGCAGGGGCTGATCGGCGGGTACGGCAGACTTGATGTCCATCAGTACTCGCTGATGCTTCGGTACACAGGCAGAACGGCAGTCTGCTTATGTAAACAAGGCAGATTGCCATTCTGTGAGTACAGAAGGCATGGATCCTGTGTGCCTGTAAAGCAGGAACATCGATCCATGCCTTCCACTATTAAAAGCACCTCCCCCACTATACTGAATCACAGGCCAGGTGCACAGTTAACCCTTTGATTGCCATTGATGATAACCCCTTCACAGCCAGTGTCATTAGTACAGTAATAGTGCATATTTTTATCACTGATCACTGTAATGGTGTCACTGGTCCCCAAAAAGTGTCAAAAGTGTCAGTTAGTGTCCGATTTGTCCGCCGCAATATCACAGTCCCGCTATAAGTCCCTAATCGCCGGCATTACTATTATAAAAAAAATCCCATAGTTTGTAGACACTATAACTTTTGCAGAAACCAATCAATATATTCTTAGCCCTTGTACACACGGTCGGAGAATCCGTCGTAATGTGTCCTATCAGACCGTGTTGTCGGATAATCCGACTGTGTGTGGTATGCATCGGACTAATTCCGTCGGAATATCTGTCGGACCCAATTTTCCAACTTGTTGGAAATATTTCCCGACCAACTGGGCCGATCGGACATACTCCGATCATGTGTAGAGAATTTTGATCGGACCAAGTGCCACGCATGCTCAGATCAAATTCCTACATCAAAGCTATTGGCTACTAGCCTGAATGTAGTCCCATCATAACGAAATTACGTCATCACGTTCTGAAAGATCGGATTTTTTGACAACTTTGTCCGACCATGTGTATGCAACAGTTTCGACAAGATCCGACGGATTTGGTTGTCGAAATCTCCGACCGTGTGTACAGGGGCTAATTGGGGAAATATGTAGCAGAATACATATTGGCCTAAATTGATGAAGAAATTTGATTTTTAAATTTTTTATTGGATATGTTTTATAGCAAAAAGTAAAAAAATATTGTTTTTATTTTCAAAATTGTCTGCTTTTTTTGGATTAAAGCGCAAAAAATTAAAACTGCAGAGATGGTCAAATACTACCAAAAGAAAGTTCTATTTGTGGGAAAAAAAGAACATTAATTTTATTCGGGTACAGTGTCGCACAACCACGCAATCGTCAGTTAACCACTTAACAACCGGCCCATAGCTGAAATACAGCTACAGGGCAGTTGCTTAACTGTGGGAGGGCGTACAGTGGCGTCCTCCCAGAATTCCACTCTCGAGCGCCCCCTGGGGCCTGAGAACATCTGTGACCGCTGGGTCCAGAGCACCATGGATTACGGTAAACGGCCGTTTACCATGTGATCGCTCTGTCAAATGACAGGGCGATCACTTGTAAACAAACCGGCGTCAAGTTATGACGCCTCTTCCTCCCTCCCCTCTCTGTACCGATCGGTACAGTGTGAGAGGGGAGAGATCGGTGGAAGCAGTGCTGTGGACTAGATCTGTAGTGCCCACAGCACTGCTCAGTGACAATTGACTCTGCCATACCCTGCTAATACTCTGCAATACCCAGCAATAACCTGCCAATACTCTGAAATACCCAGAAATACCCTGCCAATATTCTGCAATACCCTGCCAATACTCTGCAATACTCTGCAATACCCTGCCAATACTCTGCAATACTCTGCCATACCCTGCCAATACTCTGCAATACCCAGCAATACCCTGCCAATGCTCAGCAATACCCTGCCAATACTCTGCAATACCCAGCAATACCCTGCCAATACTCTGCCATACCCTGCCAATTCTCTGCAATACCCTGCCAATACTCTGCAATACCCAGCAATACCCTTCCAATACTCTGCAATACCCAGCAATACCCTGCCAATACTCTGCAATACTCTGCAATACCCTGCCAACACTCTGCAATACTCTGACAATATTCTGCAATACCCTGCCAATACTCTGCGATACCCAGCAATACCCTGCCAATATTTTGCCATACCCTGCAAATAATCTGCCATACCCTGCCAATACTCTGCAATACTCTGCCAATACTCTGCAATTCCCAGCAATACCCTGGCAATACTCTGCAATACCCAGCAATGCCCTGCCAATACTCTGCAATACCCTGCCAATACTCTGCAATACCCAGCAATACCCTGCCAATACTCTGCAATATCCTGCCAATACTCTGCAATACCCAGCAATACCCTTCCAATACTCTGCAATACCCAGCAATACCCTGCCAATTCTCTGCCATACCCTGCCAATTCTCTACAATACCCTGCCAATACTCTGCAATACCCAGCAATACCCTTCCAATACTCTGCAATACCCAGCCCTACCCTGCCAATACTCTGCAATACTCTGCCAATACTCTGCAATACCCAGCAATACCCTGTCAATGTTCTGAAATATCCAGCAATACCCTGCCAATACTCTGCAATACCCTGCCAATACTCTGCAACACCCAGCAATACCCTGCCAATTCTCTGCAATACCCTGCCAATACTCTGCAATACCCAGCAATACCCTTCCAATACTCTGCAATACCCAGCCCTACCCTGCCAATACTCTGCCATACCCTGCCAATACTCTGCAATACCCAGCAATACCCTGCCAATACTCTGAAATATCCAGCAATACCCTGCCAATACTCTGCAATACCCTGCCAATACTCTGCAATACCCAGCAATACCCTGCCAATACTCTGCAATACTCTGCCATACCCTACCAATACTCTGAAATACCCTGCCAATACTGTGCAATACTCTACAATACCCAGCAATACCCTGCCAATACTCTGCAATGCCCTGCGAATATTCTGCAATACCCTGCCAATACTCTGCAATACACTGCCAATACTATGCAATACCCTACCAATACTCTGCAATACCCAGCAATACCCTGCCAATACACTGAAATACCCAGCAATACCCTGCCTATACTCTGCCATAAACTGCCATACCCTGCAATATTCTGCCATACCAAGCAATAACCTGCCATACTCTGCAATACCCTTCCATACTCTGCAATGCCCTGCCAATATTCTGCAATACCCTACCAATACTCTGAAATACCCTGCCAATACTCTGCAATACTCTGCAATACCCAGCAATACCCTGCCAATACTCTGCAATGCCCTGCCAATATTCTGCAATACCCTGCCAATACTCTGCAATACACTGCCAATACTATGCAATACCCTACCAATACTCTGCAATACCCAGCAATACCCTGCCAATACACTGAAATACCCAGCAATACCCTGCCTATACTCTGCCATAAACTGCCATACCCTGCAATATTCTGCTATACCAAGCAATAACCTGCCATACTCTGCAATACCCTTCCATACTCTGCTATGCCCTGCCAATATTCTGCAATACCCTGCCAATACTCTGCAATACACTGCCAATACTATGCAATACCCTACCAATACTCTGCAATACCCAGCAATACCCTGCCAATACATTGAAATACCCAGCAATACCCTGCCTATACTCTGCCATAAACTGCCATACCCTGCAATATTCTGCCATACCAAGCAATACCCTGCCAATACTCTGAAATATCCAGCAATACCCTGCCAATACTCTGCAATACCCTGCCAATACTCTGCAATACCCAGCAATACCCTTCCAATACTCTGCAATACCCAGCCCTACCCTGCCAATACTCTGCCATACCCTGCCAATACTCTGCAATACCCAGCAATACCCTGCCAATACTCTGAAATATCCAGCAATACCCTGCCAATAGTCTGCAATACCCTGCCAATACTCTGCAATACCCAGCAATACCCTGCCAATACTCTGCAATACTCTGCCATACCCTACCAATACTCTGCAATACCCTGCCAATACCCAGCAATACCCTGCCAATACTCTGCAATGCCCTGCCAATATTCTGCAATACCCTGCCAATACTCTGCAATACTCTGCCAATACTCTGCAATACCCTGCCAATACTATGCGATACCCAGCAATACCCTGCCAATATTCTGCCATACCCTGCAAATTATCTGCCATACCCTGCCAATACTCTGCAATACTCTGCCAATACTCTGCAATACCCAGCAATACCCTGGCAATACTCTGCAATACCCAGCAATGCCCTGGCAATACTCTGCAATACCCTGCCAATACTCTGCAATACCCAGCAATACCCTGCCAATACTCTGCAATATCCTGCCAATACTCTGCAATACCCAGCAATACCCTTCCAATACTCTGCAATACCCAGCAATACCCTGCCAATTCTCTGCCATACCCTGCCAATTCTCTGCAATACCCTGCCAATACTCTGCAATACCCAGCAATACCCTTCCAATACTCTGCAATACCCAGCCCTACCCTGCCAATACTCTGCAATACTCTGCCAATACTCTGCAATACCCAGCAATACCCTGCCAATACTCTGAAATATCCAGCAATACCCTGCCAATACTCTGCAATACCCTGCCAATACTCTGCAATACCCAGCAATACCCTGCCAATACTCTGCAATACTCTGCCATACCCTACCAATACTCTGAAATACCCTGCCAATACTCTGCAATACTCTGCAATACCCAGCAATACCCTGCCAATACTCTGCAATGCCCTGCCAATATTCTGCAATACCCTGCCAATACTCTGCAATACACTGCCAATACTATGCAATACCCTACCAATACTCTGCAATACCCAGCAATACCCTGCCAATACACTGAAATACCCAGCAATACCCTGCCTATACTCTGCCATAAACTGCCACACCCTGCAATATTCTGCCATACCAAGCAATAACCTGCCATACTCTGCAATACCCTTCCATACTCTGCAATGCCCTGCCAATAGTCTGCAATACCCTACCAATACTCTGAAATACCCTGCCAATACTCTGCAATACTCTGCAATACCCAGCAATACCCTGCCAATACTCTGCAATGCCCTGCCAATATTCTGCAATACCCTGCCAATACTCTGCAATACACTGCCAATACTATGCAATACCCTACCAATACTCTGCAATACCCAGCAATACCCTGCCAATGCACTGAAATACCCAGCAATACCCTGCCTATACTCTGCCATAAACTGCCATACCCTGCAATATTCTGCCATACCAAGCAATAACCTGCCATACTCTGCAATACCCTTCCATACTCTGCTATGCCCTGCCAATATTCTGCAATACCCTGCCAATACTCTGCAATACACTGCCAATACTATGCAATACCCTACCAATACTCTGCAATACCCAGCAATACCCTGCCAATACACTGAAATACCCAGCAATACCCTGCCTATACTCTGCCATAAACTGCCATACCCTGCAATATTCTGCCATACCAAGCAATACCCTGCCAATACTCTGAAATATCGAGCAATACCCTGCCAATACTCTGCAATACCCTGCCAATACTCTGCAATACCCAGCAATACCCTGCCAATTCTCTGCAATACCCTGCCAATACTCTGCAATACCCAGCAATACCCTTCCAATACTCTGCAATACCCAGCCCTACCCTGCCAATACTCTGCAATACCCAGCAATACCCTGCCAATACTCTGAAATATCCAGCAATACCCTGCCAATACTCTGCAATACCCTGCCAATACTCTGCAATACCCAGCAATACCCTGCCAATTCTCGGCAATACCCTGCCAATACTCTGCAATACCCAGCAATACCCTTCCAATACCCTGCAATACCCAGCCCTACCCTGCCAATACTCTGCCATACCCTGCCAATACTCTGCAATACCCAGCAATACCCTGCCAATACTCTGAAATATCCAGCAATACCCTGCCAATACTCTGCAATACCCTGCCAATACTCTGCAATACCCAGCAATACCCTGCCAATACTCTGCAATACTCTGCCATACCCTACCAATACTCTGAAATACCCTGCCAATACTCTGCAATACTCTGCAATACCCAGCAATACCCTGCCAATACTCTGCAATGCCCTGCCAATATTCTGCTATACCCTGCCAATACTCTGCAATACACTGCCAATACTATGCAATACCCTACCAATACTCTGCAATACCCAGCAATACCCTGCCAATACACTGAAATACCCAGCAATACCCTGCCTATACTCTGCCATAAACTGCCATACCCTGCAATATTCTGCCATACCAAGCAATACCCTGCCAATACTCTGAAATATCGAGCAATACCCTGCCAATACTCTGCAATACCCTGCCAATACTCTGCAATACCCAGCAATACCCTGCCAATTCTCTGCAATACCCTGCCAATACTCTGCAATACCCAGCAATACCCTTCCAATACTCTGCAATACCCAGCCCTACCCTGCCAATACTCTGCAATACCCAGCAATACCCTGCCAATACTCTGAAATATCCAGCAATACCCTGCCAATACTCTGCAATACCCTGCCAATACTCTGCAATACCCAGCAATACCCTGCCAATTCTCGGCAATACCCTGCCAATACTCTGCAATACCCAGCAATACCCTTCCAATACTCTGCAATACCCAGCCCTACCCTGCCAATACTCTGCCATACCCTGCCAATACTCTGCAATACCCAGCAATACCCTGCCAATACTCTGAAATATCCAGCAATACCCTGCCAATACTCTGCAATACCCTGCCAATACTCTGCAATACCCAGCAATACCCTGCCAATACTCTGCAATACTCTGCCATACCCTACCAATACTCTGAAATACCCTGCCAATACTCTGCAATACTCTGCAATACCCAGCAATACCCTGCCAATACTCTGCAATGCCCTGCCAATATTCTGCAATACCCTGCCAATACTCTGCAATACACTGCCAATACTATGCAATACCCTACCAATACTCTGCAATACCCAGCAATACCCTGCCAATACACTGAAATACCCAGCAATACCCTGCCTATACTCTGACATAAACTGCCACACCCTGCAATATTCTGCCATACCAAGCAATAACCTGCCATACTCTGCAATACCCTTCCATACTCTGCAATGCCCTGCCAATAGTCTGCAATACCCTACCAATACTCTGAAATACCCTGCCAATACTCTGCAATACTCTGCAATACCCAGCAATACCCTGCCAATACTCTGCAATGCCCTGCCAATATTCTGCAATACCCTGCCAATACTCTGCAATACACTGCCAATACTATGCAATACCCTACCAATACTCTGCAATACCCAGCAATACCCTGCCAATGCACTGAAATACCCAGCAATACCCTGCCTATACTCTGCCATAAACTGCCATACCCTGCAATATTCTGCCATACCAAGCAATAACCTGCCATACTCTGCAATACCCTTCCATACTCTGCTATGCCCTGCCAATATTCTGCAATACCCTGCCAATACTCTGCAATACACTGCCAATACTATGCAATACCCTACCAATACTCTGCAATACCCAGCAATACCCTGCCAATACACTGAAATACCCAGCAATACCCTGCCTATACTCTGCCATAAACTGCCATACCCTGCAATATTCTGCCATACCAAGCAATACCCTGCCAATACTCTGAAATATCGAGCAATACCCTGCCAATACTCTGCAATACCCTGCCAATACTCTGCAATACCCAGCAATACCCTGCCAATTCTCTGCAATACCCTGCCAATACTCTGCAATACCCAGCAATACCCTTCCAATACTCTGCAATACCCAACCCTACCCTGCCAATACTCTGCCATACCCTGCCAATACTCTGCAATACCCAGCAATACCCTGCCAATACTCTGAAATATCCAGCAATACCCGGCCAATACTCTGCAATAGCCTGCCAATACTCTGCAATACCCAGCAATACCCTTCCAATACTCTGCAATACCCAGCCCTACCCTGCCAATACTCTGCCATACCCTGCCAATACTCTGCAATACCCAGCAATACCCTGCCAATACTCTGAAATATCCAGCAATACCCTGCCAATACTCTGCAATACCCTGCCAATACTCTGCAATACCCAGCAATACCCTGCCAATACTCTGCAATACTCTGCCATACCCTACCAATACTCTGAAATACCCTGCCAATACTCTGCAATACTCTGCAATACCCAGCAATACCCTGCCAATACTCTGCAATGCCCTGCCAATATTCTGCAATACCCTGCCAATACTCTGCAATACACTGCCAATACTATGCAATACCCTACCAATACTCTGCAATACCCAGCAATACCCTGCCAATACACTGAAATACCCAGCAATACCCTGCCTATACTCTGCCATAAACTGCCATACCCTGCAATATTCTGCCATACCAAGCAATAATCTGCCATACTCTGCAATACCCTTCCATACTCTGCTATGCCCTGCCAATATTCTGCAATACCCTGCCAATACTCTGCAATACACTGCCAATACTGTGCAATACCCTACCAATACTCTGCAATACCCAGCAATACCCTGCCAATACACTGAAATACCCAGCAATACCCTGCCTATACTCTGCCATAAACTGCCATACCCTGCAATATTCTGCCATACCAAGCAATACCCTGCCAATACTCTGAAATATCGAGCAATACCCTGCCAATACTCTGCAATACCCTGCCAATACTCTGCAATACCCAGCAATACCCTGCCAATTTTCTGCAATAACCTGCCAATACTCTGCAATACTGCCAATACTCTGCAATACTCTGCCATACTCTACCAATACTCTGCAATACCCTGCCAATACTCTGCAATACTCTGCAATACCCAGCAATACCCTGCCAATACTCTGCAATGCCCTGCCAATATTCTGCAATACCGTGACAATACTCTGCAATACTCTGCCAATACTCTGCAATACCCTGCCAATACTCTGCGATACCCAGCAATACCCTGCCAATATTCTGCCATACCCTGCAAATAATCTGCCATACCCTGCCAATACTCTGCAATACTCTGCCAATACTCTGCAATACCCAGCAATACCCTGGCAATACTCTGCAATACCCAGCAATGCCCTGCCAATACTCTGCAATACCCTGCCAATACTCTGCAATACCCAGCAATACCCTGCCAATACTCTGCAATATCCTGCCAATACTCTGCAATACCCAGCAATACCCTTTCAATACTCTGCAATACCCAGCAATACCCTGCCAATTCTCTGCCATACCCTGCCAATTCTCTGCAATACCCTGCCAATACTCTGCAATACCCAGCAATACCCTTCCAATACTCTGCAATACCCAGCCCTACCCTGCCAATACTCTGCAATACTCTGCCAATACTCTGCAATACTCAGCAATACCCTGCCAATACTCTGAAATATCCAGCAATACCCTGCCAATACTCTGCAATACCCTGCCAATACTCTGCAATACCCAGCAATACCCTGCCAATTCTCTGCAATACCCTGCCAATACTCTGCAATACCCAGCAATACCCTTCCAATACTCTGCAATACCCAGCCCTACCCTGCCAATACTCTGCCATACTCTGCCAATATTCTGCCATACCAAGCAATAACCTGCCATACTCTGCAATACCCAGCCATACTCTGCAATACCCAGCCATACTCAGTGATACCCTGTAATACCCAGACATACTCGGTGATACCTTGCAATACCCAGCCATACACTGCAATACCCAGCCCTACCCTGCCAATACTCTGCCATACTCTGCCAATACTCTGCAATACCCAGCAATACCCTGCCAATACTCTGAAATATCCAGCAATACCCTGCCAATACTCTGCAATACCCTGCCAATACTCTGCAATACCCAGCAATACCCTGCCAATACTCTGCAATACTCTGCCATACCCTACCAATACTCTGAAATACCCTGCCAATACTCTGCAATACCCAGCAATACCCTGCCAATACTCTACAATGCCCTGCCAATATTCTGCAATACCCTGCCAATACTCTGCAATACACTGCCAATACTATGCAATACCCTACCAATACTCTGCAATACCCAGCAATACCCTGCCAATACACTGAAATACCCAGCAATACCCTGCCTATACTCTGCCATAAACTGCCATACCCTGCAATATTCTGCCATACCAAGCAATAACCTGCCATACTCTGCAATACCCTTCCATACTCTGCAATACCCAGCCATACTCTGCAATACCCAGCCATACTCAGTGATACCCTGTAATACCCAGACATACTCGGTGATACCTTGCAATACCCAGCCATACACTGCAATACCCAGCCATACTCTGCAATACTCAGTGATACCCAGCCATACTCTGCAATACCCAGCCATACTTGGCCATGCTTGGCTTTACTCGGCCTCTGTATGTGGCCAGGCTGTGGAAGTCTCCCACATGTGGTATCGCCGTACTAAGGAGGAGTAGGAGAATCTATTTTGGGGTGTCATTTTTGGTATGTACATGCTATGGGTTAGAAATATGGTATAAATGGACAACTTTGTGTTTAAAAAAAAAGCATTTAAACCACTTCCCGCCCACCGGCCGTCATATGACGTCCTTGACTTTGTGCAGGGATATCTGCATGATGCCTGTAGCTACAGGCATCATTCAGATATCAGCTTTTTCAGCCAGCGATTCCCTACACCATAGGCATAGGACACTTCTGTTATATAGAGAATTAAAAAGAACTCCAGGTATGGATATTTTTATATAGTTACATTGGTCCAGCTTGGACTAATGTAACTATGGATATATCATACCTGTGGGATCCCTCTAGAAGCTGGAAATCACTGAAGTAGACACTGCTATTCCATTGATATTCATTAGTTTACGAATCCTGTGCTGTGTAGCTCCCCTGGTGCATCATGAACACAGGAGGTTGCCCATTCGACATGGGCACTATTCAGAAATAGCTTACCATTTTCTCAATGAATGCAAAGCATTCTCTGATTGGATGAGGGGGAGAGGCAGGGTGGGTCCTCTAATCAGGGAACGACATCCCACCGTATAAAAGTATTCTTTCAATGGCAGACATTTTCAGTGTCATTTTGGTGTGGAGAGAGATAGAACAGGGCTCTGTTCAGTGCTAGCGTTACTGCCAGTTTAACACCATATAGTTCTGTGTGCGTTACTGCCAGTTTAACGCCATATAGTTCTGTGTGCATTACTGCCAGTTTAACACCATATAGTTCTGTGTGCGTTACTGCCAGTTTAACGCCACATTGTTTTGTGTCTGTTACTGCCCGATTAACGCCATATAGTTCTGTGCGTCACTGTATGTTTGGCGCATTATATTACAGTATATTATAATGTATCCATGGAGTGTGTCTGTGTAGTGTGAGTACTCAAATTAAAGTGCACCTTTGCTTATAAGTACCCCCCCCTCCCTCCCAATAATGTCCGGGAGGACAACAAGCAGAGGCAGACGTTACCTTGGCACTGTAAGGGGGCCAGCAACAAATGTGTCCGCAGGGGAAGGTGGATGTGGTGGTCAGTCATCAGGCAGGGCATCAGTTCCTCCGTTTAGTGAGTTTGCCCATGCTATCCAGCTACAGCAAGCAGAGGAGGTGGTGAACTGGCTTACTAAACCTTCCATCCCATGCAGTTGCCAGAGTGGATAAACCTGCCTCCTTGTGCACATCTATTCTAGCCATAGCCCCTGGATTCAGATGCTGGTTCTGAGTTTGAGGATGACAGGAACATGAGCCTAGAGAGAGGGAGGAACACTGGTAAACTAATTGGCATTCATGTTCCCCAAGCCGCAGCGTATTGCCAAGAGTGGTAAGGATGAAGACGGAGGAGATGGAGATGATGATGAGGTCACTGATGCGACTTGGGTGACAGAGGAGGAAACTGAAGGTGAGGCGGCACAAACCCAAGGATGCCGACATCAAGAAAGAGTAGAGAGCAGCCACCCTATTTCATGTCATTCTGCAGCTCCTGGCCCACTCCCCAAAACTCAGCTGTCTGTGCCTTTTTCAGCACATCTGCAGCAGATCGCACTGTTGCTATCTGCAAACTGTGTCTCAGGCACATTAAACGTGGCAAAAACACCAACCATTTCGGTACCACATGCTTAACAAAGCATTTCAACTCCAACCTCTCAGCCCGTTGGCAAGAGCATCTAAAAGCCACACAAAAGGGGTACAAATCTGTTTCTCCTCCTCCTGCTTACCCACTTCAGTCTGCCCCTGTGATACCGAGTCATTACCTCTCAGCAGCCTGGGATGATGGTATAGCACAGGGGGTCCCAGGTCCTAGCAGCACATCTGCCAGCAGCACACCACCAGCTGTAGACGGCAAATTTCTCTGTCCCATCTGCTGCTGTGGTAAAAGAAAAACACTGCCGCCCACATGCCCAGAGTTGGAATGAAGCATGTCAAAGCTGTTGGCTCTCCAACTTCTGCCTTTCAGCCTGGTGGATTCTGCCTCCTTCCGTGAATTCGCACAATGTGCTGTACCACAGTGGCAGGTTCCCAGTCGCTACTACTTTTCATGTAAGGCCATTCCATCTCTCTACCATCACGTGGAAGGGTATGTTCTGGCATCGTTGGACAAGGCAATTAGCTGTAAAATCCACCTTACTGCTTACATGTGGTCAGGCAAGCATGGGCAGGGATATTTTCTTCACAGCACACTGGGTAACTCTGCTTGCAACTCAAAAGGATGCAGGACAGAGCTCAGTGCTGCAGCTTGTTGTGCCCCCACATCTCCGTACAGCTGGTGGTGATGATACCAGACCGTGAGCTCTACCCCCCTTGTCCTCCGCCACCTCCATGCCCTCTTCTGCAGAATTGTCCTATGAACATCAGGTACCCTCTAAGCATTCAAAGGGCTATTCTCAGAGTCAAGCTAAAGGGTGCTATGCAGTGCTTCAGCTGGTGTGTTTAGGGGACAGGAAGCACACCGGAGCAGAGATTCTTGCAGCTCTGCATAGACAGACCCAGAGGTGGTTCACACCATGCCAGCTGGAGCCAGGAATGGTGGTGTCCGATAATGGCTCAAACCTCCTGTCCGCCCTTATACAGGGAAAGCCTGGCACATGCCTGACACATGTCCTCACTTTGGTGGTGCAGCATTTCCTAAGTGCGTACCCAGGGTTGCAATATGTACTAGAGCAGGCCAGAAGAAGAAGTCTGTAGCCATTTCAGTCATACACAGCCAGTGCTCGGTTGGCTGAAATTCAGCTGGAATTCCATCTGCCCATAAAACGCCTGATTTGTGACAGGTGGAACTCAACTTTGGGAATACTGCAGTGGCTATACATGCAGCAGATGACTGTCAACTAGCACCTGTGCCAGTACGGTACGACAACAGGCTCAGGCCGCCTCTGCTTTTTTTCCCACGCCAATGGCTGATCATCAAGGATGTATGCACTGTGTTGTCACCATTTGAGGAAGCCACAAGGATGGTGAGCTGTGACAGTGCATCTGTGTTCATCTTGTCGACTAAAACGACTAAAACATTTTAGTTGACTAAATGAATACTATTTTAGTCGACTAAAATACGACTAAAACTAAAAAAATTGAGATGACTAAAATACGACTAAAACTAAAATGGCATTTTAGTCAAAAGGCTAAGACTAAAAATAAATTGACTTCAAAATTAACACTGGTCTGTAGTGTATGTTCGTACCTCAATACCTTAAATAATATATGATATTCACTCCAGCAGTATATAATGAGTTTGGAAATTGTAGAGAAATGTTAACTAATGCATTACAATTTAATTACACCCATTAGATTTTAGATGACTAAAATGTACTGGAGATTTTAGTTGACTAAATACAATTAAAACTGAAATAATTGCAGAAGACTACAATGGGACTAAAACTAAAATGCCATTTTAGTCCTAATACTAAGACTAAAACTAAATTGAAATGTTCTGACAAAAACACTGCAGTGCATGCATCAGTGACACAAACTCTGTTGTATTTCTGCTGGAGCAGCATCTGAGTGGCATTATGGACAGGGCACTGGACAGGGCACTGGAAGCAGAGCAGTAAGAGGAAGAGGAGGACTTCCTTTCAAAGCCCACTTTATGCAGACACCATCATTCCTTTGTCACAGAACACACAGGAGGAAGAGGGGAGGAGGGTGAGGAAGAGGATTCTGGCACTTTCATTGGCTTCGAAGAAGAGGAAGACATGTGTCAATCTATAAGCAATGGCTTTCTAACCCCAGGACCCTTGGGAGTAGTATGTGGCTGGGAGGAGGAAGTGCCAGATGCTGTCATCCTGAGTGACCCCAAGGAGTCTGCTTCTCAAGACTCTGCAAATTTGAGGTGCATGGGCAATCTCATGCTTCAAAGCGTGAAAAAGGACCCAAGAATACGTGGCATAAAGGAGGATGATTACTGGTTGGCAACCCTCCTTGACCACCATTATAAGGGGAAGGTCTCTTAACTCATCTCATCCCCACAGAGAGTGCAGAGGATAAAATCTCTTGAGGACACATTAAAGTGGTTGTATAGTAAAATTTTTCACTTTAACCTACAGGAAAGCCTATAATAAGGCTTACCTGTAGGTAAAAAAAATATCTCCTAAACCTGTACGGTTTAGGAGATATTCCCCTCGCAATGCGACACATGCGCACAGGGGACTCTTGGCTGAAAGTCCAGCAGATGCCGGACCCTGAGGGAAAGAAGTCTCCTGCTCGCATACGCGGGAGTGACGATATCGCGGCTCCAGCCACTCACAGCGCCAGAGCCGCGATACCCGGAAGATACGCCAAGGGAACATGTCAGCTCCCTCGGCGTGGATCGGGCCAGATGTCGGGGCCTCATTCAAAGGTAAGTATTTCATAATGAGCTAGTATGCGATGCATACTAGCTCATTATGCCTTTTCCTTTGCAGGTCAGGGAAAATTTTAAAAACTTCAGCGGGTATACAACCGCTTTAAAGAGGATTTTATTGAACGTTTTCCTGACTCTGGTAGGTTACAGTGTGGTGGAAAATGTCGTTTTGAGTCTTGTGTTGGTCAAGAAAGGAGCGTTGGAGAAGGCATCCGCATAAGTGAGACATTTTGGAATTTTTTAGTCCTCACCACCCAGGGCTGTCAGCTTCTACATCCCATCGGCAGCGTCTGCATCACATGGTACATGATTACCTCGGGGGCAAAACAGAGATGGAGAGCTTTCCAGCTGCTGATTCACTGGCTTACTGGATCATGAGGATATACCACTGGCCAGAACTTGCCGAGTATGCTATTGAGTTGTTGGGCTGCCCTGCATCCAGTGTGCTTTTGGAACTGGATTCAGTGCTACAGGAGGCTTCGTTACTGATCATAGAACGCATCTGTCCACAGACTCCGTGAATCGTTTGAATCAGTCCTGGATTACCAGCTATGAAGCCCCTGATGCCGATGTCACCGATTAAGTCTTTTTGGGATGTGGAATCTCCGCAGGACTTCGAGGCTGCCTAGCTTTGAGGGTGTTCAATCATTTCATCTGGAAGAATGTTTTTGGTATAGGTTTCATGGGCACAATTAACGCCCAAAGACCAATTTTTCTGCATCTGTTTGACAGGTGCATATCATTGCAATTTTTTACAGCAAGGCCAGTTCTTGCTTTCATCAAGAGTACCGCTCTAGGGTTATGGTGGGAAGGCGCCACCGACACCCAAAGACCAATTTTTATGCACCTGTTTGACAGGTGCATATCATTGAAATTTTTACAGCAAGGCCAATTCTTGCTTTCATCAAGATTACCTCTATAGGGTTAAAGTGGGAAGGCGCCACGACACCAAAAGACCAATTTTTATGTACCTGTTACTTCTTTCTATAGTCAAAGTGACACCAGAATGTATCCAAAAAATCTCTAATCTTGTTCCCAGTGCACTACATTGTGGCCTCATCACTGACTCCCCAGCTGTTGCTGAGAAAAATAAAGGCAGCTTGCAGGGAAGATGTCATTTTTTTTGGCTTTATAAATGCAATTATTGCTGCAGCAGATTCTAGACATGGTACATATCTGGAACTTTACAAGTAGAC